>NC_059327.1:132317852-132942852 GCF_018350155.1 Leopardus geoffroyi
GTCCCATGAGGTATAATAATTTCAGGCTTGATGAAGGTCAGAGTTCTACCTATGATAAGTCAATCCCACAAGGGAAGCAATGCCTTAAGAGTACATTCTCATATATTGCCAGGGAGTATGGGGAATAGAAAACAAGCCCTGCGGTGGTGTTTCTAGATTGATCAAGGTCTCAGACAAGTGGATGGGATTCAGGTTATTTGAAACAACTTAAGGAGAAGCAGCAGCAGAATCTATGTGTGTGGCCAACGCGAATAAGCAGAGTAAATCTGTGGCTCAACCTAGATACAACTGACCTTTAAACAATGAGGTTAGGGGCACCGATCCCCCACACAGCCAAAAATCCACATAAAACTTTTGAGTCCCCCAAAACTTAAATACTAATAGTTTACTATTGACCAGAAGACCTACCAATAACATAAACATAGATTAAGGGAGGGTGGGGAGGGTGGGTGGTGGGTACTGAGGAAGGCACCTTTTGGGATGAGCACTGGGTGTTGCATGGAAACCAATTTGACAATAAATTTCATATTTAAAAAAAAAAGAAAAGAAAAATGCAATGAAAGAAAAAAACATAGATTAAGACACATTATATATGTTTTCTATATATATTATATACTATATTCTTACAATAATGTAAGCCATAGAAAAATAAAAATGTTACTAAGAAAATCATAAGGAGGAAAAAACATATTTACAGTACCATATTGTATTTATCCAAAAAAATCCATGTGTAAGTGGATGAGTGTAGTTCTCACCCATGTTATTCAAGGGCCAACTGCATTTCAAATTCTAGCCTTAAAGCATTAAGATGAGTGCCAGGCCCCAGCTATCGGGTCTGGTGCTGCAACTGTACTCTGTCATGATCAAAATAGACTCTTTAAGCTCACCAAACTCCACACCCGAAAAACAAATAACCCAGTGAAGAAATGGGCAGAAAGCATGAATAGACACTTCTCTAAAGAAGACATCTGGATGGCCAACAGGCACATGAAAAGATGCTCAACGTCGCTCCTCATCAGGGAAATACAAATCAAAACCACACTCAGATATCACCTCACGCCAGTCAGAGTGGCCAAAATGAACAAATCAGGAGACTATAGATGCTGGAGAGGATGCAGAGAAATGGGAACCCTCTTGCACTGTTGGTGGGAATGCAAACTGGTGCAGCCGCTCTGAAAAACAGTGTGGAGGTTCCTCAGAAAATTAAAAATAGACCTACCCACGGGGCGCCTGGGTGGCGCAGTCGGTTAAGCGTCCGACTTCAGCCAGGTCACGATCTCGCGGTCCGTGAGTTCGAGCCCCGCGTCGGGCTCTGGGCTGATGGCTCGGAGCCTGGAGCCTGTTTCCGATTCTGTGTCTCCCTCTCTCTCTGCCCCTCCCCCGTTCATGCTCTGTCTCTCTCTGTCCCAAAAATAAATAAACGTTGGGAAAAAAAAATTAAAAAAAAAAAAAATAGACCTACCCTATGACCCAGCAATAGCACTGCTAGGAATTTACCCAAGGGATACAGGAGTACTGATGCATAGGGGCACTTGTACCCCAATGTTTATAGCAGCACTCTCAACAATAGCCAAATTATAGAAAGAGCCTAAATGTCCATCAACTGATGAATGGATAAAGAAATTGTGGTTTATATACACAATGGAGTACTATGTGGCAATGAGAAAGAATGAAATATGGCCCTTTGTAGCAATGGGGATGGAACTGGAGAGTGTGATGCTAAGTGAAATAAGCCATACAGAGAAAGGCAGATACCATATGGTTTCACTCTTATGTGGATCCTGAGAAACTGAACAGAAACCCATGGGGGAGGGGAAGGAAAAAAAAAAAAGAGGTTAGAGTGGGAGAGAGCCAAAGCATAAAAGACTCTTAAAAACTGAGAACAAACTGAGGGTTGATGGGGGGTGGGTGGGAGGGGAGGGTGGATGATGGGTAGTGAGGAAGGCACCTTTTGGGATGAGCACTGGGTGTTGTATGGAAACCAATTTGACAATAAATTTCATATATTGAAAAAAAAGTAGAGTTATCTACACTAAAAACAAAAACAAAAACAAAAACAAACAAAATAGACTCTTTACCTGCCTGAGGTTACACCTGCAGGAAGAAACCATCATGGCATACAGATAAATCAGGGGGAGAGACAGGACTAAAATGGAAAAGTGCTCTGCAATTTATAAAAGACTATATATATATATATATACATACATATATATATATATATATATATATATATATACACATATATATATACATGTTTACAGCTTAGTGATTAGATAATGGACTCTGGAGTCCAGTTGTGGGGGATTGGATCAGATTTGATTCAATTCAACTTAAAAGTGGACCCCTGCCTTACCTTTCTGTGTCTCCATTTCTTCAATAGTAAAATGGAGGCGATAATAGTACCTACCTCATAGGGTGGTCCCAGGCTAAATGAGATAATGATAATGTGATGAAACACTTAGAGTAGTATCTGGCATACAATGATCTCTCGATAAATATTAGTAATTATAGATTTTGTCTGGACCTCAAGAACCCATTTTGACCCATATACCTAGGTCATTTTTTTCTGCCCAACAATCTCTTCTTCAATTAATCATGTCTTTGATTGTCTTCTTCTAAAGGTTCTCAACCAAAAGTGATTTTGCCTTAAGGGACAGTTAGCATTGTCTGGAGATATTGTTGGTTGTCATAACTTGGGGGAAGGAGTCCTACTCACACCTAATAAAGCCAGCAGTCAGAAGAGCATTTGACTCTTGACCTCAGGATCATGAGTTTGAGCTCCATATTGGGTGTAGAGATTACTCAAATAAATAAATTTTTTAAAAAAAGTAGAAGCCAGAGATCTCAGAAATCCAGAGATGTTGCTGACCTTACACATGCCAGCACCCCACACCAAAGAATTATCTTGCCCCAAATACCAACAGTGCCGAAGCTGAGAAATCCTGAGCTAGACTCATTTCTGGTAACCAGCAGGATTCCTGCAACTCTAAAGGAATAAGATGGTATATCCTCTTTCCCTCACTTTCCAGAGCCCTAAATACTTTGAAAAGTTGGAAGGTACATAAAGCTGCAACCCTCAGTGGGCACTGTCACAAGGACTCTTCTTATCTTTGTCCTTTCAGTGTTCTGGAGTTTGGGGTGTGGTGGGATTTATACATCCCAGAATGCCACTTCGGTTCCTTCCTAGATCCTGCTTTCAGGAAGTTGCAATTCTCAGGTGAATATTGATTGATTCAGGGAGTAGAGGTAGTCTATTTGAAGCATGGTAGGAAGAGAAGATGAGGGAGGGGTCTTTATATCTGCTTTCAATTAAGAAGGATTTTTCTGGTTCTGGCAGCATGGTGCACATGGTCTGTCAACTGTTTTCGTTTTTCAATTTGGTTGTGTTGCTTCAAGGATGGTGGAAATTCTTTTTAGATCCTGGCAATAGACTCTGAAATCCTACCATTTTTGGAAGGGGAGTTTGAAGTTTTCATCGTTTGTGGAACATCACAGGTTTTTTTACTGACAGCTAAGAAAGGCCGTAACAGCTGCAAGTCAGATAGCCTTTAAAATCATTACTTTCTCTATTCCTGCTGATTTGTTTTGGGAAGGGAAGATTACAGCCCAGGGAATCACCTTTAGGGCTATCAGTGAATCTGTCATGAGGACTTTCCTTTTCCCAGATTCTCAGAGTTGTTAGAATCAGATTTCAAATCAATGCAAAGATGTGGGGGTGAAAGGAAGACCTGAGCTCTTTGGGTCACTATCCTATCATCCTATCCCAGAATTTCAGAAGCCAGAATTCCTTGGTTTACGAGTCCCTAAGTGATACTGCCTGGTGGCAGTAAGACCAAATCGTTATATTGTACAAATTTCTAATTTCAGGTTTAAACTATCCAACTAAAAATTGCATCTAATCAAGAAATCAAGCTTTGTAAGAACTAGAAGTGGCTGGATTATAAACCTAATGAGCTTTCTGCTCCATGTGCACATAAAGAATGTTTTTAATGACTGATGAGTAAGCTACATTTTTATTTTTTTCTAAAATGGCCATGGATTTTCTTTTTCTAGTGAACACTGATCTTGAATACACACAAATGCTAAAACCCAGCTGCTTCTTTTTGTGAGCAAAAGCAGTCTTAATTAGTTTTTATAACATATACATATCTTTCATTCTAGTAAAGTGCAATACTCAACAAATAATGTTTTGATTAAAATCTAGTGAATGCTTTTCCTGTTCTTTTCCTCCTTATACAGTCTTTCCCCATACTTTTTGCATCTGATATCCAAAAGAAAGTATTGCCAGAATATAATTTTTCAGATAACAGAATCGAATTAACAACGTTATTTTGAATATAGATTTTACAATTAAAATTGCCCCATTTATGTAACTTTATGGGCTTTGTGAAGGAAAAAAAACTGTACTTGTATCAATTTTACATGTTAATAAATAAATTTTTAGGGGCACATGGCTGGCTCAATCAGTAAAGCACGCGGCCCTTGATTTTGAGGGTGTGAGTTCTAGCCCCACACTGGGTTTAAGTAATCACTTAAAAATAAAACCTTTAAAAAATGTTATTTTAGTTAGATGGTGGCATAAGGCCACATAGACTTCATTTACTGCCATCAACTGAACAAGGGACATCACCCTCAATTCCTGAGTGCTTATTCCATAGTAAGGTATAATTAATATTATCAGGAAAAATAAATCAATATTGTCAAAATTGATTATTTTGGAGGATTTCTTTTTTGGTACTGTACTATATTACCTAAATTGAGTGGGTCTAATTGAAAATTTACACCACTCTGCCCACATTTGAAAGCCAGTTGTGTTAGTTTGCTGGGGCTGCCATAACAGAGGACCACAGACTGGGTGGCTTGAACAATAGAGCTTTATTTTCTCACAATTCTGGAAGTTAGGAGTCTGAGATCAAGGTATCAGCAGGATTTGGTTTCTTCTGAGATCTCTTTCCTTATCCTGTAGATGACCATCTTCTCCCTGTCTTCACATGGTCCTTCCCTCTGAATGTGTCTCTGTCCTAATTCCTCTTCTTATAAAAACACTATTAATATTGGACTAGGGTCCACTCAGCCTCATTTTAACTAATGGCTTCTATAAAGATCCTATCTCCCAATACAGTCACCTTCTGAGGTACTAGGGATTAGGACCTCGACATATGAATTTTGGAAGGACACAGCTGAAGCCATAATACTGTCAAAAATCCAGAAATAAAAAATTAAAACCACCAGATCAATAAATAGTATTTTGTAAGAGCTTATTGGGCATATAAGAACCATTCTAGAATTGGGAGCTTTCAAATTTGAAACTAATAGGAAGTTCAGGTTGCAGGAATGTTACAGGATGGCTTATGAAGTGAAAATAAGGAAGTTGTTTAACCTTTATAATGACTGGCTATTACAATGGGGGTTTCCACATGGCAGGGGATTGATTAAAAGTGATTACCTTACAGCATATTTAGGAAGATGACAAGTTTCTCTTATGATGTCAGAGGCATTTGCAAGAAATTACCTAAGTTAGCTATTACTTGTGTTCATGAAATACGTTAGATACAGTTTTGCTTACATAGCTTAAATGGTTTGTCACCCAGAGAATTTTCACGTCCAGCCTCCATTTTGTGTTTAATTTTAACCAATTCACCGATTTCCCATATTTTTCTTTTGGTTTACATGGAATAAAGTAGTCCCAGATAACTAGTCCTATACAGAAAATTTACATCTAAATTATATTCAAACTGGAGTCAGATTACAACACAGACATAGGTTGTTTTTGAAGATGCCTAAATGCTTAATTGTTAAGGATGGCAGATTTGGGGACCAACAAATGTCACAAGCCTGAGGATATCAACGGCCTATCAGGAATATTGGGGTCTTTACATGTGTAAGACTTTGATTAGATATACCTGAGACTTTCTACCTGAAACCTCCAGTTTGCACATCACTTTAGAAAGGTGTGGTGCAGAGATGAGAACATTAAACAAAATAAATAAAATAGGGAGAAAGCAGACAGTATAGTGAACATAGACAAGTTCCCACCCACTCAGAATTAAATTATGGGACAGCATGATAACCAATAGACAAACCAAAGAAAAACTTAAGTACAGGGCTTCCCACAGACGCACGCGCAGTTCTACGTGAGTAGGAACTGTCCAATTCCCAAACACGAGCACCTGTGATGCTGGGGAATGCTTCCAGGTCTATACACTTCAAGATCCTTCTTCTGACCAAACACAAAGGGCTGGGAGAACAGATGTGTACAATCTGGAGAGGAAAGGATCAAGATTAAGGGCACACACATAATGACTTGCATGGGCATATAGATATATGACTGCATCCAGTGGGGGCAAATTAATAATAAGTTCAAACAGGATATTTAAGGAGAAAAGTTAAAGGATAGAAGCTTCATATAGACATGGTGACAAGTGGCCAAATTCTAGGATGAAAATTAAATAAATATGTCATGTATCAACTATTCAGGTTCACATTATGTGCCAGGCAATAATGCCACAAATTACCAATCACCAATTCAGACCCAGTTGGAAAATAAAGGTAAAATACTGAGTCCAATTCTCATCTTGATAGTCTCAGTGCTATCACATAGAATCCCTCAATGAAAACTTTGAAAGTAATGAATGATCAGCATATCATAGTCAAAAATCATGGGCACTGGATACTTACAGACCAGAGTTCAAATCCCAGCTCTGCAACTAAGGCAACTGTGCCAACATTTGCTTACTGGCTAGGTGGGAATTATAATATCTACCCTACATATACGCTGATGATGAAATGAGCTACTGACTTTTAAAGGGTCAAACATAGTCTAACATAAAGGGCCTATCAAAGGGGGCCTGAATTATTAGTTCCCTTTCCTCTCTGTTCTTCCCCTGCCATTGACTATCTTAATGAGACATTTGATTGGAACTGATCATGAAAGAATGAATTTACTTAAAGGAAAAAATTTCCTGATGGTGTATATTTTCAATTATTAAAACAGGTAAATCAAGCACTTTGGGGTTTAAAGAATTTCTAGGTTTCAGGGCGCCTGGGTGGCTTAGTCAGTTGGGTGTCTGACTTTGGCTCAGGTCATGATCTCATGGCTGTGGGTTCAGGCCCCACGTTGGGCTCTGTGCTGACAGCTTGGAACCTGGAGCCTGCTTCAGATTCTGCATATTCCTCTCTCTACCCTTCCCCTGCTCATGCTCTGTCTCTCTCTCCTTCAAAAATAAATAAACATTTAAAAAAAATTTTTTTAAAAAGAGAAAAAAGAATTTCTAGTTTTCTTCAGAGGAGAGATGAGTCTTTCCAAGGCAGTGATATATATGGGAGAATGGAGTGAAGATTCACAGGAAGGAATGAGAGGGGAATAGAAAAGAGGAATCTTGGAATGCCTGAGTGGCTCAGTTGGTGGAGTATCCAACTCTTGCTTTTGGCTCAGATCATGACCCCAGGGTATGCCAAGCGTGGAACCTGCTTGGGATTCTCTCTCTCTCGCTCTCTCTCTCTCTCTCTCTCTGCCCCACTCCCCAGCTCGTATGTGCTCTCTCTCTCTAAAGAAGAAAGAAAAAGAAAAGAGGAATCTTGTGGCTGAGACTTTCAATTTCAAAAAGTTTAATTCATGTTCAGAACCTGGCCTCTCACGATCCACTGTGCAATTTATAGGTAGTAAAGGAGAGTGGAAAGAGAATACACTAGGGAAACAGGCAGGATTTGGCATCTGGCCATGTGTGACCTTGGGCATATTATTTAACTAACTTCTTTGAAGCTCATTTTTCCCATTTATAAGTTGGAGATAATAGTACTGGCTAGCAAGGTTGTTATGAGAATTATATGAGATAAAACATAGACATCGTTTATCATGCTCAAGAAATAAATAAAAGCTTCAATAAAATGTGAACCGAGGGACCTTGAACCACTCACTGTCACTGAGAAATTTCACTGAGATGATGGAGGGAGAAAGCTGTAAAAAATGAAAGGAGTAGATGATGGCTCACAATTAAATTCATTGAAAAGAAAATATTCGATATCTATATATCTCTGTTCATGGCTATTAGCCACACTGTGATTGAATAAGTAAGATAAATATAACATGGAATAACTTGCTATATTCTTTGCAAGAATCATCAATAACATGCTCTCTCCAACTTCCAGGTCTTTGTGTGCATACTGCAGCTTTTGCTTGTTAACCTCTCTCCTCCTCCTCTCAATGCTTGACTCCTTTTCATTAGTGTTGACATAACTGACATTTCATCATGGAAACTTTCCTTGTCTTATCCCAGAATAATTTAAGGGTCCTGTTATGTGCTCCTTGCACTCTTAACTTCCCCATGTATAACTTTCCACATTTTACTGAAATAAAATGTTCATTCTCTGAGGGACTATAAATGCTTGAGAGAACCACGTTGGTGTCTGTCTTGCTCAGTGTTGTATTCAAATACCTGAATACATCTAAGCCATATATATATATTTTTTTTTTAACAGTGGCATGCATAAACATAAATTCTTGAGTGGAAGTCATCATATTTTTGTCATTATACTTAGCATTTTCTATTTAATATTATATCATAAAATATCAGTTATAGTTTATTTCTTCATATTTTAAAGTAGCACAATATAACATTTGCAGGGTGCTATAGCAGGTTCTGGGCACTGGGTTGGAACTTTGAACCCACTGATGCATAAGGTTCATTTCAAAGTTCCTGGATTCTAGGATTCTTTGATTTTAAGGTGATAAGAATCAGCCTTCCAATACTTAAATCACTCCAAGATAGTAAATTAGGAGCACGGAAGCCATATTATTTCAGAATACTATGAGAACATTATGATAGAGTTCCATGAAGGTAAAATGGCATTGGTAGAAGTAGAGAGAAGACAGACGTTTGTTCCTTCCAGCAGCGATAACTGGCTGGTGCTGAACCCATCGGTACTCCGTTTTATAATTTTCCTCATCCCTTCCCATGCTCTACATTTCAAGACAGCTGGTTAGTGTAAGCCCTCTGTAACCATGAGAAAAGCGAAACCAGTTGGGCTCCAGGGAGCATAACTTTCTACCTTACACTTGAAACTGCATAGTCTACCAATAAACTCATTCAACAAACCACATGACATGATGCCACAGTATTGTAGCATGGTTGTGAAATGTACCCTTAAACATTAATTACACTCCTTAAATGTCATGTTCTTATTAAACAGAAATTTGGTACTAAAAAAATCCAGGAATATGTTGGTATGCTGAAAGAATAACTGAAGTTTTCCAAACCATATATCACTTACAATATAGGAGTGGACACTGGGGATCATATTTTCAGAAAGGTATGCTTCATTCATTCTATAAACCTCAATGTTTAGAACTGTAGAAACAGTCAAAGGACTAAAAATGATTAGGATTCAGAAGTTACCATTTGTAAAACCTGGAAAATGTAAAGGAAGAGCTGTATTCCATGTAATTTTGAGTTTTTAAACAATAATTGTCTTTAAAATGTATTTTTAGGGGCACCTGGGTGGCTCAGTCAGTTAAGTGTCTGACTTCAGCTCAAGTCATGATCTCATGGTTCATGAGTTCAAGCCCCGCGTTGGGCTCTGTACTGACAGCTCAGAGTCTGGAGCCTGCTTTGGATTCTGTGTCTCCCTCTCTCTCTGCTCCGCCCTGACTCATGCTCTGTCTCTCAAAAATAAATAAACATTAAAATGTATTTTAAGATATATGCTGAAGTCCTAATCCCCCTCCCAGTACCTGTGAATTTGACCTTATCCAGAAATAGGGTCCTTGTAGATGATCAAGTTAAGTTGAAATCATTAGGGGTGTAATCCAATATGACTGTGTACTTAACAATTAGAGAAAAATTGGACACAGAGATATGTACAAAGATAAGATGATATGAAGACTCAGGGAAATGCCATCCATGAGCCAAGGAATGTTGGTGAAGGCAACAACATGTTCTCCTTCATACCCCTCAGAAGGAACAAAGCCTGCATCCTTGATCTTAGACTTCCAGCCCCCAGAACTGTGAGACACACATTTCTGTCATTTAAGTCACCCAGGATATAGTTAGTACCTTATGACAGCAGCACTAGGAAATTAAAACAAGCACTCTAGTAAAAAAAAAAAAAAAAATTACTTTTATGATATTCCTAAGTCAGGTATACTATGTTTATTACTTTATAAATATTTTATAGAACCATGAAGCAAACCATGAATTGCTTGTAGATCCAATGTCCAAAATATAGGTCTTATATTAACGAATAAAAAAATAACTAGAAACAAAATAAAAATACTGGGGCACCTGGGTGGCTCTGTCAGTTGAGTGTCTGACTCTTGATTTAAGCTCATGTCCTGATCTCATGGTCATGGGATCCAGCCCTGAGTGAGGCCCCATGCTGAGCATGGAGCCTGCTTAGGATTCTCTCTCTCCCTCTGTCCCTCTCCCCGCACCCTGTCAAAATAAATAAATAAACATTAAAATATATATATAAGTATATGTATATATATACATATATATAATATATATATATGAATATAGATACTAGCCCATTATATTTTAATAAGATGACAACACTTACTTTGAAATATTGCCATGGATCTGCTGAAAAATAATCTCTTTTTGTTGTTGTTTTTACTTGAGAGAGAGAGAAAGCAGGGAAGAGGGAGGGAGAGAATCTTAAGCAGGCTCCATGCCCAGTGCAGAGCCAGACATGCACAGAGCCTGACATGGAGCCTGACCTTGGAGCCCCACGTGGAGCCCCATGTGGGTCTTTATCTCAGGACTGTGGGAACATGACAATGAGATCACAACCTGATCTGAAATCAAAAGCATCATCTTCTAATAGAGACTGGCAACTCCTAGCAAAGAAAACTTCCTGTTTAAATTTGGTGGGAAATTACATGATCATTATTGAGAAATAATAAAAATGGGGCGCCTGGGTGACTCAGTCAGTTAAGTGTCTGAACTTTTCAGCTCAGGTCATGATCTTGCAGTTCCTGGGTTAGAGACCCATGTTGGGCTCTGTACTGACAGCTCAGAGCCTGGAGCCTGCTTCAGATTCTGTGTCTCCCTCTCTCTCTCTGCCCCTCCTTTGCTCGTGCTCTGTCTTTCTCTCTCTGAAAAATAAATAAACATTTAAAAAAATTAAAAAAATATTGGTGATATTATTAAGTAGAAACACCACAGATCAGAAATTAAAGCACAATAATCCTCACTGACTTACTATTACTCTGGCAGAGGGACTGAAGGGCAGTAACTTGAGGTCATTCTTTTGCTAATGTCATTTAATATTTTTGTACTTGAACTCAAATAGTAGAATAGCAAGCATGCTTATTTGATTTGTGGTTAAACACTAAGTTGAAAAGAATTACTAATGTTTTGAGTAAAGAAAATTCAAAGTGACTTTGGTAAATAGATGGTCAGAAGAAGTTTAATAGAAATAATTTCAAGACTGTACACCTAAGGGAAACAAACAAAAAAAACTGTTGCAATATAGTGTGCTAGCTAAAATATAGCCAGTATTCAAATATGTCTCTTGGAATGAATATGAATATGACACTTCTGTTTTGAGCCTGTTTAACTGAAAGCCTAGACCTATCAGGAGTTCTTACATAAACAAAAAGAGTTCATTTTTTTAATTAATTAATTTTTTGAGAGAGAGAGAGAGAGGAGAAGCACGGGAGGAGCAGAGAGAGGGGGACAGAGGATCTGAAGCTGGCTCCATGCTGACAGCAGAGAGTCCCATGTGGGGCTTGAACTCATGAATTGCGAGATCATGACCTGAGCCACAGTCAGATGCTCAACCAACTGAGCCAATCAGGTGCCCCCCACAGAAAGTACTTTAAAGTAATTACCATTGGAAACAAAGAAGTAAATAAAATTCTAGTTCAGTATATCTAGTTGTATCAAATATGCCCTTCATTTGCCTGTTCAACAAATGCCTACTGATTAGCAATTGGACAAATGAACAGGACAAAATCCCTGTCAGTGAAGAGTTGTACAGGAGAAAGACTAGAAAGGAAACCATCACAATACAGTAGGTGCAGAGACAAGAGCACTAGTAGAGCTAGCCAAGCACGCAAAGGAATGGAGGCAGGACAGGCACTTTCAGAGTGCAGCATGGGGCTGCACAGAGTATGAGTCATGGTGGATGACAAGACTAGAAAGGGTGACAGGATTTCTCCCCTGAAAGCCTTTAGATGTTTTGCTAAAGAGTTGGACTTTATTCTTTTTTTGTCAACTTTATTGAGATATAAGTGACATATAGCACTGTGTAACCTTAAGGTGTACAAGGTATTGATTTGATACGTTTATATATTACAAAATGGCTACCACCATAGCATTTGCTAATACCTCCATCCTGGCACATAATTACCACATCTTTTTTGTGGTGAGGACATTTAAGATTTAGTGTCTTAACAACTTTCAATTATATAATACAGTATTATTATTTGTAATCACAACGCTGTACATTAGATCCTCAGAACTTGTTCATCATCCAACTGGAAGTTTGTACTCTTTGACCAACCTCTCCCCATCCTCCACTCTCAGCCCCTGGTAACCGCCATTCTACTCTCTGTTTCTATGAGTTTGGCTTTTTAATTTATTTTTTTAATTTATTTATTTTGAAAGAGAGAAAGCACAGAGGGAAGAGGCAGAAAGAGAAAGAGAGAGAGAGAATCCCAAGCAGGCTCTGTGCTGACAGGGTGGAGCCTGATGCAGGGCTTGATCTCACGAACTGTAAGATCATGACCTGAGTCAGATGCTTAACCAACTAAGCCACCCAGACACCCCAAGTTTGGCTTTTTTAGACTTCATTCTTAATATAATGATGAGGCACATATGACTTTAAGCCATTCAGTGAAATGATCAAGTCTACATATTTTTAAAATACATTAAGTAGTGACAGTATGAAGAGTGAATCATCACCACAAAGAACTAAAAACAATGGTGACAGAGGTTGTTTTAGGATTTCAACTGAGCAATAAGAACTTAAGACAATGGCAGTAGAGATTGAGAAGAGAGGATTTACATGAAAGATATTGAGGAGGAAGGTTTGACTGTACATATGACCACTTAATGAGTCCATGCTATGAGCCAGGCACTATGCCAACACTAAGTAAATAAAAATAAAATAAATAGCTCTTGTCTTTAAGTAACTCCTTGTCCAGTGACAGATGCAAACAGTTTAACCAATTACAGGTCAATATAGAAAGTGTTATGATATAGTTATGGGTGCTCTGTTTGGCCGATTAATTCAGACTGGGGGAAGAAAGTGAAAGAAGCAAAAGAGTAAAGAGGGGAGGGGAAATAAATGAACCTGAAAAGATACATACAGGGAAAGGAGTGATGTAAGTTCATTTTGCAAAACTGCAAATAGCTTGCTCTGCCTGAACATAAGGTGCATGAGAAAATATGGGGAGAAATAAGGCAAGAGAAACCAAAATGAAAATAAGAAGGGCTTGTGCCATACAGAGGACTATGAAATTCATTCTGAAGGCTGCAAGGCACCATTGAAGAAATTTAGGCAGGGATTCAACATGACCTAATTGGTATTTTACAAAGATAGCTGTGGGAGCAGAATGAAGGATGGCTTATGGAAGGATGAGCAAGCAAGATCAGTAATGAGGTTGGAACTGAGTGCAAGTGAGGGTCTAAATCAAGGCCAGGATAAAGAAGTAGAAGTTATAAAATTTGTGATTGATCTGAGGGGGAGGTTTTCGAAAAGGAAGTAGTTGAAGAATGCCCGTTTTACATAGTGGTTATTTTCACATAACAGGCACTCATAAATGTTGATAGCATGTAACCAAACTGCTTATTTCTTTTGAAAGTGTTTGTCTCAACCAACTAATTCTTGTAAAACAAGAGTATTTGCAGTTAATGCTGCAAAATAATGTGGTTTAGAACTATTAGGGTTTACTACCATTTTATTCATGTTTTAATCCCTTATTGCAAATGTTCACACAAAAACTTTTGGATAGCTAAGTTCAAAATTATTGCTTTTCACAATGACACTTGTGGTTTAGCAATTCTAGTGCACCTCCTATGTAGCACAACTACTGCTACTCAGATTGCTTTGTTTTTCACTAAACAATGTTGGAGAATGGCAAGGTGTTTCTTAAGGCTAGAAAAATATTATGGATCATGCCAAGGAGTTGCGTGGAAAGCCAGCATCAACAAAGGAAGAATAACCATGACTCTTTTCCATACTTTTACAGCTTCCAATATCATCAATTTCAAAGCTCCTAACACCTATGGGAATCTGACTCTGAATTCTTGGTGTTTTTTTTTTTGTTTCTTTTTGGTTTTTTTTTTTTGTTTTTGTTTTTAAGTAGGCTCTGCACCCAGTGTGGAGCCCCAACACAAGGCTTGAATTCACGACCCTGAGATCAAGATCAAGACGTGAAAATCAAGAGCCAGATGCTTAACTGACTCAACCACCCAGGAGCCCCTCCAAACTCTTGTTCTGATGCATCTCCCCAAATTTAATCTGATTATAAATATAAACTGGAAGCTTCTATTCATATTCACTACATCTGTCAGGCTACTCTATTCTCTCACCTAGATAAGCTTACCAAACTAAGACGCTTCTGACCAGACCTTAACAAGCCACTCATTTCCTGTAGAGTAATATTTCCTATACTTTTTCTTCTTTTTCTCATCATATCAATTATAACTAAGGAATATAATATTCCTCTTAAATCTCTGATAATGATAGAATTTGTCTGCATTCTTATGTAAGCAACCACAATCACACCAGAACTGAATTTTTAAATTTATTTCAGGTTATATGAAAAATTCTTTGTGTTCACTTTAAATGCTTTGTTAGAATACGACAATATCATTCTCAATAAATATCACCTTTCAAGAGCATTTTATATCAAACTCTATATAGTTAGCATATAAAACCATAACACCATAATCCCATGAATGTAACCAAATCCCCACTTGTGACATACCCAATAGCCACTTGAAAACAAATTTCCTCCATCTTAAAAAATCATGTGTTGCGGGGCGCCTGGGTGGCGCAGTCGGTTGAGCGTCCGACTTCAGCCAGGTCACGATCTCGCGGTCCGTGAGTTCGGGCCCCGCGTCAGGCTCTGGGCTGATGGCTCAGAGCCTGGAGCCTGTTTCCGATTCTGTGTCTCCCTCTCTCTCTGCCCCTCCCCCGTTCATGCTCTGTCTCTCTCTGTCCCAAAAATAAATAAACGTTGAAAAAAAAAAATTTAAAAAAAAAAAAATTAAAAAAAAAAAATCATGTGTTGCAACATGTCTCAAACTGCCTCATAATAACTTGTATACGTGTGGTTAATTTTACATGTGAACTTGAGTGAGCTAATGAATGCCCAGATGGCTGGTAAACATTATTTCTGGTGTGCCTATAAGGATGTTTTTGAAAGACATTTGTATTTGAATTAGTAGACTGAGTAAAGAAAATCCCTGTCGCCAACATGGGTAAAAATCATCCCGTTCCCTTTGAGGATCTGAATAGAACACAAAGGCAGAGGAAGGGAGAATCTGTTCTCTTTGCTTGAACTAGTCCATCAATGTTCCTGCTTCTCAGACTTTTGACTTGGACTGAATTATACCACCAGCTTTCCAGTTCTCCAGTTTGCATTGGTAGATTATGGGATTTCTTGTCTCCATATTTGCATGAATCAATTCATACACTAAATCTCTTACATATCTATATTTCTATCTTATTGGTTCTGTTTCTCTGGAGAACATTCATTAATGTAATATGCAATAAAAATATGAATGATAAAAGTTACTTTGAAGAAAGAAATTTTAGGACTCAAACCTGCAGGAGAATGCAAAACTTCCAAGTTCTCATACTCCACTACAATTCAGCGAAGTCAATTAATTAGACTGCTGAATCCACACTCTAAAAATGTTGATTTATACCATATTATTTCTGTACTAAAGTTCACCTGCGTGACCATTGTTTCATTTACTTCAATTCTAGGTCCTATGTTTGGCTTTCCATGAACATTAGCTTGAGGAAGCTTGGAAATTAACACCCTAGCCAAAATCACCATCTCAAAGCAATACATTTTAGTAAACTTGCTATAATCAACAAGGCATGATTACTAGGCCAATAAATGGAATGTAAACCCCATACCTCAATCGCCATTCTGATACTGCCCATGGAGCTAGGCCTTCTCTTTTTCCTAACTAAATGCCAAGGTATCTCATTAACTTCTCATACACTCCTCTAACATGTCAAAAATTTCCCCAATCTCAATTACATACACTTTCCACCATTAGCTCTTCCTATCTTTAATTAGTAAAGTCCTTTAACTTTACTTGGCAGCTGAGCAGAATTAGTAAATTCAGCTGGGAAAAATTACAGCCTACACCTCAATTGTTCACAAAGACTAAATAGCAGTCATTATTGCTTAAAGCCCAACTGTAATTAATATCAATCATTTTATTTACCTCATCTTCACAATTACTTTATTCTTCATCTAAAACCATGTGCCAGCTGCCAAGACACAGCTTCTTGCCATTTATATCATCTATAATTCATATTGCCACCCATACCATTTTAAATCCTTAAGGGATGTTTGCCATTAACAAGGTTTCTTCCCAAATGCCCTATCCTTGAAGAATTTATCAAGCACAATATTGTCATTTTAACAATTTCATCATTACCACATTATCAAATATTTCTCTTAAATAGGAATTAGTCAATACTAATTGCATTTCTAACAACTACCGGCAACATTAGGCAACATAAGTTGCTTAAGGGCAAGGACCCTAAGGTTCATCTATTTTCTTTCTTCATTATTTTCATGCATTTTTACTATCCCCAAAATAATTTCCATTCTCTTCCCATGTCTTTCTCATTAGAGTTCAGGTCACTTGAGAAAAAAAAATTATTATAATGAGTTTATCCTGTTTTTAGTTATTTCATTTATTTTCTAGCAACAAGGACTCTTTCAAGTTAGCTCATGTGGAGGGATAAAAAGACTAAGATCTCATGGAAGCCCAAGAATTGGGGCTGGAGAAGACTGGTTTCGAATTTAAGCACATTCTAGATACCTGAGATGTAAGAGTTCAAGAACTTTTCCTGTACTATTCTGTTGTGTTACTTAATTCTAGCCTATGTATCTACTTCTTTCTCTCCTGCTTTAATAACTATTTCTGCTTATTTATAATTTCTACTTTTTTGTAATTTTAGCTATACATGATCCATTATGGCCTCCCAGGCCGATTCTGTTCTCATATAAGTTTTCAGCTAGAACTTGCACCAATAACTGACAAATTCTTTCCTTTTTTCCTTATGTCCAATCATAAGAAAGAGTATTCACTTAGTGAAAATAATGTTTTTTAATCTGGCGTCTGAGGGTGAAGATTATTGTCTCACCTAAGGATTGGTTATTCTTAGGTTAGATGGTTATTCCAGCCCAACAAAAGGGGTTGGACGGTGGGGAAAGAAGGAAAATAGCACGATATCAAATATGGCTTCTGAGACAGTAGGGTCCAATGGGGGATCACTTTCCTTGGTGGAGGTTATAGATAGGGCAAGAACAAAGATGAAGATGCCCAATAGTTACATAGCAGAAAATAAGAAGTAATCTTATTCTTTGCTTAATCTTTCTCTTAATTTTACCAAATTGTGCTCTACTATTATATTTAGGTAATGAAACTATGTAAGAGAAGAATGTAATAATTATAAATTCTTAGAAGATTGTTTACAGCACCTACAAAAAACCATAGCTAACAATACTTAATGGTGAAAGATTTAACTTTTCCTTCTAAGATCAGGAAAAAGACAAGGATGTCTGTTCCTGCCACTTCTATTCAACCTTGTGTTAGAGGTTCTGGAAAGGGCAATTAGGCAATAAAATAAAGTTAAAGGCATCCAGATTCGAAATGAAGAAGTAAAACTATCTCTATTTGTAGATGTTATAAGCTTGTATATAGAAAATCCTAAGGAATCTAGTAAAAAACAAACTACCAAAATAATAAACACGTTCTGTAAGGTTTCAGGACACAGAGTCATATAAAAATAAATTACATTTCTATATAGTAGCTTTACAGTTCTATAACAAACTGAAAATTAAGGAAATGATTTCATTTGTAATGGCAACAAAAGGACTAAAATACTCAGGAATAAATTTAATAGAAAGTGTAAAACTCATACTCTGAGAATCACAAATCATTTAAAAATTTTAAAAAGACCTAAATAAATGGAATGACATCCCATGTTCATGGATTAGAAGACTTATGTTATAAAGATAGCAATATTCCTTAGCAAAAATCCAACTGGCTTCTTTGCAGAAATTGACAAGCTGATCCTAAAACTCACAGGGAATTTCAAGGAACCCAGAGTAGCCAAAATAATGTCTCAGATATGAAGAACATAGTTAGAGGACTCACACTTCCCAATTTTAAAACTTACTACAAAGCTACAGTAATCCAGATGGTGTGGTACTGGCATATGTATATACATATCAATCAGTAGACTAGAACTAAGAATCCAGAAATAAATCCTCACATTTACAGTCAGTTGATTTTCAACAAAGGTCTCCAGATAATTCAATAGGGGTAAGGAATAGTCTTTTCAACAAATGGTGCTGGGACAACTGTATATTCACTTCCAAAAGAATAAAAGGGGACTCCTACCTCACACCATGTAAAAAATGTAACAAAATTTGAGGCACCTGGGTGGCTCAGTTGGTTGAGCGTGGGACTTCAGCTCAGGTCATGATCTCACAGTTTGTGGGTTCGAGTCCGGTGTCTGGCTCTGTGCTGACAGCTCAGAGCCTGAAGCCTGCTTCAGATTCTGTGTCTCCCTCTCTCTCTGCCCCTCTCCCAACCCATGCTCTGTCTCCCTGTCTCTCTATCAAAAATAAATAAACATTAAAAAGAAAATTTTAAAAAATTAACAAAATTGTCCTAAGATCTAAATATAAGAGCTAATACTATGAAAGCCATAGGAGAAAACACAGGTGTAAATCTCTTTGAGTTTGGATTAGGCAATCTTTCCTTAAAGAAAAATAGAAAAGCATACGCAAACAAAGAAAAAAAAGAGAAAAACTTGTGCTTCAAAGGACACCACCAAAAACTGAAAAGACAACGTGAAGATTGAGCAAAAATATTTGCAAATCATGTATCTCTCATGGGACTTGTATCCAGATTATATATAGAATTCTTACACTCAATAATAAAAAGACAAAGAACACAATTGAAAAATGTTGGAAGGATCTAAACAGACATTTCTCCAAAGAAGATAGACAAATGCCAATAAACATATGAAAAAAACACACTCAACATCATTACCTATTAGGGAAGTGCAAATGAAAACCACATGGAAATACCACACCCATTAAAATGACAAAAATCTGAAAGACATACAATAACAAGGCCTAGCAAGGATGTGGAAAATTGAAACTCTTAAACATTGCTAGTAGGAATGTAAAATGGGGGCATGCCTGGCTGGCTCAGTCAGTAGAGCATGTGACTCTTGATCTCAGGGTTGTGAGTTCAAGCCTCACGTTGAGTACAGAGATTACATAAATATTTTTTAAAATCTTGGGATGCCTGGGTGGCTCAGTCGGTTAAGCGTGTGACTTTGGCTCAAGTCATGATCTTGCAGTTTGTGGGTTTGAGCCCCACATTGGGCTCTTTGCTGTTAGCTCAGAGTCTGCTTGGAATTCTCTGTCTCCCTCTCTCTCTGCTCCTCCCCACCCTTCTCTCTCTAACATAAATAAACGTTAAAAAAATTTTTTGTAACATTTAAAAAAGGCATATAAAAAGGTACAGCTGTTTTGAAACAATCTGAAAATTTCTCTAAAAATTAAACATAGAGTTGTCATATGACCTACCAATTCTACTCCTAGGTACATATCCAAGCAAAATAAGAACATATGAACAGACATACAAAGATTTTAACACAAATGTTCGTAAGAGCATTATTCATAGTGAAAACTTGGAAACAACCCAAATGTCAATCAACTGATGAATGGATAAATAAATATGGTGTATCCATACAATTGTATGCTATTTGGCAGTAAAAAGGAATGAAGTATTGATACATGTTACAACATGGATGGAGTTGGGGCACCTGGGTGGCTCAGTCGGTTAAGCGTCTGACTTCGGCTCAGGTCATGATCTCACGGTCTGTGAGTTCAAGCCCCACGTTGGACTCTGTGCTGACAGCTCAGAGCCTGGAGCCTGCTTCAGATTCTGGGTCTCCCTCTCTCTGACCCTCCCCCATTCATGCTCTGTCTCTCTCTGTCTCAAAAATAAACATTAAAATTTTTTTTTTAAAAAACATGGATGGAGTTTGATAACATGCTAAATTGATGAAACCAGTCACAAAACTATCTATTGTATGATTCCATTTACAGGAAATATCCAGAATAGGCAAATCTGTAGAGACAGTAAGTACATTAGTGGTTGCCTAGGGCCAGTGGTGGGATGGGATTGGGGAAATGGAGAGTAACTGCTAAGAAGTTTCTTCGTGGAATGATGAAAATGTTCTAAAATTGATCTTGGTGATGGTTGTGCAACTCTGTGAATATACTAAAAACCACTGAATTGTACACTTTAAATGTTTAAATTGTATACACATGAAGTTATCTCAATAAAGCTGTTACTGAAAGTTACAAGCATACATTCCTTTGATATTGATTCACACAACACAGTAATTAGATACTTGTTGTACTTTTTAACCAAAATATCATAAAGCAATTCTTATACCACTACTCTAACAAAGAATACAAAATTAGAACTGGAATTTCACTAGACCAGCAAGTTCTTTCTGGTTAATAAAACCAACCAGTTTAATAAAGATGTCATCTATTTCATTATTAAACATAAATATCATCTGGAATATATTTTATATTATTTGCATTATATTACATCATATTATATGTCAAGTTTGGAATAAGAAAAACAAAATAGTAAATAAACTATTGAAACATGGTTTCTTCAATGTTTATCACGGAATTCCAATTCTAGACACAGGAAAAGTTTGAAAAAAATAGCCCTAGCATAGGAATTATATTACATATTATGGAAGAACATGACCCAGTATTGAAGAATTACTGGAAATCTGCTATTTCAACAATAGCAAGGTCCAAAAACTATTTCTGAAACTCTGTGACAAAGTCTATGTAAGTGACATCAAATGCATCTGGGATTAACAATGTCTAGGGCATTTCCATATTTGTAACACACAAAAGCCAACAACAATTATCTGGATAATCAAGTCGTGTGATTGTTCAAAAGCAGGTTCTATGATGCATAGGAGGACTAGAAAAGTCTATAAAAGAATCCTTATTACAGACTGACATTGACATAAATATTACCAAATTTGATAGTCACAAATACTTCCAGTTCTCTTTCTTCCTGAAATTTAGATAGTACTTCTCCACCCCACTGAAGTTAGACATGGCCTTGTGACTTTTTTTGACCAATACTATTTGAGTATGTGGAATATGTGCACTTTCTTCAGTTCCTTTCTTTGTCTCAAAGTAACCAGCCGCATCTTAGCTGGTGAAAACAAAGAGCAAGGACAACAAGGAGTAGAGACCCAGACCAATCTATGACCGATATAGATTAGGTTTATCTATACAAAGTTGCAGTATCCCTAGTTTAAAAATGATTAAATACTGCTACTCTCATGTGATTTAACCTAATAGCATGAACACAAAATAAACTCATTATTTCAAGCCACTGATATTTGATTTGTTTTCATTGTACTATAATTTAGCATACCCTACCTGATTATTTCCCAAAGGGCAAGGAAGTCCTTTCTAAAATATGTGATCATCATTCACACTTATATCACTATTAAGGAGAAATTAGATATGGAACGTACTTGAATTATTACATCTTTACATGAGGGGAACTGTACATTGGGCTTTAGTTTAGAATTTTTCCTGAAAAAGTTATTTTTAATTCAGACTATAAAAGCTCTTTATAGTCAAGTTACCTTCAAGTATATAAAAAGAGAAAATAGATATTTTCCTTGGAGCCATCATTACTTTAAAAATGAATGTTTCTCATGCATAATTCCATCATAGATGAGAATTCTACAAATGGCTTCCTTTTAAAAATTAAACATATTTAAATATGTATTATAGTCTATTAAGGGATTTTAAGATGTTTGATAACCTTCTTTTAAATCCTGTAGAGCTTAAGTTTTTGTGCCAAGCCAGTGGAACTGGAAGTGCAGTGTTATGGGCTGAATTGTGTTCCTCCAAATTAATATGTTGAGATCCTAGCCCCTAGTACCTCAGAATGTGACTATATATTTGGACTATATATGGGACCTTTAAAGAGGTAATTAAAGTAAAGAGAGATCATATGGGTGGGCCCTAATCCAATGTGACTGATGTTATTATAAGAAGCAGAGATTAGGACAATAGATAGATACACACACAGGAAAGACCATGTGAAGACACTGGAGGAAGATAGCCATCAAACAACATTGTCAAAAACTCACAAGAGACAAAAGTCATCGTATAATAATAAATAGATCAATTCATCAAGAGGATGTACCTAGGGGCATCCGGGTGGCTCAGTTGGTTAAGCGGCCTACTTCAGCTCAGGTCATAATCTCATGGTTCATGGGTTCAAGCCTCGCATCAGGTTCTGGGCTGACAGCTCAGAGCCTGGAGCCTGCTTCGGATTCTGTATCTCCCTCCCTCTCTTTGCCCCTTCTCTGCTTGTTCTCTCTCTCTCTCTCTCTCTCTCAAATATAAATAAACATTTTTTTTTAAAAAAGGATGCACCTAACATTGGAGCACCAATACATATATAAAGCAAAGTTTAATGGAACTGAAGGGAGAAATAGACAGCAATACAATAATAGTAGAGGACTACAATATCCCACTTTCATCAGAGGATAGATCGTCAAAGCAGAATATTAATAAGGAAACAGCAAACTATTTTTTGAATTTAAACTTAAATTTTAGTTAGCATACCATGCAATGTTGGTTTCAGGAGAATTCTGTGATTCATCACTTACATACCACATCCAGTGCTCATCAAAACAAGTGCCCTCCTTAGTACCCATTACACATCTAGCTCATCTAGCCCATCTACCACCCACTTCCCTCCCTCAACCCATAGTTTGTTCTCTATCATTAAGACTCTCTTGTGGTTTGTTTTTCTCTCTTCTCTCTCCCACCCTCCCCATATGTTCATCTGTTTTGTTTCTTAAATTCCACATATGAGTGAAATCATATGGTATTTGTCTTTCTCTGATTGACTTATTTCATTTAGCATAATACATCCTAGCTCCATCCACGTCATTGCAAATGGCAAGATAGGAAATAGCAATCTTTTTAAAAAAAATTTTTTAATGTGTATTCATTTTTGAGAGAGAAACAGAGAGAGAGAGAGCAAGCAGGGGAGGGATAGAGAGAGAGGGAGACACAGAATCCGAAGCAGGTTCCAGGCTCTGAGCTGTCAGCACAGAGCCTGATATGGGACTTGAACTCACAAACTGTGAGACATGACCTGAGCTGAAGTCAGACACTTAACCAACTGAGCTACCCAGGCGCCCCAGAAAACAGCAATCTTGATCAACACTATAGACCCAATGGACCTAACAGACATACGCAGAACATTCCATCCATCCACAGCAGAATACACATTCTTTTCAAACACACATATATCATCCTCCAAAATAGATAAAATGTTAGGGTATAATACTAGTCTTAACAAATTCAAAAGATACCATTTCAGGTATCTTTTCTGACCACAAAGAAGTCAATAACAGAAGGAAATTAGAAATTCATAAACAAATTAGAAATTAAACAACACAGTCCTGAATAACCAAATGGGTCAAAGAAGAAATCAAAAGGGTAATCAAAAGTATCTTGAAACAAACAAAAACAAGCACAAAACATACAAAAACTTATAGTATGCAGGAAAAGCAGGTCTAAAGGGGAAGTTTATAGTGATAAATGCCTACATTTAAAAAAAAGAAAAATCTTGGGGTACCTGGGTGGCTCAGTCAGTTAAGTGTCCGACTTTGGCTCAGGTCATGATCTCATGGTCTGTTTGAACCCCACGTTGGGCTCTGTACTGTCAGTGTGGAGCCTGCTTCAAATCCTCTCTCCATCTCTCTGCCCATCCCCCCACTAGTGCATGTGCTCTCCCTCTTAAAAATGAATGAACATTAAAAAAAAAAAAAAAAGAAAAATCTCAAACAACCTAATTTACACCTCAAGGAACTAGGAAAAAAACAAAAACAACAATTAAGCCCGAAGTTGGCAGAAGGAATAGTAAAGATCAAAGAAATAATGAAATAGAGACAATACGAAAGATCAATGAAACTAGGAATTGGTTTTTTGAAAAGATTAAAAAAATGGACAAATCTTTAGTTAGATTAACTAATAAAAAAAGAGAGAAGACGAATATAAATAAAATTGTAAGTGAAGAAAGAGCCATTACAACTGATACCACAGAAATACAAAAGATCATAAGAGACTATTATGAACAATTATATGCCAACAAATTAGATAACTACAAGAAAAAGGTAAATTCCTACAAACACAAACTACCTGCCACAAAAACAGACACTCAGATCAATGGAACAGAATAGAGAACCCAGAAATGGACTCACAAATGTATGGCCAACTAATCTTTGACAAAGCAGGAAAGAATATCCAATGGAATAAAGACAGTATCTTCAGCAAGTGGTGCTGGAAAAACTGGACAGCGACAGGCAGAAAAATGGACCTGGCCCACTTTCTTACACCACACACAAAAAAACTCAAAATGGATGAAAGACCTAAATGTAAGACAGGAAGCCATCAAAATCCTAGAGCAGAAAGCAGGCAAAAACCTCTTTGATCTTAGTCAGCACAACTTCTTACTCAACATGTCTCTGGAGGCAAGGGAACTTGCAAAAATGAACTATTGAGACTTAATCAAAATAGAAAGCTTCTGCACAGTGAAGGAAAGAATCAGCAAAACTAAAAGGCAACCAATGGAATGGGAGAAGATATTTGCAAATGACATATCAGATAAAGGATTAGTATCCAAAATCTATAAAGAACCTATCAAACTCAACACCCAAAAACCAAATAATCCAGTGTAGAAATGGGCAAAAGACATGAATAGACACTTCTCCAAAGAAGACATCCAGATGGCCAACTGACACATGAAAAACTGCTCACCATCACTCATCATCAGGGAAATACAAATTAAAACCACAATGAGATACGACCTCACACCAGTAAGAATGGCTAAAATTAACAACTCGGGCAACAACAGATATTGGCAAGGATGTGGAGAAAGAGGATCTCTTTTGCACTACTGGTGGGAATGCAAACTGGTGCAGCCGCTCTGGAAAACATTATGGAGGTTCCTCAAAAAATTAAAAACAGAACTACCCTAGGACCTAGCAATTGCATTGCTAGGTATTTATCCCTCTTTCGAAGGGGCACATGCACCCCAGTGTTTATGGAAGCACTACTGACAATAGCCAAGTTTGGAAAGAGCCCAAATGTCCATGAATGGATGAATTGATAATGAAGATGTGGCGTATCTATATACCATGGAGTATTACTCGACAATCAAAAAGAATGAAATCTTGCCGGGTTATGCCTGGGTGGCTCAGTTGGTTGAGCATCCGACTCTTGATTTCGGCTCAGGTCATAATCTCACAGTTTGTGTGTTTGAGCCCTGCATTAGGCTCTGTGCTGACAGTGGGGGGCCTGCCTGGGATTCTCTGTCTCCCTTTCTCTCTACCCTTCCCCAACTTGTGCTCTCTCTTTCTCTCAAAATAAACAAACAGACATTAAAAGAAAAAAGAATGAAATCTTTCCATTTGCAACTACATGGATGGAACCAGAGGGTATTATGCTAAGTGAAATTAGAGGAAGAAAATATCATATGACTTCACTAATATGAGGAATTAAAGGTATAAAACAGATGAACATAAGGGAAGGGAAGCAAAAATAATATAAAAACAGGAAGGAGGGCAAAACATAAGAGACTCTTAAATGTAGAGAATAAACAGAGGGTTGCTGGAGGGGTTGTGGGAGGAGGGATAAAGCTAAATGGGTAAGAGACATTCAGGAAGACACTTGTTGGGATGAATACTGGGTGTTATACGTAGGGGATAAATCACTGGAATCTACTCCTGAAATCATTGTTGCACTATATGCTAACTAACTTGGATGTAAATTAAAAAATAAATTAGTTAATTAATTAAAAAGTAAAAAAAGAAGGAAACACAAACTACCAACATTGAATCATAAAGCAAATTTTTAAAAATATTATTTATTGTCAAGTTGGCTAACATACAGTGTATACAGTGTGCTCTTGGTTTTGGGGGTAGATTCCCGTGATCATAAAAGATATTTTTACAAAGATGAATAGACTAGGGGCACTGGGTGGCTAAGTTTGTTGAGCATCTGACTCTTGATTTGGGCTCGGGTCATGATCTCACAATTTGTGGGTTCAAGTCCCACATCGGGCTTTGCACTGACAGTGCAGAGCCTGCTTGGGATTCTCTCTCTCCCTCTCTCTCTCTGCCCCTCCCCAGTTCTCTCTCTTTCTCAAAATAAATAGATACACGGGGCGCCTGGGTGGCGCAGTCGGTTAAGCGTCCGACTTCAGCCAGGTCACGATCTCGCGGTCTGTGAGTTCGAGCCCCGCGTCGGGCTCTGGGCTGATGGCTCAGAGCCTGGAGCCTGTTTCCGATTCTGTGTCTCCCTCTCTCTCTGCCCCTCCCCCGTTCATGCTCTGTCTCTCTCTGTCCCCCAAAAAATAAATAAACGTTGAAAAAAAAAATTAAAAAAAAAAATAAATAAATAGATACACTTAAAAAAATATGGACAGACTAATAATGAATAAGGAGATTTTATCAGTCGTCAAATCCTACCCCACCCCCCAAAATAAAAAGTCTACAACCTAATGGCTTCACTGGTGAATTCCATAAGTATTTAGAGAAATTTAATGTCAATAATTTTCAAAAAATTGAAGAGGAGAGAACACTTCAAAATTCATGTAATAAGGCCAGCATTACCCTGAGATCAAAGCCAGACAAAGACACTACAAAAAAGAAACTTACAGACCCATATCCCTGATGAATACAGATGCAAAAATCTTCAACAAAATACTACCAAATTGAATTCAAGACCACATTAAAAGGATCATACACTATGATCAAGTGGAATTTATCCCTTGGATACAAGGATGATTCAACATATCCAAATCAATAAATATGAGACATGATATTAACAGAATGAAGGATAAATGATCATTTCAATAGATGAAGAAAAAGCATTTGACAAAGTACAACATCCAATCACGATAAAAAACCCTAAACAAAGTAGGTTTATAGGGAACATACCTCAACATAATAAAGGCCATATATGAAAAACTCATAGCTAACATCATACTCAATGGTGAAAAGCTTTCAGTTTTTCCTGTAAGATGAGAAACAAGACAAGGATGTCCACTCTCACCACTTCTATTCAACATGGTACTGGAAGTTAGGCAAGAAAAAGAAATGAAAGGCAACCAAATCTGAAGGAAAGAAGTGAAACGATCTCTGTTTGTCAATGACATGATCTTATATACAGAAAACCCTAAAGATGCCACCAAAAACTATTAGCACTAACAAACAAATAAATAAATTTAGCAAAGTTGCAGGATACAAAATCAATACATAAGAATCAGTTGCATTTCTATGCACTGACAACAAACTATCCAAAAAAGAAATTAAGAAAACAATCCCATTTACAATAGCATCCAAAAAATTTTAATATTTGGGAATAAATTTAGCCAAAAAGATGAAAGATCAGTACACTGAAAACTATGAAACACTGGTGAAAGAAAGAAAAGAATACAGAAATAAATGGAAAGACATCCCACGTTCACAGATTAGAATAATTAATATTGTTAAAATGTCCATACTGTCCAAAGATATCTAAAGATTCAGTGCAATTCCTATCACAGAGCATTTTTCATATAAAAAAAATCCTAAAATTCATATGGAACAAAAGACCTCAAATAGCCTAAGCAATCTTGAGCAACAAGAACAAACCTGAAGGTATCACATCCTGATTTCAAACTATATCACAAAGCTATAGTAATCAATTAAGTATGGTACCAGCATAAAAATAAAAATATAGACCAAAGGAACAGGATAGAGAGCCTGGAATAAATCCACACATTTGTGGTCAATTGATCTGCCATAAAGATCTCAAGAAAACTCAGTGGGGATAGGTAGTCTCTTCAACAAACAATGCTAGGAAAACTGGTTATCCACATGCAGAAGAATGAAATTGGACCCTACATCACAACATATACAAAAATTGACTCAAAATGGATTAAAGACTTAAATGTTTACCTGAAACTGTAAAACTACTAGAAGAAAACAGGAAAAATATTTCTTGACATTAGTCTGCACAATGATTTTTTGGATATGATCCCAAAGGCATTGGCAGAAAAAAACACAAATACACAAAGAGATGGGTGTCTGGGTGGCTCATTCAGTTAAGCGTCCAGCTTTTGATTTTGGCTCAGGTCATGATCTCACACTTCATGAAATTGAACCCTGCATCAGGCTCTGTACTGACAGCATGGAGCCTGTTTGGGATTCTCTCTCTCTTCCTCTGCCCCTCTCCTACACTCTCTCTCTCTTTCAAAATAAATAAATAAATAACTTTTTTAAAAATGCTAAAAAAAATTTTTTTTAATATAAGGCATTGCATCAAACTAAAAAGTTTCTGCACAGGAAAGAAAACAATCAACAAGTGAAAAAACAAGCTACAGAATGAGAAAAAAATACTTGCAAACTATACATGTGATAAGTGGTTAATATCCAAAATATGAAAGGAACTCAAACAATTCAAAAGCAAGAAAACAAATAACCCAATATTAAAATGGGCAAAGGACTTGAATAGATACTACTCAAAAGAAGACATACAAATGGCCAATAGGTCTATGAAAAAATGCTCAACATCACTAATTATCAGGGAAATGCAAATCAAAACCAAGAGATATCACCTCACATATGTTAGAATGGCTATCATGGCTAAAAGACAACAAACACTGGTGAAGATACACAAAAAAGGGAGTGCCTGGGTGGCTCAGTTGGTTAAGTGTCTGACTCTTGATTTCAGCTCAGGCCCTGGTCTCAGGGTTGTAGGATCAAGCCCCATGTGGGGCTCTGCTCTGGGTGTAGAGCATACTTGAGATTCTCTCTTTCCCTCTACCACCTGTACTCAACATCCCCCCAAAAAGGGAACCCTTGTATACCTTTGGTGGGAATGTAAATTGGTACAACCATTTTGGAAAACAGTATGGAGGGTCCTTGAAAAATTAAAACTAGAACTACCATATGATCCAGCAATCCCTCCTCTGGGTATGTATCCAAAGGAAATGAAATCAGTATCTCAAAGAGATACCAGGACTCCCATGTTCATTGAAAGCATTATTCATAATAAGCAAGATATGGCATCAACCTAAGTGTCCATCAACAGGTGAATGGATAAAGAGAATGTGAAATAGGAGTGCCTGAGTGGCTCAGTGGGTTAAGCATCCAATTTTGGCTCAGGTCATGATCTCGCAGTTCCTGGGTTCAAGCCTGTGCTGACAGCTCAGAGCCTGGAGCCTGCTTCGGATTCTGTGTCTCCTCTTTCTGTCCCTCCACAGCTCATGCTCTGTCTCACTCTCTCTCTCAAAAAAAATAAACATTTAAAAAATTTTAAAAAGAGAATGAAATATATATGTAATGAAATATTATATCATATATCATATATATTATATAATATATAATTATATTCTATTAATATTATATAAATAAAATATATTATATATTATTATATAATTCCTTGATGTGTAAATATATTATTATAAGTATTATTATAAATAATATATATTTTATATATGTATAATGAAATGCTATTTGGCCTTTAAAAATAAGGAAATCATGTCATTTGTGACATGAATGAACCTAGAGGATATTATGCTAAGAGAAATAAGCCCAACACAGAAAAACAAAAACTGCAAGATCTCACCCATATGTAAAATCTAAAAATGCCTAACTCATAGAAACAGTCAAGTGATGGTTGCCAGGGCTGGGGGGTGGGGGAAATGGAGAGATGGTGGTTAAAGGATATAAAGTTTCAGTTATGCAAGACGAATAAGTTTTGTAGATATAATATATAGCTCGGTGATTATAGTTATTAATACTGTATTGTATACTTAAAATTTGCTAACAGAGTAGCTCTTAAATGTTCTCACTATAAACACACACAAAAAATGGTAACTATGTGAGGTAGTGAACACTTTAATTAGCTTGATAGTGGTAATTATTTCACAGTATATATATATATATCAAAACATCACATTATATATATATATATACGCAATTTTTATTTGTAAAAATTATGCCTCAATAAAGAAAAAAATTAACAATTAAGGATTAAAAAGAAATCCACGATTCCTTTACAGTGACATAGATGCATTTGAAAGAACAGTCTGAAGCATCCTATTTATTGTACTAGATTTATAACTCCAGAAAATAGGTAAACATGCATCAAAACACCTGTATAATTTCAGCATAGTTCTCTCTTTAAGAATATGTGGGCGAACAAGGAAACTGGAACTCAGGATTCATCAACACCAACATAAGTCTGTTCTTTTGATTGTAAAGTATGACTAATAACATAGGACATTATCTTCCTGTCAGAGGGTTTTTGAAGAGCCAAATGCATAGACATAGAAATAGGGAGTTCTCCTGCTATTCAAGTGTCATCTTCCTGAGGAGTTGCTGAATGCAAAACTTCCATTTACTTAAGGTTTTAATATTCGGCTCTATGGGAATACAGAGATACATCTTGTTTTTGTAAATAATTTTGAGCTAAACTCCTCAAAATGTCAGAAAAATGCCATTTCATTATTTTTTTATATTTATTTTGAGGGGCGGAGAGGGGCAGAGAAAGAGAGAGAGAGAGAAAGAGAAAGAAAGAGAGAGAGAGAGAGAGAGAGAGAGAGAATCTCAAGCAGGCTCCACACTGAGCCTGCAGGGGCTTGACACAGGGCTCAATCTCACAACTGTGAGATCAGGACCTGAGCTGAAATCTAGAGTCAGCTGCTTAACCAACTGAGCCACCCAGGCATCCCAGAAAATTGCCATTTTAAACAGTCTTCTAATTTTTATATGCAATTTCTAGAAAAATCAAATAACAGAGCTAAACAATTTGCCACAGAACTACACAATTTCCCATTAGATCACTTAAGAAACTTGCTCTCTTGTTTTTGCCTTACATATAAACTCATCTCTATATGATACTTATGTAACCCCCATGATTTTTAATTACAGAGAGAAAAATAGTAATTTATAGCAGAGACAGCTTGCAGGCACCACTTTAGTAAAATGTGTAGAATGAGCATCACAAGTGATGCTTCTTAGTATGAAGAACTGAAAAGGACATAATATCACTCTTTGATATTCCTGGCAAAAATGTATAACCTGAATCTAATCATGAGGAAATATCACACAATTCAAGTCAAGGAATGGGCTTGCTGAGAAGTAACTGGCCTGTATGCTTCAATATGTCAAGATCATGGAAGACAAAAAAACAAAAACTATCTCATACTAAAAGAGACAAATAAGATATGGGAAACAAATATAATGGTTGATGGTGGATTGGATCCTGGACCAGAAATGTTTTTTTTTTTTCTTTTGCTATAAAAAGTACATTAATGGGACAACTGGTAAAGTTTTAATCTGTAGATTTTATAATAACATTGTATAAATATTAATTTCCTGATTTAGATCATTGTATCATGGTAATGTAAGAAAATGTTTTCTGTTAAGTTTTGGAGTGGTTAAACCTCATTTCTGCAAGTTACTCTCAAATAGCTTTCTAAAAACTAGCTATAGAGTTGTTAACTTAGGGAATCTCAATGAGAGTATATAAGAATTATTTGTTTTACTTTTGTAACTTTTATGTACATTAAAAAAAATTTTTTTTAATGTTTATTTATTTTTGAGAGGGAGAGACAGAGTGTGAGCAGGGGAGGGGCAGAGAGAGGAGACACAGAATCCAAAGCAGGCTCCAGGCTCTGAGCTGTCAGCACAGAACCTGACATGGGGCTCAAACTCATGAACCGTGAGATCACGACCTAAGCCAAAGTCAGATGCTTAAACAACTGAGCTACCCAGGTGCCCCACTTTTATGTAAATTTTAAAAATACATAAACTCAAACAAAAAAATAATTTAGAAGACGGATCTAATACAATACTCCTTCTAGTACCTCTGCCCTAACTTATGTTGCTCAAAATTATAGCCAGTCTGGAAAAATAGTTAATGTGTTTAAAATTTCTCTACGCTGAAAAAGAAATTTGTTGTGCTATTCTTTTCACTGGTAGCTATGTTCCTGGCATGTTTTATAATTGCATAATAATTTTTTTCTGCTGACAAGAGGAACAATGAAACATCTGGTACTGACATACTACATTCATTTTATAGGCATTTTTAAAAACCTACTATGGGCCAGTCATTGTGCTAGATGCAGATATAAAGAAATAAAGCATACATGGTATGTGACCCAAAGAATCTTACATATAAATGAATAATGGCGATGAAGCAGTACAGGCATTATGTGTGTCTGTGTGTAGTGTATCATTGTACATGATGGATGGGTTGGCTAATACCTAGGGTACAGGGAAAAGGAAGAAATTAGAAAAATCTTCATAAAAGAGGCAGTGTTAAAGCTGGTCTTAAAGACGAGTAAGTGCTTTAGGTGGACAAAAGGAGAAAAAGATATTCAGGGCAGGTGTAATGGCATGAGCAAAGGACATGGAGCTATAGAACAGCCTAGGCTATTAGTGGAACAGAAAATGATTCAGAATGGCTGAATCCAAGATGGGAAGTGGCCACAGTGAGAAAGGCTGCCAGAGAGGCAGAGGTTAGTTTTTTGAGGGACTCATAAGCCACTGTGCTAAGAACCTTCACACAATCCCATGGAGATAGGTTGGGAGTTCTTGGCCATTTGTCTACACTTGTGAATATCTAACTTGTTAAACTATCACATACAAGGCAAGGTACATTGAAGTAGGTCACTCCATTCCCATAAGAAGGTTGTGTTCATTATAACAAGGGAATGAAACAGAGACTGGAATGTTCTGCCATTTTTGTATCTTACATTATGCCATGAGAAATATCTGCATTCTTTCTACCTTGTAATATCACTGTATGAGATTAGAGAAGACTTGACATTCAATGTGCCAAATAAGAACATTCAAATTGTAATTGAATGTTATCACTGTCAACTATCTTGCAGTCACTCCAGGAAGAGAAACAGTGGCTCAATTAGGACCACAATGCTTTATCTTGGGTGCACCTCTTTTTTGTGTGCCTCTCATAGATTAGGGTTACATGGGGTCAAAAATCTCTGCTCACATCTTTGAAAGTGTTCAGCAACAAAGGAGAGAAACCCTGCAAACAGAAGGTGAAAGAATGTGTGGAGGAAATAGATATCAGTTACTTAAGATTATCTTGAGTAAAAATAAAAGATCTTTGATGAAAAGATACTTTGGATTTATATGGTCTCAGGATTCTGATCTTTTATTTATTCTGGTATAATAAACATATAAAGAGAATGAAAGACAAGTTGCAGACTAGGAAAAATATTTCAAAAGACATACCTGACAAAGGACAAATGTTCAAAGAACTCCTAAAGCTCAATGGTAAGAAAATGAACAATCCAATTTATTCTTTAAGTAGGCTCCACACTGGGCCCAATGCGGAGCTTGAACTCACAACCCTGAGATCAAGTCCTGAGCTGAGATCAAGAGTCTGCATTAACTGAATATGAATGAATAATCCAATTTTAAAAAATGTACAAAAGATCTGAATAGACACCTCACCAAAGATAATATACAGGTAGAAAATAAACATAGGAAAAGATGTTCAACTCCATACATCCCCAGGGACTTGCAAGTTAAAATAAGGAAACAGCCACTGCATACCTACTAGAATGGTGAAAATCCAAAAGGCAGACAATACCAAATGCTGGCAACGATGCAGAACAACAGAAACTCTTAGGCATTGCTGTTGGAAATGCAAAATGGTACAGTCACTTTGGAAAACAGTTTGGCAGTTTCTTACAAAACTAAATACACTCTTACCATATGATCTGAAATCACAGTCCTTGGTGTTTACCCAAATGCGTTAAAAATGTATGTCCACATAAAAACCTGCAAATGAATGTTTATAGCAGCTTTTCCCATAGTTGCCAAAATTTAGAAGCAACCAAGATGTCATTAAATTGGTAAATGGATTAATAAATGATGGTATATTCAGAAAACAAAATATTATTCAATAGTTAAAAGAAATTAGCTATCAAATCATGAAAAGACGCAGAGAAACCTTAAATGTATATTGCTAATTTAAAGAAGCCAATCTGAAAAGCCTACCTACTGTATGATTCCAACTATATAACATTCAGGAAAAGGCAAAACAATAGCAACAGTAAAAATTTCTGTGGTTTCCAGGGGTTAGGGGAGAAGAAGGGATGAGCAAGTAAAGCACAGGGGATTTTTAGGGCAGTGAAATTATTCTGTATGATACTATAATGGTGGTTACATGTCATTACACATTTGTCCCATCCCATGGAACACCAACCAGATGGTAGGTTGTGGGACTTCTCAGCCTCCATAACCATATGAGCTGATTCCTCATAATAAATACATCTATTACCCTTGTAATCACAGAAAGAAAAATACAAGCAGGAATAAATACTAGTTCAACTACTGGATGATGCCATCTAGTGGAAAATGGATTTTAACTTTCCCTGGATCAGACTCCCAAATTTCAATGCCCCTCAAATTTGGTATTTATGGGAATTTATTTAAATATATATTCTAGACTCTAATCTGCCCGAAGATTATTAACTCACTTAATATATATGATAGCCAAAGAGCTGTGGGTCAGTATTATCCATATTGGAAAAGATAAAAATTCTATGTCAGTTAAAATTAAGGTGCCCAGTGATACATTGTGCTTTCCCTTTTTCACCAGATTTTCACCAACTTCACCACAACAAGTCATTTTGCAGCTGCTGGCATTTTTAAATGTACAGTGTGCACCAGCCCCTGTGCTAACTGCTTCACTTGTATTATTTTATTTAATCCTCCCAACAACTCTAGCAAGGTGGGTACTATTATTATACTACCTTAGAGATGAGAAGATTAGGGCAAAGAGTGTAAGTAACCTCTCCAAGATCACACAGCTCTACACTAGCTGAACCCAGGACCCATCACATAATTACACATGTGCACAGTGCTCTGTGGTGGGAAAGATGATAGTCATGCCAACAGTAAAAAAGGACTAATGACTTTACAATTCTATATTGTCATCTACATTGAGCTTAGTATATATACTTCATGCAGAAATGAGTTATACTCCTTAATGACTAAGGGCTATTTTAAGGACATTGTATAAATTAATATTTACATGGTTTGGACTAATACATTACACACTCAGATATTCCTAAATATTGATCGTTGAGTTTTGGTGTTACAAATTTGAAGTAAACGAAAGTAAACTGACCTGCTTTGAACCTTCTGTGTGGAGGCAAACTGAAACTAATTTATTTATAATTGGTTAGAAAACCCAGGTGATAGCAATCAGTCAGCCAGTCAGGCCAAACTGAGGGTAATGAAACTGGTCTCAAATAAAGTTGCCTGCCTCTGCCCCACAAGGGCTAAGACCCCAGGGCTGCCCAGCCTGCTTGGGTCCACTCAGTGCTGGCAGAAGTCAAGGCTCGCTTCCTCACAGCTTGATGAAATATAGTTAAAATATATCTTTCTTATAGTCCACTCCTTCTGTAGGGCCCAGAGTATCAACTAACTACAACTGAAATATTAATTCCTGCTACTGCCTTAGTAGGAAATACTGTGAAAGCAAACATTGGTCCCTCTTGAGGCTACCTCCCTGAAAAGTGCTTGATGCTGAAGTCTTCTGAGCATTAGCGAACAAACAGCATCAAATAATGTAGTGGATTTTTAAAAATAGAGTAAATAAACAGTATAAAAATTTCTCAATTCATTTTCACATTGCTGAGTGGAAGGGAAATTTGCAAATATAATCTTGTATTTGTATCGGTGTACACCCCTCCCTCTCCTACCTCCCAAGACCTCAAAGTGTAAAATGATAAAATCCAATGATACAAAAAAGGTTCAAGTCAATATGCAGCAAAACAAAAGGAAAATTTTTTTGACTAACAAAAGAATCTTCTAGCATACAGAACTGGAAAGAACAGAGGAAATAAAATTAACAGATAACATTAATTAAGCATTAAGTTATCTCACTTTTCTAAATGTTCTTTGCATGCATTATCCCATTTTAGTCCCCAGGAGGAGACTTCATGAGGTAGGTGCCATTATCTTAAGATAAACTGAGTAGTTAAGTCATTTGCTGGAGTCACACAGCTAGTAAACTATGGACCAGAAACCAAGCTCCCAGAGCCCAAATCTACTACACTGTAAGAAGATCAAACCTGTTATCACTTCCTTAGGGCAAACTTGGGGGTGAAAAATCCATTGAATGGATCTCCCATTCAACCAACGGACATCCGCCTGATGACACTGTTTAAGACTCCTTGCTGACTCCAAGCTCATTTATAGAAGTTAACTGGTTGTGCCTTATTATGCAGTTGAACAGTGAGTCCCACAGGGTAAGAATCTTGGATTAAGAGGCCTATGGGATTCTTTTCGGGTTCTAAACTTTTAATTTAATAAGACAAGAAAAAATAAAAGACAAACAAGGTCACACGGGCTATGGTAAAGATTTACATAAAACAAACCAATGCTTTAACATACCCAATATGACTGTGTTTGAAACCTCCTTTTGGAGATTACCACGTAAGGCCAAGTTTAACACTGTATGACTTTTGAGGTCAGGCCACTGGCTGCCTGGAACCCCTTGTTTGAAAACTCAACTCACCCAATTTAAGTATTGGTTTTGTTTGTAATTTGTAAATGCGGTGGAACAGTGAACTAGAGTCCTCCGGCTACCAGCTGCCGGCCGCGCTCAGAACTACCGAACGGTGCGGCGGAAAAAGCGGTCGGAGCGGGAGCGCCCTCGGAACCAAAGCGCTGGCTCCTTTCGGCCCCGGGACTGCATTTCCACAGAACCAGGGGCGGAGTCTGGCAGGTGAGGGGCTCTCCGCGGAGATCGCTGACGCGGCCCGGGCTGCGGTGTGGTCGCTGGTTGCCAGACCATGCTGAGCGGAGCGCGCGCCTGGCTCCTCGCCTTATCGCTGCGGGGTACATGCACGCTGCCGTCCGCGGTCGCCCGTAGGTGCCTTCACGCGTCGGGGTCGTGGCGGTCCGCAGACAAGAGCGAGAAGACGGGGAACGCGCCCCGCGTCTTCGACCCGGCCCTGCTCGAGTTCCTGGTGTGCCCACTCTCCAAGAAGCCGCTCAGGTGAGATTCGGTGGCTGCGAGTTTCCTTTCGCGCCCTCCGGTGGCGGGGACCGGGTGAGATGGCCGTGCGGCTGTTCACAGCCCCTGGGGCGCCCTTCAGGTCAGTCCGAGTATTTCCTGCTGCCATTTTCTGGATCCCGGCCGGCTCAGCTATCACGCACCTCCCACCGAGGCGGGAAGGGCGGGGGGAGGCTGGAGGGGAGTCGAGTCCTAGGCCGCCCAAATCAAACCGCAGATCCACAGTGACGGATCGCAGCGTTTACTGGTTTCGCAATCGAATAGCCTGGGCACCTTTTTTTAAATGCAGATTCCCGGGCACCACCCCTGGCCTACCCAGCTGGGCGGTCTGGGGGCTGGACCAGCAAGGTGTTTTCTTAAAAGGACCCTAACGGATTCTAATGTATCGCCAGGTTTTTGAGCTGTTGGGAGTCATGACCGGTCCAAGGCATTCAGATTTTTAAAACAAGATGATGAAAAATACTGTAGTAGCCTCCAGATTCTTGTGAAATGTTCAGCTGATGCGTGACGATTGTAAACGTTTAAGCTGCGTATGCTGCCTCTTTGGGTCTTAGTTCTGGACAAGCTGGGTTTTGGAAAGGCTTTAACCTTTAAGGAAAACAGCTCTACAGTTCCAGACTACTAAAACTGAACATTGACAACACTAGTATTGCAAACGGAATATACTAAACACCAAGATGCCATCAGTGGTTATCTTTGGGTGGTAGATTGCTAGCCATTTTTTAATTTTCATTCTTCTTGCATTTTTATTTCTAGATTTTTTCCATAATGAATGTACTCATTTTCTTATACCTTGAAATAACCATTCGAACTACCTTTTCGTTGTGTAACTGGCACACTGCAGACCCATTGCTTTCCAGACTTTCCTCTTTCTGTGCTTTCATGTTCCTCAAACTTTTATTTTGTATATCTTGATTTTTCAGTGGTTTCCTTCTAATGGATCAGTAGGGTTGCTCTGTTAAGCATGCATGCATTCTAAAACGGGGAAATTGAATTTTTCTGTAGTGACTGTTTAATAGTAAATTAACTGTTTTGGGGTTGACCAGAGTAAGGAAGGTATGTTTGGATGAAAAGGGGTGATCTTTTTGACTGGATTTAAAGAATGCATATTCAGGTATAGCTTGAGAATAAAGTGAAAAATAAAATATGAGAGAAACTGACTAAAATGAAAATAGAGATTCATTTTCTAAGAGAAATGTTTCAGTTGGCTAATACTGCTTTTAGAATTAAAAGCAGTTTAATTCTGATTTTTTTGGAATTAAATCTGTCAAGAATTGGATAAATGGTGTTTGTTGAAAAGCAAGCTCTTCCAAGCATTTTATTTTCCACAATTCATTCTGTTTTCCTTTTGCCCCCCTCAGATTTGAAGCATCGACAAATGAATTAATCAATGAAGAATTGGGAATAGCCTATCCAATTATTGATGGGATTCCTAATATGATACCACAGGCAGCTAGGATGACACATCAAAATAAGAAGCAAGAAGAAATGGAGCAGCACTAGATGATAATTAAAAACAACACACACAACTAAATTTTCTTAATACCACTTACCTTTTAAAAAGTCAGACTGGCAGGTAATAAGTGGGGGAGAATAATGTTTCTGTCTCTTCCTACGTTGACTGTCCTTATTCCACTGGTCTCTTTAGCAGGACTGTTCTACTCAGCCTCTGTGGAAGAAAACTTCCCACAGGACTGCACTAGCACAGCAAGCCTGTGCTTTTACAGTCTGCTCCTGCCCATTACCATACCAGTTTATGTGTTCTTCCACCTTTGGACTTGGATGGGTATTAAACTCTTCAGGCATAATTAATACAACCAGAGCTAAGATAGTAGATATATTAATGATAGGTCTTGAGTGTGTATTTCTAAAACTTAACTACATGGAAATACTGGAAACCCACTTAATTTGCAGGAAAGGTGCTTTGCCTTGCTTCTCTCAGGTTTAGGACTATGGGAGGCTTAAGCTGCAGAAGTTTCTTTTATTGTACTTTTGTTCTGCCCTTGTTTTTTTGAAAATTTTTATTTGTAACTATTGTATTAGAAGAAACATTTCAACAGTTTCTTGTTGGAAATTAACAGTCCCAACCATCACCTGATGACTTTATTTCTTACCCCATTCATCTAAAAGTTAATTAAAATTTTAAATGTTTATTTTAGATTTAAAGTATTTGGTAGAGTCACGTGTTAAAGATGACTGAAATAATTCCAAAGCAGCTATGCTGAAGTTGTTGTAGAGAAACACATTTGAGCTCATGTGACAGAAAACTACAATAAAATGGAAATTTCATGTACTTGCAGACATTCTGAGTTTGTAAAGTTACCTTTGTTTCTTTGGCATCAAATGCTTACATTAGGAATAATAAAATAAGATACACTTTTCCATTTAAAAAAAGTGCAGTTTTTTGATAAGAGTGTGGCTCCAAGAGAGGAAAAATATAAAAATATTCTAAACTTTAAAATATAGGCAGGGTTTAGATAGGCCCTTAATACCCCACATAGAATACTATTCCAGGAAAATATAGATCTTTGGAGATAGAGGTAGGGGTGGAAGACTTAGAAATAGATTTTGTGTCCTGTTGGGCTGAGGGCTATGTTTTGAACCACTTTCAGTTTATTTTCCTGCCTTAGGAGATCAGTTTAGCACTGCATTAGTTCAGTGTATTCTGTAGTACAAATCATGTTTTTAAAATCACCCTATGGTACTCAACAACAAAAAAGCAGGACCTGCATAGACATTTTTCCAAAGAAGACTTACAGGTGGACAACAGACACACGAAAAGATGCTCAGCATCACTAATAGTCGAAGAAATGAAAATTCAAACCACCACGGGATACCACCTGACAGCTGGCAGAATGGCTAAAATAAAAATACAAGAAATAACAAGTGTTGGCAAAGATGTGTAGAAAAAGGAACACTTGTGCACTGTTGGTGGGAGTATAGATTGGTGCAGTCACTATGAAAAACAGTATAGAGGTTCCTCAAAAAGTTGTATGGTCCAGTAATTCCAGTACTGGGTATTTACCAAAAGAAAAACACTAATTTGAAAGAATATATGCACCCCAATTTATTGCAGCATTATTTACAATACCAAGATCTGGAAGCAATGTAAGTTCAATGGATGAGATGTGGCATATATATGGGGCCAGAGGGAAGAGAGGTTTAGAAGACAAGTTGACCAAAGTAAAGCAATTTTGGTTTTAGGCTGACCCTTAACCTAAAAGCAGGACATAAAAAGTCACAAGATCCAACTGGAAGACCACAAAACACCACTCCTGATGGTAATCAAAGCTACAGAAATGGTCTTCCTTAAAATTGCTTCCTTGTAGGGGCGCCTGGGTGGCGCAGTCGGTTAAGCGTCCGACTTCAGCCAGGTCACGATCTCGCGGTTCGTGAGTTCGAGCCCCGCGTCGGGCTCTGGGCTGATGGCTCAGAGCCTGGAGCCTGTTTCCGATTCTGTGTCTCCCTCTCTCTCTGCCCCTCCCCCGTTCATGCTCTGTCTCTCTCTGTCCCAAAAATAAATAAACGTTGAAAAAAAAAAAAAATTGCTTCCTTGTGGGTTATCCTACAACTCTAAGACAGTGGAAAAATGAACTGCTCAATGTGAATAAGAAACCCAGTTAAAGAGTAATCCCTTCCCTATAAATGGTTAGCTAATGAAACAAAAACTTCTAAAACCCTTAGAGGCAAAAGGGGATCCTCTTCCTCTCCTGGGAGGAGACTGCTACTTTGTCTATGAAGTAGCTCCTTTCTTGTATACTTAATCTTTGTCCCTTGTCTAAATGGCTTGCTCTTGAAATCTTTCTCACACAAAGCCAAGAACCCTCTTAGTGAGGGGCCTGAGGTCCTCTTTCTTGGGTCCTCAGCCTGACTGGCATCACAAATACAATGGAATATTATTCATGTAAAAAAGAATGAGTTCTTGCCAGTTGTAACAGCATAGATGGACCTTGAGGGTATTCTGCTAAGTGAAATATGTCAAAGGCAAATACCATATGATGTCATTTACATGTGGAATCCAAAAATCAAAAAGCAGAAATAGACATACAGAGAACAACCTGATGGTTGCCAAAGGGGAGTGGTGGGGGGAATGGGCAAAATAGATGGAGAGTGGGAGGTACAGGTGGGAGGTTCCATTTATGGAATAGGTCATGAGAATAAAAGGTACAGCATAGGGAATATAGTCAACAATGGTATTGTAATAGTACAGCGACTGATGGTAGCTATATTTGTTGTGACCTTAGCATAATGTAGAGAGCTGTCCAGTCTCTAAGTATACACCTGAAACCAATGTAACACTGTGTGCCAACAATACTTTTAAAAAATTAAAATTAGGGGCGCCTGGGTGGCTCAGTCGGTTAAGCGTCCGGCTTTGGCTCTGGTCGTGATCTCACGGTTTGTGGGTTCGAGCCCCGCATCCGGCTGTGTGCTGACAGCTTGGAGCCTGGAGCCTGCCTCGGATTCTGTGTCTCCCTCTCTCTCTGCCCCTCCCCTGCTCATGCTCTGTCTCTCTGTCTCTCAAAAATAAATATTTTTTAAAAAAAATTTTTAAAAAAATCTTAAAAAAATAAAATTAAATTAAATCACCATACAGCAATATACAAATAACCTGGAAGATTATAGAAGTTCCCATTATTTCAGATCAAGAGTTCTTGTTCTTTTTAATTAGCCCTAAATCTCACTGTTGTCAATGTAAATGGAACAATTTTACTGATAAAGCAAGCACTATACTCTGAAAAGTCAACTTCAGCTTTTGCAAGTTAAGCATTTTATAATTTTTGAGGAAACTGATAAGCATACCCTGAGGGAGTTCAGTATTAACTCCATTCTTTCGCTAATAGAATTTCTTTGGCAACCACTTGTATAGTACAAACTATACACTAGGTACAGCTCTAAGTATATATAATCTTTTATAATCTAAGAGGTAAGGTGAGTAATACTGGCACCATTCTACAGATGTGGAAACTGAAGCAGAGAGATTGACGTGATTTGCCCAAGGTAACAGCAATAACTGAACCAAAGTTGAACCCTCTGCCACTGTGGCTTCAGTCTGCCTTTTTTTCTTTCCCTCCCTCCCTCCCTCCCTTCTTCTGTCTTCTTAATCACACTACACAGTATCTATTTTAAAATAAAATAAAATCCTTTCTATTTGTAAGAAAAATACAATTAGGAATCAAAATGCTTGGATTCAAATTCTTACTCAAGCCTTTGCCTTTCTTGTTTCCTAAAGCACCATATATTTTATCTCTATTTTAGCACTTGAACTTGTAATTGCCTGTTTTGTGTCTCCTGTCTAGACAGTAACTGTTCAACATTTTTAACTTAATGCTTAGCACAGAATATGCATGCACTTCCTGAAAGACTGAAAACATGGTTCTGACAAGCTTTATAATTTTAGGCAAGTTACTTGTCTCTGAACTTCATCTGTAGGGCTAGAAATCCTTCCCCTGCTTTCATAAAATTTGCTAGGAACAAACCAAACTTTACACATGAAAGCCCTTTGTGAAACAACCCTAACTGGTGAACAACACAACCAGGCAAAGTCTCTGGAAATTGTCCCAAGGGCATTCAGCCTAATGAGGAAACATACAAGAAAATCTCATTAACTGCTGCCAGCACATTGAAGTTTGTGGCATTTGAACCACCACCCACATCTTCCTCCTCTCAGCTCAAGAGTGATGGCCACTCCAGGAGGGCTCCACCAAGATAGGAACCTCTCTTCCCCCCAAAACTCCTGGTTGAGTGTTAAGGCATCTTCCCAGGAGGTGCAGGCCATCAGCTGAGTAAAGGCAATTATGTAACTATAAAAGACAGTGTAATGCAGATTTCCTCTTTCTGCTTAACTGATTTGCAGAGCAATTATAGAAAACAATATGTATAAATTGTATTTTGGGGTCTATCATATTTGCTATTAGCACAAAGGAAGTAGCTGGGAGCAAAGCTGAACTGGAGAGTACAGAAATGACACCAGATGGTAACTTGAATTCACAGGAACTAATGAAAAGAACCAGAGAAAATAAAAAAGGTTAATATACTTAATTCTACAAATATATCCTTGTTCTTTCTTCTCTGTTCCTTTTAAGAGGCATTAAATTATGTAAAGTAATAATTATAACCAAGTATTGTTGTTTGTAACATGCAGACCTACTATGCATGACAATAGTCCAAAAAGGGAGAAAAAAGGAAGAGCTACCTACCTGTAATGTTTTTGTATTTCACTAGCACTCTTACCAACAGATCTGCATACATGTCAATTACATCTCAATAAAAAAAATACCATAGGAAACAAAAACAAAAACATCTGCTGCAGATTTTAAGTATTTCTCAGGCCCTCAAACACTGCAGGTGAGAATATAAAATGATGCAGCTTCTCTGGAAAACAGTTGACAGTCCCTCAGAAAATTAAACAGAGTTACCACACAACCCAGCAGTTCCACTCCTAGGTGTCTGTCTACTCAAAGGAAAGGAAAACATGGCCACATAAACTTTAGCACAAATGTTCATAGCATCATTCATAATAGCCAAAAAGTGGAAAACAACACAAATGTCCATCGATTGATGAATGGATAAATAAAATACGGTACAATCAAGTATTAATTTGGCAATAAATAGGAATGAAGTACAAATACATGCTACATACAACATGAACTGTGAAAACATGCTAAGTGAAAGAAGCCAGTTATTAATAAACCGTATACTGTTTGATTGCATTTATATGAAATGTCCATAATAGACAAATCTATAGAAACAGAAAGTAGGGGGTGCCTGGGCAGCTCAGTTGGTTAAGCATCTGACTTCGGCTCAGGTCATGATCTCACGGTTCGTGAGTTCGAGCCCCGCGTCAGGCTCTGTGCTGACAGCTCAGAGCCTGGAGCCTGCTTCGGATTCTGTGTCTCCCTCTCTCTCTCTGCTCCTCTTCCACTCATGCTCTGTCTCTCTCTGTCTCTCAAAAACAAACGTTAAAAAAAATTAAAAAAAAAAAAAAAGAAACAGAAAGTAGATTAGTGGTTGCATATGGCTGGGGACATTGTGAAGTTATGGCTCTTGGGTATGGGGTTTCTCTTTGGGAAGATGAAAATTCTCCAAAGTTGATTGTGGCAATGGTTGCACAATTCCATGAATATACTAAATCCATTCAGTTGTACACACAGCTGAACTAAATGCTATGTTCATTAAATATCAATAAAGCTTTACCAAATTAAAAAAAAAAAATATGTACATGTCCAGCATAAGGCTAGCAGTTCCAAGTCACTTGCTGGAGGTGAAATGCTGGTGGAGGCATGGCCAAAAGTGGAATGTAGGTCTGAAGCCTTCTAAATTTTGTCCACGGTGTTGTGCTGCTTCTAGTGACCCTCTCAGATACCCTTCCTTAGGCAATCTCCAACACTTTTTAGTGTTCCTCTCTAGCAAATCATGCTGGCTTCCTATCTGTATGGCGACTCTTGTTCACTAGCTTCCCATAACAGCTCATGCCACGTGGTGTTGACCCCACACCTCCAACTCTTAAGACCACTACAAGAAATACTCTTATTCTTTCACTAACTGGGACTCTTCCTCACTCCTCAGTAATTCGTTGACTACACAATGACAGGGGATCTCACCTCCTTGGAGCCCCTTAACAAGATTATCTTCCTTGGTGTCATCTGCATCACTGGCAAGGACCATCTTTACCCATCTTGTGAATAAGATCCTTCCCATCAGCTTCCTAAGTGTGAGTTTTCCACTCTGAGAGAACAAAAAGATTTGCCATGACCTACTCTGCCTCTTCATTTTCTTCCAATCCTGCACAGTGAAGCCTCCCTGAACTTGACTCCAGATCTGTAAGATGAAAAAGAGATCTACTTCCAGACTTGGTGGTTGTTTTAAGGGAGGTAGAAAATATGAAATTACCTAGCACACTTAAACACTGTGGCAAGATTCTCACTACTGTGTGTAGTTGGGGGGAGACAGGCCGGTCTCCTTTTGCCAGTTTCCCCCCTTAGTAAAATGCTCCATTTGCAGGTAATTGCGATCTGCATATGCCACTAGATGGCATTTTCAGCTAACTCATATGGGGGACCAATGGCAACTAAGCACTGGGAAGGAACCAGAATGAGTTATTGCACCTAGAAAGAGGATTGCACTTGTGAAATGCTGAGCTAGGAAGCCATATTCTACATTTATTAGCGTGGCATCTACTAGGTAGCCATAATAGAATAAGTGAATCCTGAGAAACAAGTGGAAAGAACCCAGAGTTGGAGGAGAGGAGGTGAGGAAGAGTGGGGGAGGGGGTGGGATGAGAAGTTTCCAGGCAGAAGAAAATGCTTGAATAAAAACAGGAGAGACTGGCCTTCTCAGCAAACTGAATAGCTACAAATAACTGGAATGAAGTATACTATGTATGCAGGGCGATGATAGGAGCCAAGGCCAATGGTGGGAGCCAAGGCTGGGGCGGGAGCCAGGCAGGTCAGGAAGGACTTGGGAGCTATATAGTAACGTTAATGAAATTTGACTTTACTGTCAGATTTTCAAATCATTTTGATTTGTACAGTTCTATCACACTCTGGCTCTTCTTCCCAGAAAAAGAAAAAAAGCACAATTACAGGGAGTTGGAAGGTTATGGGCCTGTCAGCGGCAAGTGCTCATATTTGCACTAATACAGTAGCCACCAATCCCATGTAGACACCCATCACTTGAAATTTGGGTAGTATAACTGAATTTTAAATTTTACTTAATTTTAATTAAATAGCCATGTATTGGACAGCACAGCTCAAGTGTTCTTCCCACCACTGCCAATTAAAGTTTTCTCTCTTCAAAATTCTTTGAAGACTAAACTTTATGGCATACATTTACCTTATTAAATAGCACAGATTGGGGGTGTGGTTTCCCAGCCTCACAGAAAATTCTTTGGGGCACTGTTGATCTAGACACAGAACTAAAATTGTCAAGACCTGACTGGTTATTGAATGTGTGTTGTGAAGAGGAAGGAGGAGGACTGAAGGCTTCTGCAAGGCAATACTGGAGGTACCACTCTAAGCTGTGCAACACAGGAAAAATGATCATTTTCTTCTTAAACATGAAGTTAAGGAGCCAAGGGACATGCAGGGAGACACAGACAGAAAAATGGCTGTGGTGCTGGAATCTACCAGTTGCTGTAGGTCAGAGAGAGATGTGGGCACCATCAACACACAAGACGTAACCAAAGCCGTGGAGTGTATGGGAGTGTGTGCAGTGACGACATGGGCTTGCACGAGCACTGGAGGTCAGGGGAGTGTAATAAATGCATGTAGAAGGAATGAAAAGCAGCCAAGAAAAAGAAAGTCACAGTCTAGCAGTTCATGACAGTTTTGAGGAAAAAGTAGTCAACGGTTTCAAATGCAATATAGAAGATTTAGGACAGAAATGGGCAATTTTGTTGACATTTTCAACAAGAAAGTCATTTGTATCTTTTATTAGAACAGTGGGAGTAGGAGAAGCACCACTTCAGCCAAGACGGGAGAGAAAAACAAAATTCTGTCTTCTTTAATGCACTGTTTTAGGGTCACCTTGTTGCAACAGCCTCACCTATATCATTATCAGTATGTCTCACATGCAGAACCATAATTCTAAAAGAGCGGCTAAACACAATGAATACTCAACAGGGCTTTTACGTTAATTTGAGTTCTTAATTTTATTTTTGAAAATATTTCCCTGAAGGGGTAAACAAGGTGAGGTAGGATCAGCCAAATCCTCTGCTGTTGTTGATAGCAGCTTGAAGCGCTTCTTCTACTCTTTCCATCGTGGAGTATTTAGGAAGGTAGAGGACACTAATACATGTCTGTGCTCTTATGGGATCTTTTTCATTCATATTTTCAGGACAGCAAAATGTTATTTTCATGTTCTTTAAACCTTTTACTTGAATTCTATCAGTTCCTGTAAGAAACACTAGAAAAAAGAATAATATTGAGTGATCTGCTTTCCAGAGACCAAGGTTTATGGGGAGAAAAAGTATATGTATTTATTCAAAAACATTTACTAAGGGCCCATGTGCAGAGTTCTGCATCAGCAACTGATACACTGTCCCTGCCTTCAAGCAGCTCAATAGTCTGGCTGGAAATACAATATTCTTATGCAGAAAAAGACAAATAGCAAAAGAAAACTAAAAGGGTGGAAGACAGCCAAACAAGGTGCCATGGAATAAAATGCTTCCTGAGGGAAACTGCTGTGTGTGGTTCGAGCAGGGACAATCAGGCTGGGATGACTGGGGAGACTTCAGAGAGCTCGGAATTGAGATGGACTTTTAAGGAGGGGAAGGCTTATAGCAGCAACCAGGAGGTGGGTGAAGGTTCAAGGCAGGGCAAGGAGCTTCAGAGAAAACCTGGAGGAGGGAGAGTACAAAGGGAGCTTAAGAATGTAGAGACCATGGAACTGTTTGGCTGGAACAAAAACTTCTTGTAAGAGGTAAGATTGGAAAGTTAGGCTGGGTTTCTGGAGAAGTCTGAGTGCCTTCCAACATACATGTTATCTACAAAAATAAGAACAAAAAGATAAATGTTTCTCAAAAACAAGTATGGAAATTTTGTAAGAAAATTAGAGGGAAAAAGTCATTAAGCAAAGTTGTAGAAAAACAACCGAATAAGCATGAAACTGAGATCAAAATGTGGAAGGTGAGGTAAAAAGGCTTGGAGACAATGACATCGTAAAACTTGGTTAATCCCACAAAGCCTGAATAACTGAGTCACAAGTACAGAAAGCAGAAGAAATATCTAACTTGGATGGAGAACTGAAGAAACATTTGAAAGCAATAGGCAGGGTTGAAATCACAGGGAAAAAGTCCCATATTAACATTTATTTTTTTGATGTCAGGACAGCCTGGCCTAGAGAACATCCAACTGGACTAGGAATGGCTCTTATACTAGGATTTGTTGCAAATGGTGCCTATGACAAACAAGGTTTGCTTAGCCCAAAGAAAAGACATGAGATATAGATCTACTCCTGATGTAATACCTACCGAGGAATTTTTTCTTTTCCTCCAAAGTCAATTTGTGTAAAGCCTTCCAAAACATCACTATGGTAGGATGTGAATTGTCATATCCTTCTTCATAATGTGCATTCTAGAGAAAAAAAAGTGCAAAAAAAGAGTACTCAGGAAATAGGAAAAAGAAATTTAAATTCAAACTTCTAGGCCTTTATGATCTACCTTTTCAAATGTTTCCCAGTCATAATCTGTATTCCCAACTATCACATCCTTCAGTTCTTCCGGATGGAAAAATTCAATGATATCCTTCTCACACACTTTGTAAAATCCTCTTTGGAATTCTTCATAAACTGCCTTCACAGAGATGTTGAAGATGTAATTGACACACTTAGAAACATAGTCTCTCCTTTAATAAAACAAAAAAATGATTTCAGCTTACAGCAATACCCTGAACAAAAGTGGTAGGGGGCGGGGAAAGTGGGAAGGATAAAAATAACTAGAAACCCTAACAATACAGTGCTTACCATGTACATATAGCTATTTTTCATATATTATCTAATTTAATCTTCAAACACTCTCAGGGAAGATTGTTAGGACATTTTAGTAAAAATACTGACACACTGAAGGTACATATTTGCTCAAGGTCACACAGTTCAGAGAAATGACACAGATTAGAACAGAAAAAGTATGGAAGAATAACACCCAACCTGCTAATGCTTTAGGGGAATGGGCTTAGAAGATGGGGGAAATTTCCTATTTTATTTTATGGTCTTCTGTGCTGTCTGAATTTATGCTAGTGAGTAACTACTATTAGTATTTGTGGTTAAATACAAATAAAGAGGGGGATTTCTGCTTCTGGCTTCAATGGGGTAGCTTATAGCAAATTACTCCCAGTGAGAAGAACTAGAAAAATCCAGATAATACACAAAAACACATCTAGCTCCAGGCTTCCAAATGTGAGTCAAGACTCAAGAGGCCTCTTCATGAAGACAGAAGGGAAGCCCTCTGAAGTGAGTCCCACATTTTTCCCTTTTGGCCATTTGCTAACACAGGCAAAGGGATCAGGCAAAAAGTAGTTAAGAGGCAGAGAACTTTCTTATGTCTATTAATAATACCACGGATAAATTGAGAGTACTCATAAAATATATTATAGAACTGGAAATCTTCTATTTCTTGATCTGTATACTTACGTACTTTTCTGTATGTTCTACTTTAATACAAAGTTCTCTTTTAAAGATAAAGATTAAAAGATTAAAGAAAACTAGGGGTGCCTGGGTGGCTCAGTTGGATAAGCATCCGACTTTGGCTCCCATCATGATTACATAGTTCGTGGGTTTGAGTCCCACGTCAGGCTCTATGCTGACAGCTCAGAGCCTGGATCCTGCTTCCGATTCTGTGTATCCCTTTCTCTCTCTCTCTGCCCCTCTCCCACTTGTACTCTGTAAAAAAAAAGATTAAAGAAAACTAGTTGGCTTACACCATAATGCTCACTTGGCGGTATCCCTCTGCCTCTCTGACCAACTATCAACGGAACATTCTATAATCCCAAACTGTGGCTTTAAAATAGCATCCTATAAGGTGTTGAGAACTCAAGATACCACTGTAATATCTAATAATATTAACAGATACTAAGTACTGCTCCAGACCAGGCACCACTGTAGACCACTCTAGGTACCAGATATACAAGGATGAACATGACTAGTGCCTACCTTCATGGAGCTCATGGTAGTGGGGGAAATACAGATAGTAAACAAATAAACCCAAAAGGTAGGTAATGGTGATACGAAAAGAAAAAGTAGAGACAAAAGATAAGGGAAGGCCTCTCTGAGAAAGCCATTTCCTTCCTTACCAGAATATAAACTCCAGGAGACACATACATACACACAACACACACCAACTCTCTGCCTTATTAAAAAATGATAAATTTGGAATGGAAAATTATATAAACAAAACAAGTATTTCACTTCTCTGTACCTACTTGTTAGTCTGGTCAACAATTATGCATCTTCCATTAGGAATTAAGTCTACATCATTTTTGTCCCAGTGCACCTGTAATCACAAATAAACTCAGACATCTCCAAAATAATCCTACACAATCTATTATCAATAAAAATACTTTGAAACATACTCTTTTCATTAATATCTTGTAAAACTATATATTTTAGTCATAAAAACTAGCAAGGTATGAACACATGAAAAATTATCTTTATCATGAAGAATGAAAAACAAATTTTTATAGAATCATCTATTTTAGCTTATCATACTGAAAAAAAACTGGCAAACTGCCGTATCTCAGTAATCATTTTATGTAGTATAGACCTACGTGGTAGATTTGCAAACATGGCCACAAATTCTTCCCAGCCTGGTATTCAAGCCTCTTTGCAGTGTGACTTTGCAATACTCCCTGCCCACCCCGATCAAGAGGAGAAGTTTTTATCTTTAGCTCTTGAAGCTGGGTGTGGCCATGTGAGGTACTCTGGCCAATGGGATCTGACAGAAGTAAAAGCTTAAAAAGAAGCTTGTATGTTGAGGCTTGCACCTCTTTGTAATCCTGAGACAATTCTGTAAGGATACCTCAACCAGCCTACTGGGGAATAAGAAACCCCTAGAACAGAAAAGCTGTTCCAGCCCATACCCCACAAACCAGCCAACAACTAGGTATTCAAGCCAAGGCCAGTGTGAACCATCCAGCTCAGCAGTCAATTCACTCCAGAAATTCAATGAATTGTTTGTTTTAAGCCACTAAATTTAGCTGTTGTTTGTTACATAGTAAAATCTGACTGATATGCCCAGGTCATAAAAAATGAGGGAGAAAAACCCTTCTGCACTAATTCAGAAGTCTGTTATTTTGTTAAAGAGTGACATGCCTAGATAAATATGTAAAAGGGCAATCAGATTAAATGAAGCCAATTCTTACAGTTTACTCACATTAAAATATATATAAAATACTTCTCCAAAGTCATCACCTTCATCATCCAGAAGTGTTTGCAAACTCCTAAAGAACAAATAATTTTGTTATTTAAAAGTCAATAATCAATCACTAGATAGATCATCTAAAATAAATGTCAAGTGCATGACTATTTGGAAGGTGGGAGGTCAGGGAGTTAGTTAATTAACACTGCCCATTTCTCTGTGTACTGATAGCCAGACACCAACTACAAGTGTGAAGTTTATGAGTATTTGCAATTCTGTAAGTTCTCTTCCTTCCATCCTTACTTCCTTTACCCAGTGATTGTAGGTTTCTATTTAGAGGATTGATAATGTATTTTTTTAAGAGAAAGTCTATTTTTATTTTTTTTTAATGTTTATTTATTTTTGAGAGAGAGAGAGCATGCACATGTGAGCAGGGAAGGGGCAGAGAAAGAGGGAGACAGAAAATCTCAAGCAGGCTCCGCCACCATCAGCACAGAGCCCAATGTGGGGATAGGATCCACCATGAGATCATGACTTCAGCTGCAATCAAGAGCCAGACGCCCAAACTACTGAGCCACCCAGGGGCCCCAGAACTGATCATGTATGTAACTGATACCCAAACTCATTCAAATCAGTGTTATCTTTACTTAAAATTTGAACTTCACTTACAGAATAAATACCCTCTTTCTAAATATCAGGGATCACTTAGGAAATCTGAGGTATGAGAAGGTCACAGAATGTTCTCTGCATCTACTGTCCCAATATCATCAAGCTTAAGACAGACATGAATTTGATCACCTTAACTGTTTCAAGGCATCTGTGTGAATATAGGTTATATTAGGATGGATAGCAGCCAGTCTTTTTGTGTCTCCATCCTCTCTTGTCCTATGGTACCTCACACATATTTTTAAAGTTGTAGATCTCATCATATTTGCTCATTCACTCATTTATTCATTCAACTAACACTTACTAAGCACCCAATGTAGCAGGCATAAGGGATGTAAAGTTCAGACATTACTGTCAATGAACCCTGAGACTAGCAATAGTAGGTAAGATATGCTGGTGAAAGTCTCCTCTACAGTACACTGTTTATGAATACCAAGGAAGCTGCCTCCAAAACTAAAACTAAAATAGTGCTAATATCTTATACTTACTTATATGGGATACCTCCCCTATCCCATTTTTCTACCACCCCCAAACTGGGTTACAAATACCAATTTGCAGGGTGCCGTTTCCCCTTTTGTTAAGGGATCTCATGAAGAACAGATAAATTCTTTCATCTTATTGAAGTTACACCTATTAATCTTTCCTTTAATGTTAGTACTTTTTATTTTTATGTCTTAATTAAAACTGCAATGGTGAGAAAGAGATCTGTCCATATTTTCAACATGTCTGCATTTAATATTTAAGTCCTTCATCCACACGAAGTTGATTTTTGTACATGGCATAAGGTTACCAGCTCTCATTTTTTCCCATATGCTTGAACTGACGATACTCCTGTTCCCATTAACCTGGTATGCTACCTCTAACAAGTTCCATAGGTGCATGGGTCAGTTTCTGACCTGCACTCCTACTGTGCTGTCCTAATACAGCTTTCTAAAAATTCTTAATATCTGGTAGGCCAAGTTCCCTATCCCTATTCACCTTTTTCTGCTAGCGGTTCTTGGCTTTCTGCTCATCCATATACATGTTATAATCAGTTTGTGAAATTTCATGGAAAGCCTGCTGAGATTAAAACTGGAGTTTCACTGAATACCATGATCAGTGGCTTTCCATGTGTGACCCAGACCAGAAACTTCTGGAAATCTCTAAGGACTTCACAAGTGACCTATGAGGTCAAAACTATTTTCATAATCATACCAAAATATTACTCACTTTTTTCACATTCTTTCTTAAGTATAGAAGGCAGTTTTCCAGAGGCTATATTATGTGATAGCTAATAGAATGAATGTTTATGTATCCTCTATTTAAAACATTTATCACCTTTAATTTCTAATACTGTAAATACTGACAAATACAAACAACATAAGGATAAGCTCTTTGGGGTCTTCAATACTTTTTAAGTCTTTAGACCTAAAAGTGTGAAAAACATGCATACCGATATAATGATTTTTACATGTACTAATGTTGATGTGTTTTAAGTTTATTAAGTCTTCTTAGGCATTAGTATTATTACATCATTTTCATTGTTCTAGGAAAAAATAATACATTTATTTCCTCCTCTCCAAATCTTGTACTTTTGATACTTTTTCCTTATCAATAGTATAATTAGTATAGTGATTAACAGTTGGATGACAGGAGCACTTGAGTGGCTCAATTGGTTAAGTGTCCTACTCTTCGTTTTGGCTCAGGTCATGATCTCACAGTTCATGAGTTTGAGCCCTACATCGGGCTCTGCTCTGATGGCATGGAGGCTGCTTGGGATTCTTCTCTCCCTCTCTCTGTGCCCCTCCCTGGCTTGTAACCGTGCGCTCTCTCTCTCAAAAATAAATAACAAATATTAAAAAAAAAATTTTTTTTTAAAGTTGGATGCTGGAGACAGACTATGTTCAATTTCATGGTTTTGTCACTATGGAGTCTGGGACAAGTTACCTAACCTGTCTGTTTCAGTTTCCTCATCTGTGAAATGGGGATACTAACAATAATAGGACCATACTACTATTCTCATTCTTTTGAAAATCTACATAGGATTCCATTGCATAAATAAGTCAAAAATACAGAATTCCTTTACTGAAAAACATTCAGGTATTCCACGCATTATGGACTATGTAATACAATACACATTTGTATGGAAAAATCCTTGCATGGTTGTATTATTTCTGAAAGTAAAATGCCTAGAAGTACAACTGCTAAGTCAAAGAAGCAAACACATTTTTGATTCAGGTTAAGTACTACCATACTGTTCTCTGAAAAGGAACCACCAATTTACATGTCCGCTATTAATACCTGAAATTAGAACAAACCTTTTCCCAAATCCTCACAAACACTATACAGCATCAGTATTTCAATATGTCAGTCTAAAGCACAAATCAGCCTCTGATTTCAATCTGTATTCTAGGATGACTGGGGAGTTTAAGCCATTCTAAAATTTTTTTGTGTGGGTTGTCTTCTTGTATACTTTGCCAATTTTTCTTATGGATGTATAGAAACACTTTATACAGCAGGGCTATTACCCCTTTCTCTTACCAGTATTTTTTTGTGAGGTGGTAGCTTGGCTTTTTAACTTAGAAATAAGTTTTCACTTTAAAGGTGATGATATGAAATGAGATTTAAAATAAACATCACTTGCAGATTTCGCACCATGGTATAACTTATGCTCTGTCCATGACTGTTTCTACACAAGTAAAGTGCAAAGATTAATGCAAGCACTGAGGAGAGGAGGAAAATCAACTTGTCTTCATTTTAGAAAGTTCAATTATTATCCAACAATTCTTTCCAAAATTAAAATTTTTTTAAAGTATCTACAATGGGGGTGCCTGGGTGGCTCAGCTAGTGGAATGTCCTGGGATTGAGCCCACACTGGGCTCTGTGCAGTGTGGAGCCTGCTTGGGGTTCTCTCTCCCTCTCTTTCTCTCTGCCCCTTGCCTGCTCTTGCTCTCTCTGTCTCAAAAAAAAAAAAGTAGCTACAATGTTGAACATGAAAATACTATTAGGGTGTGTGTGTTTAAATATTTACAGGAACACCTTGGAGATACTGTAGTTTGGTTCAAGACCACCATAATAAAGCAATTATCCCAACAGAGTAAGTCAAAAGGATTATTTGTTTTCTCAGTGCATATAAAAGTTATGTTTGCACATATATTGTATTCTATTAAGTATTCAATAGCATTATATCTAAAAAAACAATGTGCATACCTTAATTTAAAAATACTTTATTGATAAAAGTGTAACTATCCTCTGAGTTCTCATCAAGTTTTAGTTACTGATCACACATCACCATAACAAATATAATTGAAAATTTTGAAATACTACAAACATTACCAAAATGTGACACAGAGACACAAAGTCAGCAAATGCTGTTGGGAAAATGCCTTGACATGGGTTGCCACAAACCTTCAATTTGTAAAAAAATGCTACTAACTGTGAAGCATAACAAAATAGTAAAAGGTATGCCTATATCTGAATATATATTATATGGAGTTCTAGAAAAAGAACTATGTTTACTTACTTTCCCAAAACAGGGCTAAGTTCTTTTAAGTCTTCCAGTGATGGCGCCTGGTTCAACAGTTTCTTAAACAGGGCCAGTGGAAAAGGGATGTTGGCAACATTGAAATTGAACAGACAAAGTCCACACAGAACCCCAAAGAAGAAATATCTCTTCTTCTCAAATTTAGGCTGCAAAGAGAAAAAAACAAAAAACAAAAAACCTAATGTGTTATAATTTTTACAAGTAAAACAAAATTTTTATATTAGGTACACCTTTTCACCCTTTCACAAAATCAAATCACAAATTAAAAAAAACTTGTCGTAAGAATATTTAGAGTTTATGTATAGTCATTAAGTCAATTTCAATCTCTGCCACAGGAACAGAAATAGAATTATACAAACTGAAGTTTTCTCAATTTCTTTTCACAGCCATTGCCTTCAAATTCATTGGGAAAAATAGAACTGAACAAAAAAAAAAAATGCCTGAGAAAGGAAGGGTTCTTTTTTATCTATACATTCTATAAATGGTTAATAACAAATACTGCTTAAATTTTCCTGTGTAGTCAGAAATAGGAACCCAGCGAAAAAGAGATTCTATTTTAAAGAAAATCATCACCTTATTAAAATTGAAGATTATCTCCATAATTCTATGTACCAGTAATTCCTCTCCTAAAATGAAACAGTCTAGACAACCTAATTTTCAATGGTATGTGACATGCATTTGCTGTCATGATAACCATAAGCAAAGAGGAGAAGACTTACTCTGACAGGAAACCACATGTAGGAAGCCTCCTCAGGATATGTGAACATCCCATATTCTGGACGGGTCATCTCCTCAAACAGACAGTGGAAAAATTCTACCTTGACTCCTCCAGAGTTAAGCCCAATTTCTCCACTAAATGAAACCTGAGGAAACAGAACAAGTAACACATCACTTCCAGGGCTCTGTATTGCTATGTATTAAAGCTCATTTAATAATAGTTACAGTAAGGGGTGTCTGACTGTTCAGCTGGAAGAGATTGTGACTCTTGATCTCGGGGTCCTGAGTTTAAGCCTCTTATTGGGTACAGAGACTGCTTTATAAAACTTAAAACAAAAAAAAAAGCTACAGTGAACATGATCTGTAGACCCAAGTATTTGGTGAACAACATGGTATTACCATATTTAATCTTCCCATTAATTCTGTGAGGTGATAAAGCTTCAAGAATTTATTTATTTTTCCTCTTGGTACTTTTTTTTTTTCAATATACGAAATTTATTGTCAAATTGGTTTCCATACAACACCCAGTGCTCATCCCAAAAGGTACCCTCCTCAATACCCATCACCCACCCTCCCCTCCCTCCCATCAGCCATCAACCCTCAGTTTGTTCTCAGTTTTTAAGAGTCTCTCATACTTTGGCTCTCTCCCACTCTAACCTTTTTTTTTTCCTTCCCCTCCCCCATGGGTTTCTGTTAAGTTTCTCAGGATCCACATAAGAGTGAAACCATATGGTATCTGCCTTTCTCTGTATGGCTTATTTCACTTAGCATCACACTCTCCAGTTCCATCCACGTTGCTACAAAGGGCCATATTTCGTTCTTTCTCATTGCCACGTAGTACTCCATTGTGTATATAAACCACAATTTCTTTATCCATTCATCAGTTGATGGACATTTAGGCTCTTTCCATAATTTGGCTATTGTTGAGAGTTAAAGCTTCAAGAATTTAAATAACTTCCCCAACGTGACACACGGCTAAGAGGTGCAGCCTCCATTTAATCCTGGGTCTGTCAAGTCTCAGAGCCAGCCTTCTTTAGCTACTAATCTCACCTCAATGGGCATCATTATTATATAATAAAGTATCTCGAGCATAATGAAAAAACAAAGAAATAAAATAATTTTCAAAAAACTGAAAAACCAGAGCACACATAAGATATTTATTGGCTTGGTTGTTTACTCCCTGAGAAGGCACCTGTTGACACCAATTCCTCCCTAGGATGATTCTGTCATAACCCTCCTTTACTTCTCCGATTACTCGCTCATTCCTGCCTTTCCTTCTTGGAATCCCTCACTCTGGTGTACAAATGTGGTAAGGTCTCCCTTATTCTTAAAAGAAGAAGAGGGGCGCCTGGGTGGCGCAGTCGGTTGAGCGTCCGACTTCAGCCAGGTCACGATCTCGCGGTCCGTGAGTTCGAGCCCCGCGTCGGGCTCCGGGCTGATGGCTCAGAGCCTGGAGCCTGTTTCTGATTCTGTGTCTCCCTCTCTCTCTGCCCCTCCCCCGTTCATGCTCTGTCTCTCTCTGTCCCAAAAATAAATAAACGTTGAAAAAAAAAAAAAATTAATTAAAAAAAAGAAGAAGAAAAATCTCAACATTCCCTGTCTTCAATATAGACAGTCCTGTCTTCTACGGTTGCTAAATTCTGTAGAATTGTGTACACCAGCTTCCAAACCTATTTCTCTGCTTAAATGCTCTCTCCAAGAGGACCTGGAACCTGTGAACCCCCAATTCCAGGGACTTGTTCTCATGTCTCCTCTCCTTGATTTTATGAACTCATTTTACCCTACTGATTACCTCTTCTTTCTTCATACCCTCTTCTCCCTTGCTTTCTCTTAAAAAGCATTAATTGGGTTTTTACTTCTCTCTTCTTTTTCCTGCTGCTTTAACACCAGAAATGCCTGTGGTTCTGTGCTATTTCTGTTCTTTTTGCTCTTTCCCTGGATGTTTGATTTCTCTTTAAAACTTCACATAACACTTACAGGCATTTAACCTTCAAATCCACTCTCATCCTATCTTCTCTCCTGACTGACACACACTCCTATCTGAAGGCCTGCTTAACATTTCTGTCAGGATATTCCACTGGCACTTCACCCACAGCTTTTACTGGTTTGTTTGGATGAATGTCTCTTCCATTTTCTAGAGATCCAAGTTTCAAAACCTCAGTGAGTTATTTAAAATCTGTGTAAGGCCAAGTATCAAATCCTCTGCTCCCTCCTGTGGACAAGCTCCTTAATGTCACAAAGCCTCTGTTTTCTCCTTAAGATTCTTGGAAAGATTAAATAGGATAACATACAAAATGCCTCACACAGTCTGGAAAGTGGTCGCTGTTCATCAAATGTTACCTAAGTTTTTTAAATGTATGAAATATGGGGTGCCTGGGTGGCTCAGTCGGTTTAGGGTCTGACTTCAGCTCAGGTCATGATCTCACGGTCTGTGGGTTCAAGCCCCGTGTTGGGCTCTGTGCTGACAGCTTGGAGCCTGGAGCCTGCTTCAGATTCTGTGTCTCCCTCTCTCTCTGCCCCTCCCCTGCTCATGCTCTCTCTGTCTCAAAAATAAATAAAAATATTTAAAAAATAAATAAATAAAATGGATGAAATATAAAAGTGGAACTTAAATAATTCTGTGGACTGGCTGGCTGGCACAGGTAAAATTCGCATAATGAGTCTTAGATTTTTTTTTTTTTAACGATCTATGTGGAGAATATGTAGAAGCAGTTCCTCTCAGGCGAGGCGGGGGGGTTGGGGGGGTGGGGTGGGAAGTGCAGTGACAGGGCAAGCGTGGGGCTGCCTTGTGACCTGGCTGCATTCCCCCTTTTCCTCACAGCTGCCCAAAGATAACAAGAAGAAAGATGCTGGAAAGCCAGCCAAAAAAAGACAAAGACCCAGTGAACAAATATGGGGCAAGGCCAAAAAGAAGAAGTGGACCAAAGGCAAAGTTCAGGACAAGCTCAATAACCTGGTCTTGTCTGACAAAGCAAGTTCCCAACTATAAGCTTCTAACTCCAGCTGTCGTCTCTGAGAGACTGAAGATTCAAGGACCCCTGGTCAGGGAAGCCCTTTAGGAGCTCCTTTGTAAAGGAGTTTATTAAATAAAAATAAAAATAAAGTAATTTCTTCTCTGGAAGAACCACGGTTACATCTTTTTAGATCTTCCTTCTCTCTGCAGCAAAAATATTGAGAATTATACTTTACCATTAACTCCCTCCTCAGATCTTCATTCTCAAACTGATTTAGGTGACTCAAAACATCCTCAATCAAGTGATTCCTTCTGACTGTCAGATTGAATGTAGGCAACAAAGATAATTCGGACCTTCCGTGTTCCACAACTCCGGCCAGCCGCATACAAGCTCTAAATTTTTTCTCCTAGGAAAACCAATGTTTCACTTCATTTCACCATTTGCTCTAAGTAGGAATTTACAAACGGGAATAAACTGGTTCAATTTATCATGAGTGCACATCACAAACATTTATGAAAAGAGCTTTGTTTACATATGCCACTGGAGAGAAGCTATACATTCAGTATTCACACTCAGTAAGCAGAAGAAACACCAAAGGAATGAAAAGCTTTGTGGAGCCAACCAGGGTCAGCAGGGAAGTGACCAACTGTGGGCTCTATTGGTCCACTTTATCCTGCAAACACAATTATTAATACTTCAGGTTACCAAAGCTAATTACCATGATTAGGCTAAGAGAAGAATTAGCAGATACTAAAGCAGTATGCTGAACAGAACATTCTCACTTGGAAAAGAATCTCAGTAGCTTAGAAAGAAAGCAGGTGGGGCACCAGGGTGTCTCAGTCGATTGAGAGCCCAACTAATGTCGGCTCAGGTCATAATCCCAGGGTTGTGGGATCGAGCCCCGTGTCAGGCTATGTGTTCAGCATGGAGGCTGTTCAGGGTTCTCTCGCTCTCCCTCTGTCCCTCTCCCATGCTTGTGTGCTCTCTAAAATAAGATTTAAAAAAAAAATAGAAAAAGAAAGCAAGCAAGCATGCTGCAGGTAAAATTCAGGCATGAGAGACCTCTCTGAAGTCATCCTAATCTCAGAGGAAAACCCAACAAGAGATTTTAAAGATGATCTAAGAAGTTATATAGGAGACAGCAAGAGAGACAAGACACACACACACACACACGCGTGCACGCAAACACACACACACACACACACACACACACACACACACACACACAAAGACTATCTATCTGACCAAATGGCAATTTGAGATCATTAAAGTCTAAGGCTCTTGGGGCGCCTGGGTGGCGCAGTCGGTTAAGCGTCCGACTTCAGCCAGGTCACGATCTCGTGGTCCGTGAGTTCGAGCCCCGCGTCGGGCTCTGGGCTGATGGCTCAGAGCCTGGAGCCTGTTTCCGATTCTGTGTCTCCCTCTCTCTCTGCCCCTCCCCCGTTCATGCTCTGTCTCTCTCTGTCCCAAAAATAAATAAACGTTGAAAAAAAAAAATTAAAAAAAAAGAAAAGTCTAAGGCTCTTGACGAAACAACAATCAAATATCAGTTCCATAAAATTATTACTGGAGGCCTGTTTAAAATTAGGAGAGGGGCACCCTAGGTGGCTCAGTCGGTTGAGCACAACTCTTGATTTTGGCTCAGGTCAAACCTGATCCCAGGGTCGTGGGATGGAGCCCCACACTGGTGCTGAGCATGGAGTCTGCTTAATATTCTCTTTCTCTCTCTCCCTCTGTCCCTCTCCCTTGTTCACACTCTCACTCTTTCTTAAAAAAATAAAAATAAATAAAAATTAGGAGAGAACAGCTACAAGAGTTGAAAAAGTGAAAAAAAAACTTCTTGTATCTTTTTCCTTTCATTTTCCTGTTAAATAGTTCATTAATGGTCATATTCATAAATCAATTTCCTATTTTGTTTTATAATGGTTAACTTCATTATGTAGAAGTATCTACTTTTATGACATACATTTAAATATTACTCATATATATACATACACGGATGCATATATAAAAGTGATAAGAACTAAGGCTCTTGGGCACTTAAACTTCCCTAAGCGTTTTCTTTTTTTAAATATTTTTAATATTTAAAAATTTTTATTTTAATATTTATTTTGAGACAGAGTGTGCACACAAGTGGGGGAGTGATAGAGAGAGAGGGTGAGAGAGGATCCCAAGCAGACTCCATGCTATCAGCACAGAACACAATGAGGGGTTCCTTCTCACAAACCGTGAGATCAAGACCTGAGCTAATATCAAGAGTCAGATACTTAACCGACTGAACCACCCAGGCTCCCCTCCCTAGGCATTTTCAATTGTCCAGTTTTAAATTCAAAATCACTTTTCCAGATATGCTGACAAACAGAACCAACTCACCTGATGATAGTTCATTGAAAAGGGGATATTTTTACAAACCTTTATCATGGTATCATCAGAGTATCATCCATTTATGTGTGTCTGCATTTCAAGAATCCTGTCACCTGTATTCCCACTGCTATGTTTTTATTATTATTATTATTATTATTATTACTATTACTATTATTAGACTGGGCCTCCTTAAATACTGGTGCTAATCCCAATCAAACCCAAGTCTGCTATGCTTCTCTAAGTCCCATTCAGAAGACCTGTAGAGAGGTTCCAACCTCAAGTAAAAGCCCTACAAATTAGGTCAGCTGCCCATCCACTACCCTTCACTACTGAGGCCTTAATGTGCCTCAAGGCCAAGCCAATCCAAATGATGACCGTCTTTCTTGCCATCTTTATTAGTCTAAGCTCCATGAATGTTACAACCATTGGTCTTACCAGTGGGTAGCTCCCTTATCAACCCCTAAAATACTGTATACTTATGAAGGCATTTATCATTTAATTTAATAAAGACAAAGACAAAGACATACATACCTGTATTTTTAAAAGTGAATCTGCATATAGTAGTTTGATTTTCGACAAAATATTAAAGATAAACGGAAAATGACTGAATATGACAGGATACGCAGTGTCTACTGAAGTGTCCTAAAAATAGAAATGACGAGAACTCTGACAAATCAAAGGACAGAGAAATCTTATACCTTAGCTCACATCCTTAAACCCCTGGTAGTTTGTGGTCTCAGTTCTTACAGCCAAAGCAATCCAAATTGCTGGTCAGCAGTACTTAAATATATAAAATTCTATGAAAATGTTTTGTACATATCAATGAAAGGTATATAAACCTAGTATTATCAGCACTCATTTAATTTAGCAATTAATTATAAACTCCAGATGTTTTCCCAAAGAATATGTTCTGCTACCATCTGCACTTCTGAAATGCAAATTAGTTCAGATGCATTTAGTAAACAGGGGAATGATATAATGTGGATAGCTGAGGATCTCATACAGGATTTCTGCCAGTCTGTGCTAGCAGCACAATTACAGCCTTCAGAGAGAAGGAGAAAACCTCAGGTCAGCTGTTGAACTGGCAGCAACAGCTCATTAGCTTTATTTTAAGAAAATAAGAAAGGAGTATTTCTACCTGGAGCAACCAACAAGGCTGTACCCTGTCCTGCTGGCTCCTGATGAGGCATGCTGCCCTGTACCTACAGGCAGAGCCCCACTCGCATCTATGTGAGCTCCACATCACCAGTCCTCTACTTAGGAGTGTGACAGAATCCCACCCTTTTGTCTTGTGCAATTCATACTCTTCTGGCACTCTCCACAAGCTGCCTGCCTGTGGCTGCGCCACATGATTTAAGGTAGCAACCACTTTTCCATTAAGGTTCTACAAAACTGCATTGGTTTTGAGGGGTCTGTCTTGCTTTTCCTAGAAGTCCCGTTATTCCTACTGAGCAATTCTGCAGAATACAAGGATATTTGGAAACTCATGCACAATGTTATAGCACAAATACCTATATTAACTCAATGATGGTCAACTTTCCTCCTTTAAACGTGCCATACTTGTGGCACCTGGCTGGCTCAGTCAGTGGAGCCTGTGACTCGATCTGAGGGTTGTGAGGTCGAGTCCCACACTAGGTATAGATCACTTTTAAAAAAATTAAATCTTTAAAAAAATAAAAATAAAAGCAAAAAAGAAACATGCCCTACTTACCAAGTTGTTCACTCTCCAAGAAGACCTTCTATATGCATCCCCATAAAAATCAAGCCATTGTGTAAGTTCGTTTATTTTGAAAATATTTTCGGGCAGTTGACATTTAGCCTGGTTTACCTTAAATAAAATACGGCCCGTGAGAAAGTTTTATAAATGAAGACAATTTTGCTTTAGGGCTATTAATTAGATTAGCAGAATAAATAAATTACATAGTCTTTCAATGAGCAGAATAAAGTTCTATCCAATTCCTCCACTGACAAAGCCCCACATTTTCAGGAACATGAACAATACCTGTAATAGCAGAAATTGATGATATGATAACTCCTACTTACTTTTAATTCATAGAAATGTTGTAAAGAATTTTAGGTCCAAAGAAAAATACACTGCAGTATGAATCCAAAGTAGTCTTGAGGCCCAATTTTAGGCCATATTCTTCACAGCTTAACAGCATACCATTTACAGATGTTCCCCTCTGGCAAGGCATATGTGGAACATTCCCCTCCTGAACACATAGGGGAATTTTGCAGCCTTCCATCCCTTAAGATGATCAGAGTTATTTATTTTGACATGTACATGGGAACCCGGAATAGTGCTAACCATCAGTCAGTGAAGTCACTCATAATGACACTAGATGCTTTCGACATGAGTGACCATCATGTCGAGTGACCTGGTTGGACACAGTCCTAGCCTAAATGACTAATTCTCAACAGGTCTTCTAAAAGCCCCTCTTAGCTGTGTAAGCTAAGACCATTCACCTGGAATATTCTTTTTTATAAATTTTTTTTTTCAACGTTTATTTATTTCGGGGACAGAGAGAGGGACAGAGCATGAACGGGGGAGGGGCAGAGAGAGAGGGAGACACAGAATCGGAAACAGGCTCCAGGCTCTGAGCCATCAGCCCAGAGCCTGACGCGGGGCTCGAACTCACGGACCGCGAGATCGTGACCTGGCTGAAGTCGGACGCTTAACCGACTGCGCCACCCAGGCGCCCCTCACCTGGAATATTCTTACTGATCCTGGCCCAGACCCCAAATGATCCAAGCCTCTCAGTACCAACACCGAAAGCATTGTGAAGCTGTTTCAACCGTGAATACGGTCCTCTGGATCCTGCTGATCTCAGCCTTCCACAGTCAACAGCCTTAACATCCCCAATTATGGAAAAAGTGACTGCTTTATCCTTGTGGTTTCTTGCAGTCTCCCTTTTGAGGTTGGGGGGGGGTAGGTAGTGACAATCTGATGTCACTGTCAGAGTCAAAAGGATAAAGCAAGATCCCTTGACAATTTCTTTTGGTGTTCAGTATTTCTCAGCATTTTTTTTTTTTTAATTTTTTAATGTTTACTTTTGAAAAAGAGAGAGACAGAGCGTGAGCAGGGAAGGGGCAGAGAGAGACAGAGATACAGAATCCGAAGCAGGCTCCAGACTCTGAGCTGTCAGTACAGAGCCTGATGCAGGGCTCAAACCCACAAGCTGTGAGATCATGACCTGAGCCGAAGTCGGACACTTAATCGACTGAGCCACCCACATGCCCCAGGATTCTCTTTTTTAAGTGAAAAAAGCTCATTAGAATACATTTTCCCTGAGCTCTTCAGTAAATTTCTCAAGTTTTCAAAACCCAAATTATTTTCTTTTACTAATCTTTCTCTTTTGTATAAAACTTCTAAAGATAGTCAAGGATAGGCACTGCTTTTTAGCAGTGTGGCAGAATTCTTTTTGTTTAGCAGTATGACAGATTAGCTACCTTGATTCACTGAGAACAACCAGAAATACAGGAGAAAGTGTGAACAAATATTTTTAATTCAACACTAATACTGTAAGTAAATATGAAATAATCACATCAAAAACAAAGTGAAGGTGGCATTTGCCTTGAAAACATTTGCCAGAACTGGTGACCTGAACTTCGGTTTGCAATGGCTGGGGCTTTGGAGAGAGGAGACAAAACCCAGACTGTTCAAATTATAGAGCCAATAATAGAACACCACCTCATAAATCTGGGATCCAAAAGGGCTAAACCATCACAGTGAGGGTAAACTAGAAATGAACAGGCTCTTTCCTCCATTCCTACATCAACCCACCCCCACACCTTGACTCAAGCCCATGAAGTGAACTGCAGCTAGTTAAAACGGTGCCAAGCTGTGGAAAAAATATCACCTACAGTATTTGCACTCACAAAAGGACTTTCCTGAAAATTCGCACACTGCATTCACACCATACCTAGAGATCTAAAGAGCTTCAAATCAAGAATTTAATTTAAAGTAGTACCAAACTGCCAAGTGGTTAAGTTGTTTTTAAGTTACTTGAGCAACTCTTTTCACTTCTTTGGGCCCAGCTGTATTGATTTATTGAACGGGGATTGGATTAAACCAGGCATCACAGATGTAATGCCTACAGGATCTTGATGGTGTCTTAACAAATGAGGCCTGCTGAGTATAAGACAGTAAGGTATAGAGGAGACTACCAAATTGCAGAATTCATGTCTCACCTGAAAAAAAACTAACAGTATCAGACCCCTTTTCCTAAATGCTTTAGTTTTCCAAGAGAAACCGAAAGTTTAAATTTAAAAGTTTAAATTTCGGTTTCCAAGAGAAACCAAAAGTTTAAATTTAAGTGGTGAAACTAAATGCATTAAAAAAACATGTCAAGGGGTGCCTGGCTGGCACAGTCAGTGGAGTGTGCGACTCTTGATCTCGAGGTTGTGGGTTCAAGCCCTGCACTGGGTATAGAGATTACTTAAAAAAAAAAACAAAAGAAAAGAAAAAAAAGAAAGAAAGTAGTACCAAACCAAAGTGGTGTCTCCTGGCAGAAGCGAATTCTCCCTGGAGAAACAGCCCTCAAAGAATTCCAAAAGATAATGTTCCAAGGAACATGAACATGAACACACACACGCACACACATGCACACACAGAGTCATAAAACACACAATAATGAAGGCGCTATAAGGAAGATTCAACAGAAGCAAGAGAGGACAAAGCTGGCCTGTAAAGACTTCACATACCAAAGGTATAACTTCTAGAGATTTAATTAAGGAAAAATGGAAGCTTGAAGATAAAGGCAAGATGAAGATACCATAAATAATGACCAAGAATAAAAAGTTTCAAAAAAACAATTCTGCAAGTGAAAAACTTCTGCAAGTGAAAAACACTAATTACTTGAAATAAAAACTCAAAGGGCAGTTTTATTGGCAGGCAAAATTACTGAAAAGAGAATTCATGGAAAGATATGGCTGAAGAAATCATCCAGAATGGGATGCAATCAGAGACAGAAAATAGGACAGAAAGGTTAAGAGACATGGAAGACAGAGTGAGATGGTCTAACATATAAACTGGAATTTCAGTAGGAAGGGAGGAAGTCAACATTTGTTTGGATTTAAAATGGTAACAATTTAAGAACATCCTTGATAGGTTATTTTCAAAAACCCTAAACATTCTATTTAATAGTGATATTCAAATTTTTCCTTTAAAATCACAAACAAGGGGCACCTGCTGGCTCAGTCAGTGGAGCATGTGACTCTTGATCTTGGGGTTCAAGCCTCACGCTGGATACAGAGATAACTTAAAATACTTAGGGGCACCCGGATGGCTCAGTCATTAAGCGTCCAACTTTGGCTCAGGTCATGATCTCACAGTTCGTGGTTTTGAGCCCCACATTGGGCTCTCTGCTGTCAGTACAGAGCCTGCTTTGGATGCTCTGTCCCCCTTTCTTTCTGCTCCTCCTCCCCCACTTATGTGGTCTCTCTCTCTCTCTCCAAAATAAACATATACAAAAAAATTGTTTTAATAAAATACTTAAATATAAATAAAATCACAAACAAGATAAGGAACCTATTATGACCAACACTTCTATTCAACAGGGACTGTACCAAGGTACACGAAGGCTTAGCCAATGCAACATGGCAAAGGAAAGAAATAAAATGTATGTGAATTAGAAAGAAAAAAAAGTATTTTTTTCAAATACATGATTGCATGCACAGGAAATACAAGAGAACCTACAGGTAAATTGCTAGATAAGAATGTGAAAATTTATCAAATTTGCTGGCTATAAAAAAATATTCAAAAACTAATGCATCCCTACAAACCAACAGATAATATAATTTTTAAAAGATACCATCTATAAAATCTAAAAAAACTAAATATAGTGAAACAGATTTAGCCAAACATATCCCAGACTTTCATAGTAAAATAACACAATTTTTTTGAAAGACTTTAAAGACTATCTAATAAGTGGAAGAAACAGACACCATGAAAATTCATAATAGTAAAGAGATCAATTCTCCCCAAAGTGAAATATAGATTCAATGCAACTCCAATCAAATTCCCAGTAAGATTTCTGTTTGTTTGTTTGCATTGCCTATCAGCAGGGAAAGGACAGGATTTCAGTAAGGGATGCTTGGTAATTATTTTCATATGGAAAATAATAAAATATAAGTTTAACATAAATTTCCAATTGGATCAAACACCAAATTCTGAAAGGCAAAGCCAAAATCAATACTCCCTTTAGACCTGGATATGAGTGGCTTTCTGCTCTGGATCCATGACTTATAGGTCCTTGCCCTGGCCTTCCTCCAGCCAAGCCCTTTCTCAAAAAAGTAAAACTAAGATAAGAAGTCTGCAGAGCAAGGGGCCCTGACTACATGTACAGGCCTCTTCCCTTGCGTGGTTTCTCGGGAGTAGACTGTATTACAGGTGAGCACAGTCCTAGGTTCTGGTGCTCCAAAGGTGGCTAAGGTGCAGCTGTCATGGAGGCAGGGACAGAATGCAGACGTATGGGTTGTGGACATATGGCCACACGTGGGTACATGATACCTCTAGTGTGGGACAAAACCAAGGGAGGAAAAGAAGAGGACATATGGAGGCATCTGCCTTGAACCTCCACCTTTCAGTGAAAAACTCCATAAGGAGTCCAAGATTTCTAAATTTAAATCCTCCCCAGTCATTAGGAAGGTTTATTTATCAAGGTGGGTGGGTAGAGAATATTTTATTTCAGAGTATATTTATTCCAGTTTTTTGGCCAGGTTTCTAACCTTTTAAATATTAGACATAGTTATATGGGACTCTGTTTAACCTCTCCCTTGGGCTCCAACTGTAACTTCTATTACAAGACTATCTAGAGCAGCTTTCAGGCCAAAATCTTATTAGAACACAGCCTCACCCACTCTTTTTAAATTTTTTTAAATAATTTTTTTGACGTTTATTTATTTTTGAGAGAGAGAAAGAGACAAAGAGTAAGCAGGGGAGGGGCAGAGAGAGACAGAGACACAGAATTCAAAGCAGGCTCAAGACTCTGAGCTGTCAGCACAGAGCCTGACACGGGGCTCAAACTCACAAACTGAGATCATGAACTGATCCGCAATTGGATGCTCAAACTACTGAGCCACCCAGAGGTCCCCCACGCATTCATTTTTGTACTGCCTATGGCTGCTTTCATGATGTTACCGCAGAGTGTAATAGTTGTAGCTATAACAGATATGCCTAACAAAGTCTAAAATACTTACTACTCTCTGGTCCTTTCCACAAAGACCTCCTGATTTATGGTAATAATTTAAAAACTTGGAAGAAAAAAAAAGCTTAGAATAAGACACAAAGAGTAAAAACTATAAAAGACTAGATTATCAAATGTATCTGTATTAAAATTAAGAACGTGGTTGGGGTGTCTGGGTGGCTCAGTTGGTTAAGTGTCTGACTCTTGATTTCGGCTCAGGTCATGATCTCACTTTTCATGAGAGTGAGCCCCACATTGGGCTCTGTGCTGACAGTGCATAGCCTGCTTGGGACTCTCTCCCTCTCTTTCTCCCCACTGCCCCTCCACATGCACATGCTCTCTCTCTCAAAATAAATAAACATTTAAAAAAAGATTAAGAATGGGGGTTGATAAAAAAAGAAAACACCACAAAGTGAAAAGCCAAGCTACAAACTGGGATATGACATTTGCAACACATACAATTGACAAAGGACTGATTTACAACATAAAAAGAACCCCTATAAGCAATTTAAAAAAAGTCAAATACATTTAAACTGAATGAAAGTCACACAGACCTTTGACACAAGAAACAAATATTGCAATTATAAACATGACAACATGCTCTAATGCATTAGAACCAGGGAAATAGAGTTAAAATCATAATTTGATATCATTTAATACTGAAAATATTTTCTAAATTTTAAAACCAGACTTGGAGCAACAGGTACTCTCATCGTGACTTGGAAAGGATTTAAATTAGTCCAACCATTTTGGAAGACAGTTTGTCACTATCAATAAAGAACACATACATATCCTACAATCTATCAATGCCAAAACTAGGTATGGAGTGTACAAACCAAACTTTGACCCATGAATGCCAAGGTATGTGTATGAAAATATATACAGCAGCATCTTTTCTCATAGAAGAAGCACCCCTCCCCCCAAAACTGTAACCATTACATATCTCCCTTAATTCTGGAATGGATAATTATGCTAAGATTCGCGCTATGGACCACAATGTAGGAGTGAAAATGAAATGCATCCATAAATACTAATTGGGATAAATCTACAAAGCAAAACGTTATGTAGTAAGTGTACATTTCACTCAGATACATTTCAAAAATAGCAAAATTAAACAACATAGTCTCTCAAGACATATACGGTACTAAAACCATAAAGGGAATGATTAACCCAAAATCCAGGATTTTGGAGGTACAAATCTCCAGGTGTGGAGGTGTAAGATACACAGACATTTCTAAAGTACTGAAAATGTTTTCTTTTTTAACATGGGCAGCAATTACACTAACATCTGTTTTATTACTTCAATTGCACATAGGTTAAGTGTATACACTCCTGTATATGCAGGACTTAACTCACAGAAAACAAAATTTTAAACAGTAATATAAACGCCATGTTTCAGGAGTCTGCTTAAGATTCAGGCCAGCTGAAACCAACGGAATTTTTACTGCAAAATAAAAATCTGTCAATGTCTAAAAGAATCCTCACCCTGTACAGCTTTCTCAGCATTTCTAGGAGAGCCTTAACGTGACAGTTGTCCTCAGAGCTTTCAGTCCAGTAATGCAGTTGAGCAGTGATGGCTCCTTTAAACATCTGGACCAGCCTGCTGAAAGCAGGTTCCTGCAGAGATGCCCAGTACTCCTCTGAGGGACACAAAGGTAAGTACTTTTTAGCATGTAATTTCTCATGGATTCTTACAGGTAAAAAAGTGGTCAATAGTTTCCCAAACTGATGGAACACTGTTGTATGTATCAGTTACAAAAACTCATTTGTAATACTTTTCAGTAACTACAAGTGCAATGAAATTTTAAGAATTTAACAACCTAGAAAAAACAATCCCTCGAATGTAACAAAACCATGATCTAATTAATTCCTGGGGAAAAAACCCAACAAGACTAGTCATTTTTTTTTTTTCCCAGATATAATAGCATGCTGTCTTAAAACCAGATTTAAGAATTATTCACAATTACACAACTCTTTTCTCACACCCAGTATGAGTTTTTACATCTTTTTTTTTTTAATATTTATTTTTGAGAGATTTCACACATGGAGGAGGGGCAGAGACAGAGGGAGACAGATAATCCAAAGCAGGCTCTATGCGGCTAGTGCAAAGCCCAATGTGAGGCTCGATTCCCCAACCATGACATTGTGCCCTGTGTCAGGGCATGCTTGGGATTCTCTCTCTCCCTCTCTCTCTCTGCCCCTCCCCGCTTGCTCTCTGTCTCAAAAACATTTTTAAAAAATTAAAAAAAAACAACAACCAAAAAAACATCTCTAGGAGCGCCCGGATGGCTCAATTGGTAAAGTATGTGACTCAATCACAGGGGCAGGAGTTCAAGCCCATTGTTGGCCCAAGAAGCTTATTTTAAGGAAACACACACATACCTCTCAGCATTATAAAAAAATCCAAGAAACTTAAAACTAGCTTGTAATCACTTACTTACCTATGTTTAATAAAACATAAGAATGGACTTCCTTGGGCTGAATGCACTGTTTGTTTCAAAAACCTCATTAAATCTAACCAAAACCCTAGATCTAACAGCCAGTGTACTGGAGATACAGAAAAAGGTAGAAATAATCAGACAAATCTAGATGTGGGGTGTTCAATAGGACAAGTGATTTAAGACTCAAAACAAAGGCTGTAAAATGCTTTTGGGACAGGTGCAGAAATTTGAATATGACCTAGGTATTAAGGAATTATGGCTAATTTTATTAGGTGTGATAATGATGGGGTAAGGTAGGATCTCATGTTCTCAGGAGATGCATGCTGAAATATTATAGGTAAAATGTCATGATGTCTTCAACTTACTTTCAAGTACCTCAGCAAAAATAAAATGTATTCTTCACATAAAGAGAGAAACATCCATGGCAATAAATTAACTGTCGTTGACTCCGAAGTAGAGGATATATGAGTATTCACTGCACTATTCTTTCAACTTGTATGTATGAAATTTTTCATAATGAAAAGTTGGAGACAAAGGACCTCATGCCCAAACCACACATGTACCATTACCAAAACTCTTAAAAGGTACTAAAACAATCTATTTTGAATGACTATAATAATTACTACAGCATCTTTACAATATGCTAACAGTATGAACTAAAAACCATGAACATATTTACAAGTATCTAAGTTTGGCTATAACTTTAGCAGGCATGTGTTTCCATGGAAAGGATGGTGAAAGTATTTTCAAACGTGAAATCTTCAGTCTTACCCAGAACCCCTAAAGACTGGTTACTCATGGCACAAACAGCCTCTGCAAACGGAACCACCAGGCTCTCCCAGTTGTTATAATCATGCATCATGGGACATTCAGGAAGAAGGAAGAAAATTTCTAAAGCTTCTTGGTGTGGAGAATGAAACGGAAGATTTTTGAGCAGATTATCCTTGAGACATGTAGTTATCTGCGGTCAAAAAGGATTAGGAAAAAGACACTCAAAACATAGCAGGATGCAACTTGTAATAAAAGAAAATCTAGAACCTGGAGTTTCATTCCAGCTGGAGTGATCATTCAGTCCTAAAATCCACATTTACATCCCATCTCACCTAGCCTCCCAGATACCCAAGGTAGGTGATGAGCATTATCCCCACTCTATTGCTATGAAACATGAAGGAGGTCAAGAAGAAATCACGTGTGTAAGAATTACACTAGATCAACAAGGAATACTAAACAAGGAATTCAGAACAGGCAGCCCTCCCAATAATAAATACTACATTCTGCCCCCTCATTTTTTTTAAGAAAAAGAATGTTTAAGAACACCAAAGAAAAACAAAAATAGAAACCCTAAACAAAAAGCAATAATCCCAACAACAAAAACCAACATGGTTTCCAACTATCTTCTCGTATGACTACCTGTCTCATCACGAACTCCCTCCACTACAAACTCTAGTTTCCAGCCCTTCTGACATCCTTACCACTTCCCCAATTCAGAACACAAGTGTTCAGCAAAAATTCAAATGCAATTCTGAATGTTTATGTGATGTGTATCAGATAAAAGAAATAATTTGTTTCAAAACCCACTCAAAAGCTATGCTAGTATTTATGGAGTACTTATTTGTCAGATGTTATGCTGAGTGACTTACACGTGTTAATTACGTCACTTAATCCTTATTTTTTTCTACAACATACATGATATTATTGACCCTATTTTACAGGCAAGAAATGTGTTATTTGCTCAAGGTCACAGAGCTAAGTGGGAATCTCTTCTGGATCTTTCTGACTCCACAGCCCAAACTCTTAATCATTCAATTATGATATTAGCTAAATGGTATCTCTAAATGTATAAATTCTTATAATTATCTATTTTTATATCAAAACACTATGCCAGGGGTGCCTGGGTGGCTCATCAGTTGAGCATCCAACCTCGGCTCAGATCAGGATCTCATCATGGTTTGTGAGTTAGAGCCCTGCTTCGGGCTCTTTGCTGACGACAGTGTTCAGAGCCTGGAGCCTGCTTCAGATTCTGTGTCTCCCTCTCTCTGCCCCACCCTGCTCATGCTCTGTCTCTCTCTCTCAAAAATAAACATTACCAAAAAACCCCAAAAAACAAAAAACAAAGCAAACAAAAAACTCATTAAGCCAGACTCCTACTACATGGTTCAGTACTTAGAGGGCACATACCTATTTTATAAACATTCTTGGTAACACACACCCCTCTTACCTCTTTGCTCATCATCTGTCATATCCTCAAGCCTCACAACCTTCTCCCAACCCTGCAGAACTACTGTGATATTCTCGGGTCAGTTGTATTGTTTCACACACTGGGCCTCAGGGTACACTTCCCTGACTGCCAGGAATGCTATTTCTGAGGTAAGCACCTGGTAAATTTGTACTTACTCTGGGGACCTTGTTTGAGTAGTTTAAGTAGAGGTGAACATCCATGGCCCTAGTGATGACTGAATTCATTCATCTAAAAATATTTATTATACATCTACTAGGTTCTAAGTGAGACCTCAGGGAAGACAGTGGAGTGGAAAACACACCCAGCCTTCCCACTAACATCTGCATGTTCGTGTCGTGGGTCCCACTAACCATTTTAAAGACAGGCAGTATGGATCTTTCATTTTCATCAGGAGTCCTCACCACAGTGCCCTACACATAGCAACTATTCAAGTATTTCCTGAATTAATAAATGAATTGCAAAAATCTGTGTATCCGTGTCACAGAAATCTCAAAATAGAAAGAAACATTATAGGTCTTAGGATCCAACTATCTGGTCTGAAATAATGGAAGACTGCTCTATGATTATGTTGACAGCATATCATACAATATTGTTCTGGCACAATCAAAGGTATAATTAGCTTTAGTGAGGAACTGGCCCAAACTCATCTCTCCACAGATGGAGAAATGGTGCTCTTTCCACTAAATGCTGCAGAGTCCTGATAAAGGTGCATAATTAGGGATCCATTTTCCTCAGACCCCCAATAGGGCTGTGGTTCTGCCAAAGTTAACACAATTAAACTTTCATCTTCCCTTGAGAGAAAGAAGCGTGTGTAAAGAGACCCTGAGGCTCAGATACAGAATGTTGGTTATGGCAGAGTAAGAGAGCATGCAAGGCAGCAGAGAGGAAGGAGGGAGAGATGTCAGGGAGACTGAAAGGGAAAAATAATCAAAGGTACAAAAACAGAGGCCAAAAGCAAATAAGAGGGAGAGGGAGAGGGGAGGACAGGGAGGGGGAAAGGAAGAGAGAGAGAGAAATAGAAGGGAATGGGAGAGAGGGAAAAGGAAAGAGGAGAGATAGGGAAGACAGGAAGGAAGAAAGGGAGAGGAGGAAAGAGAGGAGGATCAGGGGGATGGAAGGGGGAAGACAGAGGGGCCTAGGGAGAGAGAAGTAAAAGAGAGGGCGAGAGAAGGAACCAGAGTGAGACCCAAAAAGAAACAGACTGAGCGAACATAGACAGTACTACCCCTAGATCAACCAGTATAAGGGAACAGAGAAATAAATTAATAAAGGCTGCTTAAGAAAAGCTAAATTAATAAAGGAAACATGTTTGGAGCATCTGCAAGTGGAAAACCCAAAGACTTAATACTGAAACAAAGAAACGACAATCCCTAAAAGGGTAACAACATTCTAGAACCTATAGCAAAACACAGAGAAAAAGAATCCAGGCAGTCCCTGGTAAGGGGGATGTTCACACCAAAAACAAGTGTTCTTATTTCTATACTTACGTTTAAGACCATTGCAAAGAACATGCTGTTTGTATGGTAGTGTACCAATCTCAACACATCCTTTAATCATCTTCCTTACAGCCAGGAGGTGACAAAACTCCCTCTAGAAAGGATGTGCATCTATGCATACGTGTGTGTGTGTGTGTGTGTGTGTGTATACAGATGAACCATTCAGACTATTTGTAATCTGTGTGACTATGATAGCGAACATTGTGCCCCCAGGGGGCCAACTCCTGAATACCATGTGAGTTTCATCTCATCTTACTATGCTACAGGCTCCCAGAGACTCTCAAAACAAGGTATTTTTTTCTGAAATTTTGAGTTCTTATAAAAAATGATTTAGTGTAGTTTCTTTTCCTAAATAACAATCTAAGGAATACCACCGTGTTAGCAATCCAGTCCTTCTGAGTTAACTCCTTAAAAGCATTTCTTGCTTTATTTAAGTCCAAGTGAACAGGCATCATTTCTGCAGCTCTTCTGTAGAAGGAAAAATCAATGGATAAGTAAGTGAAGCAGCACTCTTCAAAATAAAATATTTTATCAGGTTATTAATTCAGATGAAAAGTTTCTTCTGAACCTTTTTTCATTTCAATAAAATTAGTATTTCCCTCAGCTTTACAATAAATGTAATTTGGCTAAATACAAATACAATTGAAAATGCAGTTGACAACTTATGATTATTTCTAAACGCCAAAAAATATCAAGACCAAATTAACTATATATATATGTATGTATACTATCCAAGTTTAACTCAGATATTGTCTTACCTTAAATATTTACTTAAAAAAAAGTTAAAGGTTTTTCCCATTTCTGAAAAAAATGACCATTTCTCCCAGTTACATGGACTGAAAGTTCGGTTTAAAAAAATTTACTTCAGAGCAGTAAATTCTTAATGTTGCAACAGAAAATTACTAATGAAATGTTTAAGTATCTTGTGAATTACATTTATTAACTAAATATGCTCAGTGTCTTGGACATAGACACATCCTTTATAAAATAATACATGTATTTGCTGTCTGAAAATCAGTAACATTTTTCAGATAAATATTATATAAATATTTAGGGAAAGATGTGCGAAGTCATTCTTTCATAATATTCAAAAATTCAAAGAAAACTTATGATCTTGCAGTAAGGTAATGGCTAAATAAATTAAGGTTATGTCCTTCCCATGGAATACCATCACAATCATGTTTAAGAAAAATATTGAATAACATGAACTTATTAATAAACAGAAAATGGACAAATATATTAAATATAAAGTAATATACTGCCATAGACTCTAAGTCTGAAGTTCTTTCTTGGCCACCAAGAGAGCGGGATGCAGGATTAAAGCAAGAGATGACTAATGTCTGGGAAAAGACAAGAGCCCCAAATAAGGGTCCTTGCCCTGTATTTATTAAGATCAGAAGGCTTACAAATGTGATGGACATGCACAAAGAGACAATGAATCTGTGAACATTAACTCACGGGCATGAGGCAAAGGGAGTTTTGAAGATATATGGTGTTTGGGGTTTGGGTCAATATAAAACAAAATCCTGGCACCAGGCAGATGAGCAGATGTTAACGGCAGACAGACGCGCCATGTCTGTTTATCTTAGCTAGCCTAGGGGATAAGACAAATAGGGCAAATAACCTCAGGGTTAACAAGGCACCTTTTTTTTTTTTTTTTTTTTGCGCTAATCAGCTCCACTCTGGGCAACGTCACCCACAGTGCAGTGGTCTATAGCCCTATTTACCTGTTTACTTAACTTGGTCCTTTCCTCCTATGAAAGCAGCTTTCTGCTATAGTACTAAACTGGGGGGCACTGTTGCCCTGAATGCCTAATTTTGCTTACCTCATATACATTTGTATTGGGGGCCTTTGCACCCCTCTCTATTCTGGGTGCCTTTGCACCCCCTGCTCTATCCTGGGGTTCTCACCCCCTGCTCTATCCTGGGGTTCTAATCTTGTTTACCCAAACTCAGGTGTGAGCATCCTATGGCTTTGTACTTCTTTATGCCTTGTTAACCCATTGGTGTAAGCCCAGGGGATTCCTAAGCTTATTACCCACAATATACAGGAGCACCTAGGTGGCTCAGTTGGTTAAGTGTCTGACTCTTGGTCTCGGCTTAGGTCATGATCCCACAATTTGAGTTCGAGCCCCACATCAGGCTATGTGTTGACAGCACGGAGCCTGTTTGGGATTCTGTCTCCCTGGCTCTCTGCCCCTCCCTTGCTTGCGATTTCTCTCAACAACAAAAAAAGTAATATATAAACAACATAATCACATTTTTAGTAAAAGAATAAATTTGCACAGAAAAAAGATATATAAACAAATGCTGTTCCTTTTAAGTGGATTATGGGTGATTTTCATTTTTTCTTTTTTTTAAAAAGATTTTATTTTTAAATAATCTCTACACCAAACTTGAGGCTTGAACTCACAATCTGAGATCAAAAGTCACATGCTCTATTGACTGAATCAGCCAGGCACCCCAATTTTCATTTGTTTCAGTCACAGGTCTTTATTTTTGACATTTTCTACAGTGTTCATATATATGCTTTTGTTAAAAAAAGTAATTTTTAGGGGTGTCCGGGTGGCTCAATCAGTTAAACATCCAACTCTTCATCTCAGCTCAGGTCTTGATCTCAGGGTTGTGAGTTCAGTGCACTGGGCTCCGTGCTGGGCATGAAGCCTACTTTAAAAAAAAAAGTAATTTTTAAAAAGAGATAAAAACACCAAACTAATTATTTTACCCTCAAGCCATTTTCTTTATAATCTTTCATTTTTTTTATTGAAACAAAACTGACATATAACATATTAGTTCCAGGTGCATACAACATAACACATCAATCTATGTATATATTGTGAAATAATTACCACGTTGAGTCTAGTTAACATCCAACAGCACTTATAGTTAAGATTTTTTTTTTCTTATAAGAACTTTTAAGATCTACTCTCTCAGCAACTTTCAAGTATACAATATGGTATTAACTACAGTCATGATGCTGGACACACTATTTTTAACAGAATCTTAAACATACATATATATATATATATATATGTATATATATATATATATATATATATGTATATATATATATTATATTACCTTTCCCTTGAAAAACTTCCGGTCAGACAAGCAGAAGAAGAAAATATCTCTCTGATTTCCCTGTATTAGAAATAAGATGGTGGTTAAAACAAATTATAGTGTATGCCTCCTTAAGCATGAGATATGATAAATAAAACATCTCATAACAGTCCTTGAAACTTCTCTGTCTTGGATTTGTTTGCGTACGCTTTGCCTAGGGCATCTACAAGTCTCTTCCATTCTCCCAATCTTAAAATTTAAGTGGCAAAGATGAGTAATAAAAAGATAATGTACTCACAGAAGCCGTAGGGAAAGATGAAATGGATTGACCTAGGGTATTTCCTTGAATAAATAAAATATTCCCATCCCACTATTTATTTTTGTTCCACTTAAGTAGAAAAAAAAATTACCAGATATTAAATGGAAGGATGGGGGTGGCGGGAAACACCCAAGTTGCATCTTGGAAGGAACAGCACAAGTTTTTTGTTTTGTAATTATTGAAGTATAGTTGACATATAATGCATCAGTTTCAGGTGTATAACACAGTGACTTGGCAATTCCATACATTGCTCGGTGCTTACCACAGTAAGTGGAGTCACCAGCAGCGTTCTTGGTCATCTATGCCCATTATGATGAAACTATTTCATACAACTACTTTTCAGAATTAGGAAACCATTACCTAAACATAAAAATATCTCTAAAAGGAAAGGTTTATAAAAATAAGTATAATCTTGGGGCGCCTGGGTGGCGCAGTCGGTTAAGCGTCCGACTTAAGCCAGGTCACGATCTTGCGGTCCGTGAGTTCGAGCCCCGCGTCAGGCTCTGGGCTGATGGCTCGGAGCCTGGAGCCTGTTTCCGATTCTGTGTCTCCCTCTCTCTCTGTCCCAAAAATAAATAAACGTTGAAAAAAAAAAAAAAAAGTATAATCTTTACAGATGGAAGGAGCTGCACTGTTTTGATCAAGACTGCCCACACTGTTCAAGCTGTGAATAGAAGTCCACCAACAAGTGGTTCTAAAGTCAAACAGGGTTGAGAAATTATATAGACAAACTGTATTTCCTGCTCAGAAGAGTCACAATATATGCAAACATATCAAAGGTACAAAGACTTGCAATAAAGAAAGCTGCCCCCATGGAGCTTCCAGGTTAGTTGTGATGTCCAATTTTATGTGTCAACCTGGCTAGGCCACGGAACCCAAATATCTGGTCAAATACCAATCTAGATGTTGCTGTGAAGGTATTTTTTACATTTTTAAAAAATGTTTATTTTTTATTTTTGAGAGAGAGAGAGCACGAGCAGGGGAGGGGCAGGGAGAGAGAGGGAGACACAGAATCTGCAACAGGCTCCAGGCTCTGAGCTGCCAGCACAGAGCCCAACACAGGGCTCGAACTCGTGAACAGAGAGATCATGACCTACGCTGAAGTCAGACTCTTAACCAACTGAGCCACCCAGGCACCCTGCGAAGGTATTTTTGAGAGGAGATTAACATTTAAATCAATAGACTTTGAGTAAAGCAGATCACCCTCCATACTGAGGGTGTGCCTCACCCATTCATTGAAGGCCTTAAAAGAAAAAGGTTCCCAGGCATAGAGAATTCTGCTTCCAGAATGTCTTAGGACTCAAGCTGCAATATTAACCCTTCTCTGGGTCTCCAGCCTGCTGGCCTGCATTATTATTTTGCACTTTCAGTTCCTACAATCACATAAGCCAACTCCTTAAAAATAAGTCTCTGTCTCATGGGGTGTCTCGGTGACTCAGTTAAGCATCTGACTCTTGATCTTGGCTCAGGTCATGGAATCATAGGTTCATGGGATTGAGCCCCGTGAGCTCTGCAGAGTCTGCTTGGGATTCTCTCTCTCTGCCCCTCCACTACTCACACACTTTCTCTCTCTCAAAATAAATAAAAGAAACATTTAAAAAATAAATAAGTCTGTCTCTACACACACACACACACACACACACACACACACACACACACACACCCTATATATCGGTCCTGTTTCTCTGAAGACCATAAAACCTCACATCTCTGTATTGTTTAGAACCAGTCAGGGGGAAACACGACTTTAGAGAACTAAATGAGCAGAAAGACACATGATATGTACTTTTTTGTATTCTGCCACCGTTTAGTCCCCACATCAGCAATCCATCTCTTTACAGTTCCTTCGTTCAATGTAGGAATTTTCCTCCTCAGATTAACATAGGAATTCTGTAAACAAACAAGTAAAACACAGCAATTTAGACACAACAGAAACAGGTATCCACCTTTTAGGCACATTCTAAGGATACAGGGTAATACTGATTTTTAAATATGGATTAACATAGCTCCAGGAAATCATAAAGTGAGATTCTAACCAAGACGTAACATCATTTGGCTGGTTGCCAACATCTTGTCCAAGGGGCTTAACTCTGAAGTAAACTTCTGAGTGCTCCAACACGTAGCACTTTGTAAGGTATAACTGGATTAAAATGAGTATCACACAGCCTCAAGGGGAGGCTGAAAGAACTGTGTGTAGAAAGGAGGAACTCGGATTGCCTCAGCAACATAGGGTGGGGAGGTTATGAGCTCACTATTCACAGGCCTATGAACCTCCAGTCTTTTTCAGTACTGGCTGGGAATATCATTTTAGAATGTCAACCTGTCGCACTCCATCTCACTCTCCCTCCCTCTCTCTCAAAATAAACACAGTAATGATAAAAAAAAAAGGGGGGGGGCACCTGGGTGGCTCAGTCGGTTGAGCGTCCGACTTCAACTCAGATCATGATCTCACACTCATGGGTTCGAGCCCCGCATGGGGCTCTGTGTGGACAGCTCAGAGCCTGGAGCCTTGCTTCGGATTCTGTGTCTCCCTCTCTCTCTGCCCCTCCCACCCACCCACCCCCACCCCCCCCCCCCCCCGTCAAAATAAATAAACATAATAATAAAAAAAAAAAAAACTTTCAGAATGTCAACCTGTTAGCTTGCTAGGATACTGACCAAATGCCATTGGCAGGGCAAAGGAAAGATCTAAGGAAATCTGATTTGACATTTACCAGAGACAAATCTGCTGATTTCTGGGAGTCAATACTTATGTAGTTTAGACAGTAAAGGATCAATAATGTTTATTCTCCAAAAGTCAGACTAGGAACTAGATGATTTTGGAATTCACCACACTTGGTAAAACCCTTTGTTTTGCTTTAAAAACGAAGTTATAGAACATCTAGACATCCACTTTTACCTTTTTTCCCATCCAGAGCAAAATGCTTTGATTCCCTCCAGCAATCATTATTAACTCCTTTTCTGAGGTGCGGCTTTCTAAAAGGGAGACACAGAAAGTAAGTACAGAAAGTAAGAGTGCAGAAAGTCATTGGCACAAACATGCACACTATTTAAATCATTTCAGATTCTTCTTAAACTTAGTTCTTTTATCTTTTTGATAGACAAAGACTCAACACATTTCCCATCCATGAAGCAGTAATATACATTTTCTTCAGAGTAAAGTCTAGCTGGCAAACAAAGGTGACCTGCAAGGTTGACATGTGACCATCAGCTTTGACATCCATATTTAATGAAAATGCTTAGGTATAAAATACAGTCAAACCACTATTTGGTTAATTGAGTCCTGTTTTAATTTACTCTCATTACTAAAAACCATATTCTACAACTCCAGATATAACCAAGAACTATTAAAGAATGTAAATAAGTACTTCAAAAGTCTAAACGGTTGTAAAAATCAAATACATGAACTGCTTAAGGAAATAACCCTACTGTTCATTTTCCCAAAGAACTTATGAGAATACTGGTACTTTAGGTCACCACTAAGGTTTCAGAAGCAAATAAGCATTCTTGAGGCACTTCTATGGTAGAAGGTTTCAGAGCTCTGTGGCTTAAGCCACCATTCAAATCTGGCCAAACCGCTGACAGGCCTTGAGAACTGGCTAACCCTTTGCCCTCCAAGTCTCTGTACCTCCAGTAAAATGAGACTGAGAGCACAAATCTCCCAGAACTGTTGGATGGGTGACATAACACAAGTAAGGGGTAAGCAGTCAGAGTGCCTGGCATAAATCAGCCGCTCATCATTCTCAGGGCTTGACGGGATTGAGAGTCAGTGTTACCAGGTAAGAAAACCAATCACTGTGAAATTAATAGGTCTGCTGCAAATGAGAATCGGAGGCTGCAGAGGTCTCTGAATCCATATAACCTATTTCATGTTCTATCATTTTACATTCACATTAATCTTAATCTGAAGGGGTAAGACTTAATCTGAAGACTAATGGTTATTTTGACTTAATTATACTGAATATTTTAACCTGTTTACAAGTAAAAACATGAAACCAATGTTTAGAGAAGCTCCCTTCATAGCTATACATTTCTTTCCTTGCTACATTACATACTTAGAAAAATCAATTTCTCGACAAAGGTATTTATAAAGTGTCAAATCCTGTGCTCCTAACAAAATTTACCAAATGTGAGTTCTTCATTTGATGGCAATTTCATGGGAAGTGGTATCAGCTGATTATGTGTTCCACCGTTTCCCAGTTGTCCTTCTTTTCCAGAACCAAAAGAAAACACCTTCCCCAAATCAGAAACATAGGCAAGTGTGTGCTGCCTATTAAATAAAAAATACATATGGTCAATTATCAGTCACCTACAATGAAGAGATTACACAGCAACACAGTAAACTGCTGAAATTAGGCTACCCAGTGAGTGAAACTAATCAACTCTCATCAGATGAAATTAGCCATCTGGAAACTAAGATAGCATCGATGTGTGGCTAAAATGATTTTGGAATCCCGAACGATTCCAAGGCCATGATTGCTGTGCTTTGGCAAATGATGTTCCCTTTGTCAGGAACAAGAAGCACCCCTTGCTTTCTACTCCTTTTTCATGCCTTGGCTTGAGAGAAGCCATCTCTTGACTCCCTCCTCTCCCCATCCTAGAAGATGGAATTAGGTGATCCTTTCTGAGCTCCCTATTTCCCAAAGATCTTTACCACAATGATACTAATCTGTTCCATGGTCCTTTCCACTCTAGAATGTGTAAGTAAAGAATTTGGCCTTTGTCCTCAGTTCCTGGGAGGAAATCTCTAAGCCATAAGAATTTCCCAGGTAATAGAAGTAACTCTGTTATTCATGGCAGGATCCTGAGATCACACCTAACAGTTTACCCAGCAAGTGGCTCTTAGAGGACCCCTCTGACTGCATGGAAGCCTAACCTGCTTGGAAGGAGAGGCTGGAAGTTGAGTTCAACCCTGTAAGTAATGATTCAATCAACCATGACTAAGCAATGAAACCCCAATAACAACTCTGGACTTGGGTGAACTTCCCTGGTCAGCAAAACTCTACACCTTGTCATGTATCGGGCTGGGAGGAGGTAATATCATTCCGTCTATGGCTCCAAGGGAAGTGGACAGAGGAAGCTCATTTGAACTCCCCCTAGACTCTGTCCTATACATCACTTCCTTTGGTTCTAATTTGTATCCACTTCTTATAATAAATATAAATGAGTTTAACAACATTCAGTTCTGAGAGTGTTTCCAGTGAATTCTATGTTAGTAGAATTGCTCTGGTTTTTATTAAGGTATCTCTAACGTGACAACTCCTCTTGTAACACATGCTACTTAAATGTGTGTTATGAAAAATCCAGAGTGGTGATAATGTTCCCTTGGTTAACGCAGACAGATTGAATGCAGAGAATCATATCATCCCAATAATCTGGTGTACTTTAATATCCATTTATGTAATTTTACTCCAGGATCATAAAAGAATTAGGTATATAGATTGAAAATACATACACCAGTTTTTTACAGAAAAGGTTTTGGTAAACAAACAAATGAACCCAACATTCAGATAGAACCTGAATTTGCTTATGTTTAATGCGAAAAAATTGCCCCAAAGAAGAGTAAGTGCATCTGGATGAAAATATTTAACTTTACCACAACCCCAAATCAAGAAATAATTAAGTAAACAAAAGAGCCTGAGCAAGTTTTTCTACTTTTGTTCAAAAAGAAAAAAAAAAAAAAAGCTGTGAAAATCAAACTTGTTAGAATATTCTACTCAAACCAACTGACTTTGTCCTATCCTCAATGACCACTCTCAAAGAATTATAGTAACTCAGGATATTGTTGGTCCCCGAGGAGTTAAAAGAACAATGAACAATCCTTTGTGATTCACATTTATTTTTCCCCCAAATAAAATGACTTATGTTTGTTTTTTTTTTTAGGTGAAGTACATTTGAACAGTTACAATGATATTGCACTAAAGGGGCAACAAAAAGTGAATACATGTTCTCATTAAAAAAAAAAATTGGGGCACCTATGTGGCTCAGTCCGTTATGCATCCAACTCTTGATTTTGGCTAAGGTCATGATCTCATAGTTTGTGGGTTCGAGCCCCAAGTCAGACTCTGCGCTGGCGGCATGGAACCTGCTTGGGATTCTCTCTCTCTCTGCCCCTCTGCTGTATGCAGTCTCTCTCAAAATAAATAAATAATCTTACAAAAATCAACGAAAATAAATACACATACTAAAATAAAGATTATTTTTTTTTTTTAATTTTTTTTTTTTTTAATGTTTTATTTATTTTTGAGACAGAGACAGAGCATGAACGGGGGAGGGGCAGAGAGAGAGGGAGACACAGAATCGGAAACAGGCTCCAGGCTCTGAGCCATCAGCCCAGAGCCCGACGCGGGGCTCGAACTCACGGACCGCGAGATCGTGACCTGGCTGAAGTCGGTCGCCCAACCGACTGCGCCACCCAGGCGCCCCAAAGATTATTTTTATCTAATAATGTAAATTAAGCATCTTTACCCATTTGAAAATGTTTTTTTAATTTTTTATTTTTTTTAAATTTTTTTTTTTTCAACGTTTATTCATTTTTGGGACAGAGAGAGACAGAGCATGAACGGGGGAGGGGCAGAGAGAGAGGGAGACACAGAATCGGAAACAGGCTCCAGGCTCTGAGCCATCAGCCCAGAGCCCGATGCGGGGCTCGAACTCACGGACCGCGAGATAGTGACCTGGCTGAAGTCGGACGCCTAACCGACTGCGCCACCCAGGCGCCCCTAATTTTTTATTTTAACATTTATTCATTTTTAAGAGACAGAGAGAGAAACAAGTTGGGGAGGGCAGAGAGAGAGGGAGACACAGAATCTGAAGCAGGCTCTAGGCTCTGAGCTGTCAGCACAGAGCCTGACATGGGGCTTGGACCCACGAACCATGAGATCATGATCTGAGCTGAAGTCAGATACTTAACCGACTGAGCCACCCAGGTGCCCCTGAAAATGTTTAATACTTTTATTTCAATCAAAAAAACTGATGGAAATTTTATCAAACTACCTACCTAAATTTATCATATTGATTTTATCAAATTTCGCAGACATTTTACAACTTACCTTCCACATGCTAACTGGGTTACTCTATTCCCAGCAAGCTCAGTCACCAAACGGGGTCTTAACTCATTTTGTGTTGAATTGTGACCAAGTTGCCCATGTTTTCCAGCACCAAAAGTAAATACCAGCCCATCCTAAGGAAAGGAAACTTCTTATCAGATTCTAGAGAAATACAACACAGAAGTAATATTCACAGATGCTTTTGCATCCGTGAATAATTCATAGAAGGACTGTTAAAGCAAAGCTCCCAAATTATCAGGAGGACAATCCTGTATGTGGAAAGTGACCCCTCTTCCCAGGGAAACACTAAGTACCCCCACCTAGGTGTTCTAGTGCTTCCCCCACTACAAGGCTCTTCCGTGGAAGAAATAAGGATACACACACCTTTGTGAGCAGGGCAGTGTGAGAGCCACCACAAGCAAGAAATTCAACTTTCTGATTGTCCAGTGCTTCAATAAGGGAAGGAAAATCTTTACCTATGCAGGGAAAAGAACAGCTGAAGTGATCAAAAGAAAACGCTGACTTGGACACTGGAGTTCCATGTTGCTAGTAATACCTGGACTATCTCTCAGCTGGCAGTAACAATTCCCAGCACCTTCTAAGAAGAAAGGCCTCTATGTTGGTATATTATTTAGGCCTAAAAATGGGGGTGAGGCAGTGGTCAAAGGGCCACACATGGGAGAACTCACCTGTGAAAGTGTCAAGCCACTTCCCAGAGCCCACTCTTCCCCTTTGAACCTAACTTGATTAACTTTAATTGTAGCATATCTGGGATTTCCAATTCAAATCTAAAAGTACCCTTTCAATGAACATAAAGGTTCTTTCTTCCTTTTAAATTCTCTACTAGTGTCCTTGCCTCACACCACCTCTTCTTTCTTTCACGATTTCCTTATCATGACACTTTGAGATTGAGTAAAAACAGTTTAACTGCTCTTTATCCCTTTCCATCCTTTGAATAGTTTTCTAACATTGACTTATGGTTTCTCCTGAGTAATAACATCGGACCACGTTAGGGAAAGATGCAGTGTGTGGTCAGTAACCCAGGGGATATGATGTGTATTACCACGGCTAGTAACACAGCAGTTTGACACACCTGAAAACCCGAACAAGAGTATTTTGGATCATCAGTTTGACATCTGCTTTGTGGAAGTAGTTCAAGGAAGAGAATTATGTTTTTTCCGTATCTGTGTATACAGATATAATACCTTACGGAATAAGATTAGAATATGTGAGTTTAGGTAAATCTTTAGTATCCTTTTGTCCTAACATGGATATAATTATATTAACAGACATTTAGGTGCATAGGCACATCAGAGGTCATTTCATCCAAATGCGTCACTTTACAGAGAAAGAAAATAACACCTACAAAAAAGTTAAGGGACTTAGCAAGGCCCTGCTATTCATTAACTGCGAAGTGAGAAGTAGAGCCTGGATATTCTGAACACAGTCCAATGCTCTTTCCCTCAGCCCACACAACCCTGACACATGCCTCAACTGCAGCAACAACTTCCACACTATGCATATCTCTTAGACTGACTCTGCCCTGAAGCCAAACCTAACTGGGAAGAACAGCACCAATGAAAGTGAAGATCTGAACCATTTTTGACAGGGAGGACTGTGTTAACTTCATCTCTTACTTAACAAATATATTTACTGATAATATGAATTTGAAAATGTTTCAATACCGTCAGTGTGGCCCAGGCCTAGTTGTCCAAAATCATTTCTTCCCCAGGAGTAGATGTTTCCAGACATGGATAAGGCCATGCTGTGGGCTTTTCCCGCAGAAATCTGAATCAAGGGAATTCCTGACAGGTTCTCCACAATCTGTGGTATGGCGATTGAGGCAAACTGACTTCCAATTCCAAGTTGGCCATGTAAGTTCTGTCCCCATGCAAAAAGCTCACCACCTTGACATAAACAAAATGTTGCCTTATTAAGTTTAAAGTGAAGGAGACATTAACTAAGGGTATTATATATGTTATCCATACTACCAGTCTCTTACATTCAACTTCCTAAATCCCACATGTCTGAGACAGAAAAACTACAAGAATCTTCTCTTTAGCAGTAACAGTCCTACTTCCTTACCTCCCACGTCAAAGGGTAGTGGTTATGTCCTTGTTTCCCCAAACCTCATCTTCCTAGATTGTGATTTACCAATAATTAACTCTGAATACACCCTTTGCCTGACATCACTAGACTGTGGGCTTCTTCGATGGTTGTGCCCTGCCCCCAAATTTCACATGTTGAAATCCTAACAACTCTCAATGTGATGGTATTTGAGAGGTGGATCTTTTCGAGGTGGTTAAGATTAGGTGAGATCATGAGGATGGAGCCTTCAAGAATGGGATTAATGCCCTTTTAGAAGAGAGATTCCAGGGGCGAATAGCTGGCTCAGTCAGTGGAGCATACAACCCTTGATCTTCAGGGTTGTGAATTTGAGTCCCACAGTGGGTATAGCAATTACTTGAAAATAAAATCTTTAAAAAAAGAGAGAGAGGAATTCCAGAGACTTCTCTTGCCCCTCAACATACAATGAATCTGCTGGCACCTTAAATTGGACTTCCAGGCTCCAGGCTGGGGGAAGTAAATTTCTTCTGTTTAAGCCAGCCAATTTTTGGTATTTTTGTTATAGCAGCCCAAATGGACAGAGACAGGTAGAATGAAGACACCTGAATATATTACAATCAAATTCAAGAAATACTTATTTTCAAAAACTCATAATATAGGCACATGAAAACCAAAAACATTCTACATCTGGGAAAATAAAACCTAAAATTAATGTTTTCTCTCTGGCCCACCCACTCTGTTCATGTGCCTGAAAATCCTAAATAATTTACACATCTGAAATTACAGCACAGTATCTTGAAAGAGTCTGCTTCTTCTTCCATTAACTGAATATCCAGAGCACATTTTTCAAGAAATGTTCTTAGATGTTATCTAATGGAGTTGACAACATCAGAGTCTGAAAAAAACATATCAAAAAATTAATGCTACCTGAGCATTAATTAATTAATGCTTACTGAGCTAAGATACTGTACAGATAGACTCTGGTGGGAGACAGAGCTTCTCCTTCAAATGTAACTATCAAAGGGGCTCCTGGGTGGCTTAGGCAGTTAAGCATTCGACTTCAGCTCAGGCCATGATCTCGAGGTCGGTGAGTTCGAGTTCGAGCTCTGCTCGGGTTCTGTGCTGACAGCTCAGAGCCTGGAACCTGCTTCAGATTCTGTGTCTCTCTCTCTCTCTCTGCCCCTCCCCTGCTCTGTTTCTCGAAAACAAATAAACGTTAAAAAAAAATTTTTTTTAATGTAACTATCATCTGCCTATCAGTCACCAGAAATATAATGATGACTTGATCAGTTCCCTTTCTTGCTTCTCCAACTTTCAGTCTTCCTAGATTATGATTAACCAGTAATAAGCCCTGAAAATCTCTTCTGCCCCTTATCAATAGACTCTGGGGTTCCTGAAGACACAGTGTTGGCTGTTTCATCTTTTTTAACTTGAACACAGTAGATATTCAAAATGAAATATGTGTTCTTGAATGGATGAAGTCAAACAACCAGGCCAATTTTTTCCAATGCACAGTTCATATTCTCAAACTTCAATACACGTCAAATTCTGGATTTACTTCCCTTGAATTCAGGTTTCCCATCAGTTTATTTACTCTGTCCTATATATTAAAAATCCAGGGCGCCTGGGTGGCTCAGTCAGTTAAGCATCTGACTCTTGATTTTGGCTTAAATCATCATCTCACTCAGTTTGTAGGATTGAACCTTGCATCCAGCTCTGCGCTGACAGCATGGAGCCTACTTGGGATCCCCCCCCCCCCCATAATTCTTTCTCTCTCAAAGTAAGTAAACATTTTATAAATTATTTAAAGTTGGGGCGCCTGGGTGGCTCAGTTAAGCGTCCGACTTCGGCTCAGGTCATGATCTCACGGTTTGTGAGTTCAAGCCCCGCATTGGGCTCTGTGCTGACAGCTCAGAGCCTGGAACCTGCTTCAGATTCTGTGTCTCCCTCTCTCTCCCCTGCTCACGCTCTGTCTCTCTGTCTCCCAATAATAAATAAACATTAAAAAATTTAAAAAATATATTTAAGGAGTGCCTGGGTGGCTCAGTAGGTTAAGCGTCCGACTTTGGCTCAGGTCATGATCTCCAGGTTCACGAGTTAGGCCCTGCGTCAGGCTCTGTGCTGACAGCTCAGAGTCTGGAGCCTGCTTTGGATTCTCCCTCCCTCTCTCCCCCTTTCTCCTTATGCTCGCTCTCTCTCTCCAAAGTAAATAAAAAATATTTAAAAAATTATTAAATTTTTTTTCCTTGGCCCTGAATTCCCATCTATTATCTTCCTGTCATAATTATTCCTCCATGGTCAAGTTTCTTTAGGAAATAATCTATATTCATTGCTTCCATTTCCCACTATTACTGCCTTCCATTCCTTATTTCTGATAAGAAACAAAAAATAATAAGGGCTGGGGAGAATCCCTGAATTCAAATGGTAATGTGAAAACACATCAGAGGTTTTCAAACTGGCCACAAGAGCAGATCCAAGGGATTCTAAGTTCCTGCCACAGGAGCTAAAAGAGCACTAGAAGGAGGGAAGAACGTTCTTGAAAACGGTGGCCCATGCCTGGTCCTGAGTCCATGATGATTTTGATTATTCAGAATATTTTCACTGTTTCATACTTAAAAAATAAAAACACAAAATTGGTGGAAAAATCTCTAGGGTCAAGATGGAGCCATTCCTGCCCAAGGTGCCATGTCAGCAAACCGAACTTACATGTTCCTTTAGATGCTCTGCTTGACCAGAACCGCCACATATCCAGTCAGCCAATCCCCAAACACCAAACCAGCTCTGGGCTATATGCTTATTTCCTTGTTCCCTGATCTTTCTAAGGAGGGTTAAATATGCAACCTTCCCCAACCAATCATGCCGTATTTCTACACAAGCAGTAGTGTACTGCTTCTAACACTCTATAAAACTCACTCTTGCACAAAATCCCTCTAAAACAGTGCTCCACTGCTTGTGATGCACTATACTCCCAATCCATCGATCGCTTGTCCTTGAACAAAGGGTATCAAGTTCTTTACTAAACTGTTTTTGTTTTGTCATTTGACAGAATAAAATGTAGGAATAATAATTATGGAAACCTGAAGATTTTATATGTCCAAAAATTCTCTTATTTTGTATCTCCTTTAAGAACAAGTGCCTTGGAGGGGCGCCTGGGTGGCGCAGTTGGTTAAGTGTCCGACTTCAGCCAGGTCACGATCTCGCGGTCCGGGAGTTTGAGCCCCGCGCCCCGCGTCGGACTCTGGGCTGATGGCTCAGAGCCTGGAGCCTGTTTCCGATTCTGTGTCTCCCTCTCTCTCTGCCCCTCCCCCGTTCATGCTCTGTCTCTCCCTGTCCCAAAAATAAATAAACGTTGAAAAAAAAGAATGCTTTAAAAAAAAAATAAAAAAGAACAAGTGCCTTGGGGAATGTGGCTAGCTCAGTCAGTAGAGCATGTGACTCTTTATGGACTCTATCTCAGGGTTGTGAGTTCAAGCCCCAAGTTGGGCCTGAAGTTTACTTAAAAAAAAAAAAGAGTAAGTGCCCTGAATTATATCAAATTCAAAACCATATTTCTGTCTGTTGCAAGGTGACGCATACACATTCTACTAGTTCTACATATATATGCATTTATTTCCTCTAAAAACCAATATTCTAGAAAAGTACCTTTTGAGAGTGCAAGAGAATGATAATCCCCACATGTGATCTGAATTATACTTTTTTCTTGTAAAATGCATTGAAACCTGATGAAAGAAAATATATTTTGTGTCAATCACTGTAATAAAAGTCACAATATCAATGTTAAAATTACTAATTGTATTTAATTGGGATGAAAGTCAAGGAAATATTTAAATTTACTGCTTCACATTTAGTACATCAAAAATTATAAAAAATACTATATGTTTTAAGTGGTGGTTTAAAAAGTAAAATAACATGAATTGTATTATTACATTCAAATGATTTTAAGCCTCTTTTGCAAACAGTTAATTGTATGATACAGGAATAATACAAGATAAAAATAAGTTCTAATTCACACAATCTATTAGGAAAAACTCTCACAAATCATTCCTTGATAATGCCATTTTTCTCCTAGGTTGAAAACTTTTATTTCTGGTAATCTAATTTATAGGATTATTATGAGGGTTAAATAATCTAATGAATGTGAAAGTCCAATTTGGGGCGAGGCAGACTAACAATCATGTCTTTCAAATGCCAAAGCAAGACATGTTGCCTATGGAACACAACCTGGTATAGTAATTTACTGATGGAATTCACTGGTCATTTCAGAATTGCTTACTAAGAGCCACTATGAAAAGCAGGGGACAAGGTTCATATAAAGTAACATTTTCCTACAAAAATTATGATTGCCTTTTAATAAAAGAAAAATATTCTTAATATTTCTTAATAAAAGAAAAAAGTTCCCTACCTTGCATGTTCTATGCTATAGTTGTACTCAAATGGTTTTCCATCTGAGGATAGAATCAGCATGTGCTCTGCTCCTTGGTCCACGGAATGTATCTTCGTTTTTTTTTCCTAACTTAATGCACTCTGCAGAGCAAATGCAACCAGGAACTATCATCAGTCTGGTTATTAACTCACTATTATTACTGATTTCATTGTAACACACTTAAAACACCTGGAAAAACATTTCAACTGGACAACCTTAGACTTAACATGAACTTCTCTTTAAAGAAAAATTCAAGAAAGAAAAGCAGACAAATTAGCAAAGGCTACTGTTTTGATGATGGATTTTTTCAATTTGGGAAAGCACGGATTCATACTTTGTTTTAAATTGAATATAGACTTAATATAACCAATTAAATATTTGCTTTTAGATTCCTGTTTAATAAATTGAGACAGAAAAATTAAATTTAAAGTGACAGAAATGAAAAAGTCTATAAGAATATATAACAGTATCTGGAAGACATAACTCTTTAGGAGAAAATACATGGTATATTTTGAGATATACTCTTTCCAAATACAAAGAAATAACAATAATAAAACCCTCCTAACTGCTCAATATAAAAGCCAAGGTCTTGGGGTATTATTTTTAAGGAAGGATACTGTTAAAAGAATTTTTATTGGCATTATTGAATATTTAACTCTTTCTAAAAGTTAAGAGATTTAAAATTATCCACAGTTACCATTTACTTTTATTTCATTTGTTTACAAAAATTAGATGTGGGAACTTGTTTTACTTTTCGGTTGTAATCAAATAGAATTTACTCGTGTAAGAATCTCAATGCACAAACCACTTCATATTACAAATTATATGAGCAGCAAAACAGTTTGGTAATAAAGGAGAAATGGTTAAACAGACTAACGTTTTTTAGAGATCAGCCCTTCAAATCAGTTGAAAAAAAGGTTACTCAAAAAAGGTGGTGGGACATCAGACTAGCTATTTGGAGAAACAAATAAATCTAGATTCCCCTATTACCTTAAATCAAAATAGTTTTCAAGTGCATCAAAAATTTTAACTTTAAAAATAAAAGCTTAAAATTCCTATAAGGATGAGTACATTAAGGAAAAAACAAAAAACAAAAAAACTTGAGACTGTGGATAGCGTTGTAACACAAAATCCATAACCCTTCTTAAAAGAAGACTGTAGAAGGAGACCGTAAAATAACACCAACAAAAGTTGGGAAAAACATCGCAACGTATAAAACGGACAAAGGGCTATTCTTAATATTCAAATAACTCTTTCAAATAAATAAGAAAAAAATTAAGAACTCAAATTTTTAAAAGCTAGTCAAAGGTATGAAAAGGCAATTCAAAAAGAATGCAAATGGCCAATAGAAAAAAAAGATGCTTGACTTCACTCAAGGTAAAAGCAAAACGACTGGTAAAATACCATTTTCTTCACTATTCAGATGGGCAAAAGTTTCTATGTGGCCATTTGCTTTCCTCCACCTAAAAAATCTAAACCACAGTTCCTGACACCTAATCTATAGAGATTACCACCGCGGATAAATGCAACTGAAAGCACTCTTTAAATTGCTTGCATATATAAGATATTATCGTTGGGAACAAGAGAACTGTATTCTCCAAAGGCACACAAAATCAGAGCCGGTGCGCTCTAAGAAGAAGTGACAACCAAACTGAACAGAAACCAGTGCTAAAAGCGGACTAGCGAAGAAGATGCTGCCGGCAAGCGCGCTCGGTCCGCGCGGCCAACATGTGGAGGGCGCGACCCAGTTCTCGATACCCTCCTCCCCCGCCCCCCGCCCTCTCGCAAACTCAGCGCCAACTAGGAACGTGGAGAAGGGAGAGCACAGGGAATCGAACGCACAAAACGCAAAAGCCACCGGGCCCGGCGCATTTCTGCGGCCACCGCGGACCGCTGCGGCGTAGAGGTTTCTAAGCTCTCCTTCCCGTTTAGAGGACGGCACACCTACAATTGGGGCGCTCTGGAGAGAAGCGTCCGTGCCGCCCCGGCCCCGCAGGCGCTACACCGGGGTCCCCCGGCCGCCCACCCTCACACCCCCAGCCCGAGGTAGGACGGCCGAGCCGGCATTTCCCGCCCCACTCACTTGGCTTCCTGGTGCCGTCGCTCCCCGCCGGCAGCTGGTGGACCTCGACGCCGGCCCCGCCGCGCTCCAACACCACCAGGCGCCCGCGCGTACAGCACACCTGGCGCGTCGCCTCGGTCCTCTGGTGCAGCGCCCCGCGGAGGCCGGCGGGGCTGGGGAAAAGCCAGAGCTGCGTGCCCTGCGGTTCCGCGGAGCGCCCGGGCGCTGTGGTTCGGAGCGCCGGGGCCGGCCCGGGAGCCGAGCGCGCGCCGCCCCGCGCCCCCCTTCGTGGCCTCCGCTCCATCGCCCCTTTCCCGGGCTCCACAGCCGCGCCTCGGCTCTCCAGACCTCGTTGGAAATGGAGCTCCCAAGAAATCGGTTCCCTGCGTCGCGGTGCGCAGCCACAGCTAGCGGACCTTGCCGCGGCGTCGAGGAACTGTACCCTCCTCTGCTCCGCCCCCGCTCAGATGCCGGACTAGCCACGTGCTGTTTGGGGGGCGGAGCCGGCAGTTCAGTAGGAAACGAAACCGACGCTCTTGTAAGGGGGCGGAAGAGAATTGGAAAAGGAAAGGGAAACTCGAAAGCGTCAGAAATGGGTTGGAAGGCAGCCACAGTAAATAGGGCGCTGGCAGGTCACGAGATGGGTGGGCAAGGCTGAGGAGGTGTCCCCGGGCGAGCTTTGGCCACCTGAACTCCTGTACTAAGTGGCTTTGGAAGAAACACTGCAGTTCCACTAGGAGGAGCACTGAACACGGGCAGACTTGCATAATTTCCAGAAACTATGGTAAGGAAAGTCAGCTTGTTAAGCATTCTGTCTCAGGCTCCGCCACACGATCGCGATGAAACTGAAAGAACTGCGAGGTCACTCCCTCCGCCCACGTCGCGGTGCCTGGCAACCAGTGATGTGCTTTCTGTCAGTACGGTTTGCCTTTTCGAGAATTCCTTACAAATGGAGTGAAACTACTGTGCAGTCTTTGTGTCTGCCTTTTTTTCCACTTAGCATAAATAATGCTTTTGAGATTAATCCTGTTGTGTTTCATCAGTAGTTGGTCAGTCAGTAGTGATTGTTGAATGGTATTCCGATATATGGGTATACAACAATTAGTTGTCCATTAGCCGATTAACAGGCACTTCAGTTCTTTTCCAGTTTGGGGCTGCAATGAATAGAGGTACTATGACAATGAGCAAGTCTTTGAGTGGATAAATGTTTTCTTGTGAGTAAATACCTAAAAATGGAATTGCCATGTCGTATGATAAATACATGACTGTGGCGAAAGACACTCCGAAACCTTGCCAAAGTGCTTACCGTTTTGCATATCCTCCAGCAATTTATGGGAGTGCCGGTCCCTCTATACATATCCTTGACGACATTTGGTATTGTCAGTCTTTTAAACTATAACCGTTGCAGTCTATAGGTGTATCTTTACTGTGGTTTTAATTAACATTTCCCTAATGCTTAATGATGTTGAAGCATCTTTTCATATGCTTATTAGTGCTAATCTCTGTCTCTTTGGTGAAGTATCTCTTCACATCTTTTGCTGTTTATTAATTTGAATGGTCATTATCTCAAAGTTCTTTATATATATTGCAGTACTTTATGTTATATATCAAGTCCTTTATTAGATTTGCTTTGAAATGTTTTCTACCAGTCTGTGGCTTGCCTTTTAATTTTATTTAGTGTCTTGAAGAGCAAAAAATTTTAATTTCAATGCAATTTATCCATTTTTTTTTCTTTTACATAGTTAATGCCTTTTGGGGGAGGGTCTTAGAAAAACTGCTTAACCCAAAATTTCGAAGATTTTTTTTTACATGTTATCTTCTAGAAATTTTGTAGTTTTAGGTCTTTGTTACATTTCAAATGAAGTATTCTTTATGGTGCGAGGTAAGGATAGAGGTTAATTTCTGTCTTTACATATTTCCAGTTGTTCTAGCTAGCCTTTGCCGGTTGAATTGCCTTAGTGTCTTTGGCAAACCTCTGTTGGCCATGTGTAATTGGATTTATTTCTGGACTTTTTACTGTGTTCCCTTGATCTATATATCTATTTTTACTCTGAGACCACACTGCTTTGATTACTGTAGATTATAATTAAGTTTCAAAATCAGTTCATTGAAATGCTCCAGCATTGGCCTTTCTTCGGTGTTCTTTTGGCTATATTTTATTTTTGTTTGTTTTGGCTATTTTAGGTCTTCCACATTTCCATATGTATTTCCATATATATTTATCATTATCTACAAAACAAACCGCAGGGATTTTGAAATTGCACTAAATTAAATGTTTGGGAAGAATTGACATAATTGATATCTCTCCCCAATAATTTAAAGCTTCTTTAATGTCTTTAAGCAATATTGTCTAGTTTCACTGTATAGTTGAACATATATTGTTATATTTATCCTTAAATATTTTTTATTTTTTGATGATATTGCAAATGATACTTTTTAAAATTTAATTTATGGTTGTTGTGAGTATATATAAGTAGTTAATTTTTATATTTGACCTGGAATCCTGAGACTTTTCTATATTTACTTAATACTATTGGTGGGTGGTTTGTTTTTTTAGATCCCTTAGGATCTTCTGCAGATGATCATGTAGTCTATAAGTAAGATAGTTTTATTCCTTCCTTTCAGATCATTATGCCTTTTTTTTCACTTTGCCCTCTTGTATAGACTAGTGCCTCTAGTACAATGTTGAATAGAAGTGATGAGAGGCATCCTTGCCTTGTTACTAGTTTTATTTTTATTTTTAAAGTTTATTTATTTTGAGTGTGTGCACATGCTCACACAAGTGAGGGGAGGGCAGAGAGACAGGGAAAGGAAGAGAATCCCAAGCAGGCTTTGCACTGTCAGCGCAGAGCCCAACTTGGGGCTTGATCTCACAAACCTTGAGATTGTGACCTGAGCTGAGATGAAGAGTCTGAGTCTGACGCTTAAGCGATTAAGCCGCTTAAGCGATTGAGCCAGCCTGTCACTAGTTTTAGAAGGAAAGCATTTAGTCTTTTACCATTAAGTGTAAGTTTAGCTCTTTGTAGGTTCTATCAGATTGAGGAAGTTCCCTTCTGGTCCTAGTTTGCTAAAAATGTCATGTGTGAGTGGCTATTGCATTTGGTCAGTTTTTTTTTTTCTGTGTCTATTGAGGTAATTACATGATTTTTTTGTCTTACTGCGAAATGTAATAGATTTTTAGGTGCATTTCTGGACTAAACCCCACTTGATTACAGATATTATCCTTCTTATATTTTGTTGGATATGTCTGATATCTAGAATCCTGGAAAAATTTTTTTGTATCTCTGTTCATGAGAAATACTTGCAGGGTTTTTTTTTTTCCCCCTATAATGTCTTTGTCTGGTTTTGATATTAGGGTAATGCTGATATTGTACTCAATTGGAAAGTGTTCCCTCTTCCTCTGTTTTCTTCTTCCTTTTTCTTTCTTTTTTCCTTTCTTTCTTTCTTTCTTTCTTTCTTTCTTTCTTTCTTTCTTTATTCCTTCCTTTTTTTTTTTTTTTTTTTAATTTATTTTGAGAGAGAACTTACGAACGCGAGGGAGGGTCAGAGAGAGGGAGACAGAGAGAATCCCAAGCAGGCTCTGCACTGTCAGCTACAAGCCTGATGTGGGGCTGGAACTCCCAAACTATGAGATCATGGCCTGAGCCGAAATCGAGAGTTGGATGCTTAGCCGACTGAGCCAACCAGGTGCCCCCCCCTTTTTTATTAAGATTTTATTTTTAAGTAATCTCTGCACCCAATATAGGGCTCTAACTCACAACCCCAAGATCAAGAGTTGGATTCTCTTCCCACTGAGCCAGCAAGGCAGGGCACCCCTCTTCCTCTGTTTTCTGAACAAATATGTAAAGAATTGCAATGCTCTCTTCCATAAATGTTTAGTATAGTTCATCTGTTTGCATTAGAAGATTTATGTTGGAACTGAATGGCCTGAAAAATACAACTGAACAGTCGAGTGCCTAGGGTTCCCTGAGATTTAGAGGTTACCTTTTTTTTCCCTCAAAATTCAAATAGAATACATCTGGGCCTTCATTCCATTTATTAGATAAACCAGACATATCCAAAAGAAATCTGAGAATTGACTGGGGCTTATGTTCCTACAGACCACCTCACATTCTCGTATCCTTAGTGAATTCTCTCTGTTCTATCTTCAGGTGATTCTGCTCTCTTTCCACATCAGCACCCCAATTTTGACTTCACCCCATGGTCTTTCCTTTTCCAAAGTGCCACTGATACAAGGCTTCTCTGTACGGTTGCCATACAACAGGAACTTATAGAACAGTTTACAGTTTATAATTTAATACAAGACAGAACTGATCTAAAAAAATCCATTGGCCATTTATAGCCATACTTAACTTCTCCTTTAATTCACTCTATAGCCATATTGCTAAGACATATTTCATGTCTTCATTTTCTCCAACTACCATCGGATGGGAGCTCCTGGTTGGGCTCAGTGTTTAACCAAAATAATGATATACGCATTTAGACTGACTCTTGGAACAGGATTGAGGATAAGTATTCAATGAATTAATGAATCCTTTAACATATAGATTTTTCAATAAAATTACTCAGCAGCTGGCTAAATTCAAGACATTTTAGAATATAAAATATATATTTACGTGCCTCAAAAACCTGTTGAATTACTTTATTTTTTCAAACCAGCATAATATCTTTAATATTTGCAGACAGTATTTATTAGGTGAACAACATTTTATTTTATTGTTTTTTTTCCAAAGTTTATTTATTTAATTAGAGAAAGAGAGGGAGAAGCAGAGAGACAAGGAGAGGGAGAATCCCAAGCAGGCTCTGCACTGTCAGCGCAAAGCAGGACATGGGGCTTGAACTCACAAGCAGTGAGATCATGACCTGAGCTGAAATCAAGAGTTGAACTCTTAACCAACTGAGCCACCCAGGCGCCCCTAGATGAACAACATTTTTAAAAATATCTGTTGGCTTTTAATATTCAGTTTATTTTTGGGGCGCCTGGGTGGCTCAGTCGGTTGAGCGTCCGACTTCGGCTCAGGTCATGATCTCGCAGTCCGTGAGTTCAAGCCCCGCGTCGGGGTCTGTGCTGACAGCTCAGAGCCTGGAGCCTGTTTCAGATTCTGTGTCTCCCTCTCTCTCTGACCCTCCCCCGTTCATGCTCTGTCTCTCTCTGTCTCAAAAATAAATAAAAACGTTAAAAAATAATTTAAAAAAAATATTCAGTTTATTTTTACATGAAAATTATTGTTCAGGAATAATTCAGTGAAAAGCAAACATTCAAATAACAAATTTAGGGATCAAGAAATGTTAATTTATTAAAAAATTATTCTTAAAAAATTATTCTTGATTCATCATATTATTGTTTACCCCAACATTTGTCAACTAATTCTAAAATCTATTCAACCCTTTGTGTCACTTAGACCTAAGGAAGAACAAACGAGTTGAAGATGAGAGGGCCTGAGAATACAAGGCATCACCAAAACTATCAGGAGTCAGTCTGTGATTTGGAGGGAGGCAAATCCTTTGTTGCTGTTGATGGCTACTTGAAGGGCCTCCTCCACTCTTTCCATCGTAGAATATTTAGGGAGGTCCAGAATATTATCACATGTCAATGCTCTTGGGTTATCTCTTTCACTGAAAGTTTTGGGACAGCGAAAGAGGATTCCCATTTCCTGTTTGCCTCTTGCATGCAGCCTGTCATTTCCTTTAAGAAAAACTAGAAAGGAATAAACTTTGGTTAAGATGTGTTGTTTTTTGTTTTGTTTTGTTTTGTTTTATATCCAAGTTAGTTAGCATATAGTGCCATAATGATTTCAGGAGTAGAATCCAGTGATTCATCCCCTACATATAACACCCAGTGCTCATCCCAACAAGTAACCTCCTTAATGCCCCTCACCCATTTGGCCCGTCCTCCCACCCACAGCCCCTCCAGCAACCCTCAGTTTGTTCTCTATATTTCAGTGTCTCTTATGTCTTGTTCCCCTACCTGGTTTTACATTATTTTTGCTTCCCTTCCCTTGTGTTCATGTTTTGTATCTTAAATTCCACAAATGATTGAAGTCATATGATATTTGTCTTCCTCTGATGGACTAATTTCATTTAGCATAATACACTGTAGTTCCATTCACATTGTTGCAAATGGCAAGATTTCATTCTTTTTGATTGCTGAGTAATACTCCAGTGTGTGTGTGTGTGTGTGTGTGTGTGTGTGTGTGTGTGTGTACACACACAACATCTTTATCCATTCATCTGTCGATGGACATCTGGGCTTTTACCATACTTTGGCTATTATCAATAGCACTGCTATAAACATTGGGGTGCATGTGCCATTTCAAAACAGCACACCTGTATCTTTTGGATAAATACCTAGTAATGCAGTTGCTGGGTCCTAGGGTAGTTCTGTTTTTCATTTTTGAGGAACCTCTGTACTCTTTTCCAGAGTGGCTGCACCAGTTTGCATTCCCACCAGCAGTGCAAAAGAGATCCTCTTTCTCCGTATCCTTGCCACCATCTGTTGTTGCCTGCGTTGTTAATATTAGCCATTCTTACAGGTGTGAGATGGTATCTAATTGTGGTTTTGATTTGTATTTCCTTGATGATGAGTGATGTTGAGCATTTTTTCATGCTTCTGTTAGCCATCTGGATGTCTTCTTTGGAAAAGTGTTTATTCACATCTTTTACCCATTTCTTCACTGGATTATTTGTTGTTGTTTTTTTAAATTTTTTTTAACGTTTTTATTTTATTTTTGAGACAGAGAGAGACAGAGCATGAATGGGGGAGGGGCAGAGAGAGAGGGAAACACAGAATTGGAAGCAGGCTCCAGGCTCTGGGCCATCAGCCCAGAGCCCGACGCGGGGCTCGAACTCACAGACCATGAGATCGTGACCTGAGCCAAAGTCGGACGCTCAACCGACTGTGCCACCCAGGCGCCCCCTGGATTATTTGTTTTATGGGTGTTGAGTTTGATAAGTTCTTTACAGATTTTGGATATTAACCCTTTACTTGATATGTCATTTGCAAATATCTTCTCCCATTCCATCAGTTGCCTTTTAGTTTTGCTGATTGTTTCCTTTGCTGTGCAGAAGCTTTTTATTTTGATGAGGTCCCAACAGTTCATTTTTGCTTTTGTTTCCCTTGCCTCTAGAGATGTGTTGAGTAAGAAGTTGCTGCGGCTGAGGTCAAAGAGGTTTTTGCCTACTTTCTCCTCTAGGATTTTGATGGCCTCCCGTCTTACATTTAGGTCTTTCATCCATTTTGAGTTTATTTTTGTGGATGGCGTAAGAAAGTGGTCCAGGTTCTGGGACGCCTGGTTAAGTGTCCGACTTCGGCTCAGGTCATGGTCTCGCAGTTTGTGAGTTCGAGCCCTACTTCAGGCTCCATGCTAAGAGCTCAGAGTCTGAAGCCTGTTTCAGATTCTGTGTCTGTTCCTCTCTCTGCCCCTCCCATGCTTATGCTCTGTCTGTCTCTGTCTCTCAATATAAACATTAAAAAAAAAGTGGTCCAGGTTCATTTTTCTGTATGTTGTTGTCCAGTTTTCCAAACACCATTTGCTGAAAAGACTGTCTTCTTTCCGTTGAATATTCTGTTCTGCTTAGTCAAAGATTAGTTGGCCATATGTTTGTGGGTCCATTTCTGGCTTCTCCTGTTCCATTGATCTAAGTGTCTGTTTTTTGTGCCAGTTCCATACTGTCTTGATGATTACAGCTTTGTAATACATCTTGAAGTCTGGAATTGTGATGCCTCCAGCTCTGGTTTTCTTTTCAGGATTGCTTTGGCTATTGGGGTCTTTTCTGGTTCCGTACAAATTTTAGGATTTTTTTTCTGGCTTTGTAAAGAATGCTGGTGTTATTTTGATAGAAATTGCATTGAATATGTAGATTGCTTTGGGTAATATCGACATTTTAACATTATTTGTTCTTCCTATCCATGAGCATGGAATATTTTTCCATTTGTGTGTGTGTGTGTCTTCTTCAATTTCTTTCATGAGCTTTCTATAGTTTTCAGTGTATAGATTTTTCACCTCTTTGGTTACCTTTAGTCCTAGGTATTTTATGGGTTTTGGTGCAGTTAAGATGTTTCACAGAAAGAACAAAACATAAAATAAAAAGGAAGAAATCAATCATTTCATTCAGTAAGCAATACTGAGTACCCTTGTGCAGCAAGAACTACACAGGGCCATGTGGAGCATAGAAAAATCATGACTTTTGGTCTTTGTCCTCAGTGAGTTCATGGTCTAGTTGGGGAAAATCACATAAAAGGAAAGAGAATAGCAAGATACAGGGAAGTGTAATTTAGCTCAACTAGGAAATTTGAGATGAAGAGTCTAATGAAGGCCCTGAGACTGAGGGAGGCACCAGGCTGGGGTAGCAGGGAGACTTCAGTCAGGGGTCACATCTGGCTAGTTAGTTCTCAAGGAAAGATATTACATAAACTTTCAAGGCAGAGGGGAAAGCCCAAGAAAAAGTCAAAGGTGGGAAGATGTTAGTGAACTCACTGAATGCACAGACAGTGGAACCAGTGGGCAGAAGCAGAAGTTTACCATTAAAAGAGAAAATCAGACAGGTAGTTTGGGCCTGTGAATAAGTAGTTTGTGGAGAAGTTGGAATTGTCCTCCAGTGGCCTCAGTAGCAACAAAAATAGCAAGAAGAAGTACATCTCAGGAATAACTGAACAAAGGGATGGGGAGGTGAGAGAATAAGTCATTAAGTCTGTGCTAGGGAAACCTTAGGGTTCCCACCAAGAGACGTTCTTACACCACAAGGCCACAGAGCTTAGTGGTTCAGAGCCTTGGCTTTGGACCAACCTGTTGGGTTCTCACACTCACCAACTGTCTGAATATAGGTCAGCTACTAAATGCATCAAGCCTCTTTTTCCTCAGTTTTGAAATGTGGAAAAATAAGTACCTACCTCAAAACATTGCTATTAGGATAAAGGGAAGTAACAGATATGAAGTGGTCAGTACAATGCCTGGGATAGAATAAGCACACAATAAATGCTGTTAGTATTATCATCAGCGGTCAATGCTACTGGTATTATTTCTAAAATGGTATTAGAGGAATATACATTGTCCTAATTCCATAGGCCTTAGATAAATAAAGATAGGAATGTGAGATTAAAGGTTTGATTAGGAACCAACTAGTGATATCTGTATTATTATTATTATTTTTTTTTTAATGGGAAACTAGGCTTATATAAGTAAAAACATTGGTTTAGGAAGCCTGGCTTTGCCATTAACATGTGTGACCCACACTATGCATAATGACTTCATGGCAAATAAAGTATTTATCTTTTAAAAAGATATTTAAGTATAAATCCACCTATTAGTAATACTTACAGAGGAATTTTCTCTTTTCCTCCAAAGTTAATTTGTGGAAAGCTTTCCAAAACATCAGTATAGTAGGGTGTGATTTGTGGTATCCTTGACCATATTGTGAATTCTTGAGAAAAAAGAGGGAGAAAAATGGTTTTTAGAAGGAATATACACAAGTTGTTTGGAAGAACTGGGGGCACTTTTTGTTATCACCAACCTTTTCAAACTGTTTCCAGTCATAATCAGTATTTCCAACCACTGCTGTCATTAGTTCTTCGGGCTGGAAAATTTTAAGCATCTCCTTGTCACAGACTTTATAAAATCCTCTCTGAAATTCCTCATAAACTGCCTTTACAGAGGTGTTGAAAATGTAATCAACACATACGGAAACATATTCTTTCCTTGAGGGAAGCAGAAAAGAAAAAGCTGATAACATACTTTACCATTGACTAAATATTCTCTACTTTGCCCTTTTTACCATTTCTACTGAGAAAGAAAAAATAAATTGTTTCTGCATAGCATACAACCCTGTAGACAGAGAGAAGTAAAAACATCTGGTCAGCTGGAGGAAGGAACCTCAGAGAATGTAGCAAAAGGACTAAGACTTTGTTTTGCTTTCATTTTCTTCCAAGATCCTTTAAAAACTCTAATCTGAATATGTAATTCTCTGGGATGCCTGGGTGGCTCTGGGATGCCTGGTATTCTCAGGGACACCTAAGACTTCAGCTCAGGTCATCCATGGGTTCCAGCCCAGCATTGGGCTCTGTGCTGACAGCTCAGAGCCTGGAGCTTGCTTCGGATTCTGTGTCACCCTCTCTCTCTGCCCCTCCCCTGCTCATGCTCTCTCTCTCTCTCTCTCTCTCTCTCTCTCTCTCTCTCAAAAAATAAAAACATTTAAAAAAATGAATATGTAATTCTCCTCCTTAAAATCTTTCAAAGGCTTTCTTTCCATTGCCCTTAGGGCAAATTCCAAACTTCCCTGATCTCACTCTTGGCTGACACCGCTGGCCTCTTCCCATTTGCATTAGAAGCTTTGGCCAAACTGACCTTCAGTTCTGTGGTCTCCCTGTCTCTCTTGTAGTTAGGCCACAGCATGCAGTGCTCCCTCTTTACATGGTAACTTCTCCATGTAACTTCTCCATCCATCAGAGTTGCATATAAACATGACTTTCTCAGGGTTGGTCCTCTGTTCCCTTCTCCCTCCTCTGTCACAACACGTTACTGTGTGTAAATTATTTCTGCGAAGTCTGGCTTTCTCACAACATGATGAATTTCCTGATGGCAGGGTTGCTACTTGGAGGTATTTCCACCAGATATCCACCGGAAACATGATAGTCTCCCACCCTTTGAGCAGTGTTGTGAACTGTCCTAAGTGGACTGTCCTGTCTAAACCAATACCCATCTGCTCTCCCCTGAAAACAGTGCTGGTAAGTGGTTAACAACCAGCTCCCTAAAGAGAAGAAAATGAAAGGGAATCCTCATTTGCAACATTTGCCAGTTCTGGTGTAATATTCCCACCATGGCTGATTTCATGCTACTGATATTTTAATAATAAACTCTCAACATTTTTGAAAATTGAACAGTCCGCTCTCACAAGCAGATGCCAGCTGGCTCCAGCATAAAACTACTGTAAATCTCTTAACTAACTTTCATCACAGTGCTCATCCTTATCTGACATTATATTACATAATAATTTATTTGTATATTGTCTCTGTCCCACTGAAACTTAAGTTCCAGGTTTTGTCTTTTTCACGGCTGTATGTATCTCTGGTACCTAGAATAGAATCTGGTACAGAGTAAGGACTCAAAAATAATTGTTAAGTTGATAACTAGTGAAAGTGCTGCAAAGGAAATATTTAATCCTGACTCCTTTTCCCCCTTCTCTTACCCTGTAACTTTTTTTTTTTTTTAAGTAGACTTCACACCCAGCAGAGTCCACCAATTTTTCTCAGAGATGAGGAGCTAAAACGATCATCTGAAAAGCTAAAATACATTTATACATTATAGTGAGGAGTGCCTGGGTGGCTCGGTTGGGCGTCTGACTTCGACACCAGTCATAATCTCATGGCCTGTGAGTTCAGCCCCATGTCAGGCTCTGTGCTGACAGCTCAGAGCCTGGAGCCTGCTTTGGATTCTGCATCTCCCTTTTTCTGCACTCCCCCCAGCCCCCCCTCAAAAATAAATATATTTTTTTTATTAAAAAAAGTTTTTTTTTAACGTTTATTTATTTTTTTTTTTGAGACAGAGAGAGACAGAGCATGAACGGGGGAGGGTCAGAGAGAGAGGGAGACACAGAATCCGAAACAGGCTCCAGGCTCTGAGCTGTCAGCACAGAGCCCGATGTGGGGCTCGAACTCAGACCGGGAGATCACAACCTGAGCCAGAATCAGATGCTCAACCGACTGAGCCACCCAGGCGCCCCTCAAAAATAAATATTTTAAAAAATTTTAAATTGGCCCACCTGGGTGGTTCACTCAGTTAAGCGTCCAACTCCAGCTCAGGTCATGATCTTGCGGTCTGTGAGTTCAGGCCCTATGTCGTCGGGCTCTGTGCTGACACCTCAGAGCCTGGAACCTGCTTCCAATTCTCTGTTTCCCTTTCTCTCTGCCCCTCCCCACTCACGCTCTGTCTCTCTCCCTCTCTCAAAAATAAATAATAATTTTTTTTTATTTTTAAAATTATAGTGATACAAACATTTTATATGTATTCTGTGTCTCAAAACTTACTTGTTGGTTTGGTCCACAGGTACAGAGATCCCATTTGGAATTAAATCAACATCATTTTTGTCCCAGTGTATCTGTAAGCAAAATGTACTCAGGTACCAAACATGAAAAAAATCTGAATAATCAACTGCAGGGGCCATGGGCAGGTTGCCCCATGATGGGCCACATTGGCATGAAGGTTATTTCTGAGTTAAAAGCAATAAAAAACCTACAGAAGCACACACACACAGACACAAAACCAAAAATTTAAAACCCCCCAGCAGATTCAGGAAAAGCTCTTTACCTCCCCCTCAACTGTCTAAAAATAATTTAGATAGAGGACCTGCACCCTTTTCCTTAGGTCAGAATGACATATATACCTCATTTTACCTGCCTTTGGAATTTCCATGTTTGTATGGCTTCCCTGTATGTACAAGATTAAATTTGATATTCTCCTGTTAATCTGTCTCATGTCAATTTGATTCTTAGTCCAAGTAGAAGGACTTCTAAAGGCAGAATAAATTCTTTCTCCCAAATACAACCACAATACCATTATACCAGTACATTCTTCCCTATAAAATGTTAAATAACTGGGAGCTAAATAATTATTTGTGTAGTAGCCTTTTAAATACATACAAAAATTTAAAAAACCTACCCTAGTATATGTTGTATATTGTCTTAAGCATTTAATTATTTACATTGTTCTCATCGATTGCATAATTGCTGTATTTTCACTTATTTGAGAGGATATAAACCTAAGGTATCAAAGGAGGAACAGGTGGGAGGAAAGTCTTACAGTACAGAAGTAAAATACCCTTCTGCCCAGAGGGGCAGGGCAGAAAATAAAAACAAAAACAAAGGATTCTCCTATTTAAGGTAATATAGTAAAAATTCTTCTAAAAAACAGATTCAAGCTAAACTATAATCTGGTTTGCATTGGTACTCACAGAAAAATATATGTAAAGCTCTTCTCCAATGTCATCAGCCTCATTATTTAGAATTTCTTGCAAATTCCTAATGAAAATTTTCATTTAAAAAGTTATTTTTAATTTTATTTTGTTTTTAAAGTTACATTTACTAATCTTATAAAATTTCAAAAGTAATATTTAATGGAAAAAATCTTTGACAGTATAGAAGTGTATAAAATGCCAGGTAAATGTCCTCTTTATCTTCCCACTTCTCCTTCCTAGATTTAACCTCTTTATCTTCCCACTTCCTCTTCCTAGATTTAACCTCTTTTTACAGTTTGATTGGTTGGGTCACTGCTAACACATAGACACTGCTGTGTCTTGATGGAAATTATAGAAAGGAGCCCCTTCCTGCAGACTAGTGTTTCTCAATCTGGGGTGATTTCGGACATAGAGGACATTTGGCAAAATCTGGAAACCTCTTTGGCTGTTACAGTTAGCAAACAGGTTGCCACTGGCACCTAATGGGTAGCAACCCTATAAGCTGTTAAACATCTTTAATGTTCAGATCAGCCTCCACAATAAAGATTTGTCTAGCCCAAAATGTCAGTGTTACCAAGGTTGAGAAACTCTGTTCTGGATGGCCAGGGCAGTGTAAATCTGGGCAGTTTCTTTTTCCACTAATAGTACATGAGAAGAGAATCTTTTTTCCCCAATCTGTTGCCAACTCAATATTTTATGAAAAACTTTTTAACATTTGTCAATCTGGAAGCAGAAAAAGGATCTCATTTTCATTTATAGTTCTTCAATTACTAATAAGGTTGAACATATTTTCATTTTTTATTAGCCATACACACACACACACACACACACACACACACATGCATACACACACACACATACACTCAGCCATACATATTTATGTATGATGACACACATATACACATATATATTTATATATCAGCGATACTACTCCTTTGTCATATATGTTGCCAGTATCTTCCTTACAAGATTTAGTTTGCCTTTTAACTTAGAACAAGTATTTTTCAATTCTCAAAAAATAAAGTTGATGACACACTGATTTATTTAAATAAATATGACTATGATTTATTAAAATACATATAGCATGCATTATTCTTATTAAGAATATTGTGTTCTGTTTCCATCTAGATAAATTCAAGAGACTAGGCCAGAGCTCTAGGTTGATAATTAGAAGAACATTTGGCTTTTCTTTATTTTTGAACATGTACTTTATTATAAGTCATGCTCAAATTCAAATTCATCAAAAGAGCATACATTTATTGCAATTAAAGACCTTTTCTCTGTGTGTATGTGTGTGATTAGCATCATTTATTCCTGAACAACTGAGACTTACTAATTACAGTCCTGGAAAAACATTTACTTACTTTCCGAGAAGAGGACTGAGTTCTTTTAAATCTTGCAATGATGCCTTTTGGTCCAGAAGTTTCTTAAAGAGAGCCAGTGGGAAAGGAAGGTTGGCAACATTTAAATTGTACAGGGAGAGTCCACACAGCATCCCAAAGAGAAAATATCTCTTCTTCTCAAATTTAGGCTGGAAAGGAAAAGAAAAAAAAGCAACCATAATATATTAGAAGTAATCAATAATCCAAAAGGATAATTAGATGAGTAAAAAATGGTTTCAGTTTCCTTTTCTAAAAGTCCCAAATTAGAAACAAAATGGGATTCAGGAAAATAAAGTTTGAAGTTTTACACAGGCTTTAATACAATTTAAATTTCTTCCATAAGTTAACATACAAATTGATAGTTCAGGTAAATAAATGAATTCACTTACTGTTACTGAAAGCATATGGGGGTATAAAAAAAATTTGCTCAGATAGCCTTATAAACCAAGGTTTTCATTATTTACTTTCATAGTCTTTGTCTGCAAATTCGTGTAGAAAAACAACTCTGCAGAAGGAAGAGCACACTTTCTCTGCACTTTCATTGTGCATTAGGCATGTCATATAAGCGTGTCCCCTTGGTCGATACTGCCCTCAGCCTAGGTGTGCTGACAAGGACAAGCATATGGGTCAGGGAAGGTGACTGATTCTGTCGACCGTGAAGGGGGGTGGAAAGAAGAGTCCTGATGAAACTGGATTCACTCTTCTCTCCACACTTGGTAGTCGGAGATGAGGGAAAACACTGGCCACATCTTGGTAGGCCATCACTACCATACAGCCGAGAGACCACTAGCCTGAACACTCTAAATACATTTGTAACATTTAGCCTCACAATTACTGTAAGTAAATAGGGCATGTAGATTGAGGCTATGAGGTAAGTGGCCCAAAGCCATTCACCTGCTAACATCAAGGCTGGCACTGGAATAGAAATCTTAGAATTTATATAAAATTCTAGGAATTCACACTACTCCACAGTGACGGAAATCAGATGAGTAGTTGGGGTTGCATGGGCATGCAGCAGGGGAGTGGGGAGAACGAAGCGGGGGAAGAATGGCATTAGAAAGGGGTATTAAGAAATTTTGGGGGATGATGAATATGTTCATTATTTTGACTGTGGTAATAGTTTCATGGTATATGCACACATATATCAAAACTTATCACATCAGACACCGGATGTATCATAGTCCATTGAATCTCAACTATACTTCATAAAAGCTGTTTAAAAATTTAACGTGCATAGAATCACCTGGGGATCTTATAAAATACATGCTCTGATCTGGGGTGGGGCCTGAAGTTCTAACAGCTCCAAGAGATGCTAGAGCTGCTGCTCTGGATCATGAGTAGCAAGGCTGTTTATATGATCTAATTTTACATTATCATGTATGGTTTCATGTTGCGGTATATGGTATACTTTTTCTGTTCCGTAAAACTGTAAGAAAATAAATAAGAGACTCACGCTGACAGGAAACCACATGTAGGAACCCTCTTCAGGATATATGAACATTCCATATTCTGTCTTGGACATCTCTTCAAATATGCAGTGGAAGAACTCAGATTTTACCCCTTCTCCCACAGAACAAATTTCTTTAATAAATTCAATCTGAGGAAAGAGAACACACTCCCGGGCTCAGTTTTAAAATACAATGCCTTGATCTTTCTGGAAAAGTTTCAAACCTCCTGCAGCCATCAGAATTCCTAGAAACCCACACCCCTTCGATCCCACACCTCACTCAATTTCCTGCTGAGCAAGCGGATGCCGCAAACCTATTTATTGTCAGATTATTGTATGTGTGTGAATCCTTTACACTGTCATATGAACTAAGTAAAGGAGGATTCTAGCCAGACTTAGTATTCACCAATTATGTTGACCAGATTCTTGAACAAGATTTTGATATGCTTCAGGTCCCTGGAACACTAAATTCCCTGATTCTTCTCCCTTAATGTCTACCTTCATCTCATCATTCAGACTTTATAGCTCTGGTCTAGTCAACAGCTATTTGGTTTCTCCTGCCTCTCCCCTCATTAGAAACTCTGATAAATTGGGGCGCCTGAATGGATCAGTCCATTAAGCGTCTGACTCTTGATCTCAGCTCAGGTCATGATCTCACATTTGTGAGATCAAGCCCCATGCTGGGCTCAGCACTGACAGCATAGAACCTGCTTAGGATTCTCTCTCTCCCTCTTTCTCTGCTCCTCCATTTCTCTCTCTCTCTCTCTCTCAAAATAAATAAATAAACTTAAAAGAAAAGAAAACAAAACAAAAACTTCTGATAAATTGCCCTCCCAGTCCTTCTGGGTTTAGCAGCTTTGAAAGAACCATCAGACCTAATTGTCCATAGCCCTCCTGTAGGAAGTCACTATGAACTGTCCTTTTCTTTTTCTTTCTTTTTTTTTTTTCCCAGTCCTATTATTTATTTAATTTTATTTTTAAGTAATCTGTACACCCAACGTGGAACTCAAACTTACAACCCTGAGATCAAGAGTCACATGCTCTACCAACTAAGCCAGCTAGGCACCCCTTATTTATTTTTTAAGATGTTTTCTCTCTTTTTAAGTTTATTTATTTATTTTGAGAGAGAGCAAGTGGAGGAGGAGCAGAAAGAGAGAAAGGAGGAGAGAGAAAATCCCAAGCAGGCCTCTCACTGTCAGTGCAGAGCCTGATGTGGGGCTCAAACGCACACACCACGAGATCATGACCTGAGCCGAAATCAAGAGTCAGACGCTTAACCAACTGAGCCACTCAAGCGCCCCTATTTTCTAAGATATTTTCAAGTTAAACACTTTGACACTGAACACGTATGGCAGCTTAACCTACTCAAGTATGAGATTTAAGAAGCCAAAACTGTTCTAGCTTTATTAAAAGAAAAGTTGTGCTGCAGAAATTGTCCTTTTCTAAAGTTGGGGCTCTGTGGCTAAGTACTATCCCAGTTTTCCTCCTACCTACCTTTCTAACTACTTTTCCACTTCTTCCCTGGCTAATTTCTTTTTATCGTTATAATATAAGCTTCACTAAGCATTCACTTTCTCCTTCCTTCGCCCGGAAGATCTTATCTCTGCCACTTTGATGAACCAACTCCTTGGCCACAGACAATCATCTCATCTCCAACGGCCCACGTTGTGTTCCATCTGGATATCCCAATAATAAATTAAGCTTACTTCCAATTTGCGAATTTCTACTCGCTGAACACTGGCAAGTCTGCCTTCACTGTGGTCAGGACCCACTCACAAGTGGCCTCAACAACCTTGCCTTGTTATGAGTCTGTATTTTGATTGGCTCTGTCTTGAAGCTCAGCTTCCTACCTCTTTGTCATCTCCTGTGGGCAGAATAATTTTCTATTGATTTCCTCATAATCAAAATTTAAAAGAAAGTAGATACAGAGGGAGATACACAACTAGAAAGTCTGGCCTATAAAATAGCTTCTTTGTTTTCCATTTAGTCCCACGGTGGAAAATATCCCTCTCCTGTCTGAGTGCTACCCTCCAGGTTCTGGCTTCCCCTCTGAGAGCCTAAGTTATCCTCTCATACCAGGAAAATCTACTCCCTTCTGTACAGAGTCCAGCTTTTATTTAAAAAGTTACTCATTCTATGTCCTCAACAGGGCAAATGATCTGAGCTCCAACACAGTAAAAACCCTACAGGTACCCAAAAGGATGAAGTGAAAGATGATTAGAATTAGAACCAATACAGTAGAAACTCTGTGACTAAAACCAGAGCCGGGGGCACCTGGGTGGCCCACTCAGTTAAGCCTCCAACTCTTGATTTCAGCTCAAGTCGTGATCTCACGGTTTATGAGTTTGAGCCCCGTGTCAGGTTCAAACTGTCAGTGCAGAGCCTGCTTGGGATTCTCTTTCTCTCCCTCTCTCTCTGTCTCTCTCTCTGTCTCTCTCTCTCTCTCAAAATAAACCTTGAGGCACCTGGGTGGCTCAGTTGGTTAAGCTTCCGACTTCAGCTCAGGTCATGATCTCTCGGTCTGTGAGTTCGAGCCCCACGTCGGGCTCTGTGCTGACAGCTCAGAGTGTGGAGCTGCTTCAGATCATATGTCTCCCTCTCTCTCTGCCCCTTCCCTGCTCATGCTCTGTCTCTTCGCCTTTAAAAATTGAATAAATATTTTTAAAAAAATTTTTAAATAAATAAATAAACCTTAAAAATAAAATAAAACTAGAGCCAAAAAGTAGGAAAAGTATCTATTCTACCAGCTGCTTGTTGATGGCATTAATAGCCCAAATTCTGTACCCCTCCTCAATCCATATCTGTTGCATGTAACTCTGCAGTTTCTCCCATTAAAGAAGCTGAGTATATTTCATCGTCCTTGACTTGGGTTCAGCCATGTAACTTGCTTTGACTAAAGCAACTTTAGTTGTGTTATTAGGCTTGCTAACTTGTACCTCTGGCACTGAAGTGAGAAGAATACTATGCTTGCTGGTCCCAGGAAGATGAAAAGCACAGGAAGCAGATCCAAACTGTCCCAGCCAAGCTTAATCTAGCCTAGATCATCCAATACCTAGCCAACTCCCAAATATGTAAACAAGTGCAGACAAAAATCAATAAAGCCACCCAAATGAATTCGATCTAAATCAGCAGATCCTTAGTTGAATTTCAGATCTCTATAATAAGTTATTGTTATTTTAAGTAATTAAGCTTTGGGATGGTTCACTATGCAGCAATTTTGTAGTCATAGGTAATGAATAGTTAACACCTAATCCCAATATTCAATTAAACATCCCATAGCTTTTCTCTAAAGGGTAAGCAATTTTTTTTCTAATTTTTAATTAAGGGATCTCTGTGCCTGGTGTGGTGCTCAGTCTTACAACTCCAAGATGAAGAGTTTCATGCTGTACGGACTGAGCCAGCCAGGCACCCCGGATTGTGGAAAACCATACAGCTGATAACCATAGTTGCAAAGGCAGGCTCCTCCTTTACTACATTATATAAATGTTCCCCTTTCACATTAATAAAAATGTCCAATGAGACTTTTACTGTACCACTAATAATTTACAGAGGTCAGTGTCTTCAACTTGGCTTAACTGAAGCAGAGCATCTTCAACTAGATGACTTCGTCTGACTCTAAGTGTAAATGTAGGGTGTCCATCCTTTTTTGGCAGATTCACTTGCCCCCAATCCAGGTATTCTTTCTGTTTTAAGCCCTAAAAAAAGAAATATTTTAGGAATCTCAGAGGAACACTAGGAAGTGTTTAATATTTCAAATAAACATAGTCTGCATAGCATATACTTATGCCTACTACTGCTGTATATACTCATACTGTAATTATTTAAGAAAAAAGGGCATCATAATCTACACTACATTGTGAAAAACAAAGAGATCACAGAATCTGTGAAACCATGGCATCTAGGAATTATATACAAGGAATTAGTCACCATGGAGGTACAGCTAAATAATTACAAGCTATCTCATTTGTAGTAAACATGATCCTTTTTTAAAAAACATTTTTAAAAAGTTTTTTAATGTTTATTTTTGAGAGAGAGAGAGAAAATGCAAGTGGGGGAGGGGCAGAGAGAGGGAGACACAGAATCTGAAGCAGACTCCAGGCTCCAGCCTGTCAACACAGAGCCCGATGTGGGGCTTGAACCCACAAACTGTGAGATCATGATCTGAGCCACCCAGGCGCCCCTGGCAACATTTAATAATTAAAGAAAAAGGATTAAGCATCATTCCACTTTCCTGTGTGAATGTAGCCAAGTGGCCCTGGTTGATGAGGAAAAGTTCTTTACAGAATTTAGTCAGTAACTTTGGAAGTAATGATAAGATTAGAAATAATGCCATTGTGCAAACTTCAACCAAAACAATGGATAGAATTATTAAATAAAATGTTGACGCAGGGGCGGGGGCACCTGGGTGGCTCAGTCAGTTAAATGTCCAACTCTTGATTTTGGCTCGGGTCATGATCCCTGGGTCATGGATCAAGCCCCATGTCAGGCTCCACATTGAGTATCAGGCTGCTTAAGATATTCTGTCTCTCTTTCTCTCTCTCTCTCTCTTCCCCTCTGCCTCTCTCACCTGCTTTTGTGCTCTCTCTCTCTCAAATAAATAAATAAATAAATAAATAAATAAATAAAGCAATTAATGGGAAGCATTAAAATGGAAGAATCATGTGGTCACCACCTGAACCCACTGAAGAATCTCAGCATGAATAAGAGTGAAACAACCAGAAAGGATGCACTGAAGTATGGAGAGGTGAAAGAAAATTGGGCCTGGGATTTGCTTTAAAATACTTCAGCTAAAATAGTAACAACTAAAAAACAACAAGTCAGAAATGGGGAAGTGCAGCAAAATGTTGATGACTTCTGAAATTTTGTGATAGGGCTCACTACACCATTATCTCTATTTTGTATATGTTAGTAATTTTACATAATAAAAAAAAGTAGAGCATACATACCATTATTTTTAAATAGGACTCAGCTTGTAATAATTTAATTTTGGATGGCAAATTAAAAATAAATGGAAAATCACTGAAAATAATGGGACTGAGGTTTTCCGCAGGTATCTAAAAAATAGAAAGAGGTAATAGTTTTAACAATTAAAAGGGGGAAAAACTTTTTCCCTTTACCTCATCACTGTAAATTGTTTTGCTCTATACTTTTTGGAATCTGTTTTTAAGAATTCAAATTATCTAGAAAAAATTTCTAAGAAAATGTATTTCTAAAAATATGATCATCTAATTTAGCAATTTAGCATTGCAGTGAAGAAATTTTCAAATCTTGATTTATCAAAGAGATACCTACATAGCTATTAATATGTTCTCCTATAAAAGAATGAAAATTTTCAGAAGGAAAAATATTACTCTTACTAGGTTGTTATCCCTAAGGAACAGTCTTCTTCTGTCTTCATGAAAGTTCAGCAAATAGAAGAGTTCGTTTATGTTGAAAGTATCTTCTGGTAGTCGACACCTAGCTTTATTTACCTTAAAGAAAACATGACTTGTTAGTTTTATTTTCTATCAATAAGTGATTTTATATATATATTACATATATATTATATATGTATACTATATATTATATATGTAATATATATAATATATATAAATATAATATGGCTATTATATGATTAGAGTTCTATAAACCCAATGCATTTGTCAATGATGAAACAGAGTTCTATAAAACTTCCATTTTTTGATATATAATTTACCTAATTTTCATAAATACTGTAAAAGATAGCAGATGTTGGCAGTGGAGGTTAGTAAAACAATTCTTAGGGTACAGGTTTACTAGAAACAATTTCTAGATCTTGAGAATAAATCACCATAAAGGGGTGCCTAGGTGGCTCGGTTGGTTGAACATCCAACTTTGGCTCAGGCCATGATCTCACAGTTCATGAGTTTGAGCCTCATATTGGGCTCTCTGCTGTCAGCCCAGGGCCCACTTCATAACCTCTGTCTCCCTTTCTCTCTGCCCCTTACCCACTCGTTCTCTCTCTCTCTCTCAAAAATAAATAAACATTTAGAGGTGCCTGGGTGGCTCAGTTGGCTAAGCGTCCGACTTCGGCTCAGGTCATTATCTCGCGGTCCATGAGTGCGAGCCCCGCATCGGGCTCTGTGCTGACAGCTCAGAGCCTGGAGCCTGTTTCAGATTCTGTGTCTCCCTCTCTCTCTGACCCTCCCCCATTCATGCTCTGTCTCTCTCTGTCTCAAAAATAAATAAACGTTAAAAACAATTTTGTTTAAATAAAAAAATAATAATAAATAAACATTTAAAAAAGGCACCATAAAAATCCAAGGAACTTTTGATAAAGTCAGCCCTTTCTCCATTGATTAATATTAGTTTTTCACATACTACTTGCCAGGTGTGAGACAAAACATAGCTAAAAAGTGTCCTTGCTGACACATAGCTTACAGTCTAGTACAGTAGTCAGCAAACTCTTTCTTAAATCCAAACAGTAAATATTTGAACTTGGGACCATACAATATCTGGTGCTATTCAACTCTTCCATTTTGTAGCACAAAACAACCTTAGACAATATGAAAACAAGTGTGGGTATGTTCCAATAAAACTTTATTTACAAAAATATGAGGCTAGGGGCGCCTGGGTGGCGCAGTCGGTTAAGCGTCTGACTTCAGCCAGGTCACGATCTCGCGGTCCGTGAGTTCGAGCCCCGCGTCGGGCTCTGGGCTGATGGCTCAGAGCCTGGAGCCTGTTTCCGATTCTGTGTCTCCCTCTCTCTCTGCCCCTCCCCCGTTCATGCTCTGTCTCTCTCTGTCCCAAAAATAAATAAACGTTGAAAAAAAAACAAAAAAACAAAAATATGAGGCTACCCATGGGTTTGATTACCAACCCATAGTCTAGTAGATTAAAACAAGTAGTCAGGCATGGAGGATACAATTTCTGATTGGAGAAGGACTTAAGGGGTTTAAGAAGGCTTTCCAGAGGAAGCAATTCTGGAAAATCAATGCTCTAAATAAGCCTCTATCATATCAAATTAATCCAAAAGATAGAAGACAGGAAATAAAGAATCTAAGAATATAAATTAAGGAAGTAAATAACACGTACAGGGGAGAAGATCAACAAGTAAAAAGATTGGTTCTTTAAAAAACTTTCTGGTAAGACTTTGTAAAAGGAAAAAAACACACACAACCATTATCAAGAATGAAAAATGGGATAAGCCTACAGAATTTGATGTGTACTTTTTCTTAATGAAAGAAGTACATTGCAAAACATCTTCAGTCTCATAAAGTTTCTCCCTTATCAAAATTCCCAATTATATTGCAACTACGTGGATGGAACTGGAGGGTATTATGCTAAGTGAAATTAGTCAGAGAAAGACAAAAATCATATGACTTCACTCATATGAAGACTTTAAGAGACAAAACAGATGAACATAAGGGAAGGGAAACAAAAATAATATAAAAATAGGGGAGGGGACAAAACAGAAAAGACTCATAAATATGGAGAACAAACTGAGGGTTACTGGAGGGGTTGTGGGAGGGGGGATAGGCTAAATGGGTAAGGGGTATTAAGGAATCTACCCTGAAATCATTGTTTCACTATATGCTAACTAATTTGGATGTAAATTTTAAAAAATTAAAAATAAAATTAAAAAAAATTCCCAATTATTTTCTGCCAAACATTTTCCTTATATGCATTACTTTAAAAATATATGTATGGGTCACCTGGGTGGTTCAGTTGGTTAAGCGTCCAACTTCAGCTCTGGTCATGATCTCATGGTTTGTGGGTTCAAGCCCCACATTGGGCTTTGTGCTGACAGTGCAGAGCCTGCTTAGAATTCTCTGTCTCCCTCTCTCTCCGCCCCTCCCCAACTCATGCTCACGTTCTCTTTCTCAAAAACATATAAACATTAAAAAATTTTTTTAATAAAAATAAATTTAAAAAAATAAAATGTAAATGAAAAAATACCTGACTCCTCATGATTCTTATTTGTCTTCTTAAGACTCCAATTAGCAATTCACCATAGCATCAAAAACAATGAAATTGCTTACGAATAAATTTAATCAAGGTGGTGAAAGACCTGTACACCAAAAACTGTAAGACTTTGATGAAAGAAATTGAAGAAAACAAATAAATGGAAATATAACCTTTCTTTATGGATTAGAAGAATTAATATTGGGGCACCTGGGTGACTCAGTCAATTAAGTGTCCAACGCTTGGGTTTCAGCTCAAGTCACGATCTCAGTTTCATGAGTTCAAGCCCCACATCGGGCTCCTCACTGGCAGTATGGAAGCTGCTTGGGATTGTCTGTCTCCCTCTCTCCCTGCCTCTCTCCAACTTGTGCCCTCTCTGTCTCTCTCAAAATAAATAAATTTAAAATAAAGAAGAATTAATATTGTTAAAATGTCTATAGCACCTAAAGTTATCTATAGATAAGATGTAATCCCTCTCCAAATTCCAAAAGCATTTTTCACAGAGTTAAGAAAAACAGTCTTAAAATTTATATGAAACCACAAAAGATTGAATAGTCAAAGCAGTCCTGAGAAAGAAGAACAAAACTGGAGGCCTCACAACTCCAGATTTACAACTATACTATAAAGCTATAGTAATGGTACTGGCATAAAAATAGACTCATAAACCAATGGAACAGAATCAAGAGACCAGAAATAAAACCTCACAAAAATGGTCAACTAACATTTGACAAAGGAGCCAAGAAAACTCAATGGGGAAAGGATAGTCTTTTCAATAAATATTGGAGCAACTGGATGACCATATTCAGAAGAATGAAATTGGACCCCTATCGTATACCACTCAGAAAAATTTACTTGAAATGGATTAAAGACTTAAACATAAGACCATAAAACTCCTAGAATAAAACCTAAGGGGAAAGCTCCTTGACATTGGTCTTGGCAATGATTTTTTTGGATATGACAACAAAAGCACAAGCAACAAAACCAAAAATAAGTAAGTGGGACTACCAAAAACTAAACTACAAAGTTTCTACACAGCAAAAGAAACAACAATAAAATAAAAAGGCAACCTATGAAATGGGAGAAAATACTTGCAAGTTGTATATTTCATAAGAAATTAATGTCTAAAATATATACAGAACACATGCCACTGATCAAACAAAACAATCTAATTTTAAAAATGGGCAGAGGAACTGAATAGATGTTTTTCCAAAGAAGACATACAGATGGCCAACGGGTACATGAAAAAATGGTCAACATCCATAATCATCAGGAAATGCAGCTCAAAGCTACACAGTGAAATATCACCTCATACTTGTTAGAATGGCTGTCATCAAAAAAACAAAAGATAAGTGTTGGCATGGATACAGAGAAAAGGGAACCTTTGTACACTGCAGGTGGGAATGTTAATTGGTGCAGCCACCATGGGAAACAGTATGGAGGTTCCTCAAAAAATTAAAAACAGAACTACCATATGATCTAGCAATCCCACTTCTTGCTATATTAAAAAATATATTCATCTGGGGCGCCTGGGTGGCGCAGTCGGTTAAGCGTCCGACTTCAGCCAGGTCACGATCTCGCGGTCCGTGAGTTTGAGCCCCGCGTCGGGCTCTGGGCTGATGGCTGAGATCCTGGAGCCTGTTTCCGATTCTGTGTCTCCCTCTCTCTCTGCCCCTCCCCCGTTCATGCTCTGTCTCTCTCTGTCCCAAAAATAAATAAACGTTGAAAAAAAAAATTAAAAAAAATATATATATATATTCATCTGAATAAATATATTCACTTCAAAGGAAATTAAATCACTATCTCAAAGAGATGTCTGCATCCCCATGTTTAATGCAGCATTATTTACAAAAGCCAAGACAAGAAAACAACTTAAGCATCCTGGATGGATGAATAGATAAAGAAGATGTATATAAACACTGGAATATAATTCAGCCATGAGAGAGAAGGAGATCTTGCCATTTGCAACAGCAGGGATGGCCCTTATCCTAAGTCAAATAATTCAGAGAAAGAAAAATATGTATGATACCACTTATCTATGAAGCTGAACTCAGAAACAGAAAGTAGAATGGTGGTTGTCAGGGAGTGGGGGAAATGGGAAGATATTGGTCAAAGGGCTCAAACTTCCAGTTGTAAAATGAATAAGTATAGATGTATCAAAGCAATATATTGCACACTTTGAACTCACACAATGTTATATGTCAATTATGTCTCAATAAAGCTAGGTAAAAAAAAGAAATATACTACTTTAGAAATACCAGTGCATTAGTACTTCTGAAATGAACTAATTTTTGTACCTAATGTTTTCTCCTGTTGAGATTGATATTTTATGGTGAAATTGGTTTTGATTGCCATTTAACAATTTATATTTATAAAATCATCTTATTTTAGCCAATTATTTTTAATTGAACAATACGAATTTAATTCTGCTCTTTTACTTAAAATTCTCTGGCTCCTCCCTATCCCCCAACAATCATTAGGTTTATTAGTAGGCTAATTTTAAATTACTTCTGGATTATGTTGTGTACTGTACTGAAAATAATCATCATTCTCATTTTTTAGTATTTGTGCATATGATATATGTGATATATATTATGTATAACCTGTATATAAAATATGTAACATATATGTAATATATATGACTAGAGTCTAGCCATTAGCAAAACAAGCAAAATTCTGAATTACTAAGAACTGAATAAAATATTTTGTTTTAGAAATAAAATAAGACTCCAATTGGCCGAGACCTAAAAGATTTTAATTGAGTAAAATCATATATATATATATATATATATATATATATATATATATATTCAGATGAACCCTTACCTTATACACTTCTTTCACCATTCCTAGAAGAGCTTTAAGATTGCAGTGATTCTCATTGGTTTCAATTTTAGGCCAGGAACGCAGCTGAGAGACAATGGCAGTTTTGAGCATCTGGACCAGTGTATTGAGAGAAGATTCTTGCAAAGATCCCCAGCACTTCTCTGGGGGGTATAAAATCAGCCATGATAAATATGCACCCTCCAAAAAAATCCTTAGTTTCTTCCAGGTTCTTTAATGTATGAAATAGATAACAGTTTCCATTTCTGATGGCAAAACCCATAAAATATCTTGTCTCAGGGTACCATCCTGGACATTTATTACTCACAGATGTGAAAAAAATGTTTTTCCCTCATCAAATATCATTGGAATTGAAAGTTCAAATGTAGGATTCTGAAGAAATTTGTTGATAGCTCATATTAATACTTGACTACGTGATTGATTTCATGATTTTCAAACAAAATTCCATAGACTATCTATAAAATCTGAAAACTTACATAATAATACACACACATGCACACATATAATGTCATCAAGGACATTTTTGATTTGAGGAAAATAAAATATCTTTTCAGACTTTATGAACACCTGGTATATATGGATATATTTTTTAAATTAACTCAATAACAATATTTTAATATTACTTTGTTCCAACCTAGATATTCGTATCTTTAAAACATAATTCTCAGAAAACAAACCTATCAAATATTAAAATAGCTAATTTAATTAAAATAATATGACCCAGATGTATGAAATGCAGACTTACATAGTAGAGATTCCATAAATGGACACAAATACACAGGACACTTGAGTATATGATAAATGTGGCATTACATATTAGTGGGAATGAAACAGATCATTCAGTGAATGTATGGGAACAACTGAAAACTCTTCCAGAAAAAGATAAAGCTTAATCAAGATAAACTCTGAATGGATCGAAGAGTTAAACATAAAAATGAACCAATAAAAATTCTAATAGAAGTGGGGCACCTGGCTGACTCAGTCAGTAGAGTATGTGACTCTTGAACTCAGGGTCATGAGTTCAAGCCCCACACTGGGCATGGAGCCTACTTTAAAAAAAAAAATTCTAGTAGGAGTATGGGAAATTTTTTTTTTTAATTTCAGAGGGAGTAGGCTTTTTGAAATATGATCCAAACTCAGCAACCATATAAGAAAATGTTTACGTAGTAGGCTTCATTAAAATGTTTTCAAATAATTATGCATGTGAGAATTCCACAAAATAAAAAAAATTAATAACCCAGAGAAAAAAGACTTGTAATTCATATTATTGATAAGGAATTAGTTGCCTTAATCATTTAAAAGCTTCTAAATAGGGGCGCCTCGTTGGCCTAATCAGTTAAGCTTGATTTCAGCTCAGGTCATGATGTCACAGTTGTAGGATCAAGCTCCATGCTGGGCTCCATGCTGACAGCACAGAGCCTGCTAAACTTTAAAAAATAAAATAAAATAGGGGTGCCTGGCTGGCTCAGTCAGTTGAACATCTGACTTCGGCCAAGGTCGTGATCTCACAGTTAGTGGATTAAAGTCCCACATTGGACTCGCTGCTGTCAGCACAGAGCCCGCTTCAGATACTCTGTCCCTCTCTCTCTCTGTCCCTCCCCTGCTCACAACTCTCTTTCTCTCTCTCAAAAATAAACATTAAAAAAATAAAGTAAAAACTAAAATAAAAGCTAAATAAAAAAGAAAAACACTAACAACAACACATGGGAAAATGGGTTAAGAGGGAAGAACTGACAGTTTCCAGACTATAATATACAAATGGAACTGAGATATAGGAAAACCAGCACAATCTCATTCATAATGAGAAAACTAAAATTCAAATTAAGAGACTTTTTTCTAGAATGGCAAATATCAAAGTCTAATAATACTGTAGAAAAATGTGTGGGCTGATGCTCTCATATTTGTTGATGAAATGTAAACTGGTATATCCTCTGTCAGGGTTGCCATGTTGCACTGACCTGCAGTTTATTTAGATTACAATGTGGACGGCGGCCACTTAAAGTTCTGTGGAGGGTCTCTCAAAAATTAAAAAAAAAAAAAAAAAAAAGTTAACGTTTGTGTTTTTTTGAGAGACATAGCATGAGCAGGGGAAGGGCAGAGAGAGAGTGAGACATAGAATCCAAAGTGGGCTCCAGACTCTGAGCTGTCAGCACAGAGCCCAACATGGGGCTCAAACTCGCGAACCATGAGATCATGACCTGAGCCAAAGTCAGACACTTAACTGACTGAGCCATCCAGCTGCCCCAAAATTTCTCAAGTTTTAAAACATAAACAAAAAGTTTTCAAGTATAGATTTATTTTGACTGGATCCTCTATGGTTATTAAACTCTGAAGTCAAAGCCATGTCCAAGTCTAAGAGTTACACATGCTTTGTATAAGAGTAATGATTATAATAATGTTAGGTTAATCTTTTCAAACATTCACATACCACATACCCAAACATTTGTGTATTTTTAAATCTTCTATCCAAAATTTGCTCCATCTTTTACTTCAGTGATTGTTGAGAGTACAGATAAAGTGAAAAATTAATCAAACTTACTCAGGACTCGTAAAGATCGGTCACTCATTTTACAAACAGCTTCTGCATATGGAACCACCAGACTCCTCCAGTTCTTAGAATCATGCATCACAGGACATTCTGGGAGCAGAAGGAAAACTGATAATGCTTCTTGGTGTGGAGAATGACATGGAAGAGCTCTGAGCAGATTATCCCTAAAACCTGTAGTTATCTGTGGTTGAAAGGATCAGGGAAAGGGCCCAGAATATATTAGATACAGATTATAGTGAAAAACAAGCTATGGGACTAGGGGTTTTATTCCACTATTTTCCAATGGTGTAATCATTTAGTTTTCCTCAGACCTTCTGTTCAAACTCCATAACTCCTTGCATACCAAATGCCTCTAATGTATTATGTGAGAGCCATCCTCCCTATTTTGTACTGGGATGCATGAAAGAAATAAAGTGAAGTCACATGTGCATGTACGTACTGTGTGAATCATGGACTCAATTAGAGACTGACACATCAAAGATCCATACCCAAATCTATGACTTAAAATCCAACATGGCAGAGAGAATGGCATACTTTCACCTCACCAATACTGTTTCATTTTCCTTCTAGGCTCCCAGGAAGATGGCATTTCCCAGCCTCCCCTGCAGTTATATGGGGCCATATGATTGGCTAATGAGATATGAATGACATGTGTATATGAAATATGTATATCACTTCTAGGCATGACCCCTGCAACCTCTCATGTAACCTTCTATACTCGCTTTCCTTATCTGCCAACTGAATACAAAAGATCTATTGGAGGATTTCATGGCTCCAGTGCCTAGAACTCCAGAAAAAAGGAACCCAAATCACTCCTCAGTGAAACTATGCAGAGGTGGGAAAGGTAGCAGAATATACACTCAAAGATATGCCACTCTGGGGGCACCTGGGTGGCTCAGTCAGTTAAGCGTCCGACTCCTGATCTAGGCTTAGGTCATGATTTCATGGTTCATGGGATCGAGCCCCATGTCAGTCTCTGTGCTGATGGTGCGGAGCCTGCTTGGGATTCTCTCTCTCTCTCTCTCTCTCTGCCCATCCTTCACTTGTGCTCTCTCTCTCAAAATGAATAAACTTAAAAAAAATATATGCCACTCTGGCATGAGGATTATTTTGAGCTGAAGGCAGGTGAGAAAAAGCAGGCACAGGACAAGCTCTCTGGCTTCCCTCTATCTACTTGAAAACAATATAAATTCCCCCTGTAAAGGTGTCCTCTTGCCGCTAACTTCTGTACCAGGAGAAGGGCAAGAACCTTATCAGCAGAGATGAACAGGCATTGAAAAAGAGTCTACACAGAGGGACAAAACATAAGAGACTCTTAAATACAGGGAACAAATGGAGGGTTGCTAGAGGGGTTTTGGGTGGGGAATGGGCTAAATGGGCAAGGGGCAGTAAGGAGGACACTTGTGGGGATGAGCACTGGGTGCTATATACAGGGGATGAATTACTAAATTCTACTCCTGAAATCATTATTGCACTATATGCTAACTTGGATGTAAATTTTTAAAAATAAAAGAGAAAAAGAGTCTACACAAACAAACCTTATGATCTAGACCTTATCTAACATGAGCTTCCCCAGATATTTGCCTTCCTGCATTTTGGCGCCCTTAGCTCAAACTCCTTTTCCTTTGTGTTGTCTCTTCTTTACAAAATTATTGTTCTTTTGCTAAGATGCTATATAACCAAGTTCTAACCACGCTTTAGTTACTCATCACTGAGTGTATATGCAGCATGCACACACATATTAATAAACTTCTGTTTATTTCTCTCCCATTAATCTGTCTTTTCTCAGTCTAATTTGCAGGGTCCCAGCCAATGAAACTAAGATGGGTGGAGGGGAAACATCTCCTCTTCCTACTCTGCATGTGTTTCCTGTCTCCAACCCTCATTGGACTACAATGTGAAAAGAAGTCTTCATTGTGTTAAGCCACTGAGATTTGGAAGTTGTTTGTTACAACAGCTAGCATCATTTATTCTATTTAATAGATCTTAGATGCTTTTAACAACAGTGTCTATCTCCACATGTCAGAAGGATTAAGATGATATTTGCAACAATAAAAGTACTACATATTATTACATTAATGTTCTTACAATTTATTTTTTTCAGGTGTCCAGAAGAACATGATTTATATGGAATGCTAGTAGGCATATGTAGGAAAATAATGTCACACAAAGTCAAATAACTTTGAGAAAAATAGGGCTAAAACAGCTAGATTTCTTTTGGTGTATGACATCATAGAATCTTTGATTTACTGATGTACATTATAACTTCATAATAGTATGCAGTGTGTCCAAAGTTGTTTCACTTAGAACTTGTTTTCAGGGAGCATTCTGTGAAACTAATGTTCCTTGGAACTCACACTGGGAATAGCACCCCAAGTTATCTCCCATATAACCTAAATAAATTTATTTTTTAAATACATTCTAGGGGCACCTGAGTGGCTCAGTTGGTTAGGTGTCTGACGTTGGCTCAGGTCATGATCTCACGGCTTGTGAGTTCGAACCCCACAATGGACCCTGTGCTGACAGCTCAGAGCCTGGATCCTGCTTCAGATCCTGTCTCCCTCTCTCTCTGTTCCTCCCCTGCTTGTGTTCTGTCTTGTCTCTCTCTCAAAAATAAATAAACATTTAAAAAATAATAAAACATATTTGATAACATCTGTTCTTCTTCATCGTGACAATAAAAGTATCTACTATATATTAAAGAACACTCTACTTTCCCTTCCAAATGTGGGGACCCAAAATGGTATATATACAAGATGACTTGAAAGCAAAGGCATGTGGATACAGCCGATGTAGAAGGAAGACTTCAGATCTTCCCTTATCTGACTAAAGTCAGGGCCTTCCAAGAAACTTGGAGGGCAGGTTTCACTGCCAGGTAAAGACCAGCCACTTGCAGTTGGATGAGAAATCACACAAACATTATCACAAGCTGTCATATCTTCCATTTGTCCCTCTTAAAGCCCATTTGTCTCCCTGAAAAGTCCAGTTTTCTCAAAGAAACCTCTTCTCCCCCAATCCCTTTTCCCTATTCCCTATTCATTGGTATATAAGCCCTCATCCCTAGCTGTTCAGGGAGCCTCTTCATCTAAATGCTCCCCGCAAACATGGGGAATATTTACTCAGTCTATTAATCCTGTTTGTTACTCAGTCTATTACTCTTTTTTTTTTGTTTAAATTTTTAATGTTTATCTTTAAGAGAGAGACAGGCCACAAGTGGGGGAGGGGCAGAGAGAGAGGGAGACACAGAATCTGAAGCAGGCTCCAGGCTTTGAGCTGTCAGCACAGAGGCCGACGTGGGGCCCAAACTCACAAGCCGTTGAGATCATGACTGGAGCTGAAGTCGGACGGTCAACCTACTGAGCCACCCAGGCACCCCATCAGTCTATTACTCTTGTTACTCAGTCATGAACTCACATGAACCTGAGTTTGTAGAGGGAAAATTTTCCAACACAACCCAGAATCATAAAATATCTAAGTAGAATAGAGCTTAAAAAGGAACTCCATAAATAAGGAACCCCTCAAAAAGGTAAAGAAAATGTAACCCAAATAGGATAAGGGATGAATTGGTAGCAGATTCATCTTAACTGGATTTGACATACATCTCAAAAGAAAGAACAGGATTTCTATTCTCCTAGTCCAGGTAAAAATTATCTTACTTCCCAAACTAGTGCTATTTTCATATGTCTACTAATGGTTATTTACCTCTCAAGCATTGGTTTTTCATGTTGAAAACAAAAGTACTGTATTTACAGGACATTTAAACATTCAATAAGAAAGTAAATGCCAGCTTGGAATATAGTGTCTGGAATATAGTAACCTTATTGTGAACACTAGCCGTCTCCCTTATCACAGAGTCCCTCTGACTCAGCTCCCAACAAAATTCAACTGCATTCATATTGGTTCCTATAAAGAAATTCTATTGCTCTATTTCTCAAGTAAATATTGGCTATTACCATGGAAGAAATCCATTCTGTTTTTGTCAACTTCTCGAAGGTATCTCTTGCTATTTGTAAGTCCACATCAATGGAAATCATTTCTACAGATTCTCTTTGGATACAAGAAATGTAAACAAAACAAAACACGTAAACAGATAGAAAAGAATATTTCTAAACTTCATACATATTTATTGCTTTATTTTATTAAATAGCATATATAAACATTTTTCTTACAATTTGCCTCCTTTCAAAATTATCAATTTTTTTGGCACACAAAAAAAATTTATATTCTCCTAAAAGAGAGTAGGTTACTATTATTGCTAGAGTAGCTACAAGTTTGGGTTGTAATAATGGCAAAATTTCATAGGCTCCATCTGAGAACCGAAAACGTTTACCCCCACACTCAGCCTGTACACTAAAATCTGAAACTACCCCCGCCCCCAACACACACAACACACCTTACCGTCATCTACATTTACATTACTTTAGGATTCCACTGTTTCATTAGCATGACTTCACTATTTCAAAAGACACTAGCCCAGGCAAATGGCTTGATTGTTCATTATAGGAACTTCCTGAAAAGACCCATTAACTCTTCAGTGGAAAGCATTAACAGATAGTTTATGCTCTAAGATTGTCTGAATCTCTTGCCTAAAGTTGTTGCCTTGCTGTTTCCACCCACCCTGGATCACTGTATCTTCTCCCAATCCTAATCAAGCCCCCAGTTTTCCCCTCCCATGTTGAAAGACCTGGCGTAAACCAAACTGCCAATTCTTGATAAATTCCAACCTAGCCTTCCCTCTCAGAAACACTATCAAATCTTTGTTTAGGTGTGGTGTTTTCCTGGGTTCTGTTGGTGATATTTGAAGAGACTTGAATTCTGTCAAATGATTTTTTGTAATGTTCTATCAAATACTTTATGCTTGCTGAATAACTGGTCAAGAGTAATGCCAGGGCTAAAATATTTATGCAAATATTCAAACAAAGTATTTTAAATCTCCCCTTAAAATATTTTGTCCTTTGCAGTCTTTGGCATCTTAAGACCAAACCTCTAGGCTCATCATTCCTGGGAGGATACTTTTCCACTTTAGAAAGATAATATTCTAAGTGTAGAAAATATTCTATATGCAGTAAGGATTAGCCTGAGGCTAGAGCAGGGGAGAAAGAGAAAACACTGTTTGGCAGAGTCCCTGTCCTCACTTCTTGCCTGGAAGGATGGCAAGAAGAACGCAAATGGGAGAGGGAGAAGGCAGAGGGAAGCAGTGTCTGATTTCTCTTCTTCCACCTTTGACTGGGATATGTGGGGATGAACAGGGATGCTTTTTTTGGACTCTAGAAAGATACTGTGTTGCGGCTGCAAGTGGGAAGCCATGGCATTCAGTTTCCCTGGGTTTCTCCGGTTCTCACAAGAAGTTGTTGGACTCAACAGTTCCTCCTGTCCCCTTGAGGAGTGACTGAGAGTGCAGCTGGATTAAGAATCAGTGGGACAGGAATGAAATCTTGCCATGTGCAAGTGTGTATAGAGCTAGAGTATGTTATGCTAAGCGAAATAAGAGGTCAGAGAAAAACAAATATATGATTTTACTCATACTTGGAATTTAAAAAATAAAACAGATGAACATATGGGAAGGAAAAAAAAAGAGAGACGGAAACAAACCATAAGACACTCTTAACGTTAGAGAACAAACTTAGGGTTGATGGAGGGAGGTGGGTGGGGATTGGGCTAAACAGGTGATGGGTATTAAGGAGGGCATTTATTATGAACACTGGGTGTTATATGCAAGTGATGAGTCACTAAAACAAAACAAAACAAAACAAAACAAAACGAACCAATGGGACAACTGGAGGATTGCACAGAGGCAAGGAATACATGCAACATGAGTTAAATGAGTGCCACCTACTGGCCAGGTGGGGGTACAAGATGTGTAGAACTTTTCAGAATCAGTCAGGCAGCTTGGGGCCTACTCATCAGGGAGAGATGAGACCTGACCTAGTGGGGGAGGGTTGGACTGAGTTATATCCACTACGGACACACCAGTAGGGCACTGGCCTCCAGAGAAGGCAGAGGGCAGCCTAAGAGCTTTCATGCTCTTATCCTTCTTCTCTCTTAAACACTGTTAAATTAATTAAACAAGGAGGCCATTACACTGGGGGTAGCTCTATCACCATGATGGCCTACATATGCAAACCAAAATCTAAGCCTGTAAATACTTCAGTTATAAAATCGAAACCAAAGTACAACTAGTCACAAACAGCCAACTACACTTTAAGCTATAGCCAATCAGGGGGCCTGCGTGGCTCAGTTGGTTAAGCAACCAGCTCTTAATTTTGGCTCAGGTCATGATCTCATGGTTTGTGATTTCAAGCTCCCCATCAGGCTCTGCGTTCCTGGCACAGAGCCTGCTTGGGATTCTCAGTCTCCCTGTCTCTCTGCCTCTCCTGCACATTCTCTCTCTCTTTCTCAAAAATTAATGAATAAAACTTAAAAAAAATGTTTTAAGCTATAGCCAATCAGTTAATTTCCTTTCTTTGCTTCTGCATCTTCTCTACATAAGTCTTTCCACTAGCTCCTGTTGATGGAGTGCTCTAATCACTTCCAATTTGGTGCTTCCCAGTTTGAATCAGTATTTGCTTAAATAAACTCTTAAAAATTTTAATATGCCTCAGTTCATCTCTTAACAGTTCCCAGGCACAGTGTAGGAAAGCATAAAGCGAAGGGAAGAAATATAAGACCAAATATAGAGCATTTCACAAAGGAACTGTTTATACTATTGGATCAGACCAAGTGTCAAACCAAATAGAGAAATTAGATTTTCCTCTGTAGTAGTGAATCTAGTTAAAGATAAATAGAATCTATTTTCCCTACTGATGCCACCACAAAAAGAACTGCCAAGTGCTGCCTTGGCCTCTAAGTACTGAAGCAATGTTAGAATGATCACTCACAGATACAAAGATCTTGAAAAAAAAGCACATCATTCCTTCCAATCAGGTAACAGAGGAGGGCAGGGCAGAGGAAGTGAACAATGTGAATTAGGAATCACAACTTATAGTGGTCTTGCAGAGAATTACCTTACAAAATGGAAGAATTTTATACCAGCCTATGGTGTTTTCTATGTTGGACTTTTTGTTCAAAGATAACATAATTTACAAATTAAAATGACTGACTTGAAACATTTCATGCTGAAGATTCCCCAGTGTTTCAAATGAAGGTAAATCTCATTTAAAAATTACCTTTTCTTTAAAAAACTTGCAGTCAGACAAGCAGGAGATGAAAATATCATCCTAACTTCGCTGTAAAAGTCATAACACAAGTGTTAAGTCATAGCGTATTATAAAGCAGGCCTCCTTTTATCTTATGCCCAATTATTTAACCGAAGACATGGAATCATTATTAATAAAAACAACTCCTCGGGGTGCCTGGGTGGCTCAGTCGGTTAAGTGTCTGAGTTTGGCTCAGGTTATGATCTTGCAGTTCGAGAGTTCGAGTGCTATGTCAGGCTTTGTGCTTACAGCTCAGAGCCCAGAGCCTGTTTTGGATTCTTTGTCTCTCTCTCTCTCTCTCTCTCTCTCTCACACACACACAGCTCAGAGCCCAGAGCCTGTTTTGGATTCTTTGTCTCTCTCTCTCTCTCTCTCTCTCTCTGCCCCTCCCCTGCTTCTGCTCTCTCTCTCAAAAAGAAATACATTTTTGGGGCGCCTGGGTGGCGCAGTCGGTTAAGCGTCCGACTTCAGCCAGGTCACGATCTCGCGGTCCGTGAGTTCGAGCCCCGCGTCGGGCTCTGGGCTGATGGCTCAGAGCCTGGAGCCTGTTTCCGATTCTGTGTCTCCCTCTCTCTCTGCCCCTCCTCCGTTCATGCTCTGTCTCTCTCTGTCCCAAAAATAAATAAACGTTGGAAAAAAAAAATTAAAAAAAAAAAGAAATACATTTTTAAAAATAAATAAATAAATAAATAAATAAATAAATAAAAAGACAACTGCTCCCTTACAAGTCTTCCAAATTCTGGATATAATTTGTGCTGATAAATCTCACCAAAACCCTTCATAGTTGATTCTACCAAGTCACATATATTTAAATAAAATCCTCCCTTCTGAAAACAGAAATTTATGGAGTCCCAGAGTATAAACTATGAAGAGATAAAAAAGAGTCCACTTTAGTGAAGGCTTTGCGAGACACAAAGTGTTTTTGATTCATCCTGCATCTCTCACCTATCAAGGTGCCTGAGAAACCATATGTCCTCAAGATAGTTCTGTTAAATAAATGATGAATGAATCAATGACTTCTTCAAACTATGAGGTGGTGGAAGAGAATCATGGTTAAAATGCAAATGCCTTCACAGCAAAGCCAAACCCTCTTTGTCTTATATTTAGCATAAAATGACCATGGCTTCAAAACCAATTACAAGTGACTTATAATTTATCAAACGGAGCTACCTTGTAGCCATTTCATGTTCACTGCTTCCTCTTGTCACTGCCATCCATTTCTCTGTCAGGGACTGGTTAATTTGGCTTATTTCTGGCAGGATTTTCCTGGAAACATTTGTGGAACTAGTATCCTTCAAGGAAGAAAGAAAAATGATTAGGAAAACACAGAGCATGTGCACATGCTGAGTAATAGATACCACAGTAAAGCCTGTGACACAGGTGGTAGGGAGGCCCGCCCTCTCAGACAGTGGGGTGTGGTGACAGGAGTTAGGTCATCAGACTGGCCTGGTTGTTCTGGTGCCTAGCCGTGGCCACTTTGCTTGGCCTGAGCCTTAGTTTTGTAATTTAAAAATGGGATAACACAAAATAATTGAAAACAGGGACTCAACCAGGTACTTGTACACCAATGTTCACTGCAGCAATATTCACAATAACCAAAAAGATAGAAACAACCAGTGTCCATCAATAGCATCAACAGATGAACGTCGTGTATTCATGTAGGAGAATATTCAGCCATAAAAAGGAAGGAGATTCTGACACATGCTGAAACATGGACAAACTTTGAAAACATTATACTAAGTGAAATAAGCCAGATACAAAAGGACAAATATTGTATGATTCCACTTATAGGAAATCGGCAATTTCGTAGAAAGTAGATTAGAGATTACCCAGGGCTGAGGGGTCACAGAACAGAGACTTAATTGTTTAATGGTTACAGAGTTTCTGTTTGGGGTGATAAAAAAAGTTTTGGAGATCATAGTAGTGATGTTTGTACGATATTGTGAATGTAATTAATATCACTGAATTGTATACTTAAAAATCATTAAAATAGAAAAGTATATATATAACCACAATAAAATGGATGAGATAATATCATCTCTCTCTCTCTTTGCTCTTGTTAAGATTAAATATTAGGTATACAAAACCTGTGGATTATAATTGGTATTCAATAAATACTAGTTTCTTTCTCCCCTTCAGTCAACCATAGATTTTTACATTTAGATCAGTGGTTTTCAAACTTTAGCATGCAATAGAATTACCTGGTGATCTTGCTAAAGCATAGATTGTGGAGCCCATCCCCACAGTTTCTGATTCAGGAGTGGAACTCAAGAATTTGTATCTAGCAAACTCCCAGGTGCTGCTGCTGCTCATGGTGGTATAGGGACCACACTTTGAGAACTATGGTTCAGTTCAATACCTGAAACCAAATGGCTCAGCCAGAGCCGTCAGAAATTACTTGTCTGGAAAGAAAAATCTGTCTTTTAATGTAGTCTTCCAAAGACATTAGTGCTCTGCTCCATGTTATACCTCTGCATCCACTGAACTTGTAATGAGTCAGGAAATTAATTAACTAATTAATTAATTATTTTTTAGGTAAGCTCTATGCCCAACATGGGGATTGATCTCAAGACCCCAAGAGTCACATGCTCTACTGACTGAGCCAACCAGGGACCCCATGAGTCAGGAAACTCTTCATTTTTGTTTAATGCTTAAATAAAGACCTCTTGAACAAGATGTATAACGATGACTTCTAAAGTTCCCTTCAGCCTCCTGATCTGAGTCCTAGGTGTCCCCTCTAGTTCAATCATGAGAAAGCTTTTCACTGGCAACTTAGGACAATGAAGTGCTCCCTCCCTATTGGCACTTACACATACTCTCTTTCAGAATCCCAGTTCCTCTGAAGTGCATGACATCTTCTACTGTAATCATCTCCCAGTGTCCTTGTCACTCCCTTTCAACACTGAGAACAATAGTACCTTGCTGTCTCCCTCAGCACTGAGGTGCCTGTTGTTGTTCTTGGCAACTGAAGAACTAATAAACATGATTTATTTCCCACCTGGATGTCTCCATTTATTCTTTTTTCATATTAGAGAGAGAGAGAGAGAGAACGTGCACACATGTGAGCTGGAGAGAGAGGCACAGAGACAGAGAGAGACAGAGAGAGAGAGAGAGAGACTCCCAAGTAGGCTCCATGCTCCGTGAGGAGCCTAATACAGGGCTCCATCCCACAATCCTGGGATCACAACCTGAGCTGAAATCAAGAGTTGGACGCTCAACTGACTGAGCCACCCAGGCACCCCTGATCTCCCAATTCTTGATCTCATCTCCCCACTTTCCTCTGCTCAACTTCAACCACCCATACCCTGGATTAGGGTTTCATATGGATGCTTTTGACATTTTTGGTCAGATAATTCTTTGTTGTGAAGGTCTTGTGCATTGAAAGATGTTTAGCAGCAGCCCTGGCCTCTACCCACAAGGTGCTGGTGGCAGCCACCCCAGCATCCTTTCTACAACCTAAAATGTCTCCAAACATTGCCAGATGTTTCCAGGGGCAAAATCACTCCTAGTTGAAAACCACTGTCCTAGGTACAGGTGATATCCTATGCTTTGTAATCATCAATAATTGTTTCACCTTCTAAAATTTCTATTAGAAACATTCTCTTCTGGTTACCATGTACCATTTTTCTGATTCTCTTACTTTAGAGTGAAACTCTCAATCCAACATTCTTTGATGCTGGAATGAGTTAAGACATTGGGGACCGCTGGAACAGAATACATGTATTTTGTATGCAAGAGGACACAAATTTTTTTTGGGGGGGAGGACAGAATGTTATGGACTGAATGTGTTCCCCCCAAATTCATATGTTGAAATTTTAACCCTCAGTGTGACGGGATTAACAGGTGGAGGCTTGGGGCACCTGGGTGGCTCAGTCAAGCATCTGACTCTTGATTTCAGCTCAGGTCATTATCTCACAGTTCATGGGAGTAAGCCACACGTTGGGCTCTGTGCTGATAGTGCAGAGCCTGCTCAGGATCCTCTCTCTCCGGCTCTCTCTACCCCTCCCTTGCTCCCTCTCTCTCTCTCTCAAAAAAAAAAAAAAAAAAAAAAAGAGGTGGGGCCTTTGGGAGGTGCATGGGTCATGAGGATGAAGCTCTCATGAATGGGACTAGCGCCCTTATAAGAGACTCCAGAGAGCTCTCTTGCCCCTTCTGCTATGTGAGGACACAGCAAGAAGATAGCCTTCCACAAACAAGGAAGCAGGTCCTCACCAGACACCAAGTATGCTAGCCCCTTGATCCTGGACTTCCCAGACTCCAGAACTATGAGAAGTAAGTTCCTGCTGTTCATAAGGCACCTCATCTATGGTGTTTTGTTAGCAGACAGAGCAGACTTACTTCCACTTGCTTTAGAGTGGAACCCACTCGAACATTCTTTGAGGCCATTAGGATCTCCAATCCACTGACCCTATTGTTTGGTCATTATTCATCCTCCACCTCATCCTTACCCAGCTTAGAGCCCATGGTCAGCACTATAATAAGTCCCTTGCAAATACTTCCTACTCTGTCACTTTCCTATTGTACTTACCTAGTAAAACTCCATCTGTGGTTAAAATCAAGTCTGGATTACTCCAAAATTGAATCCAAACGAAACCGAATCCAATCCGTTCACTGGAGAAAATTGCACAACCGTGCTGATTTCGCTTGAAGTCTACTACCACAAATGCCAAATGGGCACCCAACACTGTTTAGTAATTTCCCACAACATTTGCTTTCTCACTCTCTGAGACAACTACTGCACACCTTCCTTTTATTCCCAAACCTCTAACACTCCTCTTCTCTTCCACTCACTCCCAGATGAGGACCGTGCCTTGTGTGTCACTGAGGAAATTAAAGCCATCAGGCACCTTTCCATCATCACCTCTCCCCCCCCCCACCTCCACTGTTCCTTATTAGAATAAAATAAATATTTCTGTTCACACCCCTACATTCTATGTGGACAGAATCCTGCCTCTTCTCTCCTACTGAGGGACATTGCTTCTGCAATTATCCATTCTTTCTCATGCACCATCGTTTTCTCCATTTGAATGGGATCATTCTCCAAAATAATCTCTGTGCTCATCTTACTTGACCTCTCAGCAGTATGTGACAGGATTAGCCACTTCTTTCTGGAAATACCTTCTTCTCTTGCCTTGATAACACACCCTCTCCTGGTTTTCCCCCATCTCAGAAACTGGCCCTTTTCACTTTGTCTTCTGGCACCTCCTCATTGTCAGACCTCTAAATGGAGAATTCCCTCACGGCTGGGTTCTGTCCCCTTTCTCTTCTCATTTTTACTCTCTTAATAAGGTAACCTTTCCTCCAGGCCTCAGCTTCAAGTACTGTCTATACTTGGACAACTACCATGTCTATATTCCAGTGCTGACATGCTCCCAAATCTGACATGCTCCAGATTTGGACATCCAACTAAGGCTCCAGATCTCGTCTTCAAGGACATTTCACACTGACCACATCTCACCTACCTGCCTCCATCCCATATAACTCTTCACCCTTTCCTATGTGCTCTGCCCTTCTGGCCCTCTCTCTGTCCTCACATGCTAAACAAATACTTGCCACAGGGTCTCTCTATGTGTGGTTCCCACTAGCTGGAACACTCTTTCTTTGGATCTAAGCATGGCTAAGGTATCCAATTAATGTCCCAGCCACTGAGAGGTCTTCCCTAACTGACACTTCTTTCTTTTTTTTTTTTTTTTAAGTTTATTTATTTTTGAGACAGAGAGAGACAGAATGAATGGGAGAGGGGCAGAGAGAGAGGGAGACACAGAATCTGAAACAGGCTCCAGGCTCTGAGCAGTCAGCACAGAGCCCGACGCGGGGCTCGAACTCACAGAGGATGAGATCATGACCTGAGCCAAAGTCGACGCTTAACCGACTGAGCCACCCAGGCGCCCCCCTAACTGACATTTCTAAAGAAGCCCACTTCATCAGTTTCCCACGACCTGCTTTGTTTGCTTCAGAGCACTTATGACTCTCTAACACAATGTTACTTATTTTGTATTTACATATTTATTGTCTGCCCTTCCCTGTAGAATCCAAATGCCATGAATGAGAGCAACCTTGCCTGTATTATTCACTTTTATCCCAAGCACCAAAACCAGAGCCTGAGACACAGCAGGCAGCTGCTGGTTGGCTGAATGGCTGTAACAGAACAGACAAGTACAATCCAACCAACCCAGCAGCACAGAAACCTTTGCCTCTGACCGTTTTCTGTCCCAGAGAATATAGTAAGAATCTGTATGGATGTCATGGTTAAAACATTCCTGATAATTAAAAAAAAAAAGTACAAATTAGGAAAATAACTACATACAGCATACCTTAAAGATACTGAGGGTTCGGTTCAAGACTACCACAATAAAGCGAATATTGCAATAAAGTGAGTCAAATGAATTTTTGGCTTCCCAGTGCATATAAAAATTATGTTTACACAATACTGTAGTCTATGAAGTGTGAAAAAGCATCATATTTAAAAAAAATAATGTTTATATCTTTTTTTTTTAAGTTTATTTTGAGAGAGAGATTGCAAGCAGGGGAGGGACAGAGAGAGAGGGAGAGAGAGAAAATCCCAAGCAGGCTCTGCTTGTCAGTGCGAAGCCCAGTGCAGGGCTCGATCCCATGAACTGTGAGATCATGACCTGAGCCCAGACCAAGAGTTGGACACTTAACCGATTGAGCCACCCCAGGCACCCCAGCAATGTATATATCTTAAGTTAAAAAATACTTCATTGCTAAGAACTGCTAGTCATCATTTGAGCTCTCAGTGAGTCATAATATTTCTTCTGATGAAGGTTGTAATCTTGCCTTGATGTTGGTGGTCAGGGTTGGGGATAGCTGTGGCAATTTCCTCAAATAAGACAACACTGAAGTTTGCCATATCAATGGGTGCTTCCTTTTACGATTTCTCTGTACCACGTGATGCTGTTTGGCAGCATTTTACAGAGCTTCTTTCAAAATTGAAGTCAATCCTCTCAAACCTTGCTGCTGCTTTATCAACTCAGTTTATGTAAAAATCTAGATCCTTTGTCATCATTTCAACAATCATCACAGCATCTTCACCAGGAGTAGATGCCATCTCAAGAAACAATTTTCTTTACTCATCCATAAAAAGCATCTTCTCATCGATTCATAGTTTCATCATGAGATTGTAGCAATTCATTCACATCTTCAGGCTCCACTTCTGATTCTAGTTCTCCTGCTGTTTCCACACTGCAGTTACTTCCTCTACTGAAGTCTTGAACCCCTCAAAGTCCTCCATGAGGGCTGGAACAAGTTTCTTCCAAACCCCTGTTAATGTTGACATCTTAAACTCTTCCCATGAATCATGAATGTTCTTAATGGAATCTAGGACGGTGAATCTTTTCCAGAAGGTTTTCAATAGACTTCGCCCAGATCCATTAGAGGAATTACTATCAATGACAGCTGTAGCCTTTTTTTTTTTTTTTTTTTCTTTAAGAGAGAGGGCGCAAGTGAGCAAGGGGCAGAGAGGGAGAGACAGAAGCAGGGCTCACCCAAAGCAGGGCTCAGGCTCACCCGATGCAGGGCTCGAGCTCACAAACTATGAGATCATGACCTGAGCTGAAGTCAGATGCTTAACTGACTGAGCCACCCAGGCACCGTCAGCTGTAGCCTTATGAAGTGTATTTCTTAAATAATATGACTTGAAAGTCAAAATGACTCCTTGATTCATGGACTACAGAATGGATGTTATGTTAACAGGGATTAAAACAATATCATTCTGGTTGTACATCTCCATCAGAACTCCTGGATGACCAGGTGTACTGTCTATGAGCAATAATATTTTGAAAGAAAACTTTTATTTTTTTGGCAGATCTCAGCAATGGCCTTAAAATATTCTATAAACCATGTTATAAAGAGGTGCTGTCACCTAGACTTTGTTGTTCCATTCATAGAGAACAAGCAAATTAGATAAAGCACAATTCTTAAGGGCCCTAGGATTTTCAGAATGGTAAATGAACACTGGCTTCTACTTAAAGTCAGCAGCTGCATTAGCCCCTAACAAGATAGTCAGGCTATCCTTTGAAGCTTTGAAGGTAGGCAGTGACTTCTCTCTAGCTATGAAAGTCCTACATGGCATCTTCTTCCAATGGAAAGCTGTTTCATCTGCATTGAAAACCTGTTGGTTAGTGTAGCCACCTTCATTAATCATCTTAACTAGATCTTCTGGGTAACTTGCTGCAGCACTTGCTGCTTCACCTTGCACTCTGATGTTATGGAGATGGCTTCTTTACTTGAACCTCACAAACCAAACTCTGCTAGTTTCAAACTTCTGTACTGCAGCTTCCTCACCTCTCTCAGCCTTCATAAAATTGAGGAGAGTTAGGGCCTTGCCTTGGATCAGGCTTTGGTAGTAAGGGAATGTTTGATCTTCTATCCAGACCACTAAAAGTTTCTCCATATTAGAAGTAAGGCTGTTTCACTGTCTTATCATTTGTGTGTTCACTGATGTAGCACTTTTTATTTCTTTCAAGAACTTTTCCTTTGCATTCACAGCTTAGCTAGGTTTGATGTGGGTTTCAGCCTGTCTCAGCTTTCGATGCGTCTTCCTCACTAAGTTTATAATTTCTAGCTTCTTATTTATTTAAAATGACATGTGACTCTTCCTTTCACCAGAACATTTAGAAGCTATTGTAGGGTTATTAACTGGCCAAACTTCAATATTGTTTTGTCTCAGAGAATAAACAGGAAGACCCAAAGACAGGGAGAGAGACAGGGGAACAGCCAGTTGGTGAAACAGCCAGAACACACAACTTTCAGTTTGCCACCCTAGAGGGGCATGGTTCATGGCGTCCCCAAACAATGTCAACAGTAACATCAAAAATCACTGATCACAGATCACCATAACATACATAGTAATAATGGAAAAGTTTGAAATGTTGCAAGAATTACCAAAATGTGACACAGAGACAAGAAGCGAGCAAATGCTGTTGGAAAAATGGTGCCCATAAACTTCTTCAATATAGCATTGCCACAAACCTTCAGTTTGTAAAAAAACGCACTAAAGCAAAGTGCCAATATAATGAGGTACATCTGTATACTTCCATCTCCATACAAGCATTTCACCCGGAAATATGATAAAATCCTCTCTGTCACCAATTGGGAGGGTACTATGGTACGGTGGGTAATGGTTTAAGCTTTGGAGCTGGATTGTCTGGATTCAGCTCTGCCACTTAGCAGTGCAACTTTGGGTGAGTCCACTTCTCTGAGACTCAGTTCTTTCATATATAAAATGGGGGAAATAATACCAATTGGAGTTGACATGAGGATTAAATGTGTTGATTGACTTGGAGTATTTTGATTGGTCCTTCATGCATGAGGGCTACAATTAACACTAATCAATTAATATTAATCACTGCTTTTAATATTATCATTAATATTACTTAATAATAAACAGTGTAAAAACAATGAATTTAGGTTTGGGGGTCTCATCTCTCAGGAAGCCAAATGAGGAAGTGAAAATTAAAGATTTTATTTTTTTTAACGTTTATTTATTTTTGAGACAGAGAGAGGCAGAGCATGAACGGGGGAGGGTCAGAGAGAGAGGGAGACACAGAATCCGAAACAGGCTCCAGGCTCTGAGCGGTCAGCACAGAGCCCGACGCGGGGCTCGAACTCATGGACCGTGAGATCATGACCTGAGCCGAAGTCGGACGCTTAACCGATTGAGCCACCCAGGCACCCCTACAGATTTTTTAAGAAGCATTCTAACAGAGGATCTTATTATTTTAGTAAAAAATTTGAATATACACAAATGATACAATGTTTCAAATACTGGTTTGAAATCTAGAGGAAAACAATGATTTTTAAAAGAAACAGAAAGTGTAATAGATACCTTGTAAGTTGTCACAAAATTGGCATGTGTTCCAGCAAAAATGTGCTTGACTTGAACATCCATAAGTCCTAAAAGAAAGTCATAAATCCATGTTTATTGTTTTTAGAAGTAAAAAATAAATCTTTTGTTATAAACCTAAAACTACTTTGAAAAAATAGACTCAAAAAAAACCTGATATATTACCAAGCTAAATTTACTTATTTATTGGCAATTAGTATTCTTCTAAATGAATTTTAACAAGCACCATAAACGATTTATTTCGATCAGCCTACATGTTGTATACACACTTAGCTTAAAATTTAATTTTTCATGCACTTGCTTAATGAAACCAAGGTGATGTGCTTTAGGTGTACTTTTTTTAAGATTTTATTTTTTAAAGTAATCTCTACACCAAAGGTGGGGCCTGAACTCACAACACCGAGATCAAGAGTCACATGCTCCTCTGAGCCAACCCAGCGCCCCTAGAAGAGGTTTGATTAAATATATAAAAGTATATCTTTCTGATAATTCATCAACTTGGGATCTTTTTTGTATTACCTTAATCTTCAGAAAAAAATTACTAAATACTCCAGGAATCATTACATAGGAAAAAATGCATATTGTCTTAATTAAAAGTAACAGTACTAAAAGAACCAGAGGTCTATGTACTCCTGTGAAAGGAAGATAAATAATATTTCTCCTCCAGTGGCATCAATTAAAACAAAATCATGACTTAGTGGAACCACTTTTACTCTCAGCAGAAATCAGGCAGGTAACGTCAGTGTTCTCTGTCAGAGGCTCCGGATGATTTGAGCAGCTTTTGCAACTTGGTCCGCGACCAAAAGATACCACCTGGCCTGTGGTGTAGACATACACAAGGGTATGGTAACTGCAAGAGATAGAATATAATGAAGACCAAGGTACTCACTTTTTGAGAAGGATGATGTCTCCTAACACAAAATAACAGGTTTATCTACTAAGTACTCAGATCCTTTAGTATAATGTCAGGGTGAGAGGGTACCAAATGATGTGGTTAAACAAATGGTAGGTGAATATTAACTTTTTTTTTTTGCATAGTAACGCATTTATTTTTTTTAATATATGAAATTTATTGTCAAACTGGTTTCCATACAACACCCCGTGCTCATCCCAAAAGATGCCCTCTTCAATGCCCATCACCTACCCTCCCCTTCCTCCCACCCCCCCATCAACCTTCATTTTGTTCTCAGTTTTTAAGAGTCTCTTATGCTTTGCTGTCTCCCACTCTAACCTCTTTTTTCTTTTTTCCTCCCCCTCCCCCACGGTTTCTGTTAAGTTTCTCAGGATCCACATAAGAGTGAAAACATGGTATCTGGCTTTCTCTGTAAGGCTTATTTCACTTAACATCACACTCTCCAGTTCCATCCACGTTGCTACAAAGGGCCATATTTCATTCTTTCTCATTGCCACTCAGTACTCCATTGTGTATATAAACCACAATTTCTTTTATTTTTTTAATTTTTTTATTAAAAAAAAATTTTTAACATTTATTTATTTTTGAGACAGAGAGACAGAGCATGAACGGGGGAGGGTCAGAGAGAGAGAGGGAGACACAGAATCTGAAACAGGCTCCAGGCTCTGAGCTGTCAGCACAGAGCCCGATGTGGGGCCTGAACTCACGAACCGCGAGATCATGACCTGAGCTGAAGTCGGACGTTTAACCGACTGAGTCACCCAGGCGCCCCTAAACCACAATTTCTTTCTTTTTTTTTTTTTTAATATATGAAATTTATTGTCAAATTGGTTTCCATACAACACCCAGTGCTCATCCCAAAAGGTGCCCTCCTCAATACCCATCACCCACCCTCCCCTCCCTCCCACCCCCCATCAGTCCTCCGTTTGTTCTCAGTTTTTAACAGTCTCTTATGCTTTGGCTCTCTCCCACTCTAACCTCTTTTTTTTTTTTTTTTCCCTTCCCCTCCCCCATGGGTTTCTGTTAAGTTTCTCAGGATCCACATAAGAGTGAAACCATATGGTATCTGTCTTTCTCTGTATGGCTTATTTCACTTAGCATCACACTCTCCAGTTCCATCCACGTTGCTACAAAAGGCCATATATCATTTTTTCTCATTGCCACGTAGTATTCCATTGTGTATATAAACCACAATTTCTTTATCCATTCATCAGTTGATGGACATTTAGGCTCTTTCCATAATTTGGCTATTGTTGAGAGTGCTGCTATGAACATTGGGGTACAAGTGCCCCTATGCATCAGTACTCCTGTATCCCTTGGGTAAATTCCTAGCAGTGCTATTGCTGGGTCATAGGGTAGGTCTATTTTTAATTTTCTGAGGAACCTCCACACTGCTTTCCAGAGCGGCTGCACCAGTTTGCATTCCCACCAACAGTGCAAGAGGGTTCCCGTTTCTCCACATCCTCTCCAGCATCTATAGTCTCCTGATCTGTTCATTTTGGCCACTCTGACTGGCGTGAGGTGATATCTGCGTGTGGTTTTGATTTGTATTTCCCTGATAAGGAGCAACGTTGAACATCTTTTCATGTGCCTGTTGGCCATCCGGATGTCTTCTTTAGAGAAGTGTCTATTCATGTTTTCTGCCCATTTCTTCACTGGGTTATTTGTTTTTCGGGTGTGGAGTTTGGTGAGCTCTTTATAGATTTTGGATACTAGCCCTTTGTCCGAGATGTCATTTGCAAATATCTTTTCCCATTCCGTTGGTTGCCTTTTAGTTTTGTTGGTTGTTTCCTTTGCTGTGCAGAAGCTTTTTATCTTCATAAGGTCCCAGTAATTCACTTTTGCTTTTAATTCCCTCGCCTTTGGGGATGTGTCGAGTAAGAGATTGCTACGGCTGAGGTCAGAGAGGTCTTTTCCTGCTTTCTCCTCTAAGGTTTTGATGGTTTCCTGTCTCACATTCAGGTCCTTTATCCATTTTGAGTTTATTTTTGTGAATGGTGTGAGAAAGTGGTCTAGTTTCAACCTTCTGCATGTTGCTGTCCAGTTCTCCCAGCACCATTTGTTAAAGAGACTGTCTTTTTTCCATTGGATGTTCTTTCCTGCTTTGTCAAAGATGAGTTGGCCATACGTTTGTGGGTCTAGTTCTGGGGTTTCTATTCTATTCCATTGGTCTATGTGTCTGTTTTTGTGCCAATACCATGCTGTCTTGATGATGACAGCTTTGTAGTAGAGGCTAAAGTCTGGGATTGTGATGCCTCCTGCTTTGGTCTTCTTCTTCAAAATTACTTTGGCTATTCGGGGCCTTTTGTGGTTCCATATGAATTTTAGGATTGCTTGTTCTAGTTTCGAGAAGAATGCTGGTGCAATTTTGATTGGGATTACAATGAATGTGTAGATAGCTTTGGGTAGTATTGACATTTTGACAATATTTATTTTTCCAATCCATGAGCAGGGAATGTCTTTCCATTTCTTTAAATCTTCTTCAATTACCTTCATAAGTTTTCTATAGTTTTCAGCATACAGATCTTTTACATCTTTGGTTAGATATATTCCTAGGTATTTTATGCTTCTTGGTGCAATTGTGAATGGGATCAGTTTCTTTATTTGTCTTTCTGTTGCTTCATTGTTAGTGTATAAGAATGCAACTGATTTCTGTACATTGATTTTGTATCCTGCAACTTTGCTGAATTCATGTATCAGTTCTAGCTGACTTTTGGTGGAGTCTATTGGATTTTCCATGTATAATATCATGTCATCTGCAAAAAGCGAAAGCTTGACTTCATCTTTGCCAATTTTGATGCCTTTGATTTCCTTTTGTTGTCTGATTGCTGATGCTAGAACTTCCAGCACTATGTTAAACAACAGCGGTGAGAGTGGGCATCCTGTCGTGTTCCTGATCTCAGGGAAAAAGCTCTCAGTTTTTCCCCGTTGAGGATGATGTTAGCTGTGGGCTTTTCATAAATGGCTTTTATGATCTTTAAGTATGTTCCTTCTATCCCGACTTTCTCAAGGGTTTTTATTAAGAAAGGGTGCTGGATTTTGTCAAAGGCCTTTTCTGCATCGATTGACAGGATCATATGCTTCTTATCTTTTCTTTTATTAATGTGATGTTTCACGTTGATTGATTTGCGAATGTTGAACCAGCCCTGCATCCCAGGAATGAATCCCACTTGATCATGGGAATAATTCTTTTTATAATCTGTTGAATTAGATTTGCTAGTATCTTACTGAGAATTTTTGCATCCATATTCATCAGGAATATTAGTATTAGTTCTCTTTTTTTACTAGGTCTCTGTCTGGTTTAGGAATCAAAGTAATACTGGCTTCATGGAATGAGTCTGGAAGTTTTCCTTCCCTTTCTATTTTTTGGAATAGCTTGAGAAGGATAGGCATTATCTCTGCTTTAAACGTCTGGTAGAATTCCCCTGGGAAGCCATCTGGTCCTGGACTCTTATTTGTTGGGAGATTTTTGATAACTGATTCAATTTCTTCGCTGGTTATGGGTCTGTTCAAGCTTTCTATTTCCTCCTGTTTGAGTTTTGGAAGTGTGGGTGTTTAGGAATTTGTCCATTTCTTCCAGGTTGTCCAATTTGTTGGCATATAATTTTTCATAGTATTCCCTGATAATTGCTTGTATTTCTGAGGGATTGGTTGTAATAATTCCATTTTCATTCATGATTTTATCTATTTGGGTCATCTCCCTTTTCTTTATGAGAAGCCTGGCTAGAGGTTTATCAATTTTGTTTATTTTTTCAAGAAACCAACTCTTGGTTTCATTGATCTGCTCTACAGTTTTTTTAGATTCTCTATTGTTTATTTCTGCTCTGATCTTTATTATTTCTCTTCTTCTGCTGGGTTTGGGGTTGGGTTTGCTGCTCTGCTTCTGTTTCCTTTAGGTGTGCTGTTAGATTTTGTATTTGGGATTTTTCTTGTTTCTTGAGATAGACCTGGATTGCAATGTATTTTCCTCTCAGGACTGCCTTTGTTGCATCCCAGAGCATTTGGATTGTTGTATTTTCATTTTCGTTTGTTTCCATATATTTTTTAATTTCTTCTCTAATTGCCTGGTTGATCCATTCATTCTTTAGTAGGGTGTTCTTTAACCTCCATGCTTTTGGAGGTTTTCCAGACTTTTTCCTGTGGTTGATTTCAAGCTTCACAGCATTGTGGTCCAAAAGTATGCATGGTATGATCTCAATTTTTGTATACTTATGAAGGGCTGTTTTGTGACCCAGTATGTGATCTATCTTGGAGAAGGTTCCATGTGCACTCGAGAAGAAAGTATATTCTGTTGCTTTGGGATGCAGAGTTCTAAATATATCTGTCAAGTCCATCTGATCTAATGTATCATTCAGGGCCTTTGTTTCTTTATTGGCTATGTGTCTAGATGATCTATCCATTGTTGTAAGTGGGGTATTAAAGTCCCCTGCAGTTACCACATTCTTGTCAATAAGGTTGCTTATGTTTGTAATTGTTTTATATATTTGGGGGCTCCCGTATTTGACTCATAGACATTTATAATTGTTAGTTCTTCTTGATGGATAGACCCTGCAATTATTATATAATGCCCTTCTTCATCTCTTGTTACAGCCTTTAATTTAAAGTCTAGTTTGTCTGATATAAGTATGGCTACTCCACCTTTCTTTTGACTTCGAATAGCATGATAAATAGTTCTCCATCCCCTCACTTTCAATCTGAAGGTGTCCTCAGGTTTAAAATGGTTCTCTTGTAGACAGCAAATAGATGGGCCTTTTTTTTTTTTATCCATTCTGATACCCTATGTCTTTTGGTTGGCGTATTTAGTCCATTTACATTCAGTGTTATTATAGAAAGATATAGGTTTAGAGTCATTGTGATGTCTGTAGGTTTCATGCTTGTAGCGATATCTCTGGTGCTTTGTCTCACAGGATCCCCCTTAGGATCTCTTGTAGGGCTGGTTTAGTGGTGATGAATTCCTTCAGTTTTTGTTTGTTTGGGAAGACCTTTATCTCTCTTTCTATTCTAAATGACAGACTTGCTGGACACAGGATTCTTGGCTGAATATTTTTTCTGTTCATCACATTGAAGATTTCCTGCCATTCCTTTCTGGCCTGCCAAGTTTCAGTAGAGAGATCCATCACTAGTCTTATCGGTCCCCCTTTATATGTTAGAGCACGTTTATCCCTAGCTGCTTTCAGAATTTTCTCTTTATCCTTGTATTTCGCCAGTTTCGCTATGATATGTCATGCAGAAGATCAATTCAAGTTACGTCTGAAGGGAGTTCTCTGTGCCTCTTGGATTTCAATGCCTTTTTCCTTCCCCAGATCAGGGAAGTTCTCAGCTATGATTTCTTCAAGTACACCTTCAGCACCTTTCCCTCTCTCTTCCTCCTCTGGAATACCAATTATGCGTAGATTATTTCTCTTTAGTGCATCACTTAGTTCTCTAATTTTCCCCTCATACTCCTGGATTTTTTTATCTCTCTTTTTCTCAGCTTTTTCTTTTTCCATAATTTTATCTTCTAGTTCACCTATTCTCTGCTCTGCCTCTTCAATCTGAGTTGTGGTCATCTCCATTTTATTTTGCAGGTCATTAATAGCATTTTTTAGCTCCTCCTGGCTGTTCCTTAGTCCCTTGATCTCTGTAGCAATAGATTCTCTGCTGTCCTTTACACTGTTTTCAAGCCCAGCAATTAATTTTATGACTATTATTCTAAATTCACTGTTATATTGTTTAAATCGTTTTTGATCAGTTCGTTAGATGTCATTATTTCCTGGACTTTTTTTGAGGGGAATTCTTCCGTTTGGTCATTTTGGATAGTACCTGGAGTTGTGGGGAACTGCGGGGCATTTCCCCTGTGCTGTCTTGAATAACTTGGGTTGGTGGGCGGGGCCACAGTCACACCTGATGTCTGCCCCCAGCCCACCGCTGGGACCACAGACTGGTGTGTACCTTCTCTTCCCCTCTCCTAGGGGCGGGATTCACTGTGGGGTGGCATGGCCCCTCTGGGCTACTTGCACACTGCTAAGCTTGTGGTGCTGGGGATCTGGCATGTTAGCTGGGGTGGATCGGCAAGGTGCACAGGGGTGGGAGAGGCAGGCTCAGCTCGTTTTTCCTTCGGAGATCCGCGTCAGGAGGAGCCCTCTGGCACCGGGAGGGAGTCAGACCTGCCACTGGAGGGATGGATCTGATGGATCCGCAGAAGCACAGCGTTGGGTGTTTGCGCCGTGCAAGCAAGTTCCCTGACAGGAACTGGTTCCCTTTGTGGTTTCCGCTGGGGGATGGGCGAGGGAGATGGCGCTGGCGAGTACCTTTGTTCTCTGCCAAGCTGCGCTCTGTTGTCTGGGGCTCAACAACTCTCCCTCCCCTTGTCCTCCAGCCCTCCCGCTCACCGAGAAGATCTGTTTACTTATAACCCTCCAGATGTTAAGTCCCGCTTGCTGTCAGAACACACTCCGTCCGGCCCCTCTGCTTTTGCCTGCCAGACTCAGGGCCTCTGCTTGGCCGGCGGGCTGCCCCTCTGCCCCAGCTCCCTCCCGCCAGTCTGGGTTGTGCACACCACCTCTCCGCCCTTCCTACCCTCTTCCTATGTCTATGCTTCCTCTTGTCTATGCTTGGCTCCGGAGAATCCGTTCTGCTAGTCTTCTGGCGATTTTCTGGGTTATTTAGGCAGGTTTGGGTGGAATCTGATCAGCAGGACGTGGTCAGCCCAGCGTCCTCCTACACTGCCATCTTCCCAGAAGCCCTCCCCAAATATTAACTTTTTAGTAACCTTAAAGATAGAATATTATTGATAAGTCTTTACTATGGTTTCTATCATTTGTGTTTTATTTTTTTATTTTTATTATTTTTTAAGGTTTATTTTTGAGAGAGAGAGAGCCCTGTTGGTGCACGCACACCGGGGGGGAGGGACAGAGAGAGGACAGAGAATCTGAAGCAGGCACCTTGCTAACAGCTGAGAGTCTGAGAGCCTGATGCAGGGCTGGAACTCACAAACTGTGAGATCATGACCTGAGCCACCCAGATGCCCCTATCATTTGTTTTATTATTTTTTAAAATGTTTATTTACTTTTAAGAGAGAGAGAAAGATAGAGTGTGAGATGAGGAGGGGGAGATCGAGAGGGAGACACAAAATCCAAAGCAGGCTCCAGGCCCTGAGCTGTCAAGCACAGAGCTTGATGTGGGGGTTGAACACATGGACCGAGAGATCATGACCTTAGCCAGTCAGATGCTTAACTGATTGAGCCACCTAGGTGCTCCTTCATTTGTGTTTTAAATGTAAGCTTTGTAGGGCTCCTGGGTGGCTCAGTCAGTTGAGCCTCTGACTTCAGCTCAGGCCATGATCTCTTGGTCTGTGAGTGCAAACCCCGCGTCGGGCTCTGTGCTGACAGCTCAGAGCCTGGAGCCTGCTTCGGATTCTGTGTCTCCCTCTCTCTCTCTGCCCCTCCCCTGCTCATGCTCTGTCTCTCTGTCTCAAAAATAAAAACGTTAAAAAAAATTTTTTTTTAAATAAATGTAAGCTTTGTTATTTATGAATTGGATAGATAATATTCAGTGTCCTCATAATTAGGTTATGCAAAACTCTGAATGCATATGCAAATATGTATTATCTTCTATTTGTGTGAGAATACTTTAATTTTGCTTTATCAACTCAAGTAGGCAAGTACCACTGTTTTTATTTTAAACCCTCTTGCCAACCTCCAGCACCTAATAAGGTGGTCTATACACAGTAGACTTCCAATAAATTCTTATTAAATAAATGAAATGTCTGGAATAAAGAAGAAAAAATAGAAAACTTAAACTATATTTAGAAGAAGTAAATTTTCAGAAAGGAAAATGATCTAGAAAAATAGTAGTTACATATTTTGTGTTTTAAGTTTTGAAACATTGCTGAGGAGTCATTTCTAAATCATAAAATATAACACATTCTACTCACACTAAAAACAAACAAAAAACTAGCCTATTACCTTCCGCAGTCTATCTGTGAAACTAGGCCTTCAATTCCTTCCATGAGTTGTGGACCTGTCTTCTCAGCAGTGGGGCTGTGTCCCAGCTGTCCACAGCTATTGTCTCCAAATGTGAACACTTTCCCATTCTGTTTAAAAAAGAAGGAATAGAAGGAATCAAACTATTATTTAAATATTAATTATAAATTATATTATTTAAATTATTATTTAAATTATTATTTAAATATTATTATTAACAATAATAATTATTATTAAATATTAATATTATTATTAAATTATTAATATTAAATATTATTTAAATATTATTTAAATTATTTAAATATTAATATTATTATTAATATTATTATTTAAATATTAATATTATTAATATTATTAAATTATTAACATTAAATATTATTATTTAAATTATTTAAATATTAATTATAAATTATAATATTTAAAAAAGTAACTAGAAACTTAAAGATAAGTATCATCAGAGAATTATATGAGAGTACTATATGAAGGGTCTTATATTTATTATTTCTAAGAGTGTATGTAAGTTAACTCATTAAACATGAAAAACCGTTGGCTTTCATTGTAGAATCAATGGATGGCTCAAGAATAACATATTTAAATAGAGGGTTGCTTTATTTATTTGAACATTTCTCTGAAAACAATCTTTTCTCAAAAGATGATTTTTTTTTTTTTTTAATTTTTTTTTTTTTTCAACGTTTATTTATTTTTGGGACAGAGAGAGACAGAGCATGAACGGGGGAGGGGCAGAGAGAGAGGGAGACACAGAATCGGAAACAGGCTCCAGGCTCTGAGCCATCAGCCCAGAGCCTGACGCGGGGCTCGAACTCACGGAGTGTGAGATCGTGACCTGGCTGAAGTCGGACGCTCAACCGACTGCGCCACCCAGGCGCCCCAAAAGATGATTTTTTTTAAGTGTATTTGTTTTTTTTAGTAATCTCTACACCCAACTTTGGGCTCGAACTCACAACCCCACTATCAAGAGTTGTATGCTCTTCTGACTGAGCCAGCCAGGGGCCCCTCAAAAAATGATTTTTTTTAAAGTTTTGTTTATTTATTTTGAGAAAGAGGGAGAGAGAAAATGAGTGTGAGTCGGGGACGGGCAGAAAGACAGATGGGGAGAGAGAGAATCCCAAGCAGGCTCTGTGCTATCAGCGTGGAGCCTGATGCAGGGCTCTATCCTACAAACTGAGAGATGGGGACCTGAGCTGAAACCAAGAGTCTGGAGGCTCAACCAACTGAGCCACACAAGTGCAACCAAAGATGACTCTTGATTAAAACAACTCTAGCTTTCTCCTGTCCACTAAGAATAATATAATCCATACACGCTTTTAAACAAATACCAGGGCACCTGGGTGGCTCAGTTGGTTAAGCGTCTGACTTCGGCTCAGGTCGTGATCCCATGGTTTGTGAGTTAGAGCCCCACATCGGGCTCTCTGCTGTCAGCACAGAGCCTGCTTCGGATCCTCTGTCCCCGTCTCTCTCTGCTCCTTCCTCGCTCACACTCTCCCTCTCTCTCTCAAAAATAAACATTAAAAAAGTTAAAACAGGGGCGCCTGGGTGGCTCAGTTTGTTGAGCGTCCGACTTCGGCTCAGGTCATGATCTCGCGGTGTGTGGGTTCGAGCCCCGCGTTGGGCTCTGTGTTGACAGCTCAGAGCCTGGAGCCTGTTTCAGATTCTGTGTCTCCCTCTTTCTCTGACCCTCTCCTGTTCATGCTCTCTCTCTCTCTCTCTCTCTGTCTCAAAAATAAATGTTAAAAAAAAATTTTTTTTAAGTTAAAACAAGTAATACAAATTATTTTAGCTATTTAGTTTTTAAATAATCATTTCAACCACACAAATAGTTTTCAAGTCTATTCCTTATGGCTATGGAGAGAATCCACCCCATTGGAATATACTATTTGGCCAGTATAACAAGAGGATGCAAACATTTACAAAGCAGGCTCATAATTTTGCCAAGCAAGAAATGGAACAAAGTAGGTTCTAGTCTATAATTTGGGTTATTGAAATCTGTAAAAATTACTTCATCTCTTCTATAATAATTTTCACCTGTAGAACTACATTATGAATGAATCATTGCTAAAAGGATTCTCTCCTATATTAATCTAACTCAGCGGGTATCTAAAAATATTTCCTAAAGCTGAAGTTAGCTTTTGTTAGAGGATCTTGAAACTTTCATGGTTTATATTTGGCTCATTTCTCCTTTTTAGATATTTGTACATTGAATGGATATAGTTGAGATACTGATACGCATATGGCTTTTAACAACAGCCAATACCTATACCTTGTGGTAACATTTCTCATTTGCTAAAAATAGCAAAACATTTTAGATTACCTGGGTAAGCACTGCAGTGTGCTCATGACCACAGCTGATATAAACCACACCAAGAGTTTTCAGCACACTAACTGAACGAGGCTTGTAGCTTTGCACTGTTGAAAGAAAGCACAATGTCCAGAGTGTAGGAAACAGCCTCAGAATCCATGAGTTTTTACATCTTTTAATATTTTTATCATCTTGTAATTAGTTAACATAATTTTTAAAATGAACACTCAGAAGTATTATAAAATAGAGGGAAAGCCCTGCTTTGGAAAAGAAAGAAAGGCAGTCCTTTAGCATTTATTTCTGGAAACTTTGATCTTCTATAACACCTAACACTATTCTCCTACAAAGCTGTTTTAAGACCTTTATTCCCAGTAATATTGCCATTATGTTATATTCATTTCTGTCACATTGTAGGTGTTCTGCAAATATGCAATAATAATTGAGAAAATAAGACTTATTTCATGTTGGCAGAGTTAAATGAAACAAGATGTAAGTACTGGTACTTAACAGGCACCAAATATGTTAGCCGAATGTAAAGAACTGAACAGAGGAGGAACAGAGTTCATGGGGAAGACTTCACAGTGAGTTTAAGGGTTGCCAGGAACTGGTTTTTTCTCCAGCCAGCATCTTCTAATCCAGTGGTTCTCAAACTTGACTGCACATTGGAATAACCCGTGGAATCTTTAACAATGACCGATGCCTGGTTTCCATCCCCAGACATTCTGATTTACTTGGTATAGGGTCTAACTTGGGCACTGCAACTTGTTTGGAGGGGGTGGGCACTGGGATTTTTCAATGCTCTTGCAGTAGAAAAAATAAGGGGCTTCGGAAGATGTCTGTGTCCTTTCCCCAGAGGCTGTGAATATGTTAGGTTACACTGCAAAGAGGAGTTAAGGAAGCAGATGGAATTAAAGTTGCTAAACTGTCGACCTTAAAATAGGGAGGTTAGCCTGGATTATCTGTGTGGGCCCAATGTAATTACAAATTCCTCCTTTGACTGAGGAAGAGGGAGGTAGGAGAGTCACTGTCAGAGTGACTTGAGGAAGACTTAACCAGCTATTGCTGGCTTTGAAGAAGGGGGCTATGAGTCAAGGAATGTAAATGGACTCTAGAGGGGGAAAAAAGCAAGAAAATAATGCAAGGTTCATCCCCACCCCACACCTGGTTGCCCCAAAGCTGCTGACACTTTTTTTTTAAGCCCACTGAGACCTGCATAAGACTTCTGACTACCAGAACTATAGTTCTGGTAAGAACTATAAGAAAGAATTCCATGTTGTTTCAAGCCACAAGTTTCTGGTAATATATTACAGTGGCAACCAAAAATTAAGATGGCACCCCAGGTGATTCTAATATATTCCAGAGCCTGGGAATCACTGCTCTAATCATTGAGAGTACCCTTTGCAGAGCTGGTCTTCCAACTGGAAAGAAAGAATGATTTACTGCAAGAACAAGATTATCTTGTTACCTGAGACATTACTCCCGAAGAAGGCCAGCTGCCCTGCATTGTTGCTTCCCCAGCCAAATGAAGTCCCAGAGAGAGACAGGGCAAAGCTGTGGGCCCCGCCTGCAGCCACCTGAGCCAGGGGGATGCCATCCAGGGACCTCACCCTCTGTGGGCTGGCTTGGGAGGGGAGCTCCTTCCCCAGGCCCAACTGCCCATGGCTGTTACTTCCCCATGAAAACACTTGGCCATCTACAAAAATAAAGAAGAGAAATTCAAAATTGTAAAAATATTGGAATACCAAATTCGAGTAGAAACTACCACCCTAATTCTAAAGATCTTTAATACTTAAAATAGGGACAAAAGAGGTTAGAGTATTCTGACTAAAGGCAAGGAAGATGGTCAAGAACACCTTCAAAAGTCCCTTCCAACAACATCCACTCCTCTTCTCCCTCCCAGTCAAGGGCAACTGTGTTCTTTCAGCTGCTCAGACTAGAAATCTTGGGAGTCATGCTCATCTCCTTTCTTCCTTTTACACCCTTCTACCTAGCAAATCCTAAAGTCTCTATCTTTAAAATGTATCTGGAATCTGACCACTTCTCACCTCCTCACCGTTACCACCTTAGCCACCAAGCCACCATCACTTTTCTCCTAGAAGATTACAACAGCACCTCACTGGGTTCCCAGAGTCCATGTTTGTCTGTTCTCCAAAGGGTAGCCAGAGTGGTCTTTCAAAAAAATAAGTCAGACTGAACCCTTTAGGGATTTTCTGTCTCACTCAATAAAAGGCCAATTCTCACCACAGCTCACAAGCGCCAGGTCACCAGGATTCCCCATGACACATCTCAGACTTCATTTCCCCCTTGCTCATACCTTTCCAGAGCCCCTGCTGTTCCCTGTTGAGTATGCCACAACCTCATGGCCTTTACATCTGGATCATTCCTTTGAATCATGGCCTTAGCATCTTGTCTCCCTCCTCCCCTTCTTTTGGTGTCTGCTCACCTTGTAAGAAATAGCTTCCATGACATCCTTTATAAAAGAGAAAGACCCCTTTCCTCCATTTGAGTACTTGCTCCCATTCCCTTACCTGCCTTCATTTTTTTCCCCACACCCTTATCTCTGTTATATGACATAATTATTTGTCTATGTGTTTAAGGCTCACTTCTCCTACATACCCCCATAATATAAACTCCATGAAAGCGCAGTCTTAGGTTTGTTCACTGCTATATCCTCTTTGCCGGAAACATTACAGGCACTTAACAAACATTTGTGGAATGACTGGATGGGAGAAAACAACCAACAACATTTTATGTTGAATTTGACCAGAGGTGGATAATTTACATGAGGTCAAAAGTCAAGATCTTCTAATATTTCATTGTCTACCCAGGAAACTGCCAACGTGTCTCAGATGTTTATGTTATTACATCTAATTTTTTCTTTTTTAAACTCTTCTAAAGCTAGTTCTACCACTGGAAAGTATTTCTGAGGGCACAATGCAGAATGTCAAACCCACAGTAAGGTCTATGAGAACTCACAGTTCACCATAGCAAATGTACTGGGTACCCGGGCTTCACACAACCTTCACAATCCAGACCAATGTAAAGACAAATCAATACCCTGAGGAAATAATTCAAACTATTTCAATAATTAAGAAGAAGAAAAGTATGGAAGGAAAAGAGACTAATATTTATTGTACCCCTACTATCTGCTTTGGACTATGCAGGATATATTGTATGTCTTGTTTCACTGAATCTTCTAAACAGCCTGTAAGGTAGACATCAGTACTCCTACAGATGAGAAAATCGAGAGTCAAGTTAAATAACTTGCCCTAGATCAAATAGCTGGAAATGGCAGGAAGGAATTATACAATAGCCACAGGATTATAGTACGGTCTCATGGCCTGTGTGGTCCAGTGGTTAAGCACTTAGGATTGGGATGTAAACAAGTATTGGTTCAAATCTCACTATCTGTTAGTGTGTGACCTTAGGCAAATTGCTGAAAGTCTGAGTCCAAATTTCTTCATTTCTAAAATGAGAATACAAATAATGCCCAGGTTCAGTGTTTGTTAAGTGACTGAATGAGATTATACATGTAAAGCATTTCACAAAATAGCTGGTGCGACAGAAGGCAACCAGGAAATAAACGTTGGCTGTTCATAGCCCTTGTGGCACAGCTGCAATTATGCATAAGATATCACCTGAAAGACATACAAATGTTAAATGTCTCTTGAAGGCAGTCAGAATATGCCACCCCAAAATATGTCATTTTGGCATAAGTGTTATCTTGAGCTGAAGGCAATTGAGAATCGATCTATGTAGGAAAAGTTCTCTGCCCCTCCTCTTATCCACCCAAAAGCAATGTATATATTTCCCTTTGTGAAGGTGTCCTTTCCTGCACCAGGGATGGGGCACTGACTCATCACCAGAGATGGAAAGTCTGCAACAACATGAGTCTTCACAAATAACCCTTAATAAACTAACTCTTATCTTCCATTATTTCCACATATTTCCAAGTCACTTCCCTACAATTGATCATCCCACAAAGCCCAAATCTTTCCTTTGTTAAAATGGTATATAAGTCCCCAAGTCTAATGACTTCTTGAGTTTCACTTCTTTTTTGTGAACTTCCATGCATGAAAATATTAATAAAACTCGTGCCTTTTGTCTTGCTAATCTGTCTTTTGTCACATAAATTTGCAGGCTACCAGGTGCTAAACTTAAGAGGATGGAAGAAAAGTTTTTCCTCTGCAACACTCTCCATTGAAAAATTTTGAATGATGATGGACAAAGGATGGGGGATGTTAGTAGAAAAAATATAGTCATGATTTTGATACCTTGACTTTCCTTTCTTTTCTTTTTAGGTAGGTAAAATCCAGCACAGAGCCCAACGTGGGGCTTGAGCTCACAACCCTGAGATCAAGACCTGTGCTGAGGTCAAGAGTCAGATGCTTAACTGACTGAGCCACCCAGCCACCACATTGACATTTTGACTTTTCTTTCTTTGATCTAAGTCAAAAAAACAAATAGGCCTTAGTGTATTTGAGTCTGCCGGTGTATACAGCCATTCAGCACAAAGGGCAAAGTTCTGGAAATAAAACCACTACTAAATTCTGAGAGAGTCAGATCAGGTCATGAGAACAGAGATGACCCTTTATAGCATCGATATGAATGAGTCACTACTTAGAGTATAATAAGAACAAAGACAATTGAAAAAACAATGAAGAACAATAGAGCTTATGAAATCTAAAAAGTTAAAAACTTCTAAATGCATGAAAATTAGTCCCACTGCATTAAAAATCAACAGGTATCATTCATATTAAAGACAAATTACTTTGTAATGATACTTAGAAGATCCAAAAAGCCATTTTTACCTTCTGATAATGCCAGAGAGTGGTAGTTTCCACAGGAAACTTGTATAATTTTTATACCAGTCAGAGTTTTTATCTTCCTGTAGTAAAAATGATACAAAAATCTATTAATCCTTCTTTAGAGTGGCTCACCAAGTGAACTACAGATATGTAAAATGATCCCAGGTAATACATTTGGTTTAGGGAAATAGCTTTCTTTTCTTTTTTTATGAGTTGGGCTACTTTAATGTTTTTTACAATAGAATAGTTCTCTTGATGACTGCAGATATATAGGGCTGTTTGGTAATAATCAGAAACACCACAGTAATGGTGGTTTTCCTGATTGGTGTATAATCTTTAGAAATTATAAAGAATTACTTGCTTAAAACTGCTGTCAACCCAACATTCAACATTCATGCGTTCATCGTTTTCGGGATTGTTGGCAACCTGGGCATATTTTCCCTGGAAATAATTTATTTTCTTATATTTCTGTAGTACCTTTAAGCCAAAGCCCTCTAAGTGTTTTTAACATGACATCAACAAGCATAAAGGTACAGAGCAGAATCTAAACAGTTGTAATACACAAGTGATTTTTATTGGACTTTTAATGCAGTATATAATGTACTAACTTTTATTCTATATTTATTGCCTTAAAAGAAAAATAAATTTCTTCATGCACATATGACATGGGGCTTTAAAATTTATAGAACACTGTTATTTACATCACCTGATTTAAGCCCTATTTGATAAATAAATCACTAGGTTGAATCCTATTACATTGCCATTTTTGTGGATCAAAAAGGTAACTACCAGCAATTTCATATGGTTGCATCTAGTAGTGGTCAGAGTTCTAGTTTGCTCTAGGGAATCATGTTAGAGGTATCACGTTGTAGAACTAGACTCAAACCTTCGTCTTTTCATTCAAAGTTCAATGCTTGTTCTCCAAAGCCACAGCACTCATACAATTCAAAACCAGAAGAGGTAACAAAAAGTAACCTCCTAGTATTAAAAATCATGCTTTTAAAAATTCTTACACATGTAACTCATGAATGTACAATTCAGACTGCTTGTCATATCATTTGTCCTAGGAAGCTGTTTATGAGGATATGATTCCTCCCCCTTACCCCATCATCTTACTACTTTTCCGTAAGTAAAAGTTTCCTCTTCTGGTTTGGATCCAGTGATAGGGGCATGCGAATTAACTGACAATAGACAGATTGAAAGGAGAAAAGACAAACTTTATTTATATGTACAGATGGGAGCTGCCAGTAATGGAAAATTTGTGGAATCACCATATATGTATATATATATATATATATATATATATATATATATATATCAGGTATATCTGATATATATATAGATATATATCAGTATATCTGATATATATATATATCAGTATCTGATATATATCTATATCTATATCTCTCTCTCTCTCTCTCTCTATATATATATATATATATATATACTGATATATTTGCTATATCAGTATAGCAAAAGGGAGGTTTTTAGGGCTTCAATAGGAGAGTATGGAAGGTTTCATAGGGTTTTTTTTTTTTTGTGTTGTTTGGGCAGTCTGTCTTCACAGCATCTGAATTCATAAGAAACTCCCTCCAAGCTGTGAATGGCAGCTGTTTTTTTCAAGGAGTCTTTGCTTTAGTCAGAAGGGAATTTCCAATAAGATTTCTTTCTGCATCTTCTGTTCAATGTTTTGACTTTAAAGTAATCTTTATATTTTATTTTTACTTATAGGTTATGTTTATTTTATATTTATTTATTTACCAAGTGGGTCCCCTCGGTTATTTCCAATATATGAGATTAAGATCAAGGAGTCACATGTTCTCCTTTTACCCTGACCTTCTTCATAGGACTCTAATTAAATAATAATTGGGGTTAGGAGTTTTTTCTCTCACTACACTATAATCATTGAGGTTAGGGAGTTTGTCATAGTATCTTTGTACCCTGACATCTTGCATGGTGCCTAGCACATGAAACTCAAAAATACTGAATGAATGAATGAATGAATGAATGGAAATACTTACTGAGGTATAAGATTTATTTCCTTAAATTCTCCAATTCCCAGCTGCCCTTCAGAACCAGCTCCCCATGCGAAGACCCTTCCTTTGTAACAGACAGCAAGGGAGTGTTCCTTTCCACAGCTCACCAGTTCAACACGTAGAGTTTCCAATGCCTGAATTGGTTCTTCAGGAACAAAAACAAAATAAAACTTCTCAGAAAGATCACTCAGATTTCTCATCTTTTCCAATGGACTTTTAAATCATGCCCTGACATCCTCACTAAAGTTTGAAGGAAAAAAGCTCAATGTGTATTACGCTGTCTGTATGGGAACATGGTTACTATTTAAAAGGATGAGCTTCAGGGGCACCCCGGTGACTCAAGTCAGTTGACTTTTGATTTTGGCTCAGATCATGATCCCAGGGTCATGAGATTGAGCCCCATGTCAGGCTTTGCGCTGAGCATGAAGCCTGCTTGGGATTCTTTCTCCCTCTGACCCCTCCTCTCGCTTTCAATATAGAATAGCATACCATAGACTAGAATAGGATGAGCTTCATGGAGAAAGGGAACTTGTAGGAACTACGATGCTTGACTTAACATTTCTCTATAAGGATGGTAGCAAAACAAAAGGAGACAGAGGGAAGATGGGATTGCCTCCACTCTCCTCTTCTGACTTTCCCAGCCCTGAACAGTGAGAATAGTGAATTCCTTGCTCAGGAGGAAATGGGCAGGGAGCCTGCCTCATGAATGAGAGAGGCAGAAGCCAGATCCTCTCACAAAGAATGCAGTAGGAGCACCTGGCTGGCTCAGTCTGTAGAGCTTGTGACTCTTGATCTCAGGGTTGTAGGTTGGAGCCCCACATTGGGTGCAGAGATTACTTTAAAAAATAAAATCTTTTTAAAAAAGTAGTAATATGCCTCTCATGAGCCAAAAATGCCCACAAATGAAAACCTAATCATTTGTAGTGTGATCCCTACCAGTCAATCTAAGCTTTTCCCAAAGTGTTTGTTTCTGAATTATTAGAGGTTTTGAGTTAAATATATCACATTTATTTTGAGATAAAGAGAGAAAGAGAGAGAAGGGAAGGGGAAGAGAGACAGGGAGAGAGAGAGAATCCCAAGAAGGCTCCACGATGCCAGCACAGAGTCCTGATTTGGGGCTTGATCTTAAGAAGTGTGAGATCATGACGTGAGTCGAAATCAAGAGTTGGATACTTAACTAACTGAGCCACCCAGGAGCCTTTAGTTTTCTTTTTTTAAACCTGTGTGATCTTATCCTTTTCAATTAGTTTCAAACCATGGGGCAATAAAAAAAATGTCCCAAAGATTCATACACTCATGAAGGCTGAAACTGGTACCACATTCCTAGACAACAATTTGGCATCAAGTATTATGTTGCCCCTCATTTCCACCTAAAAGGGATTAGGATATGCCATCCCAAAATATTCCACTTGAGCAATTTTTGGAGTTGAAGGCAACTGAAAATCAAGAGAAGCAGGAAGAGTTCTCTGCCCTCCCCTCATCCACCTAAAAGCAGAGTATAAAATTTCCTTGTAAAGATGTACCCCCTCTTCCATACTAGGAAGAGAAGAGTAACTCTTATCATTAGAGTTGGCACTAAGATGAGTCTGTATAGACAGCTCTTACCAAAATAACCCTTTTCTTTCATTAATCTCTCTCATACATTTCCTAGTCACTTCCCCACAACTGATCATCCTTCAAAGTCCAAAACCCCTTTTCTTTGCTAAAATGGCATATAAGTCCCTGAATCTAATCACTTCTTGAGTTTCCCTTCTTTTCTGTGAACTCCTGTGCACATAAAATATTAATAAAATTGTATGATTTTTCTCATGTTAATCTGTCTTTATCAGCTTAGTTCGTAGGCCTTCAGAGCAAGAACTAATAGGGTAGAGGAGAAGTTTTTCCTCCCAGACACAACACTTGGGATTATTCTAGGTAAGTAATCAGAAATATGGTCAAATAATGGCAATCATAGTATTATTTATAAAAGCCCCTAATGAGAAAAAAACAAAAACAAAACTAATTTCTAACAAAGAAAAATAATTAAATTGCACTGTTAAAGCCTAGAATGTTATGCAATAATTTAAAATGTATTTTCCAAAAGTACACAATAAGGGGGACCTGGGTGGCTCAGAGGGTTGAGCCACCAACTCTGGATTTCAGCTCAGCCCATGATCTCAGGGTTGGTGAGATGGAGCCCCGCGTGGGGCTCTGTGCTGATGACTCTGCTTGGGATTCTCTCTCCTCTCTCTCTCTCTCTCTTCCCCTCCCCCACTCGAGCTGTCTCTCTCAAAATAAATAAACATTAAAAAAAATCATAATAAAAGGGCAATGTTCATGATATGTTTCATAAGAGCGCAATTTACAGAGTTGCATAATACCGTGTATACAAAACTATATAATGACATGCTTTTATAAAATTAAATGTATGATAGAAAAAAGCGAAAAAAGAAATGCATCAAAATATTAGTAGTTGTCTTTGGGTATAGGAATTATAGGCAATTTCTTTTCCTGTGTTATAATAATCAGTAATGGTAAAAATGCTATTATGTATTTTATTTAAAAAAAAAAAAAAAAAAAAGACGCTGTGGGCTATATCTGAGAGTTAGAGGTGTCCCGCCCATAAACCAGTTTGGAAGGTCGTTCTGATGGGCCCAGATAGATTCGCTCAGGCAAGGACTAGTATGGAAAGGCTTAGTAGGAAGTACCACGTCTCTTTTTAAAGGAACGCGGTCCCGTTAGTTTCGCTTTCAGTTTTGCTTTGAAGGAGAACTGGAAACCGAAAACAACCGCGCATCTGGAAAACGAAACTGACGAAGTTGCGCGCGAAGGCGTGGAGCAACGTTTCCCCGCCTCTGGAGGCCCAGGGGACCCGGGACTCCCAGCAGCATCCCCTGCCTGGCCCCGCGCCCCGCACCTTTGCCCCGGGCACTTACTTGGCTGCTCCTCACGCTGCAAGCCTCTCCGCCCCAGCTGGCCCCGGCTGTTGTCCCCGCATGAGTGCACAGCGCCGTCGCTCAGCAGCAGCAGCGAGTGGCGCTCCCCGCTGGCGGCCTGCCGAAGCTCGGGACCGCCCCGGGCCGCAGGCCTCCGGCGCAGAGGTCCTTTGGAGCTGGCGCCCCAGCACAGGTACATCCCGCTCCCCCGCCCGGCCTCCAGTGGCTGTGCGTTAAGCCTGGACCGGCTCGCCAAGGTTAGTGACAGGCTGTGTGCTGATTTGCCGGAAACCTGGAGGCTAGGAGGAACAGCCCGAGTCTGATAACATCAGGGAGTCCGACTCCCCACCCCGCAGCAGCACCGCCCTGGCACCCTTAGTCATCCAGCACCCTGGCCAATGGCTTTTGTGGATCAAACGTGACCCTCGAGTGCTGAGGAGCAGAGAGGGACTCCAGAGGAAGAGCTTCTGGATTTACTTACATACTAGCTAAGTCATTTATGAGCTGTGTGATTTTGGGCAAGTTGCCTAAGGAATCCGTGCCTCAGCTACCACGTCAATGAGAATGTGGACAGTAATACAGCAAATCTAATGTTAGGGTAATTTAACAGATAATACATAATGTTAGAATAATGCCTAGAATGCTTAATAAAAGCATCCGAAGCATTTTCTAAGCTGTTTTTGGCACTGGTAATGCAAAATCCTCATGGTACTAACATTCTCCTGTTTATAAACAGGTAAATAGTATAATGTCAAGTGACAACATGAAGAAATATAACAGTAAAGTAATAGTGGGGTCAGAAGGAAGTTGTATTTTTTAAATACTTATTTCTTTATTAAGGTCTATTTATTTTGAACGAGAGAGACTGCATGAGTGGGGGAGGGGCGGGGGGGGGGGAGAGAGAATCCCAAGCAGGTTCGGCACTGCCAGTATGGAGCCTGACTAGGGATTCTGAGGGCCTGAAGTGACAACCATGAGATCATGACCTGAGCTGAAATCAAGAGTCAGAAGCTTAACCAGCTGAGCCACCCAGGCGTCCCGGGAACTTGTATTTTTTGATAAGATTTCAGAGAACACTTCTCTGATGAAGCGACATTTGAGCAGGGAGCTTAGGGGACATGGGACATGAGGGAATGACTCATGTTCATGTCTAATGGCAGAGGGTGAAGGAGAGCAGTTGGAAGGTTTTCTTGTTTTTTGGTTTTTTTTTTTTTTTAAGAAAAGCAGTTGTTAGTATTTAGTGAACCTCTCTCCATGTGACTTCAGGCTACCAGGACACAGGCTCGCCCCACGCCTTTAATCTTCTCCTCAGTTCTTCTACTGAAGAATTTGGCCTTCACGATGACAGGCTATTTAGGGAGCTTTCCCTTTCCCAATACTTTGTAGTAGCCCGATCACACCACATCAATGATAGGAGCAGCTCCAGTCTTGTTTTTGGCAGCATTTACCCGTGTCTGCTCACTGACCAAGGTCCACAGTTTATCAAGCTTAACAGTTGGGTAGAAGCTCTGGTTCCTTTTTAAGTGGTAATGCCTCACACCAACTTTTCCAAAGTAACCTGGATGATATTTGTCAAAGTTGATCCTGTGGTGATGCATGCCACCAGCATTATCCCGGCCTCCTGGGTGCTTCCAGTGCTTGCCGATGCGGCCGTGGCCATGGCTCACGTGGCCCCAAAGTTTCCGGGTCTTTCTCAGTCTGGATGGCATGTCAGCAGCCTACAAGAAAGAGCACAGTTGGAAGGTCTTGAAGAGAGAAGTGACATGATCTGACTTTAGTTTTAAAAGATTCCTTCTGACTGCCATGTAGAATATAATAGAACAAAAATGGAAGCAGAAAAGCCAGTTAGGAGAGGCTGCTGTAGGAGGCCAGGTTGGAAGGATGCCCTTGGGACTAAGGCAGTACCCTAGAAGGAAGGAGAGAAGAAATGAACACATTCAAGATGTTTTGAAAGAGTCTACAGATTTGCTGATGGGTTGGAAGAAGGAGGAGAGAAAAAAAGAAAAGGATGAGGATTATTCCAAAGTTGGCCTGAACAGCTGGGTGAATGGTGGTTCCCTTTCTTGGCATGGGGAAGCCTGAGTGAGGCTTCACTTTGGGGCTGGTGGGTCAGGAGTCCAGTCTGGTATTAACTGTGGGATGCTTGTTACATAAGGAGGCAATAGGATTAACTGTTTTGGAGTTGTGCAGAGAAGTCAGGGTGGAGTCATAAAATTGAGAGTCTCAGTGTAGAAAGGATACTTAAAGCCAAATGGGGGATTGAGATCACTCAGTGGGAGGTGAATGTGGCTAGCCTATAACAGAGGACGGATCCTAGAAGGAAGACCATGAAGGGTGGTATGTACCAAGCAGGTGACGAACAAGGGAATGATGATCTTTGACAATTGCTTGTTGAGCAAGATATGGATTGAGTATTGATCTTTAGGTTTGGCAAAATAGACGTCGTTGGTGACTGTGACAATGTTAGCCATCATTGGCATTACTGTTTTATTTTTATTTTTACTTTTTTAAGTTTATGTATTTATTTTGACAGTGAGAGAGAGGGAGTGCATACATACATGTACAAGCAGGGGGGGGTGGCAGTGGTGGCGGTGGAGGAGTTAGAGAGTGAGGGAGAGAGAATCCCAGGCAGGCCCCAAGCTGTCAGTGAGGAACCTGACTTGGGACTTGAATGCATGAACCGTGAGATTATCACCTGAGCTGAAGTTATTGAGCCACCCAGGCAACTACCCTGTATGTATTTCTTAAAAAAACAATCAACTGGAGAGCTAACATGTAAATGTATTGTGTCCCCATCACCTAGCACAGTGTCTGCCACATAAAAAGAACTCAATAAAAGTTAGTGAGATAAGTAAATACAATGCAACTTAAACCGATCATACTTCTATTGCTTGAGAAAGAGATAACTAGATAACTCTCAATTCATCTGTGTTCATGCACTTGAAAATGGTAGCTCCATTTATTGAATGTTTACCATGTGTTGGCTATTTTATTTATTTGTTTATTTATTTTTAAAGTTTATTTATTTATTTTGAGAGATAGCGTGAGCAGGGGACGGGCACAGAGAAAGGAAGAGAGAATCCCAAGCAGGCTCCACACTGTCAGCGCAGAGCCCGACACAGGGCACAAATTCACCAACGGTGAGATCATGTCCTGAGCCCAAATCAATAGTCAGACGCTTAACTGACAGAGCCACTCAGGCGCTCTACGTGTTGGCTATTTTATGTAAAATACCTACTTTAGTTCTTTCATCAGTTTTTCTCAGTTAAGATTCTTTTGGTTGCACGTGACAGAAAATATGACCTAAGCTCATTGAAGCAAAAGAAATTACTGTAGATTGCATTATGCTTATTCAAAAATATTTGATTTGCATCTCTGCCCTATGGCATCAAGCTTGAGCATGTGAATGTGTTCTGGCCAATGACATGCAAGCATGGAGTGTCTTCTGGGCAGATGGTTTAAGGGCCAACAATTATTTACCTACTCTCTTTTCCCTCTATTACAATTGTTGATTTTCCAGATCGAGATTAGCTTCATCATCCTGGGTCCCAGATTAGAAACAATAACCTAGCAGAGTTACAGGTAATCTTTGTAGCATAAGTGAGAAATCAGTGTTCATTGTTGTAAGTCCCTAAGTTTTTGGAAGGTACTTGCTATTGCACAGATTGCCTAACTTAGAGTTTTCTGACATTCACATACTAAAAAGTCCAATCAGCATGGCTGATTTCAGGAAAGACTGTCAACAAGGACTTAATGTCAGGGAAACTGGCTGGCATGTGACTTTTGATCTCGGGGTTGTGAGTTCGAGCCCCACACTGGGTGTAAGATTATTTAAAAATAAGATCCTAAAAAGAAAACAAGTGCTTAATGTCCTAATGATTCCATTTCTCTGTACCTCTTCACCCTATCTCCTGCTATGAGGACTTCATCTTCCGGCTCCTTTGAGATAGCAAGAGAGTTTTGACAACTCTAATCTTTATTTATTTATTTATTTATTTTTAACTATACATCACATTTATTTTTCCAAAGAACTTCCAAACTCCCTCCTTGCTACAAAATAACAAACAAAAACATTAATAATATAGAGGTAGGAGTAATTTTTGAGGTTAAATTGTCATCTTAGTAGGCATCAAACCCTAGCTGAATTGCCTTGTGTGTAATAAAAGATATTCTTATGCCTGAAATAGATCATGAGATACTTGGGTGACAAACAGCCTTTTAATTTCAATGACACCTAGAGCCTCCCAGGATCTACTCTCCATTCTCTGCCTTCTCTTATTTCCATGTTTCGGTTTTGTACTGAAAAGCAGCCACTTCTACATCCTTGATCAGACACTAACAGCAGACCAGACATGGTAACTATAGTTCTCTCCCTCCCGACAACTCTAATCTTTATATCCAACTCTCTGCTTCACAGCCTTGGAGAATGTGGTGTTTAGGTGTGATGCTCTCACATGTCTCCCCCTGAGCCAATCAAGGCTTCCAGGAGATCAAGTCAGTCACTTGGCAGATTTGTTGGCCACATGGGGGTGGAACCTCACCCAAGCAGTTGGTCTGAGAGTGAGGAGTAGGCAGATTCCAAAATGAAAGCTGGGCACGTTGCTGGAAGAAGTGGGGAACGGACGCTAGGGAGATAAGCAACAAGTATTTTCTGTATTGTGTATCAATCATGTAAAATAGATATTATTATTCCCATGTGTGGGTAAGGAATCAGGCTCAATGTTTTGGTAACTTTGGCATGTGAGTGACAGGATATTAACATTGGTCAATCTGGCTAGAAAGCCTATTTAATTTCCACTATAACACACTCTTCAAGGTCTCTGATCTCTCCTCTTGTGCCCCCCTGAGGTTGATGGCACATCCTCACAACCATTCCACCTAGACAACTCCCGATTCATCTCATATTCCCTCCCCACTGCAAAATCCTTCCTGAACCAATTAGTTGCTGAAGGATGGATGTGGGCTCAGATCAGCAACATTTCATTTTCTACCCATTTTCTACCTCCACCACTCCTACCCTTCCTCAGCTCTTTTGCAATGATCTCTCACATGTCTGTATCTCTAATATCTGGCATCTCTAATTGATCTTATATATTCTCCTAAGAGTTATATGCAGAAAACACAGGTCTGATCATATTACTTAGCTTTTTAAATAGGCCTATTGCTACAGAAAAATAAATACAAAATCCTTTGTGTATAATTTACGGCCCTGTGTAATCTGCTTGTGACTGACCTTTCCAGCTGCATCTCACCAACAGTTACAGGCATCACACCCTCATATACCCATCCATACACAGGGACTATTTTCACAATGAACAGCCTGCCTTTTCCAATTGCCTACTTTCTTTTTTCCAATTCCATGCCTTTGTTCATAATGTATCTTATGTCTAGAATTTCCTTTTCCCCCCTTATGGGGAACATTTTTGAAAATATGTGCATCTGATAGGCCTTTTCTATGAAGTCTTTCTTGGACTCCATAATATCAGTTACTCCTCTTTCTAGGCTCCTACAACAAATGATGCCCTTAGTATACACACACTCCCCAACTTGAAACTAATTTCGCTCCATATGGTTATATTATTCCGTCTTTGCCCAACCAACTCTGTGAAAGACCTTAACATCTTTGTAGCCTCACCAAAGCCTAGCAAAGTGTCTCTTATACAATATATGTGAAATATAGTGCCTGGCACTTAAAAGGCACTCAGTGACTATCAGCTGAATTAATTAAGTAAAATCCGTGGTTAATAGATTTCATCTTTACTGAGTACACAAAACATAATAATTGTCACTCACATTAGTATTTACATTTTGCAAAATCCTTCCAGCTGTTTTACCTCATGTGTCCTCAGAAGCACAGAGTGGGTAGGCATGGGAAGGAACACTGTTCCTATTTCACAGATGAAGAATTTAGGCTCAGAGATGTGAAAGTGATCTGTTTCAAATTACAGATAAGTGAGTGGAATAGCCCAAGATTTTTCTTTCCACCATATCATTGTGTCTAATGAGCTTCCCTTCCTGAGAGAACACCCAGGTGAAAAAAAACAGAAAAACAATATAAATTGACTGTCATCCTATGTTTAAAATCAATCTTTGAAGATAATTTGTACCTAACCTTTCCTACCAATAACCTATTTTTCTTTTTTCCTAACAGCGATTTCTGGAAGACAGGAGAATTGAGAGAAGCAAAAGAAAATAGCATTCCCTACCTACCTACCACATGCCAGTTTCCCTCACAGTAGATTTACCCATGTAAGTTTTGCAACCGCCCCATAAGGTCCATATATGTCCTTGCATACAGATAAGAATAACCCAAGCCTCAGGAAACTTTAGCGATTTGCCCAAGAGAAATAGTAAGAAAAATGGGAGACCCCAGATTCAAATCATACTTCCTTTCTCTACTGCCTTTCTACCAAACAGCACTTACTCAAAGTGAGGTGAGAAGGATGTTACAAAGAGAATGAGAGAGAGTATGAACCTTCAAAAGGTCCTTACAAGCAAATGGGACTGAGGAAAGACAATAAACCAGTCAGGAGGGGTGAAAACAGCCCTGACGTCAATCCCTGAGGATCAGAAAGACACCTGAGAAGGGTCACTGCAATTCCATTGCTTTCCTGTGCCATCCTCTTCCTAGGCTCACCGCTGCTTTAACCTTGATGCTTCTGAGTTCAGTGTCCATCCTCTGTGCTGCTTAGCTAGGACAGCCCTTAGACTGGACAAATGGAAAATCTAACACATTCCATACATTAGCTCAGTTTGTGATTACACTCCAGCTGTCACTCCAGTTACTGACAGGTAGCTCCCTGGCAGATGTCAAGTGGTTCTTCACAAATGGACAAGACAATTAGGACAGCTGGTACAAGTCGGTGGGAGAAAAAACTGACCTACCTATCAGAATGGCTCACATGAACAAGACAAGAAATAACAGATATTGGTGAAGAGGTGGAGAAAGGGAAACCCTCTTACACTCTTGGTGGGAATGCAAACTGGTGCAGCCACCATGCACAACACTATGGAGTTTCCTCAAAAAGTTAAAAATAGAACTACCTTATAATCCAGCAATTTCCCTGCTAGGTATTTCCCCAAAGAATACTAATTCAAAGGGACACATGCACCCCTATGTTCACAGCATTATCAACAGTAACCAAAGTATGGAAACAGCCTGTGTCCATTGCCTGATGAAATGAATAAGGAAGATGTGTATATATATGCAAGGGAATATTTCTCAGCCATAAAAAAGAATGAAATCTTGCCATTTGCAATGACATGGATGGAGCTAGAGAGTATTATGCTAAGTGAAATAAGAGAAAGACAAATACCATATGATTTCACTTATGTATGGAATCTAAGAAACAAAATAAAGGGAAAATGAGAGAGAAAGAGAGAGGCAAACCAAGAAATAGGCTCTTAACTATAGACAACAAATTGATGGTTACCAAAGGGGAGGAGGGCATGAGGAATGGGTGAAATAGGTGATGAGGGTTAAAGATGTCCACTTGTGATGAGCACTGGGTGTTGTATAGAATTGTTGAATCATTATATTATACACGTGAAAATAGTATTACACTATATGTTACCTAACTGGAATTTAAATAAAAACTTAAAAAAAACCCAAAATAAAAAAACCGACCTCCACAAACCCTGATGTTTCAACCTTACACAGTTTTTTTTTTAAGTTTATTTATTTATTTTGAGAGAGAGAGAGCTTGTGCATGAGTGGAGAGGGGCAAAGAGAGAATTCCAAGCAGGCTCTGTACTGCCAGCATGGAGCCTGATGCAGGACTTGAACTCACGAACTGAACCATGAGATCATTACCTGGCTGAAGTCAAGAGTCAGAGGCTTAACTGACTGAGCCACCCAGGCAACCCTGTCTGCTTATAGATAAGAAATGGTAGTTTTGACTTCTAACTCTAGATGGCAGTATTAGTCAACTTGATCTCTTTATTTTTTCTTAAAAATATTTTTTTTTAACATTTATTCATTTTGGAAAGACAGAGAGAGCGCAAATGGGAGAGGGGCAGAGAGAGAGGGAGACACAGAATCTGAAGCAGGCTCCAGTCTCCAAGCTGTCAGCACAGAGCCCAACGCGGGGCTCAAACTCATAGACTGTTGAGATCATGACCTGAGTTGAAGTTGGCCACTTAACCCTCTGAGCCACCCAGGTGCCCCTTTTTATTTTTTCTTTAATGGTAGCAACCATTTTTCATGGCTGGCTGACTTATGGTTGACATCTCTTCTCTATAGGTAGTCTTACAATTATTCACAAGGATTTTAATGATTTTCTTTCCCATGCTCATTGGAAGATATTAGTATTTAAATTACTTAGAAAAGAAACAAAATGCTGTACTCACATGTTATATTATTATTGTAATTGTCATAACACATTGCATTGTAATGTTAACAATCTCAGAGCACCAGAACATAGTCCTGAACTGGGAAGAAAGAGGAAAAGTGCCTCTGAATCCTAGAAATGGTTACCACTCAAGCCAGGGGCTTCAAAACATGTTAGCCAATAATAAATTGAGGGCTGCCTGAAATTTGTATATGAAACACCGTTTCACTTAATTTGTTAACCTGTGTGAACTAGTGCAGCTTTACCTGTAAATTAGGATTACTTTCATCTGAATATAAAAAAGCTGTCAAATAATAATAGTTTAAATACAGAGTAATGGTTTAAATACAAGTTTATTTCTCTCACACATAAAAAGCGCTGAGGTAAGGGGTGCTTGGGTGGCTCAGTCAGTTGAGCGACTGACTCTTGATTTTGGCTCAGGTCATGATCCCAGTGTTGTGGGATCAAGCCCTGCCTTGGGCTCCCCACTGGGCATGGAGCCTGCTTGGGATTAGCTCTCTCTTCCTCTGGCTCTCCTCCCCACCCCATAGGTATGCAATCAGGGGCTCATCTGACAGCTCCATTATTTTCCAGGAACTCACGCACCTTCTATCTGCTTCATTAGAGAACCTAATTTACACTTCACGTTCCAAGATGACTGCCGGGGTTCTAGCTGTCACAGCTGTATTCTAAGCAGCTTAAAAGGAGGAATGAGGTTGCTTCCCCAAATCCCATACCACATTTCTGCATGCATCTGATTTACCAAAACTTCACCTGGCTGTAGTAGTAGCATGAGATGCTGTAAAATGTAGTTTTTAGCAGTGCCTTACAACCCCAAAGGGGTTGTTACCTTCCTGTCACCAAGGAAGAAGGAGAAGATATTAGGTAGCAACGTGTCTTCTCCATAACCTCCAACATACTGGAACACACTTATTTGCTCATTACCTGTGGCTGCTTTTCTGCTCCAATGGCAGTGTCACAGCAACTATATTGCCTGAAAAGCCTAAAATATTTCCTATCTGGCCTTTACAGAAGCTGTTTACAGATGCTTGGTTTAGACTGACGCTGGAGAAACAGGGAGAAGAGACAGCATAGGAGCAGGGACTAGGGTGAGGTGAGTGAGGCACACACCTTGGACACAATATTTAAGAGAAAGAATGCCAAAAATCTAAGTAACCAAATAACATTTAATGCAGTATTTCTAAAAATCAACACTAACGCCAAAAAGCCATGATGAACAAAATATCAAAATTTAAAAGAAGCAAGGATCAATACCAGTGTTTTACTGTGCCATTTCAGAGACTGAAACATAAGGAAAATCAGTAACTATGGAGATTTTTGGCGCTGCCTTTAACTTTTGCATGGAAGGCAAGTGCCTCACTCACTGCCCCCTGGTGGTGGCCCCGGTGTTACAGAGGTAATCTGGAGGCAGTGACAATGGATGATGAGGGACAAAACAAGGTGGCAGAAGATATGGAGACTTAGGAGTGGATTTCAGATCTTAGATCTGAGGTCTCCATTTTTATGGGGAAATTTTCACTCATTTCACCCAAAGTAAAAGCCAAAGAGCATGTCGGCTGTGCAATCCAGCCACAAGTCCCTCAGCTCTACAACCCCATTCCTAAGTACTCTCCTCCTGGTTTCCTTCCCATTAACCAGCTGGATTCCTTACAGTCCCTTCGCAAAGCCAGGAATGCTTCACCTCAGACACTTGCTCTCTCGGTTTCTCCTCCCTGGAGTCCTCATCCCCAACATGCACAGGGCTCATGTCTCACCTCCCAGAGGCCTCTCCTGACCACGATTTTTAAGATTAGATGTAGTTCTCCATCCCACTCCCTCCCTGTTTTATTTTTTCCATTGTATCTATCAACCTCTAAATAGTCTAGAATGTACTGATTTACTGAGTTTATGGTTTGTCTTTTCTTGCCCAATTGCATGTTCTGTGAAGGCAGGATTTCTATCTGCTTTGCCACCATGGAATGCCCAGCATCCTCATCTTTAGTTTTCATCTAGAGAACCAGCCCCCCATCAATACTTGAGGACTAACAGCAGATCCAATAGAATGCATGGTGACAAAGGGAAAAGGAGGAATTATTCTCTTTTAAGGTCTTGGGCAGTAGTTCTAACAGTGAACAAATACGCTTCCTACTTCAGCAAAAATGACAGTCTGAAGTGTGAAAATTCTCACTTTGCCCCCTGTGACCTATTGACTGGTCTTCCTATATGCTCATTTTTCCTGCCTCTTGGATTCCTAACTCCCTGTAAAATCCTAAGTTAATTGCTTCCCCTTTTCAAGGGCAGCTTTAATCACAACAGCCAATTCTAGGAACACTTCTACAGAAAAGGGAAATCAGTTATTTCTCTGTGTTTATCTATAAAGATAGGGTGGGGTTTTTTGTTGTTGTTTTTTGTTTTTTTTTTTGTTTTGTTTTCTGTTGGCACTTTCCTTGACTCCATTATCACGCACAGTTTTCTGTTTAGGGCTGAGGTGATCTATCTGTAATCTGTTACCCTCTTGCTGTTTCTGCCAAGAATTAGTCATAAGTCATTTGGCTTCCTCACTTATACTTTTCAATTGCTGCTTCTCACAGTGAGTCCCTGCTTATTTTAGCAGGTGTATAAAGTAACAGCTGGTTGCCTGGCCATGCCTAGACAGCTAAAAGGCACTGTGGGTAGGACAGTCACGAAGAAGGAAGGAATAAGCTGAACTTGACAGTTAAAGAAAGAGAGGTCCTATATCCTAACTGCAACCTGTCCAGAGAATGTATCTTCCCATCACCCCAGATATTATACCTATGCTCGTAATTACTGAAATCTGAATATCAAAATAGTTTTTATACAGAGGGAATAATCACTATATGTACAATTCAGATATGGCTTTAAATCCTCCCCCAAATTCCTTATCGATTGATTTTTCCATCTCATATCATAAAATAAATGTATTTTAAAATAATTACCCTGTCCACCTAATAACAATAAGAGAAGTATATCAATTGCTTAGGTCAGGGGTCAGTAAGCTTTTGTATACCTAAGGGCCAGATATAGAGCCAGATAACATAAATATTTTGGGATTTGCAGTCCATATATTCTTTTTTTGAATTTTTATGTATTTATTTTGAGAGAGAGCGTGCACGCAAAGCAAGAACAGAGAGAGATGGAGAGAGAGCATCTCAAGCAGGCCTTGCGCTGATAGTGCAGAGCCTGACGCAGGGCTCAGTCCCACGAACCATGAGATTACTACCTGAGCCGAGATCAAGAGTTGGACGCTTAACCATGCAGTCCATATGTTCTTGTCACGATTATTCAACTCTGACATGGTATCACGAAAGTAGCACAAGCAATGTATAAATAAATGAGTATGACTGAGGTCCAGTAAAACCTTGTTTATACATTTAAACTGGAATTTCAGATAATTTTTGTGTGTCACAAAATATTATTCTTTTTTTTTTTCAGCTATTAAAAAATATATAATCCATTCTGAGTTCACAGGCCATGCAAAAATGGAGGGGAAGGGGCAGACCAGATTTGACTCATGGGTCATAGTTTGTTTGCCAGTCCCTGGCCTAGGTTTAGCAGTCACACAAGTAACCTCAGGGAATCTATTCCATAGAAGTAAGGGCATATTTGTAAGTAAGGATATTTATATATGGATGTTTTTTAAAAACTTTCTTGGATTGGCAGGAGAAAGAAAGAAAACTAAATGAAATTTCCTTTAATAGGAGAGTGATTGAATAAACTGTAGCATAGCCAATGGAATATTAGGGAGTCATCAAAAAGAGTGAGTTAGATCTATACTAGTAGTCTTGGAGGAATTTTCATGATTTATTTATTTATTTATATGTATTTTGAACGACAGAGAGAGAGAGAGAGCCAGCATGAGCTGGGGAGGGGCAGAGAGAGAGGGAGAGAGAGAATCCCAAGCAGGTTCCACGCAGTCAGCACAGAGCCTGATGAGGGGCTCAGACTCAGGAACCATGAGATCATGGCCTGAACCAAAATCAAGAGTCAGACAATTAACTAAGCCACCCAGGCACCCCTCATGATTTACTTTTAAGCTAAGAGAGCACATTGGAAATAAGTGATTTCTCTTTTCCTTCTTTTAGTATAATAAACAATCTCATTTTTGTAAAATAAATAATGATCATCCCATCTATTTCTATGAATAGGATTTGTGAGAGTGCAGGAGTGCCTGGGTAGCACAGTTGGTTAAGTGTCTGACTCTTGAACTTGGATCAGGTCATGATCTCACAGTTTGTGAGTTTGATCCCTACAAAGGATTGGGGGGGTGGTGTGTGTGCCTGGGTGGCTCAGTCAGTTAAGTGTCCGACTTAGCCTCAGGTCATGATCTTCAGGGTTCATGGGTTTGAGCCCCATGGCAGGCTCTGTGCTGACAGTTCAGAGTCTGGAGCCTGCTTAAGATTTTGTGTCTCCCTCTCTGTCCCTCCCCCACTGGTGTGTTTTTTTTTTTTCTCTCTCTCTCTCTAAAAAATAAATAAACGTTTAAAAAAAATTTAAAAAAAGGATTTGTGAGAGTAGGAGTTAGGGAGTAAAGAAAAGAGGGAAAGACATAAGATCCCACTTATGTAAAATTATACATGGTGCACATAAAAAAGATACAAAATTGTGATCAGCAAAATGTTAATGGTGGTTATTACAGGATGGTAGAATTTCAGATGGTGTTTACTTTTCCCTTATGATTTCATGTGTTCTTTGATTGTTTATAATAAGGATAAATTACTTTTGTATTCTAGAAGACAGATAATGTTATTTTTACTTCAAAGAAAAGATTTAACTATAATGTTTATCAAACTGCCATCTCTTTTTTTTTGAGTTTATTTTTTTTTAAGTAATCTCTATACCCAACATGGTGCTCAAATTTACAATCCTGAGATCAAGAGTCATGCTCTACTGACTGAGCCAGTCAGACGTCACCAAACTGCCATTTCTAAATATTATTAAAAGGTTGGAAACTAACTGGGGCGCCTGGGTGGCGCAGTCGGTTAAGCGTCCGACTTCAGCCAGGTCACAATCTCGCGGTCCGTGAGTTCGAGCCCTGCGTCGGGCTCTGGGCTGATGGCTCAGAGCCTGGAGCCTGTTTCCGATTGTGTGTCTCCCTCTCTCTCTCTGCCCCTCCCCCGTTCATGCTCTGTCTCTCTCTGTCCCAAAAATAAATAAACGTTGAAAAAAAAAAAAAAAAAAAAGGTTGGAAACTAACTAAAAATCCAATAGTAGGGACGACACTGCTAAGTCTTTTGGTACAGCTTATACAACAGAATTGGCCTTTAAAAAGATGTTGTCAGTGGTAGAGATTGCTGGCTTTACAAGTGGATAGATCTGGGTGTAAATCCAGACTCACAAATACCAGTTAAGCATCTTAAGGAAGTCTTTTCAGACCCTGGTGAAATTTCCTCATCTGTAAAATTGGAATAGTAATGTAATTTTGTTATTTTAGCAATTAACATATAGTACAGACTCATTTTTTTAAAATTTTTTTAGTACAGGCTCTTTAAATGTCATCTAGTGAGTGTAGTAGTTATTTTGGGGGGTTTATGTGGAATTTAAAAATTGTATGCAATGAATATGTCTTAAAATTTTTAACATTTATTTATTTTTTTGAGAGACAGAGAGGGACAGAGCATGGGGTGGGCATGGGGGTGGTGCAGAGAGAGAAGGAGACACAAAATCCGAAGCAGGCTCCAGGCTCCCAGCTGTCAACACAGAGCCCCATGCAGGGCTTGAACCCACAAGTTGCGAGATCATAACCTAAGCTGAAGTTGGACACTTAACCAACTGAGGCACCTAGGCACTCCAAATGGGTTTTGTTTTTTTTTTTTTCATAAAAGAGAAAAGGACTACTTTTGATTACAATGACAGAGTTTACTTCAGAATGAAATGGTTTCTAAAAATCAGTCAGTTTGGAATTGAAGGCAAGGTACCTGTTATAGTACAATGTAGGTTGGGCTTGGGAGAGAAAGGCTTGCTGGGTATAAGAGTGACAGGTAACAATTACAGTAAGAGTAACAAGTGAAACTCGCCTGCCTGTGTGGAGCATCATAGAAAGAAATATTGAACAGGCCTGACTATGAAAGGAGAGAAGACAGAAGAGATGCCAGGCTGCATGGTCATCAGAGAAAAATAAGTCCATTCTCCATTAAGGTGAAGGCAAGACACCCTGTAACTTGGTTGACAAATAGTTACAATGGATAAATGGATGGTTTTCAGGGTCGTGCATTTAGGATCAGGTTGTCTGGACCACAAAGAATGAACTAAGAAGGAAATCCTTCACTCTGTATTTGAAGAGAACCCTGAATTATGGAGAAATTGTATGGGGAAATATTCATAACCCAATTAAAGGGTATATGAAGGTGTAACTGCTGTAATCCATTTAGTCACTCAATAAATATTTATTGAGCACCTACATTGTGTGAGCACTCATGATATACCAATCACAGATCAAGATGTGCTTTGTTTTGAATCTGGGTAACTTTGCTGTCTGATCCCAAGATGAATGATGTCCATGTTCACAACATGTTTGGAGGTTTATGAGGACAATGGGACAATGTGAGTAGTCTTTGTAGCTTACCCAACTGGATGAGGAACTAATGAGTTAGGATTACTAGCTGTGCCTAAGGCAATGTGGTTCAACACATAAAGGGCTGTGGCATCAGACTACCAGGATTCAAATTCTGGTTCCACTGGCCCTATAATACTAGGTAAATTTCTTCATCTGTCTGAACCTCCATGTTCTCAACTGTAAAGTGAAGATAATAATAGCATTTACCTGAGAGGATTTTTTTTCCCTCTAATTAAGAATTAGTGAAATAAAATATATGGGTGACCCTTGAACAATGCAGGGGTTAGGGGCACGTGAAAGAAGACTTCAGCTGCTCCATTTGAACTCAGATTTGCTAGTTGGGTTCTTCTTTCCAGCTTGTCTCTTGGCCCAGGCGGAAGACCCTGAGGGCAAAGCATCCCCTGATGAGAACCAAAATAACTCCCTCGAGCAATAAAAATTGCCCTGAGCCAGCAAGCCCCCACCTGTGATTGACTCCAAGACGATGATTGATTTGGCCTTCACTGCCCACCTGCACAAACCCACCCACCTTTGCCCCACATTTTCCTTATATAAACCTGGAAGTATTTTCGGCACTTTGGAGACAGTCTTTGAGATGCTGGTCTGCTGTCTTCCCAGTGTTGGCCTCACTGAAGTAAATTCCTTTCTTGTTTCACCACCCAGTTCTCTCTGCCTTTGGATTTTGTCCGCAGTGAGTGGCTGAACCTGGCTGTTTGGGCCCCCCACAGCCAGGTACGCTTGCACGCCTGCGCATAAACCATACACTGATGCCCATCATAGTTGGAGATCCACATAAAACTTTTGACTCTCCTAAAACTTAACTCCTAATAGCCAACAGTTGACTGGAAGCCTTACCGATGACGTAGTTGATTAACACGTATTTGTATGTTATATGTATTATATATTGTAGTCTTATAATAGCATAAGCTAGATAAAAGAAAATATTAAGAAAATCATAAGGAAGATACATTTATAGTACTGTACTGTATTCATGTATTCATATATATATATATATATATATATATATATACACACATATATATAAACAACATATAAGTGGACCTGCACAGTTCAAACCTGTGATGTTCAAGGGTCAACTGTATAAGGAATACCTGGTGTGATGCCTGCAATAGCAAACAACAGCACCCAGTAGATGTGAGCTATTATTATTATTTCACCCTTGTGTAGCACTAGAAAGAAGCAAGTTAACAGACACCAAACCAGAACCGGGTCTGAGAAGAAGAAAATCAAAGATGCCAGGAAACAATTCGTCTGACATGTCCTGGTTAAGAGTGAACTTTAATAGCTAAACTCTCCTGTGAAAATTCTTTAAGGGGGTGTTACTGTTTTGTACTTTTAGGCTTGGCCTCATCAAGAGGCGTGGTTTTGGAACCATATGTCTAGTAGAGAGTAGTCCTCTTAGGGATGACCTATGCATAGAGAAAGGGATAACTGTCATTGTCCTGGAGAAACTTAATAGGGAGTCCATGGTCAAGTAGAGCTTCCCCGAGAAACACCCATTCTAACTCATTGACACAAGTGCTGCTGTCTATTCGAGGGGAAAGGAAGCTGCAGACCATGTTAAAGCCCCATGGCCTTGGAGCTCTTGTCAGTGTACAATGAAATTCATTTTCATTCATTCAACTTATGTTTATCGAATGCCTATCCAGTGTCAGGTAAGATGCTAGAGGCCTGAGGATACAGCATTAAGAGGGAAAAACCGATCCTACCAGCCCCACCCTGCCTTCATGGACTTCAGGAGAGAGAGAGTGGGGGAGAAGGAGGCATTAGTCATATGATCACTGAAATAAATGTAAAAATATAGTAAGTGCTATTAAGGAAAGGTATATGTTGCTGTGATACCATGTAATAGAAAGACTTATCAGGTTAATGAGATCATAAAGCTTCCTAGAGGAAATGATGCCAGGTGACAATGGGAAAGATCAGTGCTCCAAACAGTGAACACATTGTGCAAAGGTACTGTGGTAGAAGGAAGTATGACACCTTTGAGGAAAAACCATCGGTGAGATGGAAGAAGCTAAGACATGTTATTCAGAACTAACATTTGTTGAGTACCTATTAAGTTCTAAGCACTTTACACTGATTCTCACAACAATCCTAGGAGGTAGATACTATCTTTATTCCTATTTTGTACAGATGAAGAAACTGGAACACAGAGAAATTAAGTAATTATTATTCAAGGTTATTCAGTTAGTAAATGGTAGAGTGGAAATAAGATTGGTTTGGAGAAGTAGGACAGGACCAAAACATGCAGAAATTCATAAGCCATGTTAAAATTGTTGATTTTTATATGAAAGGAAAAAGGAATTTACTGAAGTGTTATTGAAGAAGAAAGCATTGGGGTGTGTGTGTGTGTGTGTGTGTGTGTGTGTTAACAAACATATTTGCATTTCAAAACAGTCATTTGAGGTGTAGCATGAGAACTAGTTGAAAGGACTGGAAGAGTAGATAGACAAACCAGTTAGGAGGTGACCGCTGTTCTCTGGACAAGAGCAAGAGGTGATGGCCCCAGGACTGGGGAATTGGCCCCGGAGAAGGACAGAGTGGATGTGTTTGAGGTGTATTTTGGAGAAAAAGTGGATGAGGAGTTAGGAGGGGACGTGTCCAGGGTGAACCCCTAGGTACCTGGCTGGTGTAACTGAATGGAGAATGGTGTCGTTTTAAGATGCAGAGAGCACAGGAGGGGGAGCAAACCTGGGCATAGGAAAGAAGGTCACAAATTCCAGGTATTTTGAGATACTCCACTTGGCAAAGTCAAGAAGATAGTTGTATGTGTGGGTCTGAAGCTCAGATAGGTCTGTGCTAGAGACTGAATTAGGGACTCATCTGTGATAGTGGTAACTGCAGACACAGAATGGATGAGACCAGTAAGGGACTGAAGAATGAGAAGAGAGACGATTGCTCAATATGTGGTGAGGAAGCCCAAGCTTTTCTTGGCCTTGGTGCGGCCCTTCATGTCTTTTTTTTTTTTTTTAAACTTCCTAATCCACACCCTCTCCTCTGTAAAAGCAAAATAAGTCCAACTGAAAGTCAGAAGAAGAAGCTTATCAAGAAAATGATATAATGGCTTGAGTTAACCCTTGAGCCACCTTCGCTTATTTCCATTTATTAAGTTTGAAACATTCCTTCTACAAGGAAATAATTAACCTAACAATTCTGCCTTAATCCCTTCAGGACCTCCTTAATATTCAAAAAGCATTTTCTCTATGAAAAGTCAGACTAAACACGCCAGACAGTAACTTGCCAAATAATGCTCCCAAAGGCTTGGAAGAATTATTTCAGTTTCTACATGAGTCTGTCTTATAGATATGGAATAACGTGAGCACCCTGAGAGGTTGACTCTTTATTTTAAAAAAGTTTTAATTCCCAGAGCTCTTATTTCATCCATAGACTGCTAGGTATTGAGCATCCACCAAAGGAAAATACATATCTAGCTCTTATACTGTTTATTCATGCTATTGTTATTTTTTAATAGAGAATTTTTTAAAAAGGCTTTATTTTTAAATAATCTCTACACCCAACACGGGACTTGAACTCACAACCCCGAGATCAAGAGTTACACACTCTACCAACTGAGCCAGCCAGGCACCCCCATCCTATTATTAAAATAGCTCTGGCACAGGGCTGCCTGGGTGGTTCAGTTGGTTACTTGAGGACTTCAGCTCAGGTCATGACCTCATGGTTCATGGCTTTGAGCCCTGTGTCAGGGTCTGTGCTGACAGATCAGAGCCTGGAGCCTGCTTCAGATTCTGTGTCTCCCTCTCTCTCTGCCCCTCCCTGGCTCATGCTCTGTCTCTCTCTGAAAAATACATGAACATTAAAAAAATTTTTTTTAATTGCTCTGGCACAGATATATCTAACATGAGAGTTTTCATGAGATAAAAATCTGAACCTTAAAAGAAAGCAGTACATAACTCCTTCAGTTCATAAGCCATTGAAGATGAACTTTATCACTGAAGTTCAATAGTGAAGCTTCTTTCTCATTCTGATGGGGATTGTGAAGTATCTGAGCAACGCAGTGTTGAATACTAGAGGCAAGCAGGGTGAGCCGTGCCAGTATTTTCTGAACCATTTAACTATCAGAATCAAGAAAGCAAGTAGTTACAACTCCAGTCTTGTGACTGTCTGGGTTGCATTTGTTGAGTGTATACAGAGTGAGTCAGACATCCAGCAGGAAACAGATGGCACACTGACATTAAAATAGGCCAAGTAGGTTGATCAAATGGACCATTTTCAAAAGTGTGGGAAGAAGTGTAGAGGAAAGCAACCAGGACAGGGTAGGTTCCTGGGGCAATGATCCCTAGGCCCAAAGGGACACAGGGAAGTATTCGTCACAAAATGCAGAAAGAGTAATTCAAAAAAGTTTTGTGGAGAGGATCACTTTGAGAGGAACTGTGATCTTCCAAGGGAAAGGTGCAACCAACTTTAAGTGACCCTGCAGGGAGGCAAACAAGGGAGTAAATATTCTCCCTTACCTCTCCTTCCTCCTTGTTGGGGCCCCTCACCTAAGCACTGACTAGTCCATTCAGGTGGGCAGGCAGCAGAGTGGAGAGGGTGGGGAGGATCTGATGGGAGAAACAGAAGAGAGTGAGCACAAACAGGAAGAGTGGCAAATGAACTCAAATTAGTAGATAGAAGGTTCTAGAGTGGGGGTAGGGTGATGGCAATGGTTTCATATAAGGAGGCTGGAGAGGCTGGCTCAAAAAGTTATACATGATGGGGTGCCTGGCTGGCTCAATCTGTAGAACATGTGAGTCTTGATCTCCGGGTCTTGAGTTTGTTGAGGTAGTACGGGGCGGGCTGAGGATGAAGTGCAAGCTAGCGCGCGTGCACACACACACACACACACACACACACACACACACCAGGTAGAATGTGTGTGATATTCCTCAGGCACTCCTGGATGCCCGAAGACGAAGGAAAGGAAAGAAAACAAATGGTTAACTGATACAAATCACAGTCATACAGGACATGGGTCTCCATCAGTTTACAAATATCTTCGTAAATTACAAGAAAAAGGCAATCCTATCAATAGCCTAATCTCCAGAAACCTGTAGATTCAGTTTCCTGGAGCCCCAACATCACCCCTCCATAGTGATATGGGTAACAAAGGCAAGAGGGAAATGGCAGGTAAAATGAAATTTCCTTATAACCTGCAGCCCAACTGACAAATACTTGAGTCAAATACACAGTATAACATTTCTTTAGGAATGCTTTATGGTCATAATGTTAATTAATCCCTTACTAGAGCGAAAACAACCTTAGCTTGACAATAGCAAGGCCTCAGGTATTTTAGGAGTCCTCTTTAGCATATCAAAGTCCCTCTGGAGGCCTCCCTTTTGCCTTTACTTCCCCCAGCTCCACAGTATATAACCAGTCACTCCTCACAACCCCAGTGCTGCTCTTTCTGCCCATGGGTCCTGTCCCCATGCTTTAATAAAATCACGGTTTTGCACAAAAAACGTCTTCAAGAATTCTTTGTTGTTTATCAGCTCCGGATCCCCACCATTACCCCAAAACCTCGTCAAGTTCAAGCCCCACGTTGGTTGTGGAGCCTACTTAAAAAAAAAGTTACACATTACTTTTATGACCCTATGTGAAATATGGCGATAGCAATTCTAAAACCAGTGGAAGTGATCATACTAAAGTCGAATTACTATCTTATAGAACTTTTTTGGAAATTAGGCAGAACTGAGTTACTTCCAAGGTTCCTTTCAGACTTGTGTACTATAAGCCTACATTTTTGAATAATAGAAAGACAAGTAAAGTTAATGTCTTGGCACAGGTACTAATAGACAGACATGTGTTTTCTTTCTTTTTAGTAGAATGGATAATTGAAAAGCCATTAGGAAACTGAAAAACCTGTATACACAAAAATATTTATCACAGCAAAGAACAAACTTTATTCCTAACAGCTGGGGGAATGGTTAAGAAAATTATAGTATGTTCAATGCAATATTATGTGGAAGCAAATAATTACAAAGAATTATGAAGCACCATGCAAAATGCATATGACATGATGTCAGGTTAAAAAAAAAAGTGGGATTTGAAATTTTATATACATTCCGGTCATAATGTTTTGAAAATATGTGAAAAAAGACTTGAATCTATTAAAAAACGAAATTCCACTGAGTAAATTTGTAGATCTACCAGGTTTATTAAGTAATTCATGAGTTGGGCAGCATTCCATCGGGCAAGTAGAGGGGAGCTCCGCTGAGCTAAACAAGAGAAATGTTTTTAAAGGCAGAGAGAGGGCACACACACACACACACACACAGAAAGGAATTTATTAGCAAGTAACGCATTGTTTAGGCAAGGTTGCCCTCTAAGGGGAGGATAAAGGGTATATCAGCACATGTCTTAGTATTGACCAGGAAATTCTATGCTGACTGGTTAATAAAGGTTACATTCCTAGGAGGTTGAGACTGCAGTTAAGTTAGGTATTAAATCCTGGTTCACTGACTGGGGACTTTAACCTAAGTGATGCCATTTTGGGCCTCCAGTTTTCTTTTTAACAAATGAAATGATCAGAAATCAAAGTAGTTTCATTAAGGTAGTAAAACAATGGATGGTTATTTTCTTCTTTTAATTTTTCAAGTTTTTAGTAATGTATGATACATTCATTTATATATTTTAACGTGTTAAATAACAAAAAATCAACCTAGTAAGTTATAAAGATCTAATTGACTTTATTAGTAGATTCATGAATCAGGTAGCATCCCATCTACCAAGTAGAAGGGAGCTATAAAGGCCTACAGAAAAAAAATCCATTGTTTTAGGCAAGGTCGCCATCCTAAGGGGAAAGGAGTGGGGTTTGTCAGTAAATGTCCTAGCGCTGACCAGGAAATTCCCATGTTGACTGGCTGAAGGTTACATTTCTAGGGGGTTGAAACTGTAGTTAGGTTAGGTATTAAGTTTTGGTTTACTGACTTGGGACCTTAACCTAAGTCATGCCACTGGGGACTATGGTTTTCTTTTTAACACATGTCAAATAGTTAAATATATTTCATTTATTTGAATTATAATTTATATATATCATTTTAAAATGCAATAAAAGTTATACTTTTTGGAGAGCTGAAACTTTTTTATACCTTGATCTGGATGGAGGTTACCTGAATGTATATTTAATAAAAAAAATCATTGAATTGCATATTTATGATTAATGTAATATATGCTCACTTATATATGTATATATACATATATACATATGTGTGTATATACATATACACACAAACATTATACCTCAGTAAAAGAATTTTTAAAATTGTAAATCACAACACATTATCTAAAGTACACTGGAGAAATGAAGTTGAATGTAATTCTATATTTACCTCTTATATTTTATCAACACAATACAGCATGATATTCCTGATTTTTAATCCTAAATACAGAAGGTTTTATAGCATTCCTATTTATCAAATCCTCTTTTTTTAAAAAAAAAATTTCTTTATTTATTTTGAGAGACAGAGAGAGAGAGAGAGAGAGAGAGAACCTGTGGGGGAGGGGCAGAGAGAGAGGGAGAGAGAATCCCAAGCAGGCTCCGTGTTGTCAGCATGAAGCCCAGTGCAAGACTCGATCCCAGGAACTGTGAGATCATGACCTGAGCCAAAATCAAGAGTTGGACATTTAACCAACTAAGCCATCCAGGCGCCTCAGAATATGAGAGTTTTTGAAACATAATCCTGAGATTCATATGGATTAGCTATTCTGAGCTTCTTTAAAATGCTAGGTCTCAAGAATGTCACTGTGGTTAATAAAAGTTGTCTTTTCATTTAAAGTTTCAGAAGGCTTTTGGTGTTCATTTTAAATTTTGTATTCATTACTAGAGAGTGTATATCTGATGTCTCAGTTTATGGGTAGCAATCTTTTCCAAAGGCCACTTACCTGGAGATATTTCCAGGTGAATAGGTATGTCTCAAATCAAACAAAATGTGAATTTCAGGAATTGTTTTTGAGTACAGCATAACTTCTTTTCTTTTATTTTTTTGAAAGATTTTTAAATGATTTTTAAGAAATCTCTACACCCAACATGGGGCTCAAACTCACAATCCAGAGATCAAGAGTCTCATGCTCCACTGAAGCCAGAACAAGCCAGATGCTCCTAGCATAACTTATTTTCCATGACCTGGAATAGAGCCCATTTGGAGATGCAATGTGTCTGCATAAAATGAGAAGTAATTATATCTTTTCCTGGCCAATAACCTTTGGCCTGGTTTCCAGTGTAGGTATAAGACTTTTTTTTAATCATGAGCTTATAAAGCAAATGATTTACTTTCCCATACTTCTCATTCTTCATGATTATCATACAAATGTTTGAAAATATTAATTCATGTGGGGAGCCTGGGTGGCTCAGTTGGTTAAGCGTCCAACTTTGGCTCAGGTCATGATCTTGTGGACTGTGAGTTCAAGACCTGTGCAGGACTCTCTGCTGTCCTACGCAGAGCCCGCTTCAGATTCTTTGTCTCCCTCTCCCTTTGTCCCTCCCCCTCTGACCCCAAGCATGTACTCTCTCTCTCAAAAATAAACATTAAAAAAAGAAAATATTAATTAATAATATTATTTGAAGACTCTAAATAAGTCAAGGCTGATTTTTTCCTCTGATTTTTCCCCCAGCTTTATTGAGATATTATTGACATATAACCTATGTAAGTTTAAGGTGTACAATATGATGCTTTGAGATATATATATATATATATATATCGCAAAATAATGTCAGATAATACTTCCACACCTTCACATAATTACCTTTTGTATGGTGTGTGGTCCCTGATTTCTTTTTAAACCAAAGGCATTATTTAACATGTATGGAACTGTATGATTATTTAATTTTAAATATCTTTTCAACACATGAATAGTTAAAATATAATTAGGAATCTATAATTTTAATTAAAGTCATATATTTTCTGAGAATTAGCAATGAAAAAATTCAATTGACCTATTCCCTAATGGACAGTCTGTCATTTGACATTTGAGAACAGAGTAGTTTTACCCAAAAAGAGAAATTTCGTCTTCAGGAGAAAGAAGTTCCTCTCACTGTCCCGCTACCTCTTAAAGTCATGCACCTCAAACTTCAGCATTCACAGTTAGTACCTGGGGTTGCTTGTGAAGGGTAACAATATGCCACCCCAAAATATGTCTGTAGGAATTTGGGACAGGTCACCACAAATTATGCCACTTTGGCATGTTGATTCTTTTGGGCTGTAAGCACTTGAAAACAGCAAATGCAGGGAGATGTATGGAAAGACTTTTTCTCCACTCCCCTTATCTGCCTAAAGACAGCACCTCCAAAAGGGGTTCAGTTGTTACAAATCTCCTTCCTGGAAGTTTCATCACCCAGGGAGGATTGACTCTGCTCACAGGAGAGGATAGATTAAATTTGATAGCACACCCAGACATACTTGGTCATAAAGTATCCTACTTTCCATCTTCTAAAGGCCCACTCATCTTTGCTAAAAATAATTTGCTCTCTCCTCTAAGGTCTGCATCTCCCTTTCCCTTTCCCTATTAAAATGGTATGTAAGTCTAAATTCTAAAGCTACCTCTGTGAGTTATTCCTTTTTCCCTAGAATCTCCCAAGGGTATATGTGAAATATGCATGTTAACAACCTCCTGTTTGGTCTTCTCTTGTCAATCCATCTTTTGTTACAGTGATCTCAGCTAAGAACTCAGAAGGGTAGGGGGAAATTCATTTTCCTCCCCTATACTTGTTATAATGCAGATTCCTGGGCCTAACCCCCAAAGGATCTCATTTAGTAAGTCTGGGTGGAACCTAGGAATATGCATTTTTGAAACATCCTGAGAGATCCTGATGCTAGTAGTCTTTACCCTTTTCCAAGCCTTTGGTTCTTACAGGAGAGCTTGCATCCTTAATTAATCAGTCACCACCTAGGATGATAAGCAAAAATTACCCAAAAACACACACAAACATGCACACATACTTGAGCAAAGTTTACACTGATAAAGTCCTAAGATTGGGGTTGACTAGAATGCAGGACATATGTAGGATAATCCAATGCTTCTGAGCCCATTTCTAACCAAATGCAAAGCCATGCATTTGGGCTACAAAAACACTTTGTCCATCAGTGTAGCACTGGAACAGAAGGAAGATACAATTCTTCATCTGCAAATGTTTCATTATACAAGAAGTAAAGGTTTAGTGGAATTATATATACATTAAAAAAGAGTCTTAAAAGATTCCAAGATTCTTAGAGTTCATTTATTTTTTAAGTGTTTATTTATTTTGGGGAGGGAGTGCATGTATTGCGGAGGGACAGAGAGAGAGGGGGACAGAGAATCCCAAGCGACCTCTGTGCTGACAGCAGCCAGCCAGATGTGGGGCTCTAACTCACAAATTGTGAGATCATGACCTGAGCTGAATTCAGACGCTCAACTGAGTGAGCCATGCTGGTGCCCCTAATATTCTTAGAATTCTTTTTTTTTTTTTTTTTCAACGTTTATTTATTTTTGGGACAGAGAGAGACAGAGCATGAATGGGGGAGGGGCAGAGAGAGAGGGAGACACAGAATCGGAAACAGGCTCCAGGCTCTGAGCCATCAGCCCAGAGCCCGACGCAGGGCTCGAACTCACGGACCGCGAGATCGTGACCTGGCTGAAGTCGGATGTTTAACCGACTGCGCCACCCAGGCGCCCCTAGAATTCTTAAAAAAAGATTCTAAAACGTAATGTTCTCTGGGTGGCAGGAGACCTTTGTAAAGGCAGGTATTTGAATTCCTGACCACTCCCCCCCCCCCCCCACACTGTCTACTGTTCTATAGATTCTCCACCAAATGATATTTAGGCTCTACAGCATTACCCTCAGGAATGGGAAGCTCAAGAAAGTCCTGAGGCCCTGATCGTTAGAATTCTTTACTGTAGAAGAACTTCATTCAGAATTTATTGACCTGATTATTGCCCTGGTTCCCACCCACTTCAAATATTTGAAGACAGTTTTGTTTTCTGCTCCAAATCTTCCTTTCCCGAGATAACTTCCAGGCCTCTTCAATTGTTCTTTATTTTCCATATTTTCAACCCTTCACACCTGGTGGCCAGCTTTTGAATAATTAATCAATGTCCTTCTCTGCATGCGTCATAGAATGGAAGATAAGGCAAAAAGATCAATAAGCAGAAGGCTTAGATGTAGTTACTGATTTGCTGCAGCTTTCTTAGTGAAAGTATGGGGAAAGGAATAAGTTTCCCCTGATTTGTGTAATTGTCATCATTCATTATTCATCCATTCATTCAATACTTGTATGTCAAGTACCTACTCTGTGCAAAAGCACTGGGCTGGGTGTTGAAAATTACAAAAAAAAAAAAAAAAAAAAAAAAAAAAGACAAGAGGAACTCCACTTGGGAAAGCAGGTAAGAAACAATTACAACAGAAAAAAGGGGGCTGGAATAAGGGTAAGCATAGAAACTAAAAGAGATCTTCTTAACCTAGAATATACAGAAGTGTGGGAGTCAGGGAAATTTTCCGGGAAAGATGACATCTAGAATATCCCCATCTAACTTGATAGAGCACTCATTTCATGCTCAGAACTATATAAAGGCTGCTCTGATGGGATTTAAATCACACCAATGCAAAAGGTAAATAAATAAATCACACCCATGCAAATGAAATACAGAGGTCTGACACGCCTGAGCCATGTTGTGAAATTATATTTATTATATTTAGCATTGGCAGAGTGTTAAGGAAAGCCCAAGACTCAAAGTTGTTCACTCACGATGTCAAGTGGTGGAGGGCAATATAAAAGTATGTGTCAGGACTCCTGCTGTAAGCAAGAGAAAACCAATTCAATTTAGTTTAAATTAGAAAGAGGATTAATTGACCCAGTACCTGGAAGTTCAAGTTGTAAACTTCAGGCAAGGCTTGATCAAGGCACTCAAATGATGTCCTCAGCATACTGTCTTTCTCATCAATCTTTAGGTTCCATTTTCTTTTCTTTTTTCTTTTTAAAAGTGTATTTATTTTGGGAGAGAGAGAGAGAGTGAGCATGAGTGGTGGAGGGGCAAAGAGAGAGGAGAGAGAGAATCCCAAGCAGGCTCCATGCTGTCAGCAAGGGAGCCCCATGCAGGGCTCAATCTTACTAATTGTGAGATCATGACCTGAGTCAAAATCAAGAGAGGCTTAACTGAATGAGCCACCCAGGCATCCCTGGCTCCATTTTCTTCTTTGGTGGCTTCATTCTCAGGCAGCTAGCTCTGTGTTGACTTCAAGCTATATGATTACAGTTTAACAATCCCAGAAGAAAGAGTTTACCATAGTGCTAGGATTGACTCCCTACTCCCCGTCTCGGCTTCAGTTGTATGCACACCTCTGAGCAAATCATTGTGGCCAGGAGAATTCCTTATACTTTGAAGGCTGGCCTGGATAACATTCCCACTTCTGGAACTGGGGATTAGATTTAACTCTATCTAAACTACATAATGTAATGCTTGGAGGGAAGTAGTTTCTTCAGGGAAGCAAAGAAAAGGATTAAGATGCTTTTTAGCTGAAGTAGGACTAGACACTGGCCATACAAAAGCAAAGACTCAAAAAACCAGTTGTCCAAATCCATGGAGATTAAGAGAAAACATATTCACATTTCTGGTATACAGTCACTTGAGCTGTTCAATTCAAGATTTACTGAGTATTGAGCACTAGGTGCTAAAAAAGATGTTAATAAAATAAGCCGGATATAGTCCTTACCCTTTAAGAGAAATTGCCTAGAACTTAGCTCTCAAGCTTTAGAATGCATAAGATTCCTGGGGGAACTTGTTTAAAATGCAGATTCTGGGCCCTCTTCCAGACTTACTAAATGAATTTTTGGTACTGGGGTCTGAGAATCACCATTGTTTTAAAGCAGGTGATTTCTAATATAGGTGTTCCCTGTATTACATTCTGCATAGTACCGATTCAGCTGCAGGAAAGGTATGAAGAAGGCTGGATTTGTCTTTTCCTATCACATCTCACACATCAGGTGGAAATTTATTTTCTCCTCTAAAGTTTCACTTTTCCTTTTCTCCAAGGTTCCTGCCTTCCAGCTACCCCTATAAACACACCGCTAGGCTCTCAGTGCCCACAAGTATACTCTGATTTCCTTTGACACCATAACTTGAATGTATTCTGCGTTGTTCCCTATGTGGCCAAACCAGTCTTCGAGCATCTCCTTTACATACCTACCCAAGCTTGTTCGCTTATATCAGCTTACCCGACAACCCACCAAAGAAACTGACCTGATAAATTAATGTGAAGATGATATACACTTTTTTAAAAAGATTTTTTTTTTCTTTAAGTAATCTCTATATCCAGTGGGGGGCTGGAACTCACAACCCTGAGATCAAGAGTCACACACTCCACTGATTGAGCCAACCAGGCGCCCCAGAGGATTTGCCCTTTTAATAAAGATATATGGAGGTATCTGTGGTCCAGAGTGGTAATCAAATCCCTGTTGCTGTAATTTCCATGCGAAGGTTGGTGGGGTAGGAGATATTTTTGAGAATGGAGTCATGTCTGACATCATCTCTCAAATTATGCCATGAAGATTTCCACTCATGCATGACATTTGGTACAGCTCAAATACTTCTGCCTGAAGAAGGCAGGATAACTAAGTAAAATAACATCCACCAAGAATCTCAAAACCCCAATGATTATAGCTTCATTTTGCTAAGATGATCTCAAATGTGTCAGTATGTGCTATCTCTAACCCCTTTTTCTCTTCCCACAAGCTTTCTTGGAGAGCAATGAAACAATGGGATTAAAAAGATGAAGTAATTAAATGCAGTGAGGTATCCTGAATTGATTCCTGGAATAGAAAAAGGATATTAATGGAAAAACTAATAAAATCCAAATGGAGTCTGTAGTTAATAGTGTTGTTCCAGTGTTAATTTCTTAGCTTTGGCAAATGTGCCATGGTTATAAAAGATACTAACATTAGGGAAAACTGGGTGAAGTGTATATAGGAATCATCTGTACTATCTTTGTATCTTTCTGTACATCTAAAATTATCCCATAATAAAACATTTATTTTTCAGAAAGGTGAAGAAAGAAGAGAATCTAAGCCATAATTAGCCTCTATTCAAAGAATGACTATAATCCAACAATATCCTTGGTATAAAATCTTCCTCCAACTCATTCACAGCAAGGTGAACTGACATTCCAGTGTTTTAGCAACATTTCATCATACATAATTATTTAAAACATAGCACAAAAAAGTAATCTGAAAAAAGTTAGAAAAGAAATCAATAACAACACTTTAGAGAAAATATATTTTTATTAGATTACAGATATGAGGGGAAAAATTAACCCCAAGAATTACTTTTGTAAAAGCTTGAGTAGTTAATCAAAACATCATTTGAGGTACCTCCTCAGGAAATAGGTCTGGGAAAAGGCAGGGTGACTTATGTTTTTGACTTTATATACTTTTGTATCGCATGACTTCCTAAAAAGTAATGAGAATGTATTACCTTTACAATTTTTAAAGCATATATATTTTTTATTTAATTTTTAAAAGTTTATTTATTTATTTTTAGAGAGAGAAAGAGAGCATGGGTGTGGGAAGGGAAAAGAGAGAGGGAGAGAGAGAGTATCCCAGGCAGGCTGTCAATGCAGAGCCCAACACAGGGGTTTGAACCCATGAAGCATGAGATCATGACCTGGGCCGAAACCAAGAGTTGGACACTTAACTGACTGAGCCATCCAGGTACCCGTATATATATATTTTAAAATTATTTATTTATTTATTTATTTATTTATGTTTATTTATTTTGAGAAAGAGAGAGCACATGCATGTGCGGGAGCAGGGGAGGGGTAAAGAGATAAAGGGAAGAAAGAGAATCCCAAGCAGGCTCCACACTATCAGCACAGAGCCCAATGCAGGTGCTCGAAACCCACATACCATGAAATCATGACCTGAACTGAAACCAAGAGTCAAACACCCAACTGAGTGAGCCACCTAGGCCCCCCAAGATTTTACTTTTAAGTGATCTCTACACCCAACATGGGGTTGAACCTACCATCCTGACATCAAGAGTCACATGTTCCCCTGACTGAGCCAGCCAGGTGCTCTGACAAATACATATTTTTTAAGTAGCAATTTATATACTATGAGGAAGAAATGGCTATGTTTGAAGTGGAACACCAGAAACACTGAAATTATAAAATAAAAGAAATGCAGTAATCAAAAAGAAAGAAAAAGAAGGAAGTAATATGGAAGAGAATATGCACAAATGTTCATAAAGCTATATATGACGGTATGATACATTTTTTAACTTCTGTATTCTATATTCTCTTTAGTAAACATGCAACTTTTCTTTATTGGGAACATTAAAAATAAAAAAATACAACCTTTACCTACATGTATTTATCAAATTTTTTGTACAAATATTATGACATCTGTCCCTATGTGGTCTTTAAACTTGAGGAAATTGCAAATTTCAGAACATGTATTATAAACTATCTTCAGAAAAAATCCTATATTAAAAATAATAGACTGTTAGAACTTGGCCACTGACTCACTGGTTTAGTTTCCTTTTCGAAGTTATTTAGAAAAAATATCTAGCTGTGTACAAAGGCTGCCTTCCAAAATACTAGCGGTAATGGCCAGGGAGATGGTATTTGAAAACTCCTGTTAAGTGTCTGCAAACAAATACTTAATAAGTATTTTCAAAAGAAAAAATTCAAACCTCTGGCTTCTCTCCCTGTGGTTTCTTTTCTCATCTCTACTTGAATATCTCTGAGACACCACAAAAATAAACAAACCCGAAATCAAATCCAACATCTTAATGCCTTCAAGTTCCTAGACTTCTCCCCCTATCCACTTTCTCCAGAATTGAAAGCAGGGTTTGATTCTCTTCAGAAAAAAACACGTCAAATCTGGAGATTTCACTTAGCCTAGGAGGGTGCTTAGGCCAAGGGGGGTGGGGGGGGGGTCACATTCTCAGAGCTAAGTGGAATATAAACAGCCAGGCAGGAGAAGGAAGAAGTTCTCAAGAAGAGCAGTGTGACAGCAATAGCCCTTAGAGCAGAGAGATTAGCAGCCAGAGTGAGTGTAAACTCTAGGAAGAGAGAAAGATATTTAAAGGGGATTTGTAAGAAAGTTTGCCCTGGTAATGGGCTGTATCCCCTAACCTCACCTCCAGTACAGCACTCCACCCCTATTCCCGAAGGCTCTAAAAATGCAGTATTAACACAGATTGCCTGGGTGTGAAACATGACTCCACTTACTGGCTGTATACCATTTGGCAACTCTCTATTCACTGAGTTCTTCATCTGTAAAATGGCATATGGTCACACCTACTTTATGGGGGTTGTGTGAAGAAATTGAATTAATTCTGAATTAACACTGTTCCATAACTGAAATAATGTTTACATGGCTGCAATAGCTACCAATTTGTTCTAACTTTCCTTGGGATCTTCTAACATTAATCTTCTTCAAAATGGTGCCAAAGAATCTCTACAATACAGATCTGTATGCATTAATCCCCAGTTTAAACCCCTTTGAGTATCGTCAATAATCACTCTTTGTTTCCAACTCAATTTCTTTTTTTTTTTTTTTGAGGTTCTAATATTTTGTTCAAGTTTCACTTTCAGTTATGTTAATTATAGCATTTTAAAGGAGGATCTTATTCTACCCAAAATGGAAGACTCTAAAATCACCGGTTAAACTGCTAAAAAATAAACCGAGTGGCAAGAATATAACAGAAGTCCAATTTAGATTCTGAATGATGTCACCATGTGATTACAGTCACAGAGACTCTTCTCTGCTTGCAGCTAGAACTCTTAGAAGCTGTTTCATCTGGTGCAAGGGCAAAAAAACACAACATGAAAGGAGATAAAGTCCTGAATTACTGGCTTCATCCACCTCTATCTCAAAATGGCATTCGCGTGCACACACACACACACACACACACACTCACAAAACAAAAAACCCAGCTACCATGCATTGCAGACTATTTTTGGTGTAAAAGAGGTGATGGACTGGGGTGGAAACAGGTCACGAAAATCTGTCTAAAAAAGTCTCTTTCAGATGAGTTTGTACACACCATCAAACATCAAGCCTCTCCTTCATGGAGTGGGAAACTAAGGTTCACTTCTCAGGAAGTCACAATTTCATTCATTTACTTAATGGCACTTTGTAATTATCAACTTCCACTAGCAGCTGTTTCTAGATAAAAAAAAAACCCTGACATTTCTAGAGACCACCAAGTTCCCCCCAAGTCCACAGCTGAAAGGATCTCGTTTGGAATTGGGTTTCTTCTGTACCTCTGAAAGAGTAACACCTTAAAGTGGAATCATTTAATATGGAGGTTCAACATGATGTTTAGCATTATTGCATTCCAGACAAACATTAAAAGGTACACTAAATTCTGAGGGTAGCTATGCTGTAAAATAGTCTAAAATGAAATGATTGTATAGCCTTTGATTATGCTTGCCTTCCAGTCATAGACCAAGCTTGTGGCCACCAGCAATGACATTCTTGCCATCCAGCAGAGCTGACAGCATCACTCTGACACAGTCAGTCTGACAGCTAGCTTTACGGTCTGAATGTGTTCTAAACCTATCAGGCTGGAGCTGTTCACTGTGGTGGAGAAATAGGCATCAGGGTCCATCTGATACTTGGCTGCTATAGCGAAGTCAGTGTTACTAGTTCCTGCTGTCCAGGCCAGATTAACATTGGTCTCCAATTTCTTGTTCACCTTCTGATAAAAGGAGCCACTAGCCTCCATCCTGTCATTTACATTAGTGTAAAGCTGCAATTCATCAGTCTTGTAGCCAACCGCAGAGTTGCTCTGGGTCCCTCCAGACTTTGTGGTCTCAGAATTCATCTGGGAGCCAGCGAGCCAGTCGTTCTGATGTGGCACCTGAGCGACCTGATCTGAAAGCCCCGCCATGTGGAAATCCACATCCAGGTTGATGCCTCCTGCTTAAGCCCTGTCTTGATGTTAGCATCCTCCTCCCACCTTCCCACCCTGTGCTTGGTGAGAGGATGAATCAAAGGTCAGCTTCAGTATACATGCAAGCTGGTCTTCCACAAATATCTCCATGCCTGGAGTGTTGTCTGTGTTGTATTTCTCCAAGGTCGTCAGACCGTGCTTGATGCATCTATACTGGGTTTCTAGGCTGATGCTGACTTTAGTGGTTGGTCTCAGTGTTGGCTGAACCTAAGCTTGTACATTGCAGTCCATTTTCAGGTTTTGTTTTCAAATCAGGTTTTATCAAGCCAAATTCCTAGCCCTTGGTGAAGACATCTTTCGAAGATTTGCCAAAATGAGCACACGTGGGAGGCACAGCCATCTCTGGCTCAGGGTCAGTGGCGTCAAGCTGGGTGGTGGCTGTCTCTGGGACTGCAGTGCCAACCCTAACTCGACTTCTGATCCTTAAGTCTTGCTCCTCACCCACCTGCACCATCATCGCCCACACACCTGGCCCTGGCATGACTCCAGGCTTCTCCTTGTGTTCTTTCCTTTCTCTGGATTGATCTCCCTATTAGTCTTTAATGAGTTGCTATTTAGCCTTTAAGACACTAATAAAAATTTCTCTCCTCTGTGAAGTCTTTCTCAACAACCCCAGACAAAAGTTAGTCACTCCTGCTTCTTTGTTTACGTTTCACTTGGTACATAGCCCTGCCTTTGTACCTAACAGGTTGTGCTGGAATTATGTGTTTATGGGCCTTTCCCTCTCAGGAAACTGTGATTGACTCCATGACAAGGACTTCCTAATTCCTTGTTTGCTGGAAACCATGGCCACATTCCTAAATCATCAAAGATGCTTAATAACAAGGTGAAGAGTGGATGAATTAATAAATAAATGAATTAGTATAACCCCTCAGGTGACATCTGCATTAGTAAAGACAATAAAAGGGTGGCAAGTAGGATACAAGCTCAACCACTGTAGCCATGTGACTTTGGGCAAATTTCTTACTTTCTGTGCCTTGGTTTCCTCATCTATAAAATGGTGATGACAATACCTTTCTAGTTGTGTGAATTAAACAATAAATTTAAACTTCTTAGAAGAATGCCTAGCATATAATAATCATTTTATGTGTATTAGTTATTGTTGTCATATTATTCATGGAGAATCACTGTAAACTCTGTGAGAAGTAGGGATTATGGTTTGACTTACCATTTAATTCCTAACTGCCACAATGCTTCATAGAATAAGCACTCAATAAAGATTTCTTGAATAAATATCAAAATTATAAAGAAGAGAATCAGGCTCACAGAGCCTGCTTCAGATCCTCTGTCTCCCTCTCTCTGCCCCTCCCACCCTCACAAAAATAAATAAACCTTTAAAATATAATGATAAGGGCCACCTGGCTGGCTCAGTCGCTTGAGCACCCAACTCCTTGTTTTGGCTCAGGTCATGATCTCACAGTGTCTTAAACATTGGGCTCCAGGCTCTGTACTGACAGTCCAGAGCCTGCTTGGGATTCTCTGTCTTTTTCTCTCTCTGCCTCTCTCCCACTGTCACTATCTCTGTCTCTCTCAGAATAAATTAATAAACTTAAAAAAATGATGATAAAAAAGAGAACAAAAGAGAAGAGAGTTAAAAAAAAAACCCACAAAAGGTAAATACGGGTGCATTTGGCACAAAGTACAAAGATATTGCTAAGTCACCTCAGGTCCTCACTACTGGGCTGCATGACAAAGTGCACCTGGAGTTTCTGAATCTTTCATTTCACCCTCATAAGAACTTTGACTTTGCCCACCTCAGTTACAGTGTTCTCTCTAAAGACAGTGAGGGGGGGAAAGGGATGTCATATAAAAGGGGTGATTTAATAATACACTGAGAGCCAGGAAAGCCTGTTTTTTCTTTTGTAGGCAATGGATTCATTACCTGCTGCTGGAACCACCTTTTTTGGTCCTCTGCTTGATCTGTAAAAATCAAACCTTAAATACTTGCATGCTTACTTGCAACCAGACTAGATGATGGTGGTTTCAATAATTGTTTGCCATCTGCTTTGCAAAGACAGAGTCAAAATGAAACTTGTAAGGGGGATGTTTTAGTTCAGGCTGCTATAACAAATTACCATAGACTGGGTGATGTATCAACAATAGAGATACATTTCTCACAATTTTGGAGGCTGGAAATATGAGATCAGGGTGCCAGCAGGTTTGGGCTCTGGTGAAGGTCCTCTTCCAGGCTGCAGATTCCTGACTTTTTGTATCCTTACATGGTAGAAGAAGAGAGCCAGCTCTTCTGGCCTCTTCTTATGTGGGCATTAATCTTATCATGAAGGTTCCACCCTCATGACTTAATTACCTCCCAAAGGCCCCAACTCCAGATACCATCACATTATGATTAGAGTTTCAGCATATGAATTAGGGGAGTGGAGACACAAACATTATTTTTTTAATTAATTATTTATTTATTTTTGAGAGAGAGAGAGAGAGAGAGAGAGAGAGAGAGAGAGAGAGAGAGAGAATAAGCAGGGGAGAGGAGCAGAGGGAGAGAGAGAGAATCCCAAGCAGCTCCACCCTCAGTGCAGAGCTTGAGGCAGGGCTTAATCCCACGACCTTGGGATCATGACCTGAGGTGGAAACCAAGAGTTGGATGCTGAACTGAGCCACGCAGGTGCCCTGGAGTCACAAACATTCAGAAAGTGATCTGTTTCTTTATGTAGGGGAGGCAAAATTTTATGTCTTCCCATCTTAGGTTTTTAGCTGGGCTTTTTACAAAAAGACAAATTAATGAGAGAAAAGCAAACAATTTAATGTGTGCAGTACACATCACACAGGAGAAACTTGAAGAGTAACTCAAAGTAGTGGCTTAGAACTCTTGCTTGTGTAGTATCTTCGACAAAGAACAGTAAATTTATAGAGAAACGACAGGACAAAGGAAAGTCATTCCAGGCTTCCAAGGTGGCAAACTGAGGGAAGGTAAATATGTGGGAGGAAGCTAATGGAGTAAGGTTTGTTTGCAGATTTCTTTTTTATTGCTCTTGAGCTGATACATCTGTTTGCAGAAAAAGGAGAATTTCCTACAGGAGAATTTCCTATAGGCAGAAAGAGGGCAAGTAGAGAGAAGAGTTTGCTGCTTCTTCATTGCCTTAAGCTTGAAACAATTTTTATGTCAAAGAGGAATATTTGAGGGTGACATATTCTAGTCTCCTCCATTTGCTATCCAAAAAAGCCTAAGGAAAGAAAAAATTGAATAGGAAGCATTATGACATGGTAACCCACTAGTTTGAACTCCAAATGAGAGGGAAAAGAGCAAAGAGAGAAGCTATGTAACTGCACTATAAACTCCATGAAAAGATTATTGAAGTATAATTTTTCAAAAAGTTAAAAAAAATGGTTGTTATACAAATATATAATGAACACATACCAAAGATTTTGTTCAACTAAGTAATTAGTAGGGACCCAGAAAATTGGTAACATTGGCTCCAATTTAATAAAGAAATGTTAGAGTAAAATTACTAGGTTAGATACAAAACTGGTTAATGTTCTTCAAGGCAATTAATTGTAACCTTTGTGTTTGTCTTTTATACTGGACAGAAATTATTTGCATCTTTAATGGGGTGGGGGGGGAAACATGTAACTTCACTAAGACTGGGACCTTTAATCAGAACAGTGATTTGAACAAAGTGTATTCCCCCTAGAATATTAAATCATCCTTGGGTGATCCTGATAAACAATGCCCTCCCATGACATTAAAAGGAACTGCCACCCTTGTTTTTGCTTTATTTACAAGTTTTAAAGAATTTTTTTTTAAGTAGGCTTCATGCCCAACATGGGGCCTGAACTTATAACCCTGAGATTGAGAATTGCATGCTCTACTGACTGAGTCAGCCAGGCGCCACAAGAATGTTTCTTAACAGGAAGGATTTCACTTTATTTTCTTCACTGCTGCATTACTACTGGCACCTAGAACAGTACTTGCAACTAGTAGGCTCTTAAGGAATAGTTACTGAATGAATGAATGGTTATGTTTTAAGAAAGATTTTGTTAATTGGTTGTTTATAACTGGAATGCATTTCTCTTCAAAGTGATGTTAGAAATTACGGTAGGTAGTTCTTTGGTCAGACATATCTTTCCAACCTGCAGTGTAACCAAGAAAGCCTGGCAAACAAGGGCAGGAATGTTTTTTATGAGAAATGCATCCATCTATTTAAAATACAGAACCAGGGCCACATCTTCTCTCCATCTCCACACTTACATCCCTTTGATTCCATTTACTGGTCCCCACCTCAGGACTTGTTCTCTCTCAAGGTCTCTATTGCTGGGCAGTGGTATCAGGAATTCCCAGAAGCAGTACTGGGTGCTTTGAGTACAGCCTGGAGCAGGCTGTAGGTAAAGAAAAGAAGAAGCAGGGACTTGATGGTCTTAGGTTGGAGATGAGGTGCTCTGGGCTCTGAAACTCTGGTGGTATAACCCCCAGGATTGCTCTCAGTCTGAGGTTTTACCACTTTACTTTTCTTCTATAAATTCCAAAATGGACTTGCCTACTTTCCTTTTATTACCACCATCTTGTGTTCTGACTAGAGTCTCTCTCCTCTATAAGCCACTGGAGGACAGAATGAAGTCTTACAGCTTTGCCTGTCCCTGACACATACAGTCCTATGGAGGACTTTTTTTTTTATTAAATTTTTTTTTTTTCAACGTTTATTTATTTTTGGGACAGAGAGAGACAGAGCATGAACGGGGGAGGGGCAGAGAGAGAGGGAGACACAGAATCGGAAACAGGCTCCAGGCTCCGAGCCATCAGCCCAGAGCCTGATGCGGGGCTCGAACTCACGGACCGCGAGATCGTGACCTGGCTGAAGTCGGACGCTTAACCGACTGCGCCACCCAGGCGCCCCGATGGAGGACTTTTAAAAAGGTGCATGTGCAGATTGAGTGTAACCATTCTGTGGATTTGCTGCAGTGACTGGAGTAGCCAGATATCTTCTACCCAAGATATCTCATCTGAAGGACATCCTATTGATTTGCATTAAGTTCACCTGCCTGTAACAAAAAACCTGAAATGATAGTGGCTTATTCAGGAGAGAAGTTCATTTCTCTTGTGCATCAAAGAAGTCTGGAGGTAGGCAGTGCTTGTGTTGAGGTTCCACAGTCATCAGAGAGCCAGGCCCTTTCTATTTTTTCTGCCCCACCATCCCAGTACATGAATACCAACCTTAAAATCACCTAGGTGTCCAAGTCATAGAGAATACCCAATCACAGAGTTTCCTGGGCTTACCCAAATCGTGGAAGGTAGTAAGTAAACAGCAGTAGGGCTAGGGGCATCCTACTCTAGATAGGAATCTTACCTTCCTTTTTCTTTAAACCCTCTGAGACTGACTATTGAAGACCAATCTGAGCCACCAGGCAAGCGAAAGGTCAAGTGAATATTGGATGTGAGCTGGAGAAGGAAGGAGGAAGAAAGGAAGCAAAATTCTAAGAAGCAGCAGAAATAACCCCAAACATCAGAGACACTGTTTTTGGAGGCTATCTGTGTGTAAGAGCTGTACATAAATTTGCCATTTGCCTCTTTAGTACTGTATCAGTCAGAATCTCAACAGAAAACTGGGTTTCACTCAAGTTAGATCATCTGAGGAAAGAATTTTTTTTTTTTTTTTGCAAGTGAACTGTCCACAAAGTTGTAGGGTGTAGCATAACCACAAGACAATGACTTAACCTGGGGTCAGTAGCAGCAGGGCAGTTAACACCCCTAGGCCTGAAGGGCTGAGAGGAGGGAGTGATTATTGAAAGGAATGCAAGGGCCGCCAAATGAACTCTCACATTTGGGCAAGAGACAGAGTCTGAGGAAAGGAACAAAGATAGTTAATGTTCCTGTTCTCTTCCTTCCTATGAAGCCAGAGGACCACAACCTTTGGTGTGGTTCATACAGGTGAGCCTCCTGGGACAGGGAATGGTGAAGAGTAGATTTGGAGGGACAAACAGAAGATATAAAAGCAAGAATATTGAAGTTAAACTGCAAATAGAGGAGTAGAATAAAATCCCTTTCAGTGGCCCCCTTTTTTGTTGTTGTTGTTGGCTCCACTCTGGGAGTGGAGCCCAATGCAGGGCTTGAACTCATGACCCTGAGAGCAAGACCTGAGCTGAGATCAAGAGCTGGATGTTTAACCAACTGAGCCACCAAGTCACCCCCATTGGCACTCTTTTTACATTCATTCTGTCTTTATCTGTGGTAGCCAGCCTCCAAAGTAGCCTCCAATAGTTCTTGCTATTGATAGCTCTTGATATTCCGGCTGCAGAAATGATGGAGGGTGACTTCTAAAGCTGGTTCACATCGAGGCTTCTGCCTTCTGCCTTGGATTACTTATTCTGGAGGATACTAGCTCTCAGGTCATGAGGATTCATACACAGTACATGTGTTGTGGAGCTGAAGCCTCCTATAGCAACCACTTACCAGCCATGAGAGACAAGCTTCTCAGAAGAGGACCTCTTGCCCCAGTCAAGCCATCATATGACGGCAACTCTGGCCGACATCTTGACTGCAACCTCATGAGAGACCCCAAACAGAACTGCCCAGCAAAGCTGCTCCCAAATTCCTGACTCTCAGAATTATGTGCACCAATAAATGTTTACTGTTCTTCACAACAAAGTTTTGGAGTAATTTTCTGTGTAGCAATAGATAACTAATTGTGATTGTTAATTTAGATGTCAATTTGATTGGGCCATGGGATACTCAGATAGCTGGTGAAACATTACTTCTGGGTGTTTGTGTGAGAGTGTTTCTTGAAGAGATTAGCTTTTGAATTGGTGACTCTTGCCAGTGTGGGTGGGTATCATCCAATCTGTTGAAGCCTGAATAGAACCAAAAGGCCGAGGAAGGCTTTGCTACTTGAGCTGAGACCATAATCCTCTCCTGCCCTCAGCACTCCTGGTTCTCAGGCTCTCAGACCAAGGCTGGAATCTACACCATTGCGTCTTGCGGCTCTCAGGCCTTCGAACTATATCCCTGGCTTTCCAAAATGTCTAGCTTGAAGAAGGCAGATTTGTGGGACTTCTCAGACTCCAATTACATGAGCCAATGCCTCATAATAAATCTCTTTATACATATATAAAGGGTTTCTCTAGAGAACTCTGACCAAGACAGTAATATATCGGCACAGTTAACCCTCACTAACTTCTATGCATTATTCATTATATCTTCATTGAAATCTTACAGATAAAAGCTATTTATGTTCTGTCCCCAAATCACTAGGACATGTGCCATTATTGCAAGCTTTCCTAAAGCATATATGTACATTATACATTATCTAAAAATCTGAATATTTTCCTGACCCATTAAAGGCCTACATGAGCAATGGCTTTGGGAGCTATTTGCAACCAATTCACTAAGAGCTTCAACTGTGCATCATAAAGAGAAGATTCAGGACTGAGCAGTCATACACATGAAGACCACTGAGTATACTCACACAGCAAAACTGAGCCAATTTTCTGTACTTACGTCCATAATTTTGTTGTATGAAATTGTTTGTTTATGGTTTTCACTCTGAACGCTATCTTTCTTTAGCAACCACTTGAGTTTTAGCTTATTAGACAGCTAAGCTCAATGTCATTTGCTAGATATCATTTACCAGAAAGTGATTGGGTGAAATGCATTTCTTCTCCTGAGCTAGAGTTACTAGTTTGCTCACCTTTCAGGATACTGTCAAAGTAGTTCTTGGCTCAGATTAAAAAAAAAACAAAAAAGTTCAATACCCAGACTGAGGTTTCCGTTAGAAAGTTATATTGAATATTTTTGAAGCTACATCCTTTTCCCACTAGTTTTTATCATTTCCTTAGCATAAATTTTCTCAAAAATAAATGCTATGTTAAGATTTAACCACACCAGGGGTGTCTGGGTGGTTCAGTCGGTTAAGGGTCCGATTTCAGCTCAGGTCATGATCCTGTGGTTTGTGAGTCCAAGCCCTGCATCAGGCTCTGTTCTGTCAGCACAGATCCCCTGTTCCCCTCTCAATCAGATAAACATTTTTTAAAGAATCTTAAAAAAAGATTTAAGCACACCTTTTTCTTTTTTCTAAACTTTTTCCTTTTGGAAAAGTTTTTTAAAACATAGAAGGAAAGAAAATAGTAAAATGAATTTCAATGTACCCGTCATCCAGCCTGAACTGTTTTCAGACATTTCTTCTTTTTTTTAAGTAATCTCTACACCCCACATGGGGCTCAAACTTACCACCCTGAGATCCAGAGTCCTATGCTCCACAAACTGGGCCAGCCAAGCACCCCTCTCACAACACTTCTGACACCAAATGAGTGCCCTACAATTTAACTCAATTTTGATACTAACCACTTGGAGTTAGCACAGACCTCACAGTCTCACAAGGCTGCCCCATACCCTAACGAGACTATTTTGAAGTAATCCAAGTAATTAGAAAATTTCATTCATAATATTTTGATATTTATCTCTAAAAGATAAGGACCGCTTAATGTAACAATATTATTATCACAGATTTTAAAAATTCAAAATAATCAAAAAGACTTGTTCATTTTGACTGTTGCAACATATTGCTAAATTGCTCTCCTACAAGGGTGTAATAATTAACCCTCCCACCCCCAGTTTACAGTCCTGATATTATCAATCTTTTTCATCTTCACCAATTTGTGTCTCTTGTGTCTTGTTCTAATTCCCATTTCTTTGATTATTAATGAGGTTGAGCAATTCTCATTTCATACTGGCCATTTATGTTTCATCTTCTATAATTTGCCTCTTCATTCCTCTGTTGATTTTTCTATGCATCAGTCTTATTTTCATGTTGATGGGTAAGTTAAAATAGCAAGAGTTTTAACAAATATTGCATCATCTGTATGGTATACAATGGGAAAAAACTGAAAATGAACTTTATTTTCAAACAGTTGTTTAAAGTATTCATGGAAAATCCATAACATGGTACTTACTCCATGCAGCTATGAAAAAGTATATATTTATTACTACCCAAAGAAATCTACAGATTCAGTGCAAACCTTATCAAAATACCAACATCATTTTTTATAAAACTAGAACAAAGAATACTAAAATATGCAGGGAACCACAAAAGATCCAGAATGGCCAACACAATCTTGAGAAAGAAAAACAAAGCTGGAGGTCTCATAATTCTAGATTGCAACATATACTACAAAGTATATACTACAAAATAAAATACAAAGTAGTAATCAAAGCAGAATCAAAGCAAATTAAACACATAGATCAATGGAACAGAATAAAGAGCCCAGATATAAACCCATGCTTATATGTCAATTAATCTATGGAAAAGGAGGCAAGAATATAGAATGGGGGAGAAGATAGTCATTTCAATAAATGGTGCTGGGAAAACTGAATAGCTACATGCAGAAGAATTAAACTGGACTATTTTCTAACACCATACACAAAAATAAACTCAAAGTGGATTAAATCCTGAATGTGAGACCTGAAACCATAAAAATCCTAGAAGAGAACACAGGCAGTAATTTCTTTGACATCAGTTATAACATTTTTCTAGATGTCTCGTAAGTAAGTCAAGGGAAACAAAAGCAAAAATAAACTATTGGGATTACATCAAAATAAAAAACTTTTGCACAGCGAAGGAAACTCTCAAAAAGCAAAAAGACAACCTACTAAATGTGAGAAGATATTTGTAAATGATATATCTGATAAGGAGTTATACCCCAAATATATAAAAACTGCAGCAACATGGATGGAACTAGAAGATATTATGTTAAGTGAAATAAGTCAGTCAGAGAAAAACAGATATCATATGTTTTCACTTATGTGGATCTTGAGAAATTTAACAGAAGACCAGGGGAAGGGAAGGGGGGAAAATAGTTACAAACAAAGAAGGAGGGAGGCAAACCATAAGAGACTCTTAAATACAGAGAACAAACTGGGTGGGGCACGGGTAGAAGAGAAAATGGGTGATAGGCATTGAGGAGGGCACTTATTGGGATGAGTACTGGGTGCTGTATAAGCGATGAACCATGGGAATCTACCCCAAAAACCAGTAGCACACTTTACACACTGTATGTTAGCCAATTTCACAATAAATTATATATATATATATATAGTTACACAACTCAAAACCCAAACCCAAACCCAAACCAGTTAAAAATGAGCAGAGGACTTGAATAGACATTTTTGTAAATGATTCAGTAATTCTACAATTCTACTACTGGGCATGTACCCAAAGAAAACAAATAGATATATGCACCCTCATGTTTATTGCAGAACTATTTACAATAGCCAAGATATGGAAACAACCAAAGTATCCATCAATAGACAAATGTGTAAGGAAGATAATGGTGTGTGTGTGTATGATGCATATATATATATATATATATATATATATATATATACACATATATATAATGGAATGTGACACAGCTATAAAAAAAGAATGAGATTGTGTCATTTGAGACAACATGGATGAACCTAGAGGGTATTATACTATGTGAAATAAGTCAGAAAAGAAAAATACCATATGACTTCACTTGTGTGGAATTAAAAAAAGCAAATGAATAAACAAAAACAGAAAGCAGAACCAGACCTATAAATACAGAGAAGAAGCTGATGGTTGCCAGAGGGGAGATGGGCAGAATGGGTGAAGGGCAGTTGGAGGTACCGACTTCCATTTATGGAATGAGTAAGTCATGGTAATCAAAGACACAGCATAAGAATATAGTCAATGATATTGTAATAGTGCTGTGAGCATAGCATAATGTATAAACTTGAAAAGTCACTCTGTTGTATGCCTGAAATGAATGTAACATTGTGTGTCAAATATACTAAAAAAAAGAAGTATATATTTGTATAGAGCCTGATGCGGGGCTATAAATATACTAAAAAAAAGAAGTATATATTTGTATAGAGCCTGATGCGGGGCTATAAATATACTAAAAAAAAGAAGTATATATTTGTATAGAGCCTGATGCGGGGCTCGAACTCACAAGCCGTGAGATTGTGACCTGAGCTGAAGTCAGACGCTTAACTGAGTGAGCCACCCAGGCACCCCACAAACATGCCACTTTAATGGGAGATGTTGGTAGTGGGGAAGACTTGTTCATGTGTGAGGTGTGAGGTGGGCATGATATACGCTAGAACTCTTTGTATATTACATGCAATTTTGTTGTGAACCTAAAAGTACTCTCAAAAGTAATGTCTATTTTTTTTAATTTTTTTTTAAATTTTTATTTATTTTTGAGATAGAGAAAAAGCATGAACAGGGGAGGGTCAGAGAGAGGGAGACACAGAATCTGAAACAGGCTCCAGGCTCTGAGCTGTTAGCACAGAGCCCAACGCGGGGCTCAAACTCACGGACTGTGAGATCATGACCTGAGCCGAAGTCGGATGCTTAACCGACTGAGCCACCCAGGTGCCCCTAATGTCTATTTTTTTTTTTTTTTTTTTTAATTTTTTTTAACGTTTATTTATTTTTGAGACAGAGAGAGACAGAGCATGAACGGGGGAGGGGCAGAGAGAGAGGGAGACACAGAATCGGAAACAGGCTCCAGGCTCTGAGCCATCAGCCCAGAGCCTGACGCGGGGCTCGAACTCACGGACCGCGAGATCGTGACCTGGCTGAAGTCGGACGCTTAACCGACTGCGCCACCCAGGCGCCCCCTAATGTCTATTTTTTAAAGGACATACGGACATGGGTAGCTATTGTTTATTAATTTAAAATTATTTATTAGGGGCACCTGGCTGGCACAATCAGAAGAGCATGCAACTCTCGATGGCGTCATGAGTTCAAGCCCCATGTTGTGTGTGCAGATTACTAAAAAAGAATCAATAAAATAAAATGGATTTTTAAAATTATTTATTAAATGTTCATATTAAGATAATTTCTCTCATTGAGTGTACTATTTAAATATGAAAACAATATGTTGGTAATACAACCTAACATAGTACAATCCTAGAGTCAATAACAATGATTATACTGTGAAACTCTTTAACATGTATTTCAGAGGCACCTGGGTGACTCAGTGGATTAAGGATCTGACTTTGGCTCAGGTCATGATCTTACCTTTTGTGAGTTTGAGCCCCACATCAGGCTGTCCCTTGCAGAGTCTGCTTGGGATTCTGTCTTTCCCTCTCTCTGCCCCTTCTCCAGTTGCTCTCTCTTTCTCTCTCTCAAAATCAATAAATAAACTTTAAAAAAATGTATTTTAATTCTTAAAAAACATTTTATTTATTTGAGAGAGAAAGAGAGACAGAGAGAGTGCACGCGCATGAGTGGGGAAGGAGCAGAGAGAGGGAGAGACAGAATCTGAAGCAGGCCCCAGGCTCCAAGCTGTCAGCACAGAGCCCTATGACATGGGGCTTGAACTCACAAATTGTGGGATCATGACCTGAGCTGAAGTCAGACGCTTAACCGACTGAGCCACCCAGGCGCCCCGGAAAAAAACATGTATTTTATTCATCATATTGTTGAATCAACTTTTGTTTATTTATTTTTAAAAAATCTTTTTTTAATGTTTATTTATTTTTGAGAGAGAGAGACAGCGTGAACAGGGGAGGGGCAGAGAAAGAGGGCGACACAGAATCCGAATCAGGCTCCAGGCTCTGAGCTGTCAGCACAGAGCCCAATGCGGGGCTCAAAATCACAGACTGCGAGGTCATGACCCCAGCCCAAGTCAGATGCTCAACCGACTGAGCCACCCAGGCGCCCCTAACTTTCATTTTTTTTAAAAGATAGATTATTTTTGGAGCAGATTTCTGTGTACCACAAAATTGAGTATGAAGTAGAGATTTCCTGCCCCCACACATGCCTGACACCTATTATTTACCTATATTGACATTGAAAGCTATGCATAATATATTTTGGGTAAAAAGAAAATTAACAGAAGAATATACATAATAACTAGGATATGATTTGAGCTGTAACATGTATGTTTGTAGTTGCATAGAAAATACTTAGAAATTGCTGACTTGTTTTTTTTTTTTTTTTTTTTTTTATTATTTAAATTTTTTTTTTTTTTCAACGTTTATTTATTTTTGGGACAGAGAGAGACAGAGCACGAACGGGGGAGGGGCAGAGAGAGAGGGAGACACAGAATCGGAAACAGGCTCCAGGCTCTGAGCCATCAGCCCAGAGCCTGACGCGGGGCTCGAACTCACGGACCGCGAGATCGTGACCTGGCCGAAGTCGGATGCTTAACCGACTGCGCCACCCAGGCGCCCCTTGCTGACTTGTTTTATTATTTCCCTAATTCATGTGGGAAAACAGCTCTGAGAAGTTAAATGACTTAGTCAAGAACAATCGGCTATAAACGATGAATAGTCAGGAGATGAAACCAAATTTGTCTGGCATGAAACCTGGCTTAGTCCACTTTAACATTAGGCAGACAAGGTCTGTGAGGGCATACTAGGAACCACTGGCAGAAAGATGCAAAAACTGGGGGTGTGGGGTGAGCAAGGGGTACGTTCGTTTTAAGGAAACTGAGCTATGGGACATTGCTGCACTTGTGGAATCGATGGTTCAACCTCAGTTCAGAGCAAAACCAAACATTTTCAATTTCAGAGAACCATAGTATGAATCCTGTCTTGGAGAAATCTCCCCTGACTACTGATCCTTAAAATAGTAAAGGAACTAGATCATCTCAGGATGTGGCCATAATGTTGCAACCTCTGTTATCCTATGGAAAGAGTTGTTTGGGCCTATGTAGCTTTAGGTCATCTGACAAAATCTCCTATACAAGGCAGGAATCTCTCCTACAGTCTTACTCTGGATATTTTTAAATCATTTCTAGCTCAATAAATTGTGACCTTTTAGAACTTCTAGGAGGAAGAGACTGCAGGCACAGAACTAATTGCTACTTTTATTTGAGTGGGCTATCTTTTTAAATGTACTATTGCAAAATATATTGTTTTCTGTGTGCACTTTTTTGTTTATTTATTTATTTTGAGAGAGAGAGAGCACACAAGTGTGGGAGTGTGGGAGGGCAGAGAGAGAGGGTGCAAGGCAGTGGGGAGAGGGAGAGAGAGAGGGAGAGAGAGAGATGGAGGGATAGAGAGAATCCCATGTAGGCTCTGCCCTGTCAGCACAGAGGCACAATCTCACCAACTGTGAGATCATGACCTGAGCTGAAATCAAGAGTCAGTCACTTAACTGACTGAGCCACCCAGGTGGCCCGTGTGCAAATTTTTTAATTTATGGAAACAGTATCACATCATATATCTCCTTCTGGTGCTTATATTTTTCCACTCAGCTCTGTGTATTTAAGAATTGTCAAGGAAGCTGTGCCTACATCTAACCTGATGCTACTCACAGAGGCTTTAGACTCCAGTGTGTGGATCACATTTTACCTGTCTACTCTCATAGGGATGAGTACCTGTGAGATGCACCTAAGATGTAGACTTAATTCCCTTCCATCTTTGGCTATGATAGAGGAAACAGCGTTGTCCATGATCCCATACAGACCCATTTGAAAATTTCTTTGGGATATTTACTAGGAGCAGAATTGCTATGTCACAGAATACATTTTCATTAGACTAAATTATGCCAGATCGCTCCCCAGAATGGCTGCACCAGGTAGATGCCCACCAACAGTGGAGAACAGTATGTTCCCTTTCCCCCACCTCTCCAACCCTTGGCAAGATCCAAATTTCTGATTTTTTGTGAGTCTGAGAGGTGTAAACTGATACCTTTGTGAATGTTTTAGCTTGCATCTCTCTGATTACTACTGATTCATGTTTATATAACTGACTAGCCCATAGTGAAATTGATATGCTGAGAAGGGTCAGGTTGACCTTGTTTCAGGTTCCTCTTGTACACCTTGTTCTGTTCCCTGGGTTAGGCCAATATCTTTTTTGTTTGTTTATTTGCTAAGAGAGAGAGAGAGAGAGAGAGAGAGAGAGAGAGAGAATCCCATGCAGGCTCCGTGCTGTCAGCGCAGAGTCTGACTTGGGTCTCGATCCCATGACCCTGGGATTGTAACCTAAGCTGAAATCAAGAGTCAACCAACTGATCTCAACCAACTGAGCCACCCAGGCACCCCGAATATAATTTTTTAAGCAGCTTCATGGAAATATAATTTACATACCATATAATTCACCCATATAAAGTCCACAATTCAATGGTTTTTAGCATATTCACATGGTTGTACAACCATCACCACAATCAATTGTAGAACATTTTTATCACCTCAGAAAGAAACACTGCACCCACTTGCATTTATTCCCCTTTACCCCCCAAATTCCCCCACAGCCCTAGGAAACCATGAATCTACCTTCTGTCTCTGAAGATTTGCCTATTCTGGATATTTCATATAAAAAGAATCACACAATATGTGGTCTTTTGAGACTGGATTCTTTACTAAGAATTGTTTTTGAGGTTCATCCATGTAGTAGCCCTTCAGTACTTCATTCCTTTTTTTTTTTTTTTTCCTGAATAATACTTCATTGTATGGCTGTACCACATTTTCTTTATCTATTCACCAGTTGACGGATTTGGGGTTGTTCCCACTTTTTGACTGTTATAAAGAATGCTACTATGTACATTCATGTACATGCTTTTGTATGGATCTATTTTAATTTCCCTTGGGTATATTCCTAAGAACTGCTAAGGAGGGTAACTCTATGTTTAATATTTTGAGCAACTGTCAAACTGTTTTCCACAGTGGCTGCACAATTTTATATTCTTGCCAGCAATGTCCTAAGGTTCCAATTTCTCCACATTCTTGTCTACACTTGTTATTGTCCATTTTGTTTGTTATAGTCATCCTCATGGGTGTGAAGTGGTATCTTATGGTGGTTTTGATTTGAGTTTTCCTCATGACTAATGCTGTTGGGCATCTTTTCATGATAGATTTTCATGGGTGGTTTGTATATTTTCTTTGGGGGAATGTCTATAATGTTTATAATGTTTCATAACAAGAATTATTTAAAAATTATTAATAATTAGTAAATAATAGTAATTTTAATAATAAAATAATTGAATTACAAGAATTCTTTATATACATTGACTACAAGTCTCTTATGAGATATGTGATTTAAGATATTTTGGGGGGGCTAATTTCCTATTAGCTTAGTCTCAATGTTACAAATGTAATAGCTGCTATCACTAGTCACACATTTCTGAGGTAATCTGTGAGTCTTTTCTCACAACACTCTGACACCAAATGTGTGGGGGTTTTTCCCCCATACCAACTAATTCTCCAACTCTCTGGACACCAAGTAGGTGTCCTACCAGTCAGTTCAATTCTGACACAAGCCACCCAGAGTTAGCACAGACCCCACAGGTTAAGGACTCAGTCCAACAAGTCTGCCCCTACTTTAGCTTGTCACCTGTACTTCTGACTAATCAGCTATAGATGGGAGGTTCCAGTGACCCGTTCCTCAAGCTCAGTTAATTTGCTAGGGCAGCTCACAGAACTCAGAGAAACATTTTACTTACTAGATCACTAGTTTATTATAATAGGATATAACTCAGGAACAGCCAGATGGAAGAGAGATCCACCGGGCAAAGTATGAAGAAAGAGCATAGGGCTTCCAATCCCTAATGGAGTATATCACTCTTCTTGAATCTCCATGTGTTCAAAACCTGGAAACTCTCCAAACTCCAACATTTTGGGTCTTTATGGAGTCTTCATTATCTAGGCATGATTGATTAGATAATTGGCTATTGGTGATTACCTCTGTTATGCCCAGAATTCGTGATCCCCAAAGACTGCCAGGGAGCCGAGTCCGATGTAAAAGCAAAAGAGCCTTTATTCGAGCTAGCTCGAGCTCAATCCCCTACCTGCACCAACGCAGGGGTGAGATACCGGGAAGAGAGAGCGAGTTTCAAAAGGACAAAGGTTTTATTGGGGGCTAGGGACAGTTAGCGAGGTAATGGCTGTGGCCTCAGCCGATTGGCTGGGGAAGGGTTGGAGTCCTGTTAGGCAGGTGAGCGGGAGGTTACTCAAGGGGAGGAGGCGTGGTCAAGGTGAAGGACACAGAACAAGATGGAGTCGGCCGGAGTAGGCCCGCCCTTTCACCTCAATCCGCAGCCTCTCTCCCCCTCTTGGAGGTTGGGAGTTTCATTGAAAGTTCCAATCCTCAAATCAAGCCTTGGCCTGATGCTATCTATCTAGGGGCCCACCAAGAGTCATTTCACTAGACAAAGGAAGTGACTCTTACCACTCAGGAAGCTCCAAGGGATTTAGGAGCTCTGTGTCAGGAGCTGGGGGCAAAGACCAAATATATAATTCTTATTGTATCAGACACAGATTGGATGGAAGAGAAGTGGAAGGAAGAAAACGGATTCCAGGTTGATTATCAATTCAGTTTATTTCCCACACCTGTAACTACTATCTCTGTGCAAGCTATTCTAAGTGTATAGAGAAACTTTAAGCAGCTAGAGTCACAACATAAATGAATGGAATGGAGACTGCCAAAATTGTGAAATACTAGAAGCAGAAACTATTCATTTCAGTGTCTTCAGGCTCCACTGTAGCAAGTGTCCGGCACAGGAGTTGCTCCACAAACATTTGCTCAATATAACTGAACTGAGGTAAGTTCATATCTAAAAGATACGGCAGAAGATAGAAAGTGACACAAAAGTCCAGACGTCTCCTGCTACAGCTGTCAGCATTAGTCCTTCAGTTTCTACTGGGGCAGAAGATGGAACAAGTGAAGATAAATGTGAAGGAAATGAAGGGAGTTGAGAAAAAAGGCTTTAAGAAAAGATCGAGGAGACCAGTGGTAAGATAAAGAAACCCTGGAGGGGAAAGCCTGTGGTTACCTACCCTAGGAATTTGGAATTTTTAAAAGCATTCCCCTAGAGCTAATCAGGTTGAGCTCTTTCTGCACCAACACTTAAAAGGCTTCAGTAGATCTGAGATTTTTATATCAGCCCCACTGTTCTGTGCCACACGATGTGTGAAGTAGAGTCAAGAGAGTCAAGAATAGCGAACACCGAGGGGTGTAACAGGCCAGAAGAGCTGCTGAGGAAAGCAACAGAAACCATGTGGCAAAGTGAGAACCGAAGTATTTAGGTAATTTTCACTTCTATTTTCTTTTCTGCTTCCAGAGAGGTGGACCCACATTTTCTTTTTTTTTTTAATTTTTTTTATGTTTTACTTTATTTTTAAGAGGTGGGGGAGGGGCAGAGACAGAGGGAGACAGAATCTGAAGCAGGCTCCAGGCTCTGAGCTGTCAGCCCAGAGCCCGATGCAGGGCTCTAACTCACGAACACTGAGATCATGACCTGAGTCGAAGTTGGAGGCTTAATCGACTGAGCCACCCAGGCTCCCCTGGACCCACATTTTCTATTCCTAGCTTCCTTTCTGGTTTTTGTCTTGTTTTGTTTTTTGTTTTTATGCTTTCTATGATAGGTATGAGCTTTCCAATCGTGGAATTCTGTTTGCGGTCCCCCAACATGCAGTGTTCTGAATAGATGGATGACTTGTATTTTCCAGGGAAGTCTGGTCCTCTAAATTTTGTGTTACAGATTCAGATGTCAAAAAAAAAAAAAAAAATTATCTTAGGGAAAGAGACTCAAAGATGTGCAGTAGCTACCATACAATATAGCCTGGCACTTTTACTGTAGGTGTATATTCAAAATAATGAAAACACGAATCCACATAAAAACTTGCACACGAACGTTCGTAGTGGCATTCTTTATAATAGCCCCAAAGTGGAAACAACCTAAATGTCCATCAACTGATGAAAGGATAAACAAAATCTTGCATCTACTATCTTAAAAAAATTGAAAATGCAGACATATGAACTCTACAAAACATATGAAAGTGATCCGTTATCTGCAAGATATACCAAAAACCTGTTTTCTGGCAGCAGAGTAGTCTCTGATTAATGTACTTCTTTACCTGATGGCAGACTTCCAAGAGGCAGGACATACAAGCTGCCAGTCTTCTAAAGGCCTGGGAATTGAGACTGTTGCTTCCCTGTATTTTATTGGTCAAAGCAGTCACAGGCCAGCCCAGATTCAAGGGTCAAGAAATAGGCTCTGCCCTTGGTAGTGCAACAGCATGTGAGTCCAGGAAGAGAAGAATTGGAGATAAGCTATCATAAAGATAGAATTGGTTGGGAACTAGGAAACAGATGTAAAATGTCAGAAGCCACCAACAACTAAAGAGCAACTTACATTTAATAGTTTAAAGTTAACCTACAGTTAAATTCCGGTAATATACACTACAGTCATGCACATACTTATGTGATGCAGAGTGTACTTCTGTCTCTTGACTTTGGGCTTAGGCATATCTATTATTTATCTATTGTTGCATACCAAAGGCCTCATCTCATTTAATCACTAACTACATTTGAAAGAGCTGCTTACACCTCCCTTCTTGAAATTTTCTTTATTGCCTTTCTCTTGCTTTCTATTGGTTTCCCTCCGACTTCATTGCTACTCCTTTTTAAAAAAATTTTTTTTAAGTTTATTTTATTTTATTTTATTTTATTTTATTTTATTTTATTTTTTGAGAGAGAGAGAGCACACATGTGCAAGTGGGAGAGGGGCAGAAAGAGAGAGAGAGAATCTCAAGTAGGCTCTGTACTGCCAGCGCAGAGCCCAACGTGGGTCTTGGGCTCCCAAACTGTGAGATCATGACCTCAGAAAAGATCAAGAGACCGACTCTTAACTGACTGAGCCACCCAGGTGCCTCTCATTGCTATTCCTTCTTAGTCTCCTTGCTCAATCATCTTTCTTTTTCCAACTTCTACATTCTGCAAAATTGCATGCTTTGGCCTCCAGCCTCCTCTCTTCTCCATCTTTACTTACTCCTTAGGTGATCTCATCCTGACGGCTTTCAGTTCCATGCACAGACCGATGACTTCAAAATTTGTGTCTCTCAACTCAGCTCCCTAGAACAACAGGTAATACATTTTTTTTTTTTTCAACGTTTCTTTATTTTTGGGACAGAGAGAGACAGAGCATGAACGGGGGAGGGGCAGAGAGAGAGGGAGACACAGAATCGGAAACAGGCTCCAGGCTCTGAGCCATCAGCCCAGAGCCCGACGCGGGGCTCGAACTCACGGACCGTGAGATCGTGACCTGGCTGAAGTCGGACGCTTAACCGACTGCGCCACCCAGGCGCCCCCAGGTAATACATTTAAGTGCCTAAGCAAAATCTTCATTGTATGCTTACTGGGTGTCAGAAATTTAACATCCCCAAGGTGAAACTCTTGATTCTTCTTCAGCTCCACCTCAAGAATTTTCTACCTAGTTTCTTTGTTGCTACTCCTGATGCCCCTTCAGTTTATTCTTTGCACAGCAACATGAGTATCCCTTTCAATCACAAACACATTCCTGACACTCCTCTGCTCTCTCTCCTTGGGTCTTCTCATTTATGAGAATAACATCCAAATTTCTTATCTTGGTGTATAATGCCTTACAGATTCCAGCCTTTCTCCAGCCTCATTCCTGCTTAATTTCATTCATTAACTATGCGCCTGTCATGTTGGCTTCCCTGTCACTCTGCTGCAAGGTCTTTGTTCTTGTCCATTCCTCTACCTGGAATACTTTTTCTTCAAATACATGCAGGGTCTGTTCCCTCCCTTCTATTGTGATTTCTGCTCCCAAGTACTTCTGGCTCTAAGAGGGTTTTCCCTGGCTTTCGCACCTGAAATAGCACATTTTCCCTGCTCTATCCCATTATTCATTATTATTTTTTCTACAGACCATTCATTGTTACAGAAAGCAAAGAATATATTACTTTTCTCTTCTGTTCCTTTTTCTAGAGTGTATGTTCCATGAGGACAGAAATTTTGTCTGTTTCATTCACTGCTGTATCTTCAGCTCTCTCCGAAGTTTCTGGTACATAGGGGGATGTACTACATAAGTATTATTTGAGTGAGTGAACAGCCACTTATTGAACAAATAAGGAGAGAGAGTTTTAAAGGAGAAGAGGAGGAAGAACAGAGACCTTCTGTGAGCAGGGGACAATGCCAGAGACAAGCAAGCCCAGAATAAGATAAGGTGTTTTAGGCAATGGCAGGGAATAATACAAATTCCTGACATTTACTAGGTTATCTAAAGCCAAGAATGGGGATGCCTGGGTGGCTCAGTCGGTTAAGCGTCCAAATTTGGCTCAGGTTATGATCTATGGTTTATGAGTTTGAGCCCCGTGTCAGGCTCTGTTTTGACAGCTCAGAGCCTGGAGCCTGGTTCAGATTCTGTCTCCCTCTCTCACTGCCCCTCTTGCTCATGCTCTGTCTCTCTCTCTCACTCGAAAATAAATAAGCATTAAAAAAAATTTTAAGTCAAGAATGACTCTAGAGACTTTGCACATGTTAGTTTATTTAATTCCCCCAGAAAGAATGATTTGAGAAATACTACCATCTCCATTTACACATGAGGAAACTAAGCATAGGAAGGTTAAGAAACTAGCCTAAAGTCACAGTTCATAAATGGTAGAACCAGAATTCAAACAGGCTGGGCATCTCCAGAGTCTTACTCTCCACCACTATATTACACAGCCTCTCAGAAGAGGCAAGTATGAGGTCACTGAATTTACATTTCGCTTCCTTCACAAAATTGCCCAGAGTTAATCCTACGTATAGTCTTGGTGTCTTTCCTACAGGTATTGCAGAAGAAATACATCTAATTTTGCAAAACTCTTCTGCCGATTGGCATGTCCTTGCTAGAATCTCTGACTTTGTTGCCTGTTCATAGGAGTTGTGATTGCATATGATATGAAGAGATTCAATTAGTACTTGACAGGGATGCTGGAAATTTGGCCTGTAATTGCTTCCAGTCTGTAGTTATAGTAGCTCCGTGAGTTTGAGAATACTCCTATCACCTCTCAGAGTTTGCATTTAATTCTCTGAAAAATGAAGGGGAGAGGATGAGGAGGAAATAAATTCAATGATACCTCTCAGCTCTAAAATCCTGATCACATTGACTTCCAGTCAGGCAAAAAGATTTCTGGGCCTTTTCCCTCCAAAGCTATCCAACTGAGGTGGCTCAGTTGGTTAAGCATTCAGGTCTTGATCTCTCTCTCTCTCTCTCTCTTTTAAGTTTATTTATTTATTTGGAGATGAGAGAGAGAGAAAGAGAGACAAAGAGAGAAAACAAGCAGGGGAGGGGCAGAGAGACAGGTAGAGAACCCCAAGACACGTCTCCCATACAGGGCTTGATCCCATGAACCATAAGATCATGACCTGAGCTGAAATCAAGAGTCAGATGCTTAACTAACTGAGCCACCCAGGTGCCCCTAAATCTTGATCTCTTGAGCCCCACGATGGGCTCCATGCTGGGCATGAAGCCTACTTTATAAGGTTTTTTTAATGTTTAAGTTTAATGTTTATTTATTTTTGAGTAAGAGAGAGAGAGAGACAGAGACACAGAGACAGAGACAGAGCATGAGTGGGGGAGGGGCAAAGAGAGAGGGAGACACAAAATCTGAAGCAGGCTCCGGGCTCCAAGCTGTCAGCACAGAGCCAGATGCAGGGCTTGAACTCAGAAACCATGAGATCATGACTTGAGCCAAAGTCGGACACTTTATGCTTGCTTTACCGACTGAGCCACCCAGGCTCCCAAGGAAGCCTACTTTAAAAAAACAAACAAACAAATAAAAAAACACAAAGGCGAAAGGTCCTCGGTTGGCAACACCACTCTATGATGATCCTTATCTACAGTAAACCTGCAGGTTGCTCTGCCTTCTCATGGGCCCTGTTAGGAAATCAACCTCCTTTTGGAATAGAACTTTCTACATCAGTTGCTTAAAAGCAGATGGAAAGTAAATTTACCTAATTCCAGGGAAGCAAGCCAACACTGCAAAATGGATGATTTCTGTTTTCTGTTTTCCTTCCCAGTCAAAGCCCATGCCAGCTGGCTAGTCTTAGGTAAATTCCTCCCTCAGATTCAATTTATATTCTGCTTTAACTGCTCATTTTCTCCCACTTCGGTCCCTCAAAGTGATGTGTTCTCCCCTTGTACTTTCTCTAAACACAGAAGGCCCCCAGTGGATGATACTATATAATCTGTACCTGGTGAAACAGAAAATGTTTTTATTCCCTTTTCTTTCCATTTACTTTAGCTGTAATCTATGTTCTTTCCTAGTGCATGAAGTAGTCAGAAATTTATGTTCATAGGTACAGTGTATTTCACTTGTGGAGCATGTCAAAACAGAAAACTAGGGGCGCCTGGGTGGCGCAGTCGGTTAAGTGTCCGACTTCAGCCAGGTCACGATCTCGCGGTCCGGGAGTTCGAGCCCTGCGTCAGGGTCTGGGCTGATGGCTCAGAGCCTGGAGCCTGTTTCCGATTCTGTGTCTCCCTCTCTCTCTGCCCCTCCCCCGTTCATGCTCTGTCTCTCTCTGTCCCCCAAAAAGTAAATAAAAAAAAAAAACCGTTGAAAAAAAAAAAAACAGAAAACTAATTTGTGTTGAGTAATCTGCAAAGCCAATTTTTGATAAAACAATTTAAAGATTTCAAAACAGAGATGAGTAGGAACATATTTAACATATCGATGAACTATAAACAGACAGTGTGGGAAGATGATATAATTTGAAGACTGAGGGTTCAAATCCCAGCTATTCCACTCGATATTGTGTGACCTAGGGCAAGCCACTTGCCTCTCAGTGCCTCAAATTTTACTTATCTGTAAAGTAGGGACAATATTACTTACATCAAAGGGCTGTTGTGTGGACATACCTAAGTGTCCTGGAAAAAGTTGACATCTAACAGATAGATGTTAATGGTAGAGAAACAAAGATGTCTATGGGGACAGTGGGAAGAACAGATAAGGCATCAATGAGTTCAGCTTTCACTTTCTTTTCCTTGACAGGAAAATCCCACAGTAGTTAAGAACAAGCTGTTCGGGTGCCTGGGTGGCTCAGTGGGTTAAGCGTCTGACTTTGGTTCAGGTCATGAACTCACATTTCGTGGGTTCGAGCCCCACGCTGGCTCTATGCTGATCACTCAGAGCCTGGAGCCTGCTTTGGATTCTGTGTCTCCCTCTCTTTCTGTCCCTCCCCTGCTCGCACTCTGTTTCTTTCTCTCTCAAAAATAAATAAAGATTAAAACAAAACAAAACAAAAAAAAAACGAACACACTTTGGAACTATGTTGCCAGGATTCAAGTTCCAGCACTGTCATTTATAAGCTATATGATCTCAGGCAAGTTATTTAATCTCTCTGTGCCTCATCTGTAAAATGGGGATGATAATAGTAACCCTACCTCATAGGGTTGTTAAGATTAAGTGAGTTAATACATGTAAAGTATTTAAAACAGTGCCTGGACAGAATAAACATTTATATGTATTAGTGTGATGGTTAATTTTATGTCAGTTTGACTTGGCCAGGGTACCCAGATATTTGACCAAACATCTGTCTAGATGTCTCTGCAGAGGTACTTATAGATGGGATTAACATTTAATTGGTAGACTGAGTAAAGCAGATTCTTCTCCATAAGGTGGGTGGGCCTCATCCAATCAGTTAAAGGTCTTAAGAAAAAAAGACTGACATCACCTAAGGAAGCAGGAATTCTGCCTCCAGACTGCCCTGGGACTTGTGCTACAAGATTATTTCTTCCCTGGGTCTCTGCACTCTGCTGCAGGACCTCTGTACTTGCCTTTTCTTCTGCCTTGAATACTTTTCCTTCAAATATATCCATGGTCTGCTCCCTCCCTTCAGATTTGGACTTGCCAGCCCTCATATGGTGAGCCAGTTTCTTAAATCTCAATCTCTCTCTCTGTCTCGCTTGCTCCCTCCCCACACACACCACATACACACACATACATAGCACACACATGCACCTTATTGGTTCTGTTTCTTTGGAGAGCCCTAATACAGTTAGCAATTATTATTTTTGTTTGTAGCAGGAAGTGATACTCTATACTGGTCCTTCAATAAGAGCACAGCAATCAATAATCAAATGGCAAATCTTCACTTTAATCCTTCCAGTTCTGAAGATTTAAGAAAATAGGAGGAGAAAAGATTTGCCCTTTAAATAAAAAAGGCAAGGAAGCAAGGAGGCAAGATTGTTCATGGCAGGTTTAGAAAATGATGTGTTTGGGTGGACTAAGGGTCCACTTAGGAATTAGTGGGTCATAAGTTTGAGGAAGGAAAGCCTGAATACCAGCCTTAGAAGCTCAGGATTTTTTCCCCCTACTGGCAATGGGGAGCTACTGAAGCTTTGTGAAAATGGCAATTAGATAAAAATACATATCAATGGTGTAGGATTAGTTAGGAGGAGGGAGAAATCAGGGAAAGAGAGAACAGGTAGAAAATATTATGTAATCTTGCATTATGCAATTATCTACAGTTTATCACCAAAGAGCATTAAGCATCTGTTTCCTTACTGTTTTCATTGAGTCACAATTTCAGTCATATGGTAGTCCCTCATGTGAGCAGGCTGATGTCCCTCTCTTGATCCCCTTCCTTTTATTCCTGTGCTGTAACTCTGCTCTCTTCCCAGGTCCCATCTTCCTGACTGTTCCCTAGTCTATGCAAAGGTAGGGATACGGAACCCCATTTTTGTTTTTCTTTGTGACCTGGGGAGAGCTTTCCTGGTTTCAACCTGGGAGCTGGAGTGTCAATTCCTATTTTCTTTATATTAAAGCATCTTCAAGAAAACAAATGTCTTTTGCTTTCTTTCTATAGCATAACCATTATATGCTCTTAGTTTATTTGAGTTTTAAAAACTTCTTCTGGAGGGTCTTTGTATATAAAATCTAGATCACCCAAAGCCAAAGTAACTTTTTAAGTGGTAAATGCTAACCCTGGTTTTAAAGTCTATATTTAACACTGCCAGAGAAAGAAACACAGTTGGGTACTTTCCCAGGGTATGCTAATGAGCTGAAAAAAGAATACTTTCCTTTCTGCTATTGGTAGAGAAACTGACCAATAGAAGAGCAGATCAGCACCTACACCCACTCTGTAGCAAGTAAGGAGGTGTGTTTGTTCATGCCAATAACTCATGCTTTTGGTTGCCTGACAACCAGTGACAAGTGTGCCTTTCATCATCTCTTACAATGTTACCTTGAGAGTCTCTCTAAATGAGACTCAGAAAAGAGGAATGAGCTTAGAAAATTAGATACCATTTCTATAGGTTATAGGCATACACACTTCTGATTACAGATTTTGAAGACAATGGCAGTTTTTCTTAATACTGCGTGCATTTTTCTGTTTATCCACTTGTATAAAGCTGGTTATTTGCACATTCAGTCCATGCCACTGACAAGAAATGTATTGAATATTCTTTATGAAGATTACAAGGGGATTTTTGGCCTGTTTCAGACATATCTGAATGACAGTACATTAGCAGATGTTACTTACCAGTAAACACTGAGTTTTAGATTCTTGAAGTTATAATTTTCACTGTGTTATTCTGTACCATTTCCCACAGCTAGAAGGGTGTCATATTACTTTGTTTATATGTTGCTTAATAGGTGGACCAAGTGTTTTCATTTTTATTATTATTATTATTATTATTATTATTATTATTATTTAGCCTAGCTGTTTATAGACTCCTCCAATGCACTGTAAAATCTTCAGAGTAATAAGTGTTTATTTTTATGGGACACTTACATTCTCTACCTAATTTAATTCTTGCAGCAATTATGTAAGTTGGCCAGGAAAGGTTATATTTAGTGCTATTTTATATCTGATTAAACAGAGGCACAGTGAAGTTAGCTACTTATCTGAGGCCACACACTAGTCAAAAGCAATGTTGGAGTCCAGGCTCCAGACCTAAGCAAGGTACATTTTCTTTGATTCCAAAACACCTCTCAGGAGTCAGAAATTTGTTTTTTCTTTCTTATTATTTCTAGGTAGACTTGTATAACATTCAGCAACTGAATAATTCCTAACTTAAAAGAGAGACAGAGACATAAAGGAGAATGTGAGCCACAAGAGTCCTAGGATAATATTTAGAAAACGACATACTTTATAATTGTAGCATTCATTATACTTAGGTGCATGTGTACTGTCTACTCTCCTTCCTCCCAATTTTCATAAGAGGAGAGATCATGTTCACATTGTTCAGTCCTTGGTATAAACCTAACATACATAGTACTTGATGTACAGCAGGAATTTCACAAATAGTTATTGAAAAGCTTAACACTAAAAATTGCCCAAGAAAAACAGAACCAAATGATTTTAAATCAGAGCTGCTATCTGTATCAGTTGGGATAGGCTGATACGTTCAATTAGCTCCAGATGCAGTAACAATAATATCAGTGGCTTAAAATGATGAAGGTTTGTTTCACGCTCATGCTCTTTGGCCATCATGGAGCAGAATTATGCTCTTCGTAGTCACTCAGGGATCCAGCTTGAAGGAGCAGACATGATCTAGAACAGTGTTGGTGGCAAAGACAGACAGAAGTGGACCTGGAGGGTCTTGCAGAAGAATATCAAATGTTCCAACTAAGAAACACCATCACCTCCACTTAAATATTCATTGACCTGGACTAGTCACAGGTACCCCAGCTTCCCATAGCATCACCTACTTAGGGGCCAGAAGCTGCCTAGGTGGTGGAGAGCAGGAAATACTTGGCAAATGGTGCTAATGACTACCAGATTTCATTTCCTTGATTCTGAGCTTTTGTGATTGAAATAATAAGGTACAATTTTGTTTATAAGCTTTCCTACATTTATAAAATATACTTTTCCTCATAACAGCCCTTTATAAGAAAGATGCATAGTGAAATTAAATACTTAAATAAGGTCAATAGAAAAGTCAGAGGTGGAAATAGAAAGATAATTCAAATCTCTATACCACTGGTACTATTTTTAATTTTAATTTTATTTAAAAATTTTTAAATGTGTATTTATTTTTGAGAGAGAGAAAGAGTGTGAGCAGGGAAGGGGCAGAGAGGGAGGGAGACCCAGAATCCAAAGCAGGCTCCAGGCTCTGAGCTGTTAGCACAGAGCCAGATGTGGGGCTCAAACTCACGAAACACAAGATCAGTCATGAAACACAAGATCATGATCTGAGCCAAAGTTGGATGCTTAACTGACTGAGCCACCCAGGCACCCCTCGATACAACTGGTACTAGATGAAGCTTACTTATTCCATATCTGTGGAGATAAATTACACATGGGGAAAAAAAAAGCAACAGTTATATTTTATTCCAAAATAAAATCATTGCTGCAAGTTTTAATTGGGTCCAAAGACAAAACTTAAAAATTCTTTATGTCAGTGTTTTGGATATCATTCCGGTGATACAGAGAAGGGACATCTGGGCTAGCAATTCTGGATTGAACAGGCTGCACTGTGGAAAAATACATCCCAGTACTCCTGGCCCCTTTTAGGCATGAGGCCAAAAGTAGCATACAGATACTTACCTGAAAAATTGCTGATTCTGAAGTAGGAGAAGAATAGTGTTTTCCCTTTACTGTCCTAGGTTCTCTGGCTGGGGACCTAAAAATTAAACTGGCAAAAGAGAAATTACAAGGAAAAAAAAAGTTGTTTTGTTTTGTTTTTCTGATTGAGGTGGTTTTAATTCCTTAGCAACTCTAGCAAATCAAAACTTAAGTCTGTACTGCCTGAAGGTTAAGAAATAAAAACCTAAGGACAACCAATCACAAACAGCAAATTAAACTCCCCCAAGTAAAGTAGTTGCTTAAGCTAGAGCCAAATAATTTTCTTGCTTTGCTTTCCTCTCTTATCTATAAAATCTTGTCTCTAGCTCCTATTGTTGGAGCACTCCTAACCACTTCTTGTCCGGAGCTCCACAATTCCAATTGATTTTTGCTCAAATAAACTCATAAAATGCTTAATATGTATCAGTTTACCTTTTAACAGTTCCACGTTGGTGGTTCATTAGCCCAAATCTCAAAAGGCTTACTCAAGACTCATCTGTCCTCACTTGATATTTTATAAGCCCCCTTGCCACCCACTTGCCCTAAGCCTCATGACCCATCTTGGGTCTAATTTCCTGATAGTTGCTACTATCAACCAGTTCACTTCTTTAAAATATAAAGTGAAATACAAAGGAACTCAACTTGACTCTTTTGGACATTATGAAATGATCCCTCATGCCGAGTACATGTACATTTGTACTACATTTAGCTATGCTTCGGAGATTCAAACAGCAGAAGTTTATAATTCAAAGGAACTACTGGCTTTATTTGTTATCAATTGTGGTAAGATATGGAATGGTATGGTTTTCAAATGTAATTCCAAGGACTGCAATAACATCAAACATATGCATATTCTTCAGGGCAGCCTAACTGATCTTGTTTATCACATGACTGTGGATTATAGAGTATTACAGTAAAAAGGATATAGCAAAGTCATGATGTTCTCAAATGCTGGGCATGCAGTCTGCAAGAGCTTAAAAAGGTCAAAAAGCCAAGCAAATTCAAAACGTTTTAGACTTCCAAACTTAAAATTTCCCAAGTCAACAGTTCTTGTTGTTGCCCAAAATGTTCACATTTGTGAGTGTGAAGTCTTTCATTATCTGGGCCAAATGTTTGAGATATTGCAATACATGATACTACATTTATTGCTGAACAGTCAAAAATAACTTTATTGTATTTAAACCTCGGCCACCCCTGGGGCACCTGGGTGGCTCAGTCAGTTTAGCGGTGGACTTCAGCTCAGGTCATGATCTCACCGTTCCTGAGTTTGAGCCTTGCATTGGGCTCACTGTTTTCAGCGTGCAGAGCCCGCTCTGGATCCTCTGTCCCCCTCTCTCTGCCCCTCCCCCTCCTGCCTCTCGCGCATCCACGTGCACTCTCTCTCTCTCTCTCTCAAAAATAACATTAAAAAAAATTAAACCTCAGCCACCAAAATGCTCCATCGCCATAAAAGGCCATCATCAAAAGACATGCACTAGAATGTACATAGTAGTGCTATCTGTAATAGCTCCAAACTGGAAACTACCCTAACATCTGTCAAAAGAATGAATTCATCAATTGTGGTATATTCACAGAATGGCATAAAATGAATAATCTACAACTACATGCAATAATATGGAAGAATCTCATAAATATAAAGTTTAATGAAGAAGCCAAACACAAGAGAATGCAAACTTTATGATTTTATATGTCAAGTACAAAGACAGGCAAAACTAAGTCTATGTTGTTGGCAGGATAGACAATGACTGGAAGGCAGTATGATAGGGTCCCTGCATGTTAATAATGTTCTCTTCTTTTATCTTTGTTGGATAGCATACCAAGTTGTATTCAGATTGTGAAAATTCATAGAATTGTATACACAGCTTGGAATGTGTGTACTTTCTGTTAAAAAGTTAACAAAAGAAAGAAAATTCCAGGAAGCCCATGAAAAGTGAATTTCGGCCCAACATAATAATCCTCAATGTCATTACTAGAATTTGTGGGCCACCGATGAATCACTCTGTAAACAGAGTATTCAATGAACTGGATTCAGAACAATTGCCCAGGAGCAGGATACCTGATATGTCAAAACAAGCTAATAGTTTACCTTTGAAATCTCCGATCTCTCTGCTTTTCTCTACCTTCAGTGATATCACCATAGTGTAAGCCAGATGAATCTCATCTGAAACGGTCTCCTAAACAGTTTCCCCAACAGCCTATTCTGCTTGTTCTCTACACATTAAGGAAAGTGATGTAAAGTCTAAACTAGATCCTTTTACTTCCTGCTTAAAAGGCCTCAATAGAATCCCAGTAAATTGAAAATGTAATGACAACTCTAAGGTGCAGGGTCCGGCCTCTGGCTATATCACCCAACTCATGTCATGCTGCTCTCCCCCTCCCTCTTCCTAGAGCCACACTGGCCTTCTTTTTGTTCTTCCAAAACGTCAAAATGTAGGACCTCACATCTTTGTGCTGCTCTCTTCTCTGCCCAGAACAATCATCACTTTTCAGATTCCTTGGTTGATTGATTTCCTTCTCACCCTTCAAGTCTCTGTTTAGATGGCTTCTTATAAAGTTCTCCTATAACAACCCTATCTAATATCAACCTCGTATTTATTCTCTATATCCACACTTTGTCTATTTCCGTCCTTGACGTGATTATTGTTTTATTTGCTTGTTTACCTGTTGTTGTTGTTCTTTTTCCTTTTCCTCATTAGACTGTAAATTCTGTGAAGGCAGAAATCATGTCTATTTGTGTCAGGATTGTAGCGCCAATGCCTAGCACAGTGCTTGGCAAACAAAAGGTCCTCCATAAACATGGAAATACTTGTCAAATGAATGAATCGACATTCCCAAGGGATCACAAGACGCCTGTTCAGTCATGAAGAACATTACTCTGTGAGTTTTCCAAAGAATAGCAGTATAACCAGATGCCTTTCAAGCCTCCTTGCCCAGACAAACTGTTGGCATTCGTTCTCGGTTTCCAGTTGTCACAACTACCGCTGCCTTACCACAAGAGACACGCACCCCTCCTCGACCAGCTGACGGACTTACCCCATCTCCGGATCCCACCCAACGCCCAGGCGCCCCCTCATTGGCCCGAGTGTCAAGGCCTTCGAGAGGGCGGGATGTCATTGAGAGCCCTACTGGCCCAAGACGACGTCGCTCAACCAAGCGCTGCTAAAAGTCAGCCAAACCAAATTGTAGTTGCGGAGAGGCTCGTTCCCGTTGGAATCTATGATTGGTTGAGATCAAGGGCCGTGGCCGACGAACCGCCTCTCCGAACGCGGATTGGCCAGAGCTTGCCGTCAGTCAGCGAGAACAGACTTCCCCCTCTCCATCAGGCTCCCTGCAGGAGAAAAATTCTCGAGATTTTCCAGCAGGAGGGCCAGTGGCTGTTCTAGCTGCTTGCTCCAGAAATCAGAAACATCGGGGAAGGCAATCTTATTTTCCTACCAGGAAAGCCCCTTCCCCGCCTTCCGTTAACTAATTAGAAAATTTCCAGGGACATTGCCATCGCGAGGTAAGAGCCTAGAAGAGTGCACTTCATTTATTTCTAACAGTTTATGATATTATTTATGGGCAGGGTCACATCCCACCGCTCCCGGTCCGTGGAATGGAGAGTAAACGAAGGGTTCGTCAGGGAGGGGAGGGGAAATGTAGATTTAAATCCCCCAGTCTGACAAGCAGTGTCTGGGTTCTCTGTGCACCACGTTCTTCCCTTTGGAGGTCATGAGTAGCATGTCCCGGCTGGGCCCACTCGGGCTTCACGGCGGGCAGCAGGCGTTTCCTGCTGAGAAACCCGCGCTCGGCCTTGAACTTGACTGCAAGCTGCAGGCGCCACCCAAGCGAGTGGAGTGGGACAAGGTTGGGAGGAAGGAGAGACCATGGACTGGATGGTGGAAAGGGCGGAGGCTGCGCGTTCGCGTTTCCCTGTAGCCAAGCTCCCAGTCACCCTGCTCGAACCCCGGATTCTAGGATGCTGCAGGGGTCAGCCCCGCATCGTCGCCGCACATGCTGCCGGGGTGAGGGAGACGTGGAGACATCCAGGATCTGTGCGGGGCGAGGGTGATTGGGAGGCGGAGACCGGGCGGCGGAAGGTGCTGGGGTGAGCGCAACCATCTGCAAAGCTGCGCGGGCGGGAGGGTGTGCTTCCTGAGGTGTATCACACTGGCTACTGGCGAGCCCAGGGTGAGCGTTTCAGGAGACCAGAATAGAGCAGGATGTAGACAACTGGTTGCTGTCGATCTGAGGATGTGGGTTTTGCTTTGCCAGGAGAGGCCTTGTGGCTGGTGGTGTCTTTTTTAGCAGCTGCTTTATTGTAGATTAGAGATTTCATAGGAGGCGACAAAGACCAGACTCCGGTGAAAATAGACAGGGAATTTGGAGTCTCTAAAGCTCCACCGGCTTTTCTGAGCTTCAGACTGAAAATGAGCAGCAAGGCCTCTTCAGCCCTTTGCACCCATCCTCCTCCAGTGCGGAGGAGGAATGAGATTGTCGTCGGTTTCAGAAGGAGTGACTAAAGTGACAAATTATAATGACCTTGAAAAAAGAGTAGTAGTGTCGTGGTATTAGAGGAGAAGAACAGATGCACCACTGGGTAATAAAACAGTTATAATTTTTGAGTAGTGAGTACTAATTTTTTTTCTTGCAACCTTAGTCACTTTCTATTGACGATCAACACAGGCACCTCCCTTGACTGGAATCTTAAAGAAGAGGAAAGACGAGAGGAGAGGTGCTGTTGATGTAGTATAGAATATAAAGGAAAATTCTTAAATGAAGTGTAAAGGTACAGGTTTGGAATGTGGTCTGTGAGTTGTATCCACATTAACTAAGACGTTTTAAAAGATATATGGAATTAGAACATTGAATACTTTTCACTACTCCCACGTTCTTTCCTGTATTCACACATCCAAACATGTTCACATCAAACCTAAGGGGAATCCTTTGGGGTTTTTTGTTGTTGTTGTTTCCCTCATGTAGACTATTACAGTTTCTTTTCCTTTCCCCTACAGAGTACTGATAAAGAAGGTATTGGAGTCCACATTTCCTGAAATACTTTCTGGAAGTTTCCATACCATGTGAATGTATTGGGTGGCAGTGGTTGTCTTTAAAAAAGTAGACAAAAGAAATATTGGCTTTGAGAATGCTAAAATTACCTTGTGTTTCATTTGTGGAAGTTACTGATGTAAAGATACCTGAATGCTGCTTTATAATGGACAAATATGAATACTTCCTAAAATATTTTTGCTGGAGGGATAGATCTAAACACCTTTCTGTAAACTGAACCTTAGAAGACCTGAATAATTTTGGCATGTGCTTAAAGCTACAACCATAAATTTCCCTTTTGACCTGCTTTCAGCAGTCAACAGTTGAAACTGTTTAAACTGTTTAAACTCCCAAATGCACCCTCCTGCCAGAGATAGTGAATGCCTCTCTTTTTCCAAAAATAAATTTGGACAGCTCTTAGGTGTTTAAACCATTGAGGGATAATAAAATGGGAATGAGATGAAAATGTACAATTGGCATAGCAATTTTATAGCTGTATATGTGGCTTTTCTTCACCACCTTTTATCTTTAAATCAAGTATGTACTTCAAAAGTTTACTACAAACCAAATGCATTTTTTTTTTTTTTCCTTCCTGATGCATTTCACCTGAGATTTCCTACTTTCAGGGTGTGGGTTTTCAGCAGTGTGCTCATGCAGAATCTCTGTCTACTCTCGTGGTCTCACAGCAAATTTCCAACTTAACCCTCTTTGCTGAGAATCCCTCCTGCTAGTGAGAATTGTTAAACCAAGTGCCAACATTTTTCACTGGGCAAAGAGTTCTATGTCAGGACTTAAAAAAAAAATTTTTTTTAATGTTTATTCAATGAGAGACAGAGTGTGAGCAAGGGAGGGGCAGTGAGAGAAGAAGACATAGAATCTGAAGCAGGCTCCAGGCTCTGAGCTGTCAGCACAGAGCCCAACGTGGGGTTCAAACCCATGAACTGGGAGATCATGACCTGAGCCAAAGTTGGATGCTTAACTGATTGAGCCACCCAGTCGCCCCCGTATGTCAGGACTTTAAAGTATCAGATTAAGCCATTAAAGCATTAAAGAGGAAGATGGAGAAGTCTCGGTCACAAAAGTCAATGTGAAAATGATGAAAACAGAAAACTTTTTGGCATTTCTTTATTGACAATATGTAGACTATATTGGGTTTCTGTGTGTGTGCATACTCACACTCTTAAAAAATTTATGTGATTAAAGTAAATCTGTGGGTCATGCATTTTTGTTTTGATTGGGAAATAAAAAGGAATTATGGCAAAGTTTGGTCTAGAAGGAAGATTATCCATTTTCTTTTTCCTTTTGGTATATGACTATCAATATAGTTCAGGTTGCTGATATGTATAACCTGTTCTGTCACTAGAATTCCAGTCAAGTTCTTTATTTTCTTGCTTAGCATAGTTTTTACATTTTATTTTGGCTAGTAGAATATGATGTGTGGGTAATGTGTTCTTGTGCTCTTTAACTTTTGCTCTGACAATTTTGTCTTTAGATGGCTTTCAAGCAGAATTACTTCTGCCCTTTGACTCTTTTGGATGACTTTTACTTTCAAAGCTTGAATATGAATGTTAAAATGGTTTATAAAAATATAAGCTAGTCCTGACTTCTGACTGAGAGATTGACATAAAGGATTCCTGAAAAACTTTTTTAGTTTGCAGAATGATAAATGCATGCGAATTTATAATTGTTGAGCTGACAAATAATAAAAGTATCTCTTAGGTGTTTGTCAGTTCTCCATTCTTTTTGTTATGAAGAACACTGATGCCTTTTTTTTTTTTTTTTTTTTCAGATTTTGGGTTTGTTTTTTTTTTTCACATCATAAATTATACTCTTTTGTCTGCTAGTCAAGGTGTAGTCATTTCCATGGGCATCTGGGGAACTGGGGGCAGCTAATGGCTGATTACTTTTTGAATTTCTGGAGGAAACTTTTCCTGATGTGCTGGTTTAATTCAAAGTCATTATTTAGCTTGGGAACACAGGTCTTCTTTGAATTGTTTCCCAAGGAATATAGAGATTAAATGATTTAGTTCTATTGCATTGGAAATATGCAATGTCACCTGCTTGCATAAGTGGTGCTGACCTAGTTTTGTAAACCAGCTATATATCTGGTTCACATGTCATCACTGCTAATAGTATTCCTTATAAAATAAATGATTTCTTATGACTATTCTGCTTACTTTCTGAGATGATTGTGCAAAGAATAAATGAGGAAGGAGGCCAGGTTGATGATTGATTTTAGTCCATGCAGGCTTAAAGAAACTGCCCAACTTGCATTTTACTTCACTCTTAAGTGTTTCTAGTTGATATTTGTTTCCTGCTAAAATGCAGCTCTGTTTTATTTTTTGAGTTTTGGAGGAGAGAGAGAGAAGAAAGACAAGAGCAACCTAGAAAAGCTGTAAAAAATTTATTCAGTATTTGTTTCTAAATCTAGAACTCTTGTTTAAAGTAGGTGAACAACTACAAAATAGCCCAAGGCCGAATATGGCACGCATGATTTCAGATTGAAGCCAAAAGAATAGTACTTTGCTTATACAAAAATAGACTCCTTATATTGTGCACCTGGAACTAATATAATGTTGTGTTGTCAGTTATACCTCAGTTTGAAAGAAAAAAGAATAGTACTTCACTAATTTCTGGTGCACTCTTCAAATGTGAATGGTTTCTAATACATTTTTATTAAAATTTTTATTTTAAAAGTTTATTTTTTAAAAGTTTTATTTTTTTCTATATGGTATAAAGCTGCTCTGTGACTTATCTCTATCAGTAATCAGTACTTTGTTCTCTAGCGTAGATTGTAATACAGCCTGAAATTTCTTCACAAGTCATTATCTTTATAAACACTTCATTTTGGTAATATAATGTGTTGTTTCTCTTTGATACTTAATAACCAGAGATACTATGTCTATTCCACCCCTAATATTGTCATAAAAAAGTGAGTTTTGGTCTTTTGTACTAAAAGATATTAACTAAAAGGCCAAGAAGGAATGGTCTCCTAAGTCTTTCATGATACATTAATTCTTTGGGAGGCCATCTTTATTCTAAATTCTGTGGAGGCAGGGCTCATATATTGTTCACTGGGCCCTAGATATCAAGGGCGCTCTTTGGAAACTCATCCTTTCCTTCTACTGTTTTATTTAATGAAAGGAGTAATGGCTGTTCTGATACAGAGCTAGACTGATTTCCAAAAATGTATTTGAAAATGATTGTTTGAAATCTCTAATGCATTTACTTATGGGTTCTCAAATTGGGCTTTGTGAGTGTGTTTTTGTTTGTGCTTTTGCTGAGATATAGTTTTTCAAGTTCACTTTTTATTGTGAAATAATTCAAACATACAACTGAGAATAATATAATACCTGTATACCCTGCACCAGCATTATAAAATCTTTTCAAGTTGGTTTCTAATATGTAAAGGAACAGAACAAAGTACTGTGGAGTTGAATTCTTACTTAGGACCTTATTTGTATGGAAAACTGCCAGAAACACTGCCCTTCCTTCAGGAGTGTAGGAATTCCCCCTGACAACACCCAGGGGAGGCCTTTGGATTCAACTTTGGGACAGAGTCCAGAAATGGGGTGCAGAGTAATAGTTTCAAAGAAACGTAGTCTAGTGTCAGGTGCTGTCTCCTGCTGCAGCAGTCGGCAGGCGGTACTTGGAAGGGCTGGGCTGCTGGGCTTGTAGAGAGGAAACCTGCAGCTGTAGTGTAAATGCATAAATCAGTTGCTTTTAAGTCACAAACGTGGTTCCTTCAGTCCCAGAGATCACACACATCAGAAATGGCTTATCCTGGAGCCTCTGGGAGTGTTTGCATGAACCATTCTACATTAACCATAGTAATAAAGTATGTGAAATTTAGTAAGTTGACAAATCTTCAAAGAAAATGGAATTTAGATCCTAAATTGTGTCTTTGCTAAAACTTGGGCGTTCTGAGTACAGAGCTGTCATAACTATTCTATTAACCAGTTACTTTTCTTATTTCTTTCCCCCTTAAGAGACTTTGTTGTTGTTAACATTTGCCCCTACCTTTTCTTCAGAGCCATGGAGTTAATGAAGGAAGACTATTCACTCACACCCGTGTTCTATATTGTTGCTACTCAAAGTATGGGCCTGCTGGGTCAGCAGTTTACTGTCTTGAAATGCAGAATCTCAGGCTTCGCCCTGGACAGACTAAATCAGAATCTGCATTTTATTTACTTTTTTTTAAGTTTATATATTTGTGTGCGGCTGTGCACAAGTGGGGGAGGGGCAGAGAGAGAGGGAGAAAGAGAGAATCCCGAGCAGGCTCCATGCGGTCAGTACAGAGCCCTATGTGGGACTCAAACACCCAAAAAGGTGAGATCACAGCCGGAGCCAAAGTCAAGAGTTGGACTGGTAACTGACTGAGCCACCCAGGCACCCCCAGAACCTGCATTTGAACAAGTTCCCCAGGTGACTGTAGGTTAAAGTTTGAGAAACAGGTTCTATATGATATATATATATATATACATTGGCACATTTTAATAGAATTTAAACACTGTGAAAGGGGTAGGCAAATCAGTTTGTTTTTGATCTGCTATTCTTAGGAGCAGGCTGTTAGGTGCCATATTCTTTATGGCCTTACATGTTGGTAATATCCAATGATATATCAGTTATATATGAAGTTACTGATGGAGTCTCTGTCTCTCTATTGCATCTCTCTCTCTCTCTCTCTGTGTGTCCTCAGTCGCATCATTTTTCTTGAAGACATTCCATTATTGTTCTACCGACCTTTCCCTCATTCCCGAGTCCTCTGGAGTTGAGTTATGTCAACAGCTGCCTTAATTACTTTGGTCAGAAGTGGCGGGAACCACGTGAGGAGGAGAGTGCTGCTGAGCTCCCGCCTTCTGCAGGACGACCGGCGGGTGACGCCCACGTGCCACAGCTCCACTTCAGTGCCTAAGTGTTCGCGGTTTGACCCAGATGGCAGTGGGCGTCCAGCCACCTGGGACAATTTTGGGATCTGGGATAACCGCATTGATGAGCCGATTCTGCTGCCGCCCAGCATTAAGTATGGCAAGCCGATTCCCAAAATCAGCTTGGAAAACGTAGGCTGCGCCTCGCATATTGGCAGGCGGAAAGAGAACGAAGACCGGTTTGACAGCGCTCAGCTGACCGATGAGGTCCTGTACTTTGCCGTGTACGATGGACACGGAGGACCTGCCGCCGCTGATTTCTGTCACACCCACATGGAGAAATGCATCATGTACGTACAATGACTCAATTCTTCACTTTGCAGTTTGCTTTGTACTTCATGTTTAAACTTTAAGCTTTTGGCTGAAACATTCACTATTAACCTAGTTATTCGAGGGGTTCCATTGTGTTGTTTTAAGAACAAACAGTAGCTTAAGCATGCCACTTATTACTGATGGTTGATGGCTATTACCATTTCGGCAGTGTATGTTTCTTTTTTTAAAGTTTATTTATTTTTGAGAGAGAGAGAGAGGCCCGAAGAGGGGGGGACAGGGGATCGGAGGCAGCCTCCACACTGACAGCAGAGAGCCCAATGGGGGGCTTGAACTCATGGACCGTGAGGTCATGACCTGAGCTGAAGTCGGAAGCTTAACTGACTGAGCCCCCCAGGTGCCCTTAGGCAATGTATGTTTTAACAACTCCTCTGGTGAGGCCATTGACCAGAATCAACAGCCCTTGATTTGTGATCATTTCAAGTGAGTTAGCATAAAGTACATTATCTCATGTGCCATGAGAAGCACTTAACTCCTACCAGTGCATGGCATATAGTACTTCAATAAATGGTAATTATTCTTGCAAATGGTATGAATAGCTTTGAATATTTGTTAAGAATAGCTTTAAATGATTGGCATTAGTATGAGGAAAATGCATTTAACGAGGCTGTTTTGGAGGTCTTTAAATAGTTTATTTATTGCAGTTATTATTAATGTATTTTAGGGGATCACACTACTGCTTGAATTAAAAGGGGGAGAACATGTGACTATTTCTTGCCTTCCTGTGTTTAGTTATTCATGCTGCTCATCAGTTGATTTATTCATATGTTGAACTCCGTGGCTTAATTTAATATGAAAGAACTCTTGACCTCTCAGGGTTGTGGATAGAGAGGATTAGATTAATCTTTTAAGGATTAAGACTTGGATTTACATTTTACCGTTCTTAAAGGCTTATGTCTGTGCTTAGTTATTTCCTAATTTGATTTGTTAATCTGTGGATTTTAAGAGTCCATCTGAAAGGTGAACCATGAAGGTCCCTTATATGGAATAATAGCTAGTCAGCTAGCTAGAGGAAGAAGAGAAACCTATTAAAAAATGATTCTTTGGGACTCTTTTTTTCTCCCCACCAAGGGATTTGCTTCCTAAGGAGAAGAACTTGGAAACTGTGTTGACCTTGGCTTTTCTAGAAATAGATAAAGCCTTTGCAAGGCATGCCCACCTGTCTGCTGATGGTAAGTAAAACAATCACATTCTGTAGGGGCCTGGGGAATGTCTAGTACAGAGGAAACAACTTAAGCCCTTTAGGGGTGGGAATTTTAATGTAAATTTATTTGTAAGGATGCTTATGTTGAAAGTGATTTTATATAAGGGATAAATTTAAATGCTGTTTTGAATCCAAGGTAATGTTAGCACCTCGCTTTTAAATGAAGTATATTGGAGACATTTTCAAAAATTGAAGCTCTAAAATGGTTCTGATATTGAATTTAAATTTTAAAAAGATTTAAGATTTTTAAAATTTTCTCTTTTTATGGATAAAGGGTCCATACTATGAGAGGGTTTACTGTTTTTGTTTTTTTAGATGAATCTGATGAGCAAGTACTGAAATACACTATTGGGTAGTCTTGTTTAGCCAGATAGAAGATAAGAAAAGATTACTAACTGGTCCTAAATAAGAAAAGACAATGGCTAATATGCACTACTTTCTTTAATTAGAAGAAAGATCTGTGTTCTCCCACTTTTTTATTTTAATGCTTATTCATTTTTTGAGAGACAGAGAGAAACAGAACATGAGCAGGGAGGGGCAGAGAGAGAGAGGAGACAGAATCTGAAGCAGGCTTCAGGTTCTGAGCTGTCAGCACAAAGCTGGACACAGGGCTCGAACTCACGAACTGCAAGACTATGACCTGAGCCAAAGTCAGATGCTTAGCTAACTGAGCCACCCAGGTGCCCCTCTCCCACTTCTGAAAAAGCCTGCTCTTGCAGCTTTGTGGCAAATAGTGATATTTTTGTTTTTATTTGTTAAACACAAGGGCATGTCAGCTCAGTTTAAAAGTTTGTGTGCTATCCTTAAATTTGGAAAGTAAAATGTTTCTGATTTTGACTAAATTTATCAAAAGCATTCAGAAAAATGTAGCTAGTGTTTTCTAGTTAGCTGGCCCTAAAATCTTTTGCTCATAAAGATAATCTTGAAAACTTCTGCAGTGATCATGTAAATGTACACATACAGACCTCATAACTGATTTGAAAGTGAATCATGCAATATTAATCAGTGTTTGGTTCATCTTTTTATTTAAAGGAAGTCAAAGCATCATAGAAATAACATTTCACAATTTTCAGTGAGAGAGCATAGGGATGGAAATTCTCCTCAAATTGCAGATAAGGCCAGTTGCAGAGTGAGGGCTGGGATTTTCCTGGCACCCACAGTGGCCTCTCTCATAGGCATGTTTATTGATAAAGCGTACAGAAGATGACTAGGATGGCTCTATTTGCCATCTTACGAGATTTTTCCTGCCCTTTTTTGAGAACCTTACCATCATCGTACTTCTTGGAAAAGCATTAGATTCCACTCTCTTTGTTCAGGGATTTATTTTCTCATTGATAGATTGACTTGGCCCATTTTCTCTTCTTCATGCCTTTGGACTTTTTCCCTTCCAGCTAGCTCCTTACTTTTGAAAAGAGAGGTTGAGAGAAGGTACATTTTAGGTAGAAGATTTAGCTCTTGTCCCTGACGGATAACAACGTGTAAGAGAACAGTAAAACAGTTATAGTTTTATTTTTATAACTCTGAATATTGGTGTGCCTTTGTTTCATCCATTACCAGGTTGGCTGTATCTCATACCACAATGTTTGCTGGCTGTAGTGCAAGTGGGTATCCTGGCTGTTCTGTAAACAGGTAGCCTGCTGGGCAAGGTTTTCAGAGGCAGACAAGTTTATCATGGGAATGTGGCCCATAGTCAAAACATTAACCCTTTATGGGTGCAGTCAGCCCTTCTATAAAGGATCTAATTGATAAAGATGCTTAAAACTGATAGATTCGGTGCAAAAGATGAGAGGAGCCCTCTCATTTATTAAATAATAAGTATAATTAAAGAGCATTTTGAACTTAGGGAAAGAATTTGTTTAACGTGCCTATCTTAAAAGAAACTTTCTAAAGGTGCCTTACTCATAAACAGTTGTGCAAAGAAATTAATCATAAAAATGTAATTAATTTTGAATAAGAAATTTAAACTGTATTTATTTAATTGAGTTCATCCATCCTATGCTTTGAGTTAATGATCTCAGACCTTTCATAAGATATTTTAAAATTTACTTTTGTTTAATGGCCATTTATTTGTTTGCAAGTATAATGGGGCACAACAGAATGATACCTAGTGTGCTGCTAAAAGAAAGGGGTCTACTGTGACATTGTTGTTCTTAAATCTCGTTTTATATGTATTCCTATAGATCACTTGGTGTGTGTGTGTGTGTGTGTGTGTATTTAAATACGTATTTTGAAAACAACTTTGAGATTTATTCGTAGTAAGTTGTCAAGGCTTTCAACCTTGCTAAAAATTGCCTTTTGATATTTGGGGCCTGTTTTATCAAATATGTTAAAACCACTGAAAGACAGAACACTGTAAGTTGTTTAACTTTTCAATTTGTGTATTAAAAGAACATACCTCGTTTCAGATTTCAAAGTTATTCTTTAACTTTAAAACACTTTAGTTTTGGTTTTTAGTAAGAACTGAAGCGGTACCAGTATTATAAGAGTGGGTAATATTCCTTTTAGCAAAGTTATATTAGGACCCAGGGCTAGTTCAATAAAATGGTGAAGTAAGTGCAGTTTGCCCCCTCCAGTTGCTTTTACCATTTCTATCAGCATCAGTCCCATTTCCTGTCCTTGAACCTTCCAGTGAGCAGCTTAAAGGTAGGGACCATGGCTTACTCATTTTGAATCTCCAGTGCTCAACAAACACCCTGTACAGAATCTGGAAGGCACTCAATGATTATTTGGACTGAACTGATCTTCATGCCTGCTCTTTCTCACCAAAGTTATGTTTTAAAGTATTTTTTAATGTTTATTCTTTTTTTTTTTTTTTTTTTTTGACAAAGACAGAGTGTGAGGGGAAGGGGCAGAGAGAGAAGGAGATACAGAATCACAAGCAGGCTCCAGTCTCTGACCTGTCAGCACAGAGCCCAATGCAGGTCTTGAAGTCACCAACCATGAGATCGTGACCTGAGCCCAAGTCAGATGCTTAAGCAACTGAGCCATTCAGGCACCCCACTCACCAAAATTATTATAATTTATTCTTTGATTATCCTGGAGCCGATTTAACCAAATTATTAATATAATATATATGTTTTAATGAATTATCACTCCTGGGTGGATTTGAATTTTAAGTAGGGGGAGCCTGAAAAGAGACAGGTTAAAACCTAGGAATGAATCACTAATGGTGGAATTTGGGGGTATAAATGGGAGAAGTACCCCTCAATTGTACTATATTAGCGTTCTTGAGGGGAAGTAAAAGAAATAAAGTGAACGTAAAACATTTTCCTCTTTTCAAGACTTTGGTCCAAAGCTGTCACATCTGCGTAAAGTGCTTCCAGTTATCCCATTAGCATTTAAAATAGTTACTATTTCGGGGAGCCTGGGTGGCTCAGTCGGTTTGGTGGCTGACTACAGCTCAGGTCATGATCTCGCAGTCTGAGTTCGAGCCCCGCATCGGGCTCTGTGCTGACAGCTCAGAACCTGGAGCCTGCTTCTGATTCTGTGTCTCCCTCTCTCTCTGCCCCTTCCCTGCTTGGTCTCTGTCTCTATCTCAAAAATAATAAACATTAAAAAAAATTAAAAAAAAAAAGTTACTATTTCAGTTTAAAGTGGGGTGGTTTGAGGAGAATAAAATCAGAGTGCCACCTATGAAGAAACTGCAAGAATCTTGACCTTACAAAATTGCTGGCTCTTTTTATTGATTTGTTGTTGACACATTTTGAAATCACCCTTATTTATGAAGCTAATTTCATCATCGTCTTTAAATGTTTTGTAATTCATGCCAGTTATATATATTATTACAATTAATGAAACCAGGCAGTAAATTCAAATGATATCCCATTACTCTACTGTTTATGAACAAACTATCACTTAAAACAAATGGGATGGTATAAAACTAAGATTATATATTGTATGTCCTATAAACTCTTCCAAGGGTTTCTAGATTGCATAAGGTTTGAAAGCCGCAAAGCTCCCCAAGAGACAAATGAATCAGAAAGAGAAGTCTTGCTCTGATTTCAGAGTGTGAGATGTGATAGCATCATGAGTTCCACTGGAAACTTCCATGCTCTTCACATTATCTGATCTCTACAAAATAACCAGTGTTAGAAAGGCGGTTTTTTGACTACCCTTCTCACACTGAGGGCAGCCAAAAGGAAAAACAATAGGGACAATGTGGAAGAAATACTTACTGTGCTGTTACTGCTTCAGCTCATTACTTTGATTTTGGTGTTCGTGAGTCATACATGTCCAGAACACCCATGTTTAATAAATATTGAAAGCGTATTGGTTTATACAGATAATTGTTTACACAGTAAACAGTAATTGCCAGGGGGGTTATACTTTGAAAAGTACAGCTTTTACTCTTATGTTGCCATTCAAAATCTTGATCATTTTTCTTTTGATATGTCGACCTGCAACACCGGGGAAAAGAGAGAGCTGCAGAAATACCCATTTTATGAATTACATGAACTTATAAACATGCATTAGCACTCAAGAGCCTCACTAGCCTATATTTAAACAATGAATTTTAATTAATCATTCTATTCCAAAACAATGCATCAAGCCTCATTAACAAATATGGTACTTCTTGTATCTTGGTATAGGAGGTGCTTTGATTCCTTCCTGATACAAATTTAAATCCCAGTAATTTGGTGGTATACTGTAGTTCACATCCTCTCTAAATTGTCAGAATCAAATTATTCACTGCTATTCCCATGAATTTTCCTGTTAGTTATTGGGACCGTTCTGATATTAGCACAAAACAAATTGACAGGTTTTTTTTTTTTTTTTTTTTCAACTCAGTAAAGGTACTGATTTACTTTTCAGGACTGTTGAAGTGTGTGTGTGCATGCGTGTGTGTGTGTGTGAGAGAGAGAGAGAGAGAGAGAATGAGTATATAGATGTGTGACTGTGTTATACAACATATGTGTTTTGCATACATGTGTTTGTATATAGTTTTTCCTGCCTTGGGAAGCTGTAAAACTGAGAAGTTTTACTCTGATGAAAAAATAGACTCAACTACAAAATACCATCAATTTAGGTAAACTGAGTCTTAGAATCGCTGATTTGGCATCTCCTGGAATATTATATAATTTGCTAGTGAAATTTCTACCAAAATAAAAACCCTTGCCCTTATTTTGCAGCTCTTTCTCTGTCCTCCCCTGTGTTGCAGGTTTGTAATGTTTGAGCACAATTCCTGGGTGAATTTCCTATTTGCCTCTGTGCGTGTTATTTGTGGCAGAGAACTGTGCCCGGTCAGCAGCTCTAGACCTGGAGCCCGTGGACACTATATGCTGGGCTTCAGTGGAAAGAGAGATCTGCTTAATTTTGTCCCAGGTGAAGGAGTCCAGCGGTTCCTAGCCTGGACTACTGGAAGGTTCCCACATCCTCTCTGTCCCATTAGTTGAGATGACTTGCAGTAGGAAATGTCCAGTGAGTGTTAAGACCTTATTGACAGATGTCTTAGTTTCATAGTTCTGTTGTTAGGGCAAAAGTGAGACTTTTTACTTCCATGTTAAATGTTAAATGAAATAAATGCTTATTTAATATTTACTTCTTAGATGCTTAGCAAGCCAGAATCAACAGTCAGTTTTGAAAACTTTCCCATAAATCTGGGATTTTGGAACTGTAAAGATGGGATGGTAAAAACTCAAGCTCTTTTATTTGTGTGTGTGTGTGAGAGAGAGAGAGAGAGAGAGAGAGCAGTGGAGGGACGGAAAGAGAGGGGGACAGAGGATCTGAAGGTGGCTCCGTGTGGACAGCAGACAGCCCGATGTAGGGCTCGAACTCACAAGCTGTGAGATCGTGACCTGAGCATGCTCAATCAACTGAGCCACCCAGGTGCCCTTAAAATCAAGCTCTTTTAAATTCCAAGGGGGCAGAGCCATGAATTACAATAGAATCCTAAACAGCTAAACTTGGAAGTTTTTATTTATGAAATTTTAACTCTTTTGATGTAACTAATTAAAAACCACTTTTTAAAACAGCTGCTGCTGACCATTTAGACAAAGGAGAGGAATACTAAGTTCCCTGGACAGGTAGCATCTAAGTAAATGTCTGTGTTCTCTTCCTGGCTCTTCCCATCATTGGAAAAAAATCACAGTAGTGAAACTGTGAAGATTCCATCACATAATGTTTTCAGAAACTCAAAAGTTAACTTTTATAATGTAAACATCACTGATACTTATGCTAAGACATTTACGTTATACAGTGACAAATATGTAATATGTTTTAACATTGCAGAGATATTACCTTGCACAACAGTTCCAAAATCAAAAGATAAATGGGAAGATAGTGCAACTATAAATGCTATTTCTCGAGAAAGTAGATTGAGCATGGATATAAAAGATTAAGTAGGGTTTATTAATGTTTTTTTCCATTTTACTTCTCTGATTAAAGCAGGCATTTTAATATACCAATTGGAATAAATATATATGTATATAAGTATATATATCCTTCCAAAATGCATTACTGATGAAATTTTTTAAATTGTCTTTTTGAAAAAAAAATTGGTAAGATTGAGCCTTATTCAGTCAAATCAGTAGCACTTCATTTTTCCTAAACCTACTTTTGTAGAAGACATCTTTGGATGATCACCTGAATATTTTATGTAGATGCTTTAAAGAATTAACCATGTTATTGAAGATAATACCTGCTTTAAATAAGTTGTCTTTTTCAGTTTCTTCCAGTTTGCTTTACTTTTTAGCCCTTAATTTCACTTTTCCCTTATTCTCACTTTTGGCAAGGCTCAATGCACCTTCAAAATTTGCAATAAATGATAAAGGAAGTAGGGCAGACACTGTTCGAATAAATCAAAGAAAGATGCAAAAATGCAGTTTGGACTGGATGAAGGAAACAATGACGACCTCAGGCCCAGTAACATTTAATTTTGATTTTGGTCAGGGAAAATTAAATGTGAACTCCAAGGAAGCATATGGGAAGCTAGAATGAACTTCATTCTCCACCCTCCCATACTTTCCTAATATAATGATGGCTGTAACTTTGTTTCATGTGTGGGAAGGACAAAGATAAGTAGAAAAGAATGTGAACCTTTAACTGTTTTAGGATTTTTTGGTGAACATTTATAATATTAGAACCATTGTAAAAGGAAAGAATATAAAATACAGCACTTTAAGAGCAGATGGTATGCCCTTGGCATTCTTGCTTAGCTTATTAACCGGTAATACTTTCACGGGATAGGAGTAAGAAATGGAAGAGAAAATCTTCTGAGTGCATAGATTATAGAAAAGTCAGCTTGCCTGAATGGGCTCATACCTAAAAGTCATCCTGCTGTATTAACCAGTCTCATTAAAATACTTTTAATCCTGACAGCTGACGTAGACACAGGCTGTCATAATTATTATATGTTCAAGTCAGTTTTACTTTATATAGAGGCCATTTGGAGACAGTGATGCACTTTTTACCAAATTAGGTTAGCATCTTTTTCTGTTTGCATGGAGCCTTGTTACTGAATTAAATACTTCTTTCTCTGCATGCTCTTACTTACATAGTTCATTTGCATTTTATTTGCATACCTCTAGTTAAGTTAGAATGATACATTTCAGTGTTAGTTTAACATGCCTGTGTTTTATTTTGTAATAAAAATTCCATATCCAATCATTTGACTGTCACTGACTTATCCTCTTTTTAATACTGTTTGCAGCAACCCTTCTGACCTCTGGGACTACTGCAACGGTAGCCCTGTTGAGAGATGGTATTGAGCTGGTTGTAGCCAGTGTTGGGGACAGCAGGGCTATTTTGTGTAGAAAAGGAAAATCCATGAAGCTGACCATTGACCATACTCCAGAAAGAAAAGATGAAAAAGAAAGGTACCATCTCCACTGATCATTCTGTGAAGATCATGTTTATATAGTTCAAGATAGAAATGTAACCTCGAATTTTAAACTGATTTCATCTTAAGTTTAACCATGCTTTCGTTCCTGGGGTATCATGTCATAGCCTTTTTTTTTCTTGGACCAGGATCAAGAAATGTGGTGGCTTTGTGGCTTGGAATAGTTTGGGACAGCCTCATGTGAATGGCAGACTTGCAATGACAAGGAGTCTTGGAGATTTGGATCTTAAAACCAGCGGTGTGATAGCAGAACCAGAAACAAAGAGGGTCAAGGTAACGAAGAACCTGCAAACATTTGATACGTATGCAAAGAATGGATGCAGGATTGTTCCCAGCTACAGGCTTTCTTAGAAAGAAAGAAAGCCATAGTCATGTAGCTGTTAATTGCAGCCACATAACTTTTTTTTTTTTTAACTTATTCATTTATTTTGAGAGAGAGAGAGAGAGAGAGAGCAAGTGTGTGTGGGGAGGAGGGGCAGAGAGAGAGGGAGAGAGAGAATCCCAAGCAGGCTCAATGCTGTCAGCTCAGAACCCCAGCTAGGGCTCCATCTCACAAACCATGAGATCGTGACCTGAGCTGGAATCAAGAGTCAGACACTTAATCAACTGAGCCACCAGGTGCCCCCTGACCAACATGACTTTTGTTTTATTTTAATTTATTTTAATTAATTTATTTATTTTTAATTGTTTTAATGTTTGTTTGTTTGTTTATTTATTTATTTATTTATTTAATTTATTTTTAACATTTATTTATTTTTGAGACAGAGAGAGGGCATGAACAGGGGAGGGTCAGAGAAAGAGGGAGACACAGAATCTGAAACAGGCTCCAGGCTCTGAGCTGTCAGCATAGAGCCCGATGCGGGGCTCGAACCCACGGACCATGAGATCATGACCTGAACCGAAGTCGGACGCTTAACTGACTGAGCCACCCAGGCGCCCCAATGTTTATTTATTTTTGAGAGAGAGAGAGAGAGAGAGAGAGACAGAGCATGAGCAGGGGAGGGGCAGAGAGACAGAGACACAGAATCTGAAGCAGGATTGTCATGCTGTCAGCACAGAACCCAATGTGGGGCCTGATCTCACGAACCTCCAGATCATGACCTGAGCCGAAGTCGGAGGCTTAATCAACTGAGCCACCAGGCACCCCCCCCCCCCCAACATGGCTTTTAAAAGGAGCAGTTTATGGAAGGATAGATGAACTTTTCAAATAAAATAAGATACTGGCCTACTGTACGATGAAGTGAGGTTTGGTTTTGCTTCACTCTGCACTGGAATTCACCTGGTAGAATGGCTCTACTGCCCTTCCTCCCCTACACGTGATCATCCAGTCACCACCACTTGGAACGTGACCCTCACTTCCCTTTTCCACCAAACGAAATAATCGCCCCACCTCTGTTTCTCTGACATCTTTTGTATGCTACTAATCAGTGCCTCCATTACACTACACTTCCCCTAACACACACCCAGTTGTGAGCCGACACTTCCCTCTCTGCATGTGCTAGTACCTAGCACAGTATAGTGTAGGCTCCCAATAATGGCAGCGAATGATTGTTAATTGAATGATTCCTTGTCTTCTAGTTAGTTCACTTGTATTCATTTTGTCAAACAGATATTTACATAGGGTTTACTCTGTACCGGGCTCTGTTCAGGATAGCTACCACCACCCCATTTTACAGAGAAAACAACTCTAGAGCATAGGTGAATTTACCTGTGTTTGCCCGGCCAAAAAGTAGAGGCAGATTTCGAATCCAGGGAGCCTGGCTCCAGAGATAGTGCTCCCAACCATTACAATGTGCTGTCTCTCATCGTTTGGCTATCTAGCTTCTTCCTTTGTGGTGATACTAAGTAAACGTTAGGTTTTTCCCTGGTGGTTGATGCTAAATGTTGCTAATTTTGTCCAAATTATAGGCCTTCCATTTTCACTGTGAAGCTTTTTTTAAAAAATGTTTATTTTTTGGACAGAGAAAGAGCGCGTGAGCAAGGGAGGGACAGAGAGAGAGGGAGACAGAGAGTCCCAAGCAGACTCTGCGCTGTTGGCACAGAGCGTGATGCGGGGCTTGAACGGCCCCCCAGACGTGAGATCATGACCTGCACCCAAACCAAGAGTCGGATGCTTAACCAGCTGAGCCATCCAGGCGCCCCTTCAATGTGAAGCTTTTAAACACAGATGACCACTCAGCAAACAAAAAAAATTTTGTGGATTTTGAAGGTTATTCAAAGACTGAGTCTATGCATTTGGTTCTGATTGCAGCTCCATCACGCTGATGACAGCTTCCTGGTCCTCACTACAGATGGAATTAACTTCATGGTGAACAGTCAAGAGATTTGTGACTTTGTCAATCAGTGCCATGATCCCAACGAAGCAGCCCATGCAGTGATTGAACAGGTGACACAGCAAAGCTTCTGCTAGAAAGTCCCAATTGTGGGTGGTGGGGGAGAGGAGGAGAGAACAACCCAGATGCTGGTCTTGGTGCAGCCTGGAGGGGCTGCCACAGGCTTGAGATTTCTTTGAAATTTCGTGTTTTAGCCTGAGTATTACAATGAATGTTACACTTGACTCCATAATATTTCCAATTTAAATTTTTTTTACAATTCTCCCAAATAGTTAAGTAAAACTAGTATGCCAAGGAATGTGCTATGTTTATTTTTTGGATTTGTACACATCTGGAAAAGATAGTAATAGCAGCAGTAAATTATAATAATAGTTAATAGTAATATCAGTATGTGTCAGACACTCTTCTGTTCATACATATTTAATTCATGCAATCTTCACAGTAACCTTCTGAGACTAGAGCTAGTATTATCCCTTATCACAGATGAGGAAAACTGAGGCACAGAAGCTGAGAAGTTAAGTAACTTATTCAAGATCACAAAACCATCAAGTTGTTGAACTGGGCTTCAAACCCAGCCAGTTAAGCTTCTGAATTCAACCACTGGACCAATCTAAACTGTTCCAAATAAATAACCAGTATAAGAACACTATAGCATAGGCAACTTCTGGTTTTTAAAAATGGGTGTGTGGAAAAAAAAAAACAACAGAAATTTAAAAAGGTATATGGATAGGTTATGTGTTAGTGTGTCAGAGCTAAAACTGGGAATATCCAGTAATACCCAATGAAGAAAATGCAAAATTTCCATGTGCTGTTTAATATTCTGTTTGGATCAATAGCTCTTTTAAGTTATAGCCATCGCTTAATCATTAGAGATATGCTTTAATTTAACAGCTATTTTTTACATTTCCCAATTCTTACATTTGCAACCAGGCATATTTAGCCCAAACTTTTATGTGCTAATATTCGTAATTAAGACATGAAACCTTACTTAAAAATACCTTACTTTTATTTGCATGAAAATAGATGGGTGAGCATGAATTATTCTCTTGGTTACTATGTGTGTTCATGAGATTAAAGAAATGGGCCCAATTCCATGGATGATCACTTCTCTCCTAATTTCATCTACCTGTTTTGAGATACATGTGTTCTCATTCACATAGGTAGTGATATTTTAATGACTCCGTGGTATTCCACTATATTTGTGTGCCATAATTCATTTACTAGTTCCCCTAATCAGCAAATTTAGTTTATGTTCACTTTTCCATCTTATGGGGGGGGGGAGCACCGTATAAACCTTATTGTATCTCTGCATATCTGCTTCCTTCATGTATTATTTTCTCAGGTGAAGTTCTTAAAATTGCTAGGCAAAAAGAATACAATGTATTCTAAAGCTTTTTTTTAAAGTTTATTTATTTATTTTGAGAGGGAGAGGGGCAGAGAAAGATGGAGACGGGGAGAGAAAGAACCCCAAGCAGACTCCACAGCAGTGCAGAGCCTGACTTGGGGCTCGAATCCACAAACCATGAGATCATGACCTGAGTCGAAATCAAGAATCGAATGCTTAACCGACCGAGCCACCCCGGCGCTCCATCTAAAACTTTTACTAAGTTTGCCAAATTGCCCTCCAGAAATGATATTCCAATTTATACTTTTCTCTAGCATGTTTATAAAGTTTGTTTCTCCAAATTCTTGTCATAGTTTTTTGCCAATTTGATAGGTAAAAAAAAAAACAAATTTTAATGTTTTTGGTTTGCATCTTTTTTCTTTGTTAGTGAAACTAACCATTTGCACAGGTTTGTTAGCCATTGTATTTCTTGTCTGTGGATAGCTGTTTTCCATTCTTTTATAGACATGTTTGTCTTTGTCATCATTATTCTAAAAACCTCCTATATGTTAAGTATATATATTTTTGTCTTTCAATTTGTTTGTAAAACTTTTTTATATTTTGATGCTTTTTATATCAGATATTTTTAATCAACCCTTTCCTTCACAGTTTTGGCCTCAGGCTGTGAATTCTTTTAAAATACATTTGCTGTTGAATATAATCCCAAGCACTTCTTACAATGCTGACTATGTCATTTCCTGTTTGAATTAGTCCCTAAAATTGATTTATAATTCTCCTACTGTAGGAAAATTTAGTTTATGCCACTTTTCCATTTTGTAGGGAGCATAATAAACTTTATTGTCATTATATCTTATACACATCCATTTCCTTAGGGTATTAATTTTTAGGCTAAATTCCTAGAAGCAGAATTGCCAGGTAAAAGCTAACACTGAATTCTTACCTTGTATTAGTCTTTGTGCTAAATGTTTTATATTTTTCTTCAAGAGCTGTATATCTTGTACCTTAGTCCTTTTGGTATTTCTGTTGCTAAAATTGCTACGGTGGGATATAGTTAATATGGTTGTTTGGGGGGGGGATCATCTGTTATTCTATGTGCAATCTAATAAACTGTGTGGACCTTGATACATGTTGAATGAATCATAAACCATTGTGAAGTATCTGGGTTAGTAACCACATTTTTAAAAAATTTAACAGAGAGAGAGAAACAGCAGGGGAGGGGTAGAGAGATCCGAAGCAGGCTTTGCACTGACAGCATGGAGCCTGATGCAGGGCTTGAACTCACGAACTGTGAGAGCATGACCTGAGCCAAAGTCAGATGCGTAACCAACTGAGCCACCAGGCGCCCCAGTAACTATATTTTGAATGAGTTTATAGCCTTCTAGAGGAACAATTATTTCTCTTTGTACAGACTCTGATTTCCTGTGTTTTTCTCTTCCTTCCTGCCAAACCTTGCAGGCAATACAGTTTGGTACTGAAGATAACAGTACTGCAGTAGTAGTGCCTTTTGGTGCCTGGGGGAAATACAAGAGCTCTAAAATCAACTTCTCATTCAGCAGAAGCTTTGCCTCCAGTGGACGATGGGCGTGACTGCTTGCTGGGACTTTGAATTTCTGTGAAACAGTTTTTCACTGAATATGTCAAGAAACTTACTAGATCAAACAAGTCAGCTGTGCCTGGATGCCTCTGTGACTCACTAGATCAGTACACAAGTCAGTGTAAACTAAGTAACCATTTACGTAGTAGTTTTTCATTAATAACTCATATTTATGTTCAACTGTACGTACTCAGTATAAATATATGTGTAATTCAACTGTGGTGAATCTTTAAGTTGAGTGAGCAAATGAAAAGTGGTTCTGACGCACTTGCTGAATGTTAAATTTCTCATTTTTAAAACTCTTAGGCAGCTACGAGTTTCGTCTGATCATTTCTGTTCTTTCTTCATTTGAACAGATTCTTGCCTTCAAGTTCTTCAAAACTAGTAGATATTTTGACGGCTCTGCAATGTGTTAGCTGCAAGTGTTTATTTTCAATAGTTCTACCAAGGAGTAAGTGTGAAAACAGAGTTCTGTGTGACTATATTTTGTATTCTGGACCACTTACTGGTAAATTTCACAATGCAAAAGACATTAATTCAGATAATATGGCGCTGCTAAATTGTATGCATATTTACAACAGTGCAGTTATGAATGTCAGCTGTGTCACTTGGTCTTCCCCCTTCCCCCCCAACCCCCTTCATTGCCTCTTTTTCTGTAGCTAAGAATGTTATATAGATACATAGGCTACTTCTTTATATCAGAAGAGTATGCACAGGCCGAATCTTTCGGTCAAAGCCATACAAACTTAAATACTGATGGTATCCAGTATTTTGTATGAAGTTTCCATTTGTTATCTTTAACTCTGTGTTTTGTGTTTTATATGTAGTATGTTTATATCACCTTTTGTATAGAATAAGCAAGTTGGATAATTTGTCAGTAAAAATAATACCACATTGTCTGATAATATGAGAGAGATAGCGTGAGGTTTATGTCTCCTTTTTGCTTCTTTCTAAGATTCAAAGCAAAGAATAAATCTAAAACGTTAAAGCATTCTATATTTCAGCTTGCTAATGTAATTTAGGAATGTAAAACTCTATATCTGCATGTAAGTTTGCTGTTAAAATGTGAATCTCTACATGCGTGTTTGAAATTATATCTGCAGTTTATTTTGCAGACAATGTAAGTTTGTTATATGTGTGGGGGTATGTACATATGTAAATTTTGGAGTAATAGAGAATTAAAGGGAACAATCCTGCATAGCTCCTTCACCAATGAGATTTAAATTATTAATATGTTTATCGCAAGGGCTCTTGACAGACGGAGGACAGCTTTATAGTGGAGAACAAATGGTTATTGGCAGGTGAAGAAATAGATTGAAAATGGCAGAGATGGGGCGCCTGGGTGGCGCAGTCGGTTAAGCGTCCGACTTCAGCCAGGTCACGATCTCGCGGTCCGTGAGTTCGAGCCCCGCGTCGGGCTCTGGGCTGATGGCTCGGAGCCTGGAGCTTGTTTCCGATTCTGTGTCTCCCTCTCTCTCTGCCCCTCCCCCGTTCATGCTCTGTCTCTCTCTGTCCCAAAAATAAATAAACGTTGAAAAAAAAAATTAAAAAAAAAAAAAGAAAGAAAATGGCAGAGATATTTTATGGCAGGTAAATTATGCAGAAAACACAGAAGCAGACTAGCATGTTGAAGCTACATTGCTCTAGGTAATGTGCAAATAAAATAATAGGATGTGAGAAAAATGCTGAGTGTTAAGAATGGCGTGGAGTTTTGTTGTAGAAACCAACAACAAAAAAAGAAACCAAGAAGGTCAAGTTGATATAGTCTATTCCTTCCACTTTGGATTTTCATGGTTGAGTTTTTTTTCTGTCTTTATGTTTTATTTAAAGGTTTGTTAGAAGGAAGAGGGCCCAATATAAATATTCACATCTTCTCACCTTTTTGGGAATGGAAGAAAATAAATCTTGAGTTTTCCTGCATATATTAATCAGGAATTTTCTTTTGGTAAAAAAGGTGACAAAGAAATATTTGAATTTTTTTTTTATTTTCAAGGAATCTTAGTGAAAAGTAAAGAACATTACAGGAAAGAAAACAGTCTTCTGTTCATTGTCTGGGAAGTGAGAAACCAAAAGTAGGCTAAGAAAGCTGGAAAACTTTCTTGTTCTTGCTGAGTTAGGTCCCGGAACCTAAATGTAGAAGCGTCATTTAGGAGTATGGAGAACTTATGAAGTAACAAGCAGACGAAAACTCTAAAGCACAAAATGACATTCTGAAAATGTAGGTTTCATTTCTGATTTGAATTCTTCACATTACTATTCCTCTCTTTTACTTTAAAAACTGAGAGTGGGAGTGATGTCATCAAGCTCAGAAGTCACTGATTCACCGAGGTGGATTGCCAGGTTTACAAAGACAAATTTGTAGGGCTGTGTCAGCCTTGGTCTGGGGTGGGCTTGGCTCTGCTTTACCCAAAAAGCAGAAATCAGTCAACTTTTCTTAAGCATAAAAACATATTGGTGTTTGTTTTTCAAGCCACAATGTTAAAGTATCATTTGTAGATTATTATAATCCACAAAAGATAATAAGCTTACATGTTTTCAGCTTCTAGGCCTATTACAAGGAATTATGCAAACAGTAGTGAAAAAAAAGAACTGTTCTAAATATAGTCTTTTAGTTATAACTGTGAATTTGCTATGTGGTTATTAACATGTGGGTATAGGTATAATGCAGATTATATTAATGTAATTAAATTTAAATCCATTGTAATTTATGTTTGCCTTTCATTTATGTGTAGTACATAAATCATCTTTATAAAACGTGTTGCCAACCTATTTGCCAACATTTATTGGACAAAATATGCTTAAAATCATTGTGATTTTTCACAAGTATAAGTTCTTAAGTACCTTGTATATTCACAAGTGAATGCAGTCCTGCTCTCTATCAACTGTTCATTTGTTGTAGATTTTTGTGTTTCTGAAGTGCTTCAAAGTCTTATGCATTTTTTTCTGAAAAAAATTAGTTTTGAAGGGATCAGTTTAGAATCTCTATACTCTACGATGTGAACTTTTCTCAAGTTCCAAAATAAAAAAAAAATTACTTGTATTGAAGAATTATTAGCACATAATCTAAATAGAAATTATGTTTTAAAAGTGGAATTTGATTCTTTTTCGTCTGAGAATCCTGGCAGAGAATGATTAGGCCTATGTGAACTCCTCAATATCAGAAAGGATATTTAGTTTCCTTTCTAAGAAAGGACAAGGATTTATTTCATGGTAATATGATAGTAAGAAAATGAGCCAAGGCAGGGTGAGGGGAAGGAATGGTTAAAGTTTAGCATCAAACAGTTAAATACAAACATGGGTTTGAATTTAGCATTTCAGTTGTTCACATACCCTTGTCTGTGGAAAGCGACATAAAATTTTGGTTGGATTACATTTTATTGTATTCATGAGATTCACTTATCTGGATGACCTCAGCAGAAATAAAATGTCATGTCTTTAGAAGCCAAATGTGATGACCTGCCTGTTGCTTTTGGCATCTGGAATGAGACTGACTGACTCTGGCAGCTCCCACTGGTTGTTAGATGGTTGAAATGGTCCAGTGATGGTCAACTGAGTGTTCCGGGCTGTGAAACCATGGAATTCTACCGTGGTTCTACCACTGGATGCCAGTACAAAATTTAGCAGCTTAATGTGTTCTGAATTAATTTAATTTCTGCTGAAGTGCTCTTGTGTACATTGTTTTATAATTTAACCAAAGTGCTGCTTGGGTGTACTTTGTGCTTTTCCCAGTGAGTTGATATGATTGCTGCTTTGACCATTCTTTTAAATGTATGTATTAGAGTAATTGTGAGCAGACTTAAATCATATATCTCAGTGTTCAAAACACCATTTTAATAAAGTATATCCATTAAGCCCTTTTTAAAATCCAAGTGTGTTTATTTGGAATCCAGACGTTCCAATATTTATTATGTGCTCCCGTGACATTGATATACAAGAGTCAATGAATGGTTGGAAATTTAGTAGACAAAATGAGGATGTTTGCAAAATTAACTTGAAGAATCTTTGAAAAAAGTGTATATATACATTTATCTGTTCAAATCTTTTTTATTTGATCTGAAACAAAATAAGGCTTTTTAGTTCCTTCTCCCAAAATATTTGTTGGTACATCAGAGGAAAATGGTCATGATCATTTTTTAATATTTTGCATGTGGTATATTTCACTGTAGCATTTCTTTGTATTAAAAAAATAGAAATAGGTGTTTGGCAGTGATACTGCAGACCTCAGCATTATGCATTTAATATAAGCAATTTTCTTTTTTCTTTTTTTAATGTTTATTTATTTTAAGAGAGAGAGGAGGGGAGGTACAGAAAGAGAGGGGGACAGAGGATCTGAAGCGGGCTCTGTGCTGACAGCAGAGATCCTGATGTGGGGCTCAAACTCAGGAACTGTGAGATCATGACCTGAGCAGAAGTCAGACACTTACCCAACTGAGCCACCCAGGCACTCTGACATAAGCAATTTTCCATACCCTGTTGTTGACTGAATAGTTGCACTCCATAGGCACAAGAATTTCTTCTAGGTGGTATTCCCTGAAGGTAACTTGGTAAACTCCATGGCATTAGAGATCTATTTGTCCTGTTTTGTTCAAACTCCATACCTAGCGCTCTTTATAGGTCTTGCAATGAGGAGAAAATGTTTGTTGAATCACTGATCACTAATGTTTGTTGAATAAGTTAATGTAGTGCACTGGATTATACTTCCATTAATTTTACGTTAGTGGGGAAATAGTCATTAGATATGTTAAATATTAAGCGAAACATAGTATTTAAAAATTTTTTAAAAATATTTATTTATTTTTGAAGGAGAGAGAGACAGAATGTGGGGGCGGGGGGTGGGGGGGGGGACAGAGAGAGAGGGAGAATCCAAAGCAGGGTCCAGGCTCTGAGCTGTCAGCACAGAGCCCAACACAGGGCTTGAACCCACAAACCATGACATCATGACCTGAGCCAAAGTCAGACGCTCAGCCGACTGAGCCACCCAGGCGCCCCACAATGATGAAGGAATGATATCTCACCTCTTTTGGTGTGTCCTTAGGCGATAGTCAGTTATGCATTTGTATATATATGGTTCAGAGGCTTGTTACGAACAAAAAACCTAAAAGAGCAGTGCTGCATGAACAACTCTAACCTTGCTTTTTTTTTTTTTTTTTTTTTTTTTTGAGACTGAGAGGGGAAATTAATATTAAGGGTCTCTTTCGAAAATATTATGTCACTTATTCTCCACAACAATCACACAGGGAAGCCTTTCTAATTATCCTTTTTATAGATGAGGAAATGGAGCATTTGAGTAGCTAATAATGGCAAGATCTAATTCAGACCTCTTTGACTTCAAAATCTGTGTTCCTTCTTTTCTACCCTAACCTCCTTTTATATATTAGCAAAAACAAAACCAATTCACTACTATCAAACATCCATTTTTGCAGAAGGCTCTCTGGTGGACATGAAAAAGAATTACAAGAAATGATCCAGAAATTCTAACTTAGTGGATGGATGAATACATTAGAGTTAGTAACTGAGCATATACCACAAAGATAAATTAGGGTAGAGAACTAAATTATGTCTAAGCCAAGTAAGTATAACTGGGGAGTAACTGTGAGTGAATGAACAAAATTTCTGCTTTAATCAGTACAGGATTTAGATGACTACTTACAGATATCTAATAAGTCAGTTGACCAATGACAAGCATTTACTGAGAACCTACTTCATATATCTGTATGACAGCAGCGTGGGCCTACCAGGGCTTGGGGAAGGTAGCTGCTTGCTTATCTCCCTAGAAGAACTTTGTCAGAAGGCAGAGAAGTGAGAGAATTGAGTTATACCAGAAAGCTAGTGTTCACCTGGACAGGTAAAGCAAAGATGTTTGGAGCCAAAAGAGATCTAACCAATGAAGTCGTTAAGCCTTTGGTCACATGTCAAGGGTAGGTTCTTTCAAGGACAAGGAGACCTATGTCATGTCTTAAGAAGGCAAGTGGACAAAGGCAGAACCAGTTATATATTTTGTACAAAATGAAAATGCTAGGCCCTTATTCAAAATGTATTAAGAATTTCAAAGACAACAACACAGAACACTAAACTGAGTATGGAGCCCTTCTAAGTTTGCACACCATGAAGCTGGCCCTGACCTGAGTGAAAATACTCTAAGAGCAACATTTGCAAGTTAATGCAGAGCACAGAAAAGAAAGGAGCACATCAGCAAAGCAAGAAGAGTACCCTACAACACAAAAATGTGTACCAGCTAGGACAGCACAAAGTCTTGATAGAAAACTTTTCATGATGAGAGCCAAAAGGACTAACTTTCAGTAAAGGTGCCCAGGAGTTGTCCAAGACACCTTTACTTACATTGTCTTATTTATTCCTTTCTAAAATACTGAAAGGTGAGACTAAGCTATTGCTACAGATTGGGTTCCCTAGGAAGCAGGCTCTGAGACAGAGTTCAGATTTGGAGTTTATTAGGGAATGCTCTTGGCAACAACACATGTAGCAGGGATGGGAAAGAGGCAGGGGAGAAGTTGGGCTGTGATGGGAAGACCCTTGGCCCTCCACAGGGAGCTCTGAAATTGGGATGTCCCTTTAGTGTTGCTTTGTTTTGTTTGATTTTGGCTTAACTAATGAGGCCTTTATTATTTCACAAACCAAAGCAAGGTGAGGTAGGTGACAGGTTGGTGACATCATGAGCATCATTGGAGAACAACAATGTCTATGAAAGTGACTCTCTTCTGCAAGTGGCCAGCAGAACTGAGATAAGGTCCTTTAGGACACAACTGGGTTAGGCATGTGCCCTCATTAGAGAGAAAGGTACAGGTCCCCATAAAGCCTCAGGAGGCTCATTACATTCTCTAGAGAGAGCACAGATGTCTACTTCCCTAAATAGGTTGAGGGTGACCACCAAGATGTGGCAGGTAGAGCTGAGATGACTTGTGTCACAGAAACTGGCAGTGACAATTTTGGCAAGGGCCCAGGCAAGTTAGGAAGTACAATACAACTGCTGGAAGCTTCCCACATATCTAGAACTTATAGGGAGATCTCCCCACTGTGTATATTCAGATGTATGAGTTTCAACTTCAGGAACATGTCTCCCTCATAAAGGTTCTCCTTCAGTGTCATTATATTGAACAAGGAGATAGCATGTTCCCATGTTTCCTGTATGTCTATGGCTTTGCTTCATGTGAACTTTCCTGTGCCCAGCGAGGTGAGACCTTCAGCTGAAGGCTTTCTCAAATTCACTGCACTCATAAAGCCTATCTGCTTTGTGAACTTTCTAGTGCTGGATCAGAGCAGACCATTGGCTGAAGACTTTCCTGTATTTGCCATGCACATGAGGCCTTTCTGTGTGGTGGTGAACTTTCTGGTGCCGAATGATGTTAGACCTTCAGCTGAAAGCTTCCTCCATTTGTTGCACTTGTGAGGCCTTTCTCTGATGGGAATTTTTTGGTGCTTAGCAAATCTGGCTCTAAAGGATTTCCCACATTCCCTACACTCATGATGCCTCTCTGCCATGTGAAGTCTTTTGTGTTGAATGAAGTCACCATTACCGGTACAGAGTTTCCCATATACTCTGCACTCATTATGCCTTGCTCCAGTGTGAACTCTTTTGTACAATAAGGCTAGAGCTTTGGCCAAAGAGTTTCTCATATTTGCTGCACTTACAAGGCTTTGCTTCAGTGTGAATTCTCTGGTGTTAAAGGAAAATGAAGATGTGGGTGAAGAATTTTCCACACTGGTTGCATTTATAAGGCTTTTTTCTCTGGTGTGGGTTTCTGAAGCTTAAAGAGGTTCAATCTTCCAGGGAAGGCTTTCCCACATTCATTGCACTCCTAAAACCTTTTGAAACCACTAAAAAAAAATGTAAAAATGGATGGAAATTAAGATGCACACGCTAGGGGCGCCTGGGTGGCGCAGTTGGTTAAGCGTCCGACTTCAGCCAGGTCACGATCTCGCGGTCCGTGAGTTCGAGCCCCGCGTCAGGCTCTGGGCTGATGGCTCGGAGCCTGGAGCCTGTTTCCGATTCTGTGTCTCCCTCTCTCTCTGCCCCTCCCCCGTTCATGCTCTGTCTCTCTCTGTCCCAAAAATAAATAAACGTTGAAAAAAAAAATTAAGAAAAAAAAAAGATGCACACGCTAATGCTTTACTAAGACCTGACTTTGAACACTCTTTCCCCCCTATTCCTCATTCTTGGAGCCCGCCTCTCCCCTCCACTTTGTTTTTCTGTAGACCCCTTTGTTCCAAGAACTTTGTATGAATGTTGACATCTCGCTGACCTTAATGTATACTTAGTGATGAGACTTAGACGGTCCGTGCCAGCGCTAGTCATGAGACCACCTTGAAGACGTAGGGCTGGCAGCTGGGACCAGATTACTATCGAAACCGCCCAGATCCCATATTTTCCTCTAAAACCGCTCAGCCTTTTACCCCGACGGGTCTGCAGCTTTGAAGGCATTAGTCTGCTGCAGCCTCCTTTGCCTGCCAAGGAAACAGAAACTATTGTTCCTTTGTACCCCAAACGCTGTCTTCGTGTTCTATTTTGGCTCCGGGGCACAGAGGTCGTTTTTCCACGACAGTTTCTGCAGCGCGGAAGATGCACGCCCTCTGGCGCCTGGCTCTGAGGGGCTGCTGAGGTGGAGCCGCCGTGAGGATTGGCGGTATCTCCCACCCCGCCGGGCGCCGGGCCGCGCAGGCCGAGCAGGCCGCGGGGAGCCGCACCGGACGGCAGCCAGGGCGGCGGGCTGCGCGCTGAGCCGGCTCCCTGCGCTCCCCGCGCTCCCAGGGCGGGGGCACTGCGCCCCGCGGCCGCTCCCCGGCCCTGCGGCGCCCGAGCCTCATTTCCTTAATTCCCTTGGCATTTGCCGGACAGACAGTGGCTTTTCGACTCCTCTTTTCTCTTTTATTTCCTTTCCTAGTTCTTTCCTTCCTCTCTTTCTTTCCCGTGAGGCGGCTGGGACGAAACCTCCGCCTCAGACCTCTAACTGAATGGAGAGAACAGCCGCCGCATCCGCTCCAAAGCCCCGCTTTGGGCACCAGACCTCTACAGCCCAGCACGGAGCGGTCAGCGGATGCAGACTGTTCGGAAAGAGGACACGACTGTCAGCTGTCGGCGGGGAGGCTGTCCCCTGCCTAGGGGGCTACTCGGAGAGGATGGCAGATGAGAGCTGTGGTCTGGCAGGGCGCCCAGCGGCTGGAGGAATAGGTTCTTCAGTCCTGAAGGTAGGTTCTGGAAGCATAAGGCAGCATCCACTAAGTGTCAGCAACACTAAGATAAGGCTGAAAAGATAGAGGGATTTGCCCAGGGTCCCACGGGGGGTTTCTGACCAGCTCAAACCCTCATTCCCAGGAACTGTGCCCGATTCATAATTTGTTAAAATGTATGGCCTGGGTGGCTATGTTTGCGCCAATGGACACTAGTTGCGGTTTGGACAACATTCCGAATAGAGTCAATCCTTAGCTAGTCAACAACCAATCAGATTCTGTCTTTAAAATCTGTATTGGGGCGCCTGGGTGGCGCAGTCGGTTAAGCGTCCGACTTCAGCCAGGTCACGATCTCGCGCTCCGTGAGTTCGAGCCCCGCGTCAGGCTCTGGGCTGATGGCTCAGAGCCTGGAGCCTGTTTCCAATTCTGTGTCTCCCTCTCTCTCTGCCCCTCCCCCGTTCATGCTCTGTCTCTCTCTGTCCCAAAAATAAATAAACGTTGAAAAAAAAAAAATTAAAAAAAAAAAAATCTGTATTAAGGGATGGGCGGGCTCTCTGACTGTATAAGGGGAGGAGCTAGGATCAAGCTGAGCAGGCTGTTTTTTTTAGATAATGTGAGTATGCGGAGAGAAGATACTTCCCCAAAGGTGCACAGGAAAGTGGAGGGAGGAGCTGCCTCCATCCCCACAGAGCTTCCATTCCAAACCCATGGCTAATCTGAGAGAATTGCTATACAGACCAAAACTCCTGCATGACAAAATACAAAAAGTAACTACTTGAGAGTGCTGGCTGGGGATTCAATTCCAACCCTATTTCATCCCAGAGTCCATTATTTTGCACTGCAGAAATAATCAGCATGTATATATTAGTAATTAGATGGGTAAAAAAATTCATAGGGAACCTGAGAATGCCACAGCTGTTTACTGGAAGCCAGGAAGAATAGAATAATGGGAAAATGTGTCAGGGCAAGAAAGAGAGGACATAGTAAAAGCACACCAGACCAAGACAAAAGTTAACCAAACTCCTATGCTACATGCCTGACTGCATTTGAGGCTCCTACTTCCCCATTTCTCATTTACTGCATTCTACCGTCTGACTCCACCACACCAATGAAACATTCATTTCAAAGGTCCACAATGACCTCCTTGGATAAATACACCGATTCCTTGTAGCTTTTTTTTTTTTTAAGTTTACTTATTTTGAGAGGGAGCATGCAAGTGGGGGAGGGGCAGAGAGAGAGGGGGAGAGAGCGAGAATCCCAAGCAGGCTCCGCACTGTCAGCATGGAGCCCAATGTGGGCCTTGAACTCAACAACCACAAGATTATGACCTGTGCTGAGCTGAAACCCAGTCAGATGCTTAACCGACTAAGCTACCCAGGCACCCCCTTGTTTTTATTTTATTTGACCTCTCTTCAGCATTCAGTGTTCCTGGCTACTCCCCTGGCATTCAGTCTCCTCTCTTAGCTTTCTTATCGCCTCTTTTGTGGTTTTCCTGCAAAATGTCCTGCAGGACAAGTCTCCCCTCCTGGATAAATTAAAACTCTTCAGCATTGCATAAAAGACCCTTTCTTTGTGGTCTGTTCTCTGCTACTGCTCCAGTGTAATTTCTTCCACTTCCAATCTCCTTCCTATGTTAAGCTTTATGCAAGTGTAGGTCTATTTTTCTCTCTGTAACACATCCCCCTACTTCTTTCACAGGCAAAGTTCAAAATTCAGACATCATTTCCTCTAGGATGTTTGTTCTGGAACTCCTCCTGTGTGAGTTAAGTTCCCCTTCTATTTATTCCCATGGCATCCAATACTTAACTTCTATCCTAACACTTACTACCCAATATTATAATACTGTGTTTCCTTCCCTTTCTTCACCTTTAGTTTGTGGATTCCTCAAGGGCAAGGACTTGGTCTTCCTATATAGCCCTAACGGTTATCGCTGAGTGGAACATAATAGGCCTTCAAAGAAGTTTGGAATGCATGAATGACATAATTCAAATAGGGGAGAGTTATTATCTCCTTCCTGAGCCTTATTTTAAAACTTGAGAGTACCTTCCCCTTCCCAAAAGATGAATCATGGAAAGAAGCAGGATCACTGTATTACTAAGAGGAGTGAAGTCCTCAATTTCTTCAGTTACAACCCAATTGGATAGGTGGGCTGAGCACCATTGTTTTAAGATCCTGTTCAGTCGGTGTTGGCAAGTTATGCTGGCATAGCTGAGAAAGCATAACTACAGTGCTTAAAGTGAGAAACAATTATGATGTAAGAAGATCCCAATCTAAGAGTCTTCTTAGGTGCTGCGAAGAACATCTTTCCACTGTGATGTTTCTCTGATGCTAAACCTACTTTTAGAGATCAGATAAATGTGAGACACTTTTCTAATGCCAAAGCTTAAAGCCCAACTCATGAGGGAATTCCTGCCCCAAAGTTCTTATTTAGAAACTGAGAGAAAATAAGAATCTGTTTTCTTATAAAGTTTTTTTTTTTAATGTTTATTTATTTATTTTGAGAGAGAGAGAGAGAGAGGGAGAACATGAGCAAGGGGGGGAGGGGGCAGAGAGAGAGGGAGAGAGAGAATCCCAAGCTGGCTGCATGCTGTCAGCACACAGCCAGACACAGCCAGCACACAGCTCAATCCCATGAACTGTGAGACCATGACCTGAGCCAAAATCAAGAGTCAGATGCTCAACTGACTGAGCCACCCAGGTGCCCCAAGAATCCATTTTTGTTTTGTTTTGTTTTGTTTTTTGTTTTTTAATCTAACCCTCTTGTTTTCAAGATTACACAGTTTGTTAGATGCCAAACCAGGAACTGGCTTCCAGGCCGTACCCCAGAGGTTGCTGTGTAGTTCTTTGGGGACAGGGGCAGGTAATTTTACTCAGGCATAGACAGACACACAGTGGGTACTCAATCTGTTGAATGAAGGAGGGAATGAATGAATGTGCTCTATTATAGTGGTGTAGATGTAAGGGAAGGGCACTGTCATTTCTCCAAAGATGGGAAAATTTAGAATTTTAGGGGGACACAAATATTTATTTCAAAAGTAAACTTTATCAAAACAAAGGACAAAAAATGTTTTGGATGTCAAAAAGGTCTATGTTAAGTTGCTGAATAATTTGTCACTAATTTCAAAGGATGATGGAGGGGCACCTAGGTGGCTCAGTCGGTTGGGTGTCTGACTTTGACCCAGGTCATGATCTCGCAGTCTGTGAGTTCAAGCCCCGCATCGGGCTCTGTGCTGACAGCTCGGAGCCTGGAGCCTGCTTCAGATTCTGTGTCTCCCTCTCTCTCTGCCCCTCCCCTGCTCATGCTCTGTCTCTCTCTCTCTGTCAAAAATAAGTAAACATTAAAAAAAAAAATTAAAAAAAAAAGGATGATGGAAAATCATCTTCTGAAATGTTGACATGTCTGCATAAGAAGCATAGGGGCAAAATGCTTGAGTGTGAAGTCCCAGTTGCCTGAATCCTGCCCTCTTCACCTACATAACTGAGCAGGTTATTTAACCCATGCTATGAATCAGTTTCCTCATTTGCAAAATGGGGCTAATAACAGCACATCGGGTTGTCATGAAACAGTGAAATACACACAACCTACACAGTCATATGCCCATTTTCTGCCACTAGTTCCCGTCTCTCTAGGTGTTAGTTTTGCTTTTGGTAAATGTTTTCTTTCTATGGTTTTTTTCCCCTTCCCCTTGTGTGCCTTTCTTTTCCTTTCACTAACCTTCTACTTTTTCTCTCTTTTCATTTGTTTCTCTCTCTGCCTGACTGAATTTCTTCTTCATATTCTTTTTTACAAAAAAAATGTTTATTTATTTTAAGAGAGAGAGAGAGGGAGTGCAGAGGAGGGGCAGAGAGAAGGAGAGAGAGAATCCTAAGTAGTCTCTGCACTCTCAGCGTGAGGGCCATGAACCGTGAGATCATGATGTGAGCCAAAATCAAGAGTTGGACACTCAACCAACTGAGCCACCCAAGGGCCCCTATCCTTAATATTCTAATACCTCTTCCTCACTTAAAAAGTGACTGATGGCTATGAACTTTAGTAGATCTACAGAACAAGAAACTTAATAATAACTGTTAAAACCCTGTTTTCTTTTTTCCAAACGAATTTTTGATATCTGCCATGATCATGCATCTTTTCTTTTTTTTTAACATTTTAAAGTCAGTGAATACATTTACGTATTTTAGTTCTGTTTTTCTTCACCTCACATAACTTTATGTGGAAGGGGATCAGGATATGCCACTTTGACATAAGGATTATTTTGAGTTGAAGAAAACTGAAAATCAACAGATGTAGAAAGAAGCCTTCTTGGTGCCTCCTGTATCGCATTAAAAGCAGAAACTTCTTAGAAATGAGGCTGTCATAAATCCCTCTCCATCCCTCCAGGATGGGTCTACTCCTAGAAGAGAGACCAAGAGTAATCCTGCCATAAATCAAATCCTTCATGGCCATGAAGAAGATGGAAATGACCACTCACACATTCATAGACAAATATTATTACAAACTTTTTAATCTCCAGTTTGTTCTTCTAAAAACCCATTTGTCTTTCCTAAAGAAACTTATTTTTTCTTCCCAAAGAGGTCTTTTTTCCACTCTCCTCATTCCCCTATCAAGTTCAATAGAAAAATTTCTAACTTTAACCATTTAGCTTCTAGTTACTTCCATATGAATAACCTTTTTTTTCCTGTTAATCTGTCATTTGTCAGTATAGTTTGCAGGTCCCCAGGAACTATAGCTTAGAGGGAAGCAAAAGGTTTTCTTCCCCAGACAGTTCATATGCCATGCGTTAATGTAGACCATCTACTTGTTAACTTTTGTTGATTGTGATATCATATACTATAGTTTATGCTGTGTTCCCCTCTTGTGGGGCACATTGTTTCTAATTTTTGCTCTTTCAAACTCTCCTTCCCTTATGCCACTTTCCCTTGCCTCCTCTGCCACAGCAGATCTATACAACACACAAATGCATGATTATGTAAAATATATATAAAATGTACTATATTTTGTGTCTAGATCTTCAGCCTTGCAAAGAAAAGGAAGAACCAGGCAGTGCTGCTATCTAGAGAGTCTCTCTTCTCTAGGGAACTGATCTAGACACCAATCATAAACTTTATTGTACCTCGAATTCTCAGATTCTGAATGTTTATTAACAGCACAAATGTACCAGGCAATAAAGAGAGGTGGGGTCAGTCTGCCAAATAAAAATACTTCCTTTGATGTGAGCTTTCCTCTCTTAGAGCTTCTTGTGTCACCGGTTCAGTACATAACAAGTATGAAGAGTTAACAAGGACAATTGGTCATAGTTACTAATTTTCTAGTGTGCTGTTTGGCTTTTAAAATTTGGAAGCAGCCACTGAGGCAGATTTGGCATTTCGAGATTCTGCTACAAGTGTAATTTTATTTTTTCTAATGTTTATATATTTATTTTTGAGAGAGAGAGAGAGAGAGAGAGAGCGAGCTTGGACAAGTAGAGGAGGGACAGAGAGAGAGGGAGACACAGAATCCTAAGCAGGCTCCAGGCTCCGAGGGGTCAGCACAGAACCCGATGCGGGACTTGAACTCACCAACCGCAAGATCATGACCTGAGCTGTAGTTGGACACTTAACCGACTGAGCCACCCAGGTGCCCCAAGTATGATTTTATTTTAGGTGATGTTTATAGGCTCAGTTTATATTGTCATTTGTTTTATAATGCTGATTATGAAGCCTTAGTTAAATAATTACTGTGTGAACAGAACCATGCTGTTAGACTACAAAAGCCCCAAATGAGGTCCTTAACTCTCGGAAGCTTATAATTGACAAAATGAGAAACCAAAGCTGTAAGTTCTGAGGAACTTGTAAATAATCATTTTGAGCCTTGATAATAAAGATATGGAACGTAGAATTTTTGACTGTTAATAAACAGTTGCTAAGTCTTGGTTTACTTGTAAGCCTTAAAGGAAATTTGGAGCAACTGTTCCATACCCTGGAACATAGGGATAGATTATCACAAATTTCTCTGGATTCATTCTACAGAATTCTGAAGACTCCATTACAAACCAGTAGCTAGAAAACAAAAAGTTTGGGATACTAGAAAAGGCCCTTTCATAATTTCCAATGGCTAAGCTAAGAAGTGGTCTCTGTTACTGCCTCTCAGACCCCTGAGAAATGGTTAAAGACAAGAAAAAATAGGACTGGCAAAATATTTATCTGGGACCGCCTTCCTTACTTCCGTCCCTTGGTAACTTGGAGTGGATTCCTCTCCACCACCATGCTACTGATTCTGATGAATCACCTGTGTATGTAAAAGACTTCTGTTCTTTGAAGCAGGGATGGTGCTGGCTGCTTTCAACCTTTCCCTCTTTCCAGTTCTAAGGACTTCGGTCAACCTGCTTAAACAAGATTGGGGATTAAATTGCACCTACATTCTTATAGATATACACTTTTTGAAAGAAATGAAGAATTAATAAACACGATTTTTGCCACAACTTGTCACCTTTGGCACAGTGTTGCCCTTACAAGAAATACTTGCCTTCTGTCTCCGTAAAGAAATAGCTGGTGATTTCACAGAGGTTCTAGGAATGGTCAATTTACTCCTAGTTGACTGCAAAATAATACACATAGTTAGATAGTGTGGTAAGTCAATGGAAGGACTTCCATTCAGTAAGTTTCTGTCTCCTGTGTTCTATCTTATTTAGCTTGGAGCCAGCGATTTTCAAATCTTGTTCCACAGAACCCAGGAGGGCCTCAGGTATTTTATTCTAAGTTTTTAGAAGTTGGTTTTTTTGTTTGAGATTGGTGGTTATCTTTGATTCTTAAGCATATACAAAAAATACATGAATATATTTTTGTGAAAATTTGTGACTTTATTAAGTACACTTTATCAAGCCTCTGTCCAGTGGTATACTTGGCACAATTCTGGGGACTAAGGATTTTTTTTATGAACAAAGCAAATAAAAATCCATGCCCTCATAGAGCTTACATGCTAGTGGAAGGAGAAAAGCAAACATAATTAATAGGGAAATTACATGTTAAAAGGTGATAAGTGCTATCATCAAAAATAAGATGAGGCAGATCAAGAATGCTAGCAGGGGCGCCTGAGTGGCTCAGTCAGTTAAGCTTCTGACTGACTCTTGATTTCGGCTCAGGTCATGATCTCACGGTTCATAAAATTGAGCCCTATATCAGGCTCCTTGCTGACAGTGTGGAACCTTCTTGAGATTCTCTCTCTCTCTCTCTCTCTCTCTCTCTCAAAATAAATTAAAGAAAAAAAAAGGAATTGCAATTTTAAGTTAGGAGGTAAGGGCAGGCCTAATTGAGAAGTTACCATTTGAAGAAAAACTTGAAGGGAATGAAGGAATGAGCCATATATATAAATAGGGGAAGAGCATCCTGGGCAAAGGGAACAGGTAATGCAAAGACTCTGAGATGGGTCAGTGTATGTGTATTTGAGGTACAGCAAGGAGATAGGTCTGGCTATATTACAGCTAGCAAAGGGAAAATGAGATCAGAAAAGTAGGGGTGGGAGATACAGATTGTAAAGGTCTTTGGCTTTTACTCTAAGAGAAATAGGAAAGTATGAATACACATTAAACAACAGAGATGTATGTTGTCAACAAAGCATCCCCACCTCCTAATCCCATACTGCCCAGAGATTGCTGCCATTTTGGGTCATGATTCTCTAGAAGTTGTTTTTTTGTTTTTGTTTTTTGTTTTTGTTTTTATTTTTTTAATAAAAAACCCACATAAGCGTGCCTGGGTGGCTCAGTCAGTTAAACGCCAGACTTCGGCTCAGGTCTCACGGTTTGTGGGTTGGAACTCCACATCAGGCTCTGTGCAACAAGCTCAGAGCCTGGAGCCTGCTTCGGATTCTGTGTCTCCCTCTCTCTCTCTGCCCCTCCCTTGCTCGCGCTCTGTCTCTCTCTCTCTCTCTCAAAAATAAACATTAAAAAAAAAACCCATATAAGTTTTTTTATATGGGTACCTATAAAAACATGTAATTTTGTTTTGTGAGGATGTGCATGTGTTTTAACATTTTGTATGTCCTGTGTTAATTAGCAATTTGCTTTTTACAATTAATTTATTTTGGAGGTCTTTCTTTGTCAAGACAATACATATATTTCTACCTCATTCTTTTAAACTGTTGAATACTCCATCGTATGCCTGCACTACATTTTATTTAACCATATCCTTTCTGGTAAACAACTTGATGCTAATTTCTTTCCTTCTTTCCTTCTTTCCTCCCTCCCTTCCTCTTTTGACCTCTCTCTTCCTTGCTACCTTCCTTCCTTTTCTTTTTCTCCTTTCCTTATTGAATTACTATTGTCTTCATAGTATATTTAATAACATAAAATTACACTACATGAAACATGGGAGAAAACTTTAAAATGAAAATTTGTGTTCCCTTTTGTCAAAAAAGCAATATGAATTTCCTAAATTGGGATCACTTAGATCTGCCTCAGTGGAAAAGAAGCTTCAGTGACTTCTTAAGCAAGGATTTATCTAACGTTTATTGCTCTGTAATAAGGGGAAATCATGAGAGCTTGAGTCCAGTTACTCTGAGCCTTGCTAAGAGTTCACTGGGTCACCTTAGCCAAGTTGACCATAGGTCTGTATCAGTGGGAAGTGAAGATCCAGGGTCCACAGTCTATGTTGTCTCTTCTCCCCCTCGATACCACCTGAACCAATATGGAATTCAGCCAGCTTGGCTGTTATAGGTCATGTGTGTTAGTCTTTTCTACACAAACTTGATGTCAGCTCCTGGAGTACAGGGACCATGTCTTACATTCCATTTTTTTCCCCAACAGTGCCTAGCTGATTCTTAGAATCATCATTACTTATTTTTAATATGTATTTAAATTATCCTTAAAATTGTATTTGCAAAGTTAGCTCTATTCGGTTTAGAATAAACCTTGCAATAGAATTTCAGCCATGTCTATGGATTTATCAGCATTTCTTTTAAACGTACCATTGATGAGGAAGTTTGTAATTTTGCACTACTTTTTACTTTTAGGCCTTGCCCATATACAATCGCATTACTAGTATAGTGCACACATGCTTTGCTTAATTATATTCCAGACAAGATACCTCTGCTTTGCCATGCTTACAGCACAGCAAAATGGTCAACTGTGCAAATGTCCTATTATTTCACTTGACATCATCATGTTTTCAGAATACAAAATGCCTATCTAATATGGTCTTACCTTCCTATTCTATTTCTGGCTTAGAAAAGGAGAACATTAGCAGGCTAGCGTGTTCTAAATATAGCCTCTGTCTCCTCTTCGGATCTCTGGTGGGTCTTTGCCCTGAAACCTAACACTGTCTTTGCTTTGTTTTCTTTCACTTCCTTTCAAATCTGTTGTCTTCCTGCTTGTACTTTTTTGCCAGAAGGCAGGGCCTATGAGAGGAGACCCCCCGATTTCGTCAGAGCTGGCAAAAGACAGGAAGTTTACACAGAGCAAAACTATTTGCTAGGATTGGTTTTGACCCTTCCTCAAGTTGTTGCTTGTGTCAGAGATACTGTTGTCAGGATTCTGTCGTGCAAAGAGAAAGATAAAAATATCTTTCTGACTCGTGCATTTTCTCCCTTTCCCATCCTCTTGCCAGGAACGCTGGAAATGGATCCCAGGCTGATTGGAGGCATTAGGTCGTCAGTTTGAATCCCAGTGGTCGAGAAAGAAATGTGGGTAATAACTAGCTGATGGTGGAGAAGAACGGAACTCAAAGAGGTATGAGAACCGTTCATTTTACCCTGGACATTTCCTCAAGGCTAGTTTTTCTGGAAAGCCTCCGTCTTCCTGGTTGTTGCAGGACCTGGCTGAGGAGTTGTTCCATTTCCTCTCTGATTCTTTCTCTTGCCTCCTGAGGACTGGCAAAGGGAAGGTCCTGGAACTTTAAAGAGCTGCAGTGTCTATGGGAGAACCTGTAAGGAGAGAAGTCTTCTCAGTATCACCACTTCCTCTCTACCAAGGCTCGGGCTGCTTTCCTTCGAGCATCACACATCAAAAGTGAAGTGAGTCACCTGTTTTTAATTTTTCAAGTGTTCAAACTAAGTAGAGAATCTTGGTTCTATTTTGGTATGGGCTTTAACAAATGCATCACATAAACCAGTACTTCTCATACTTTAACGTGAATATGAATCACCTGGACATTTAGTTAAAAAGCAGAGTTCTGTGGGTCTGGTTTGGGCCTGAGACCCTGCATTTCTGCAGGCTTGCAGGCAACCTCAGATCTGCTGGTTCATGGACCATGCCTTGAGTAACAAGGCCTTAAATCCTCTAGGCTTTTTGCTTTTCGAGGGGAAAAGGATTGGGGGATGCTGGTGGAATGAAGGGACTTAACCCAGTACATGATTCATGTAGAGCACCTGAAAAGAAAATCAGTCACCTTCCCTGCCCTGGTTGTACCTGCTTTAGCAGACTATCTCTAGAATTTGGGGTTTCTGTTAAACAGGTTCTAGATGTGGGAAGCTAAGTCACCCCAACTGAGAGAGAATGTTGGGCTGCTCCTTACTCTGCATGGGTCACATTCAGCAGAGCCAGAAATCTTTAAGTGTTGTAATTTTGGGGATTAAGTGTCCATGTCATGCCTCAACCAGTATAGCTACTGGTCACTTTGAACATTTCAGCTTCAATTAAAAATTATGCATGCTTGAAAAATAACTGGTATCCCTACCACCTACCATTTCAAGGTGAAGATTGTAAGATACAGGAATCTATTACATGATTTAAAGTCAGTTCGAGTAAGGAATATAATTAATAGGTTTTGTTTTCTTATGAGAGGCCTTTAAACTCTCCCGATAGTAGCTCCATCTTAAGTGATTCACATTTATCTGAAAGTCACTTTTCATCCAAGAGACAATCCAAAAGGAAAAAAATGAATAGATTGGAAGTGTACCTATTCTGTCCCTAGTTGAAGGGAGAAAATAGCAATGGGAGAAAAGAAGGGGGAAAGAAAAGAGAGCGGTGGCCTGGGATATCCTAGCTTTGCAAAATGAATAAAAGAAACCCACCCTAGATATCAAATTCTTACCCACACATGCATGAGAGTCCTTCCAGAATGGTAGCTTGTGTCTTCCTCAGCCAGAGAAATGTGCTAGAAACAGAATAAGTAAATATAAATTTTGTTGTTTTGATGAATGAACATGCTGAAACTGTTTGTCATTAAGTTGAGGATTATGCAATGGAATCAAAGTTCAGAGGAATAGACAGGCCTGGTGAAGCCCAGGATGAACCCATTAAACCATCCAGAAAGGGGAGAATTGCTTCTGTTTGAAATAAACTTCAAATAACATTTCTTTCTACTATGAAGTATAACCAGAGGTGATATTTAAAATTTTAACAACCTGAGAGGCACAAACATTGACCAATCAGAACAGAAGCTACTGTAAACAGCCCATATAATAGCAAATGCTAGGCTGTAAGAATGCACAGGACTGAATATTGGCCTAAGCTATTACAGGTTTTAATGAAATATTTATGGGAGGAGAAATTATAAAGCTACCGATGAGTTCAGAGATATATAATGGTATTCCTACCACCATCTGCCAATGCTTTGGCCCCATTTTCTCAGTGAGGACACTTTGCTCTTTTCCTGTCTTGCAAGGCCAGAGCAACCCCTCATTCCAGCTGTGTATCTCCTACAACCTACACTAAAGAGAATTCTCTTAAGTCACTGCAAGACTCGAACTCCTATCCACTTCCTGAGTAGCAGGGAAGATGCATCTATTCTATTGTAACGAGTTGCAGCAGAAAATGAACCATGTTATCCTTCCATACAAAGCATTGTCACATACATTATCTCACTTGATTTTCACAAACATCGTGGGGTATAGGTCAAGGGGATTACTATTTTACCCTGTCAGTTAAGAAATTGAGGCTCTGGTTAAGCAATTGCTAAAAGACACACAGCAGGTTAGTAGGTGTGTGGATTTGACCTGGGTCTGATTGCTTGAAGTTCAGGTTTATCATGTACTTTTATGCATCCTTTCAAGCATCCTCTCAGGACCTTTGACAACCTATATTGTTCTGTAGTAGGATCGTTTTTTTATGACATAGTCTGAAAGCTTTGTAAATTAAAAAGAATTCAATTTCTACTTCTTTTGTCAAAATTATTCTCATGTTTGTCTTAAGCTTTACCTCCATTAAGGCCTTTACTGCACAGGAATAAATGTTTTAGAGCAGTGAATCTCAAACTTTGTCATGCTTAAAAATCACCTGGGGAGCCTGCTAAAACTCAGATTCCTGGGCCCTACCTCCAGAGACTCTGACTCAGTGGGTTGGGGGTCAGGCCTGAGAATTTGCACTTCTAATAAGCTTCCAGATGAACCTAATGCTGCTAGCCAGAGACCATGCTTTTACACTATGGGCACAGCTTCAGTATTTTTTTATTTTATTTTATTTTATTTTATTTTATCTTTTAATTTTTTTTAAGATTCTGTTTTTAAGTAATGTCTACACCCATCATGGGGCTCAAACTCACAACGCCAAGATCAAGAGTTGCATGCTCTACTGACTGAACCAGCCAGGCACCCCTTCAGTAGGTATTTTAATATATATTGTTTAATGTTTATTTATTTTTGAAGGAGAGAGAGACAGAGAGTGAGCGGGGGAGGAGCAGAGAGAGAGGGAGACACAGAGTCCAAGGCAGGCTCCAGGCTCTGAGCTGTCAGCACAGAGCCTGATGTGGGACTCGAGCCCACAAACCATGAGATCATGACCCGAGCCGAAGTTGGATGTTCAAAAGACTGAGCCACCCAGGTGCCGCAGTTAGTATTTTAAAATAACATCTTCATGGTTTAGTGAGGGAGCTTAATGTGCTTAATAGCACAGATTATAGAGCCAGAATTCCTGAGTCTGAGTATTGATGCCCTCACTTATACAAGCTGTGTAATTCTGGGGAAGTTAACCCTTCTGTGCCTCAGTTTCCTAATCTGTAAAATGGAGACAATGACACTACTACCTTAGAAGAGAGTTGTGAGGATTAAATGGCTTAGCAGTGCCAGGCTTTCTCTATATAAATTTGCTCTTTTATTACTAAGTCTTGCTCAATTCATAATTATACTTTACAATGGAAACATGAGCAACAAGAATTCACACACATATCAGATGTTCTTTGATGTAGATGTTACCCATGACTTAATCATGAGCCAAACATGCTCTTGTGTTATTTGTGTGAGTCGATGTCCCAGGCTGTCAGTTAGCACTTCCCACCAAGGGGAGAGAGAGCAGACGATGCTGAGAAGTTGGGAAGAGCTTGGTCATTCAGGGCCTTTTGTGTCATCCTCAGGATTTGGACTTAACTCTAACAGTGATGAAAGCCATCAATATAGTTTGAAGGTGGGGAGTACAATCATAATTACATTTTAGGAGTTTAATGCTGCAGTTTGGAGGGTAGTTTGGAAGATGGTGAGGCTACAGGCAGAGGCTGTTTGAATGGACTGTTTGTGATCATCCTGGAGAGAATTAATAAAGGCTTGAACCAAAGCAGTAGGGTAAACTCAGAGCAGCTCCCATGGTTCAGGTGATGGAATGGAGCATATGTCATGAATCAGAAAGGAAATTTGATCTGTACTAAAACTCCTTAGCTTACACCTCTTCCCTATATTGAAATCCCTTGAGGTTGAGGACTGTGCCTAACTCCTATGTAGTCCCAGCCTCTGGCTCCCAGTAGGCCCCTGATAGATGTTTGGTGAGTGAATGGGTGAGGGAGAACAATCAAATCCTCTTGTGGTTTATAGGTTTCTGTGTTCTGGCTCTTACTTATCTCTCCAATCTCCCCTTTCTCCTCTCTCACTTTTATGCTGGTCACACTTGCCTTCCTTTGGACTTTTGAAAATGGTCCAACTGTGGCCTCCAGCCCAGAGTGTCAAACTTCTGCCTTTGGGGCAAATCTGTCCTGCCACCTGTTACTATAGATAAAATTTTATTGGAACACACTTGCGACCATTTGAGTGTGTCTTGTTTATGGCTACTTTAGTGTTATAATAGCAGGGTAGAGTAATTATGACAGAGACCACATGGCCTGTGAAGCCCCAGATATTTGCTATCTGGCCCTTTACAGAAAAAGTTTGCTGATCCCTACTCTAGTTCTTTGAAATTGCTGTGACCTCTGATTTAAAACTCTAACCTCGACAAAACGACATTAATCAAAAAACTGTGGTACTGACATAAAGAAGAACATACAGACCAATGAAATAGAGTGGAGAGCCCCCCAGATAAGCTCTAATGTGTGTGCTCAAACGATTTCTGACAAGGGTGTCAAGACCATTCAATGTGGAAAAGACAGTCTTTTGGAAAAAATGGTGCTAAGAAAATTGGACATCCACGTGCAAAAGGACTGTCAGACCCTTATCTTGCACCATAGACAAAAATTAAGTCAAAATGAACCACATGCCTAGACATGAAAGTGAAGAGTACAAAACTCTTAGATGAAAACATAGGAGAAAAGCTTCATGATGCTGGATTTGGCAGCGATTTCTTGGAAATGATACCAAAGCACGGGCAACAAAAGAAAAACTAGATAAATTGGACTTCTTCAAAATTAAAAACTTCTGTGTATCAAAGGACATTACTAAAGTAAAAAGACAACCCACATAATGGCATAAAATATTTGCAAATCATCTAATAAGGAGTTAATATGTAGAATATATAAAGAATTCCTACAACTTAACAACAAAAGCCAAACGACCCAATTAAAAAAGGGCGAAGGACTTGAACAGACATTTCTCCAAAGATGATATACAAATGGCCAATAAGCACATGAAAAGATGCTTAGCATTAGTAATCACTAAGGAAATATAAATCAAAACCACAGTGAGATACCACTTCATACTCAATAGGTAGCCGTAATAATAATAATATAATAAAAGGCACAAAACAAGAGCTGGTATGGACCTGAAGAAACTGCAACCTTTGTGCTTTGCTGGAAGGAATGTAAAACAGTGTTAGCCTCTATGGAAAACAGTTTAGCAGTTCCTCAAAAAATTAAACATGCAATTACCATATGATCACTTCTGGGTATACACTAAAAGAATTAAAAAACAGGCACTCAAATAGACATTTTATACTTCTATTCATAGCAACATTATTCGCAAAAGCACAAAGATGAACACCAGAAGAATACCACAAATGTGGTATAAATTTACAATGGAATAGTCATCTTAAAAGTTCTGACACATGGATGAAACTTGGTGATATTATGCTAAGTGAAATATGCTGGTCATCAAAGGACAAACACTGTATGATTATACTTATATGAGGTACCTAATAGGAGTTGAATTCATAGGAACAGAAAAGAGAATAGTGGTTGCCATTGGGGCCACTGGGGAGTGAGGAGTTATTGATTAGCATGTGCAGAGTTTCAGTTTGGGGAAATGAGAGAAGTTCTGGAGATGGGTGGTGGTAATGGATGCACAACAATGTTAATGTACTTAATGTCACAAAACTCTACTCCTAAAAAATGGTAAATTTGGGGGTGCCTGGGTGGCTCAGTCAGTTAAGCGTCCGACTTCAGCTCAGGTCATGATCTCACAGTTTGTGAGTTCAAGCCCCACATCGGGCTCCTCATTGAGAGTGTGGAGCCTACTTGGGATTCTCTCCCTTTCCCTGTCTCTCTGCCCCTCCCCTACTTGTGCTGTCTGTCAAAATAAAATAAACTTTAAAAATGGTAAATTTTATGTTATAGATATTTTACCACAGTGCATGGTTGGTTCTTATTCTTCAGTTTTCAGCTTAAAAAGTGGTATTTCTTCAAGGAGGACTCCCATTACTCTTTGTAACTTCCTTGTATCACATATCACTCTCTGAAGTGACTATATATATATTTGATTATCTGTCTTCATAGAATGTAAGCTTCCTGAGGATAGGGTCTTTGTCTAAGTCAAAGCTATATCCTAACACTTAGTTCTTGGCACATCATAGATGCCCAGTAAATATTTGTGGAATAAACTACAGTATACTCTTGAACAACATGAGTTTGAACTGTGGGAGTCTACTTATACATAGATTTTTTAGATAAATATATTGGAAAATTTTTGGAGATTTGTAACAATTCAAAAAAAACTCATAGATGAACTGCATTGCCTATATATATCAAAAAATAAAGAAGTTAGATATGTCATGAAAGCATAAAATATATGTAGATACTATTTTGTCACTACCATAAAATATACACAAATGTATTATAAAAGGTTAAAATTTATCAAAACTGATGCACACAAATGCAGACCATACATGGTGCCATTTACGGTCAAAAGAAATGTTAACCAAATGCGAAGATGCAGGATTAAATCATAACTATGTAAAATTAACTGTAGCACATACTATACTATGCAAGAATTTTGTATCCATCTCTCCTAGCTGTGATGGTGAGCTTAAGTGTTGCCAGTATCCACTTTGAATGCTGTTCGTGATGATGGTCTTCATATGACTGGGTTTTCTCTCCAGTATATTGTTAATCACAGTAAAATGTTTTCTCTCGAGGTTCTTGCATGTTTTTCACCATGCTTAGTGCCACACTATAAACCTTGAATAGTGCCATGGGACCCATGCAAAGTGCCACTAGTGATGCTTAAAGTGCTTCTAAGAAGCAGAGGAAAGTCATGACATGACAAGAAAAAGTTGAGCTGCTTGATATGTACTACATGTAGATTGAGGTCTGTAGTGTGGTTGCCTGCATTTCAAGATAAATGAATCCAGTGTAAGGAACATAGTAAAAAAAAAAAAGGAAATTCATGAAGCTGTCACTGGAGCTACACCAATGGGGGTGAAAACTTTGTACTTGTTGCAAAATACCTTTTTATCTCCTATTGAAATGCAGCTCTTATTTGGGTACAGGATTAGTATAAGAAAGGCATACCTATAGACTCAAATATGATTTGAGAAAAAGTGAGGTCATTATATGAAAACTTGAAGCAAAAGGAAGAAGAAAGATCTAAAGCTGGAGGATTTAATGCCAGCAAAGGATGATTTGATCATTTGAACAAGAAGTTTGGCTTGAAAAATGTCAAGAAAACAGGAGAAGCACCAACCAAGAGGCAGCCAGATGCATTCTCAGACACAGTTTAAAAAATCACTGAGGGGGTGCCTGGGTGGCTCAGTCGGCTGAGCATCCAACTCTTGGTTTCAGCTCAGGTTGTGGTCTCACGGTTTGTGAGTTCAAGCCCCGTGCTGGGCTCTGCACTGGCAGTGTGGAGCCTGCTTAGGATTCTGTCTCTGTCTTCTACCCCTCCCCCACTCACTCTGTCTCTGTCTCTCTCAAATAAATAAAATAAAACTTAAAAAAAAAAAAGTCATTGAGGAGAAAGGACATCTGCCTTAACAGGTTTTTAATGCAGACCAAAGTGCCCTATTCTGAAAAAAGTGTCACAAAGGACATTTATTAGTAAGGAAGAGAAGCAAGCACCAGGATTTGAGACAGGAAGGGATAGGCTAATTCTATTTTGTGCAAATGCAGTTGGGTTTATGATCAGAACTGCCTTATCTATAAAGCTGATAATCCCCAAGCCTTGAAGGGGAAAGATAAACACCAGCTGCTACTGTTTTGGTTGTACTACAAGAAAGCCTGGACAAGGACTGGTTCCTTTTTCTGGATTGGTTCCATCAATAGTTTGTTCTTAAAGTCCGGAAGTACCTTGCCAGCAAGGGACTGCCTTTTAACATTCTTTTGATTTTGGACAATGCCCTGTCTACTCAGAACCCCATGAGATGTTGAAGCGGTCTACTTGCCCTCAAACACAATGGCTCTAATTCAACCTCTAGATCATGGAGTCATAAGGATCATTAAAGTTCATTACACACAGTACTTTAGGGAAAGGATTGTCAATACTATGGAAGAGAACTACAATAGAGAGAATATCATGAAAGTCTAGAAGGATTACATCATTGGAGATGCCATTGTTGTTACAGAAAAAGCCACGAAAGCCATCAAGCCCCAAACAATAAATTCCTGCTACAGAAACTGCCCAGATGCTGTGCCTGACTTCACAGAGTTTACAACAGAGCCAAGGAAATCATGAGAGAGATTGTAGATATGGCAAAAAAGGTGGAGGGTGGTTGTGGTGAAGGGTCTCAAGATCTGGATCTTGGGAAATTTAAGAGCTAACGGACATCACACCAGAGGAATTAACAGAAGATGACTCAATGGACCTGAGTGCTTCCAAACCAGTGCCAGATGACGAGGAGGAAGATGTAAAAAAAGCAGTGCCAGAAAACAAGCTGGCATTAAACAATCGGGCAGAAAGTTCTGACTATTCAAGACTGCTTTGGAGTTCTTTTACAGCATGGAACCTCTGTGATATGGGCACTGAAACTAAAACAAATGGTGGAAGAGGACTGGTGGTATATAGAAACATTTTTAGAGAAAGGAAGAAGCATAAAAGTCGGACAGAAATCACATGTGTTTCCATAAAGTTGCATCTAGTGTGCCTGCCTCTGCTGCCTTCCCTTCCACCTCCCCCGTCTGTGTCTCCCCTGACACAACAAGACCAACCGACCTCTCTTTCCTCCTCTTCAGCCTACTCAACATGAAGATAAGGAAGACCTCTGTGATGATCCACATCCACTTAATGAATAGAAATAATCATCATGATGTACAGTTACTAAATATCTGTTGTGTATGTCTGTGCGTGTCTTTGTGTGAAAATCTAGTAACTGTATAACAAGAGCTGTATTGAGACATTTCGTGTCATTATCATCATTGCCTGAGCGTTCATCATTCATCATGTAAAACATTGTGTGCAAGAATTGTATGGAAGTGGTTAGCCTATCCTTACACAAGCATAACATGAGTGATATTTAATGTAAAATTAATATTGTGCTGGCTTTCTTACTGTTTTACAACTTTGCCTTCAGCAAATTACATTACTGTACTGGATGCTTCTCTGTCTCTGTCTGTGTCTCTCAGTCAGAATAAGTATATATCAGCCTATCATTACAAGTAAGTGTTTTTTTAAAAAAATGTAACACTGTTTTCAATACTGTATTATGGGGGGGACACCTGCTCAGTAGGTGGAGCATGTGATTCTTGATCTTGGGGTCATGAGTTCAAGCCCCACATTGGGCCTAGAGCTTACTTTTTAAAAAGGGGACAAAAAAAATAAAAAATAAAAAAGGGGACAATACTGTATTATGAATATGACTATAATGCTATATGCCATAAAAATTTTATAGTGATTGATTCATTAGTATATTAGCTAGGCTATCACGAAGCAATCATATTGGTTACACTAGGCTACCACAGAGCAATCATACTGCTGCTTCTTCATTATCAATGCATGATTATATTGATAAATAAAAATAATTTCTTTTTCACATTATCTTTTCATTTTTGTTAATTTTTGAAATGTTCATTTATTTTTGAGAGAGAGAGAAAGACAGAGCACAGATGGGGGAGGGACAGAGAGAGAGGGAGACACAGAATCCAAAGCAGGCTCCAGGCTCTGAGCTGTCAGCACAGAGCCTGACATGGGGCTCAAACTCACAAATGGTGAGATCAAGACCTGAGTTCAAGTCAGACACTCAATGGACTGAGCCACCCAGGCGCCCCTCTCTTTGCATTTTTAAAGTCTAGTTTTAGTGATATATATAACATCTGTAGTGTTTTGTATCATATAAGATAATATTGAGGTACAGCCACTCTGGAAAACAGTATGGGGGTTCCTCAAAAAGTTAAAAATAGAGCTACCCTGTGACCCACCAATTGCACTCTAGATATTTACCCAAAGGATACAAAAATACTGATTCAAAGGGATACATGTACCCTGATGTTTATAGCAGCATTATCAACAATAGCCAAATTATGGAAAGAACTCAGATGGCCATCAACGGATGAATGGATAAAGAAGATGTGGTATATAAATGCAGTGGAATATTACTCAGCCATAAAAAACAATTAAATCTTGCCATTTGCCATGATGTGGATGGAGCTGGAGCTAGAAAGAATAATGCTAAGTCAGAGAAAGACAAATACCACATGATTTCACTCATGTGTGAAATTTAAGAAACAAAGAAATGAGCAATGGAAACAGACAGAGAGACAAACCAGGAAACAGACTGTTAACTATAGAAAACAAAATGATCACTCCAGAGGGAGGGTGTGTGTGTGTGTGTGTGTGTTTGTGTGTGTGTGTGTGTGTGAAATAGGTGATGGGGATTAAGGAGTGCACTTGTGATGAGCACTGGGTGCTGTTGGGAAGTTTGAGTCACTGTATTGTACAACTTAAATTAATATTACACTGTATGTTAACTAACTGGAATTTAAATAAGAACTTAAGAGGCACCTGGGTGGCTCAGTTAGTTAAGGGTCCAACTCTTGATTTTGGCTCTAGTCATGATCTCATGGTTCGTGTGATCGAGCTCCATGTCAGCCTCTGTGCTGGGTGTGGAGCCTGCTTGGAATTCTCTTTCTCCTTCTGCCTTTCCCCCTGCCTCAGCAAATAAATGAATAAATAAAAACTTTTAAGAAAAGGCAATATTGATGTAGACACTGAGAGATTTTTCATCTTATAAACAATGTAAACTTAGAGTATCAATAAATACAGTACAGTACTATAAATGTATTCTCTCTTCCTTATGATTTTAATAGCATTTTCTCTAGCTCACTTTGTTGTATATAATGTATGAAATATGTGTTAATCAAATGTTTATGTTATCAGTAAGGCTTCTGGTAAACAGCAGGCTATTAGTAGTTAAGTTTTTGGGGAGTCAGAAGTGGTATTTTCATCTGCAGTGGTGGTGGGTACCCCCAACCGTCAAGATGTTCAGGGGTCCATTATAATAAAAAAACAGCTTAATGAGAAAAAGAGAAAGGGCTCCACCTGGAGGTCGTATTAGTAAGTGGATTCTGTGGGAGTTTTAAAAGTACAATATTCAGGGGTGCCTGGGTGGCTCAGTCGGTTAAGCGACCGACTTCAGCTCAGGTCACGATCTTGTGGTCTGTGAGTTCGAGCCCCGCGTCTGGCTCTGGGCTGATGGCTCAGAGCCTGGAGCCTGCTTCTGATTCTGTGTCTCCCTCTCTCTCTGCCCCCCCCTGTTCATGCTCTGTCTCTCTCTGTCTCAAAAATAAATAAACGTTAAAAAAAAATTAAAAAAAAAATAAAAGTACAATATTCAAAAATCAAAGCCAAACTGAAAATCTAACTTCAGTAGTATTAGTTGTGATGGTGGCATGAAAGGGCCTGAGAAAGAAATGAATCAAACGTATTTCTGTAAAGTATTTCCGTATGAAGTCCCTTCTTTCCATATTAACTCCCTTCTCAGTCTCCCAATTCCTAGACCTTCAGCAATTCCTCTCCTTCTTCTGCATGTATCCTCTATTCATTTACTTCCTGTCTATGGCTGCTTTCATGCTACAGTGCCAAAATGGAGTGGTTGCTACAGCAACTGCATGGCCCACAATCCTCAAGTGTTTACTCTTTGGCCTTTTACAGAAAAAGCTTGCCAACTAATCCCTAATGTAGAGAAAGATAATAGACTGGATATATTTATTTACTATTCCCCAAGAACTTTCATGATATTCATTCAAATCAATTTATAAATATTTTTTGAGTGCCTACTATGTTTCAGGCACTGTCCTAGGCACCAAGGGTAGAAGAGCGAATGAAATAGAGAGCCCTGCTCTTGTAAAGTTCACCTTCTACTGGGAGAAGACAGATAATAAACAATAATGAAATCAATAATATAGTATGTTAGAAGGTGAGAAGGGCTAGAGAGAAAAGCATTGTAAGGGAAGGGGTAATCAGGAAGACAGAGGGAGATTTTGCAATTTTAAATAGAGTGGAGGTGGGATGCCTGGGTGGCTCAGTCAGTTAAGCATCTGACTCTTGATATTGGCTCAGGTCATGATCTCTCAGTTTGTGGGATCAAGCCCTGCCTCAGGCTACGTGCTGGCAGCACAGAGCCTGCTTGGGATTCTTGCTCTCCCTCTCACTCTGCCCCTCCCCTTCTCTTGCCCTCTCTCTCTCTCAAAATAAATAAACACAAAATAAAAATAAAAAATAGAGTGGAGGAAAGAATTTAGGTAGAGGAAATGGAGGCAGGAGAATGTCTAGCATGGTAGAGAAACACCTTAGGAAGTCAGTGTGGATAGAAGAACCATTCTTTTCCATGGTCCCCACACCGGTGCACTTTGGCTCTGTGCAATATTGGCTGCTGGTTTATAGCATGCATCCTGTGCTGTAGGACAATATCCTAGCATTACATGGGGTACCAGGTGGCCCTACAATTGAAACTTCAACAGGCCAGATCACTGTTCTATCAAGCTTCTGCAAGATGGAGGACTTTGAAAGCATGAACCTATCTCTAAACCTGTTTTTTCATAACCTATGACCATAGTCGGAAACAGTTATATGGGATACCATGGCAATGGATTAGACATCCTGTAACTTCAGGATACTAGGGTTGGCAGAAGCTCTGTAGGCAGGGAAAGTAAGTTTTTACCCAGAATATGAAGCTATCCCCGAGAACATAAATAATGGTTCCCTTTATGATGAAGAGAGTTCATCATAATCAGCTGCTACTAGGTAGTCACCTGCCACCCTGGACATTGGTACTGTATCAGTACCTTAGTATTGGCTTCTGCTGTTGACAGATTGGGCACTCAGCAGTAGTTAAAGGCAAAATGGTCTTGGGGAGCTAAAAACCATGTTGTTATCTCACACTTCCTTCCATGCTGCTATGGCCACTTTGTGTGTGGATGTGTTAAGCAAGGATTGGGATGCCTGGAGAAAGAGGCTTCCTTACATTCGCAAAATAGATCCTCTTGATTATCTGATTTTTGACAGCCTTTGCAATCATGGATACCCTCTGTTGGATATATACTTGACACTTAAATATTCTCACATTCCAAGAGGCCCATATGCAGTCCATCTTGTCATCTAGCTCCTAGCTGTCTGTCCAATCCAACAGCCACTGCCCATAAATAATTATAGGTCTTTGTACCTCAGGCCATAAAACAATCAACCAGATGTACTCCTCAAAGTTCTGTCTGCTTGGAGGATTTCTCTCCATCATGGTTTTCTGTGGTCGTGCCTAAATGGGTCATAGTACAGTGAACATTCACTTTTTGTCAGTGCAGTATCAGGTAAAGATCCATCTGAAGACTAGGCCCATGCTTCATTCCCTTCTGTGAAATGCTCACTGGGAAGTCCCCAAGAGGACTCCCACATAGGTTGAGGAAAAGGCAAGAAAGTGGTAGAAAAAGATATCTTAGTAGTTGTAGCCAAGTGGTTATGCACATTCCTTGTGCTCCTGGACCTGCTAGGACCTGGTCTCCTATATACTACTTCCATATGACAGTGGAAAAGTTGCTGTGCACATCCAGCTTTGTGGCTCATCATGGGAAGTTCAGTGTATGCAGCCATGTGGTAGTGTGTGGTAATGTGTTCAGTCTCAAAAACTTGGGCCAGTAGCAAGCCAGGAGCTCCTTTTCAAGGGGAGAATATTTGTCATCAGAGGAGGTGTGGTCTTACTTAACACCTAGAGGTCTGTGCTGTGACAATCCCACTGGAGCCTGCCTCAAGCCATATATACAATCTTTCTCTACAACAGTATACTTCTACTACCATTTGGTCTACCAAATTGTTGTCACTCCACGTCCTAGGGCTCAAGTAGCAAGACAGCTTCTTTTGAAACTTCAAGAAGTTTCTTATACCTGACCCCACTCAAAAATGGTAGCTTTACAAATTATCAAATGAAATGGTTCGGAGCAACATGCTACATGTGACATGTGTTGCTTCCAAGTTTGAAAGAAGCAAGTATGGTGGGTTTTTGTTTTGTTTCTACTTCATGGTGTGAAGTGCAAGGTACAGAAGCTTACGTCTCATTTTATAGAGGGCTATCCTAACATTCCCCAAATGATGGAGCCTCTACAAATATCACTGGTGTAGTAGACCTATTAAATTTTATGGAATTTAACTCCCATCCTTTGACATATATGTAAATAAGGTATTTTTGATACTTGTTTCTTCCTGTTGGCCAGATCCAATTGGCATAATGACATTAATATACAGAATTGGCCTGATGTCCTCTGGGATATCAAGACAATCAAGGTTCCTCTCAACTAAATTATGATGGTGGGAGAGAGGCTATAGCCCTGGGAAATGAACATAAATGTATACTGTTTTTCCTGATATGGAAATAAATGCAAATTATGTTTAATTTTCCTTATTGATTAGAAAGGAAAATAAAACATTTGATAAGTCAAGAGTTGTATACCAGGTACCAGGTGCTGTGTTGATTGTTTTCACTAGAGAAAAAACATCTTGAGTGGCTGCTGAAATTGGGATTACTACCTAAGACCACAATCATCTAATGTCATTCAGTATGATCCATCTGACTTTTGTACCAGCTAAACAGGTGAGTTACCTAGCAAGGGTGGAGGAATCACCACGCCAGTATCAGGAATTTTTGTTGTTGGTATTAATCCCTGCAATTCTCTCAGGATGTGGTGTTACTTTTAGGTCCATGTCTTGGTACAGAGGAGGCAGGAGTGGGAGGGCAGCCCCAGGGGATTCTTTGATGCTTCCTGCCATAATTGTTGTCACTCCATGTGGGGTCCAAGTTTAGACTAACTTAGGCCAAGATACCATCTATCTGCTTATCTCCATAAGTTGCTACTCTGAATTTTTGAACCTGGTGGCACATTATGTCCCTGGGAGTCAATGTCATTTAGGAAGCAATATCTAATAATTCCCAGAATCATTGGGTATTTCCTTTCCTCTAGTGTATAGTTACCCAGCAAAAATCTCTGGGGCAATACTCTTTAAGGCATCTCCCTGGACCAGCGACCGTTAGCACCACTTAGAAACTCATTAAAAATAAAAATTCAGAGGCACTGCACCAGCCCCAGTAAGTCAGAATCCCTGGGAAGGGGCCTTTAAGAATAGGTGTTGTAATGAGTTCCCAGCACATTTAAAGAGGCAGTGTCTTAGATCAGTAGTTCTCTACAAAATGATTTTACCCCTCAGGTAGGGTTGACAAATAACATATAGGGATCCCGATTAAATTTGAATTTCAGATAAAGAACAAGCATTTTTTTTTTTTTTTTTAGTATAGCTATCTCCATGCAATAGTTTGAATCTGAAATTCAAATTTAATCTGTGTTTTTATTTGCTAAATCTGGTAACCCTACTCTCCAGAGGATATTTGGTAATGTTTTGGCAAACATTTTGGTTGTCACAACTGGGGAAGAGGGTAGGTATGTGTGCTACCGGCATCTTGTGGGTAGAGACTAGATATGCTACCAAACATCCTATAATGTCAAGATAACCACCTACAACAAAGAAATACCCAGGCCAAACTGTCAGAAGTACAGAGGTTGAGAAATGCTAGCTTGGCAGAAGATTTGTGGCATACACCTATGGCTGTGTTGCAGGATCTTTTCTCAGAAGTACCCAGATTTTCCCCTTCATCGAAGCTCTTAGTCTCCAAAATGGCTTAGGTCTGGATATTGGGCACAAGGCATACTTTGGCAACTTGGGTTAGGTTCCACCTAACAGACTTAGGTCTTTTTTTCCACAATCGTATGTCAAGCAGCATCTTAGCATGCTGTCAGTTTATGAACTTTTGGGACTCCAAAATCAGTTAGCCATTGGCACAAAGCACAGAAGGTCAAAACACTGATTTTTTTACTAAATTTTTTTTCTTTAATTTGAGAGAATTTTTTAATTTGCGTGAGTCAGGGAGGGGCAGAGAGAGACAGAGATAGAGAATCACAAGCAGGCTCCACGCTGAGCCTGGAGCCCAACTTGGGACTCGATTCTACAACCTTGGGATCATGACCTGAGCCAAAATCAGGAGTCAGACACTCAGCTGTCTGAGCCACCCAGGCGCCCCAAAACACTTATTATATGCCCCATCTGTGGCTTGTTGAAGTCATTGCCCCATATTGTTTCTAACAGTCCAGCACTCTGCCAGGCCTTTACCACACCGAATCCCTCTATCCTTATTGATATAAGGATACATTTGCACTGCAGCCTCATCTGCCCATATCTCTGAACTGCAGAGCTCTGCAGGGATGCTGGTGCTTGCCTCACTAATGCATTTCCTAATGTCTTGGTGTCTTTTAGACCTTCCCAGAGGGGTGTAGTCAGGGGGTGTTTGAGGAGGTTGCATATAATGGATCCATTCTTATTTTCCTGTAACTTGGCATTCCTTTGCCAAGAGTATGCTAGAGAATATCTGGCATTTCAACCTCATTAACTCTGTGTTATTGTTGAATCCAGGCTTTCATTAGCCGACAGTTTCAAACAGGTAGCACTATCCCCAGTATTCCAGTCAAAAGGTTATATTCCTAACCCTGGAGAAGTGCACTTACGTCAATGATCTTGGCTTAACTGAATATATTTTATCCCCATTAGCTTAACACTTTTAGAATCTATATGCTCAGCTGCTCCCCAGACTTCTGCTGATAACATGTTGGCAAAATCATGTAACTCTGTTAGGGAATAGGCTGCCCCTGCCTAGGCCAGGCTCCCACTGCTCTCTTGGAGGCATCGTTCCAATTTCTTTTGCTGCATGACCAAACTCTCTAAAACCTAGAGGCCTAAACAGCAAGTTGTTGTTATGTCTCATGGTTCTGATTAAGTGGATGTGAGAGAGAATGGGAGAGGGATTGATTGGAGAAGGGAATATAGAGAATTCTTTTGAAGAGTTTTGTTGTAAAAGAGAGCAGAGCAATATAGCAGTGGTCATAAGATGTGAGATGAAGAAATATGTTGTTGAAGATGAAAGAAAAACCCAGCATGGTTGTATGCTGCTGGGAATGATCCAGTAGTAAGAGATAGATATAGTAGTAGGAGATAGATACATCAGTATATAGTATATAGATATAGATAGTATATATACCTATTGGCTATATCCATATCAATATCGGTATGCGATGATGTATAAGAGAAAGGAGATGGGATTTACTGACAAGTGGAGACATTGTCTCAGGCCTTAGACAGGAACATGGACATTCATCTAGGCCAGAGTGGTAAGAGGGAAGGCAGAGTATGCTGGTCAATAGGCAGATATGGTAGAATCTAGAAGTCTCTTTTGCTTGCTTCAGTTTTCTCAGTGAAGTAGGAAATAAGGTTATCAGCTGAGCTACCTGGATAGCTCAGTTGGTTAGGCATCCAGCTCTTGGTTTTGGCTTAGATCATGGTCTCACAGTTCATGAGTTCAAGCCCCACATTGGGCACCACGCTGCCAGTGCAGAGCCTGCTTGGGATTCTCTCTCTCTCCCTCCTCTTCTGCCCCTCCCCAACTCACACATGTGTGCACACTCTCTCTCAAAATAAATAAACAAACTTAAAAAAATTTTTTAAAAAATTAGATGAATTGTTATTCTTATGTGTTTTTCTCCCCGCACATTCGGTGGCAAGGATATAGGCGAAGAGTGGGAGAGATCTGGATTTAAGGAGAGTTTGTGGTTTGGCCACACAAATGGCAATGCAAAAGAAGAACAAGGGAGTTTGCGGGTGTTTGCTAGGGTATTATTATAATGAATGATCATGAAATTTCATCTGGTATGGAGACTAAAGTGAACAGTGAGGGATGAGGCACAGTGAAGTATTAGCAAAATTAATGGATTGTACATTTTGTGGTGGTCAAAGGTTTGTTGGAGTGGGGTTACTAGGAGTTAGGTGGAAGTATGGGATGTGGCGGTCAGAGAGCAAGACAGATAAGATGGCACCGGTAATGACAGTGTCTATGGTGTGACTGGGAGTGTCTGACTGAAGCAAGGTGGAGAGCAAGGACGTTGGAGGAGAGGTTAAGGTAGTCAGAGGTCAGCGTGGTGGGAAAATTACCTATGTGTGTATTGAATTTACCACGAAGCAAGACAGACGTAGCATTAGAGACAGTGGGCATGTACCAGGGACTAAAGTTACTGATAAATGGGGCAGGCGAGTCCTGGAGTCTAAAGATAGCAGCAACTGTGAGAGGCAGTCAGTGATAAAGTCTGATGACATGAAATTCGAAGCTGAGATCTTTGTGTGGAAATTAGTAGTAGATGATCTACTTTGGGATGTTCACATTTTGTGGTGGTTTGTGGTGTGAACATGCGATATCAGAATGTGAAATTCCCCAATGTAACCTCAAGGAAAAGGTTTCCATAAAGCCTTTTCATGCTTTAAACACAAGAGGGCGCCAGAGTCTAGCAAGGCTAGGATTATTTTTGCCTTTCCTCCTGCCAAAGCCAGGACAACAGTTACTTTTGAGAGTGAAAGCGGACACAATTAATAATTACTTGGGGCACTACATGCAAACTGGGACTTTCCTATGCAAACTGGCACATATGCTCACACTCTGCTCTGCACTACATAAGCATGGCCAGTTTAATTATGAGCTAAGTCTACACTAAGAGCTCTAATTACAAAAATTGCTGTAAATATTTTTGACACACAGATTAGAAAGACAAAAAGTACCAGACCTACTTTTATCTTGAAGAGGAGATCAAGAAAGACTTTCTCCTCCACCCCACCTCCCTAATGATGTTTATTGCCTCTCCCACTTTTCCCCTCAGGGCATCTGAGTTTGTCTTTAAAGTAAGCCAATTGCTGTAGTCCCCCAAAGAATCTCAGGCATTCAAAAGTAATCCAAAGAGTTCTTTAAATTCCTGTAGTGCTTGGGGTTCCTGGGTGGCTCCTTTGGTTAAGCATCTGACTTTGGCTCAGGTCATGATCTCACAGTTTGTGGGCTTGAGAGCTTGAGCCCCGTGTCGGGCTCTGTGCTCACTGCTCACTGCTTGGAGCCTCCTTCAGGTTCTGTATCTCCCTCTCTCCCTGCCCCTCCCCTGCTCATGCTCTGTCTCTCTCTCTCAAAAATAAATAAACATTAAAAAAAAAAAAAAAAAAAAAAAACTTAAAAAAATTCCTATAGTCCTTTTCTATATATCACTTATCTTCTGTATTACATAGTTTTAAAAAGAAAACCACAGGCCCAAAATGGAGTCACTTACATTAAGAGCCCCAGGTCAGTAAACCAAGACTTAATACCCAATCTAACTGTAGTTTTAGCTCCACCAGGAATATGATCTTTAACCAGTCAACATACATTTTCCTGGTTGGTCCTAGGAACTTTACTCATAGATCCCTCTGTTCTCTTTTGGAGGAACAGTGCTTCTTTACTAATAATTTTCCCTTTCCTGATCCTTTTCTGCCTTTAAAAACCTTTCCTTTTCTGCAGCTCAGTGGGACTGCCCTCTCTTTTCTGGGTGGGATGCTGCCTAGTTCATGAATCCATTAATAAAACCAATTAGTCTTTAAGATGTACTTGGTTGAATATTTGTTCTTTAGCAGCAGTAATTATTTCTGTACTTGTTTATTTCTTCTTTTAAACATGATTTACAGGCTGAAAACATTAAGAAATTGATGCTAAAAATGGTTCTTCTTAAGGGCTCTGTTTATCACATTCTCTCGTTTCTTAATAAGCCAAACTGTTCTTTATACTTAGTTCAAAAAAAAAAATTAACTCTTGTGTATGTTTTTCTATCTATTGTCTGTCTGTCTATCTATCTATCTATCTATCTATCTATCTATCATCTCTAGCTGTCAGTAATGCAGTATTAACATTATGGAACTTATTTCTACCATTCTTTTTGTTTTGGAGATGCATCCTTCATCATCACTTAATGGGGCTTAATGTAAGCAGTAGTGATGTGGGAAACAAAGGCAGAAGGAAATGGCAGATAACGTTAAGTTTCCTTAAACCCTGTAGCCCATTGACAAATAGTTGAGACAGGTGGAGTATAACATTTCCCCAGGAACTCCTTACTGTCTTAATGCTTTGTTAGAGGGAAAAACAACCTTAGCTTGACAATATTGGAAGCATCATGGGGATAGGGGCATAAATGAGTGATGTTCAAATAATCACCATTCATGTGTCCTTATTTGTACCCTAACACTGGTACTTCTTGGTGAAATTTCAAGTTATGCCAATAGGCAAGAGCACACAGTCCAAGCAACATAACTGATAAGCTTGGCTTGTCAGAATGCTGAAGCAGTTCCTGAAGAGATAGTACATGGGTATATGGGCCACAGAAAGAATGAGGACTAGGACAAAGATTGTAAGAATCAGTCATACCAGACTAATTATACTTCTTTCCAGTATAGTGGTTTTGCCTTGTTAAAGGAGTTTAATCTGGACTATAGTTTCCATAGAATATCAAAGACACAACCCAGAAAACAGTGAATGATGTTGGAAATAAAATACAAAGTTATGGGGGCATTTTATTCTTAATATAGTTAAAATTTATATAAAATTACTGAAAAAAAAGTTGTAGTTAATCATCAGATACAATCATTCATTAAGGTTTCTTCTCTAGAGGGTACCTTCGGAAAGGCTTGACTCTGAGAACTGCTAGTAAAAAACAGATGCATTTTCATTTCATGTTGGCAAATGCTTTGGAAAATTGCACCTGTATTTTGACCAAGCCATGCGCACACTTAATAAGCTTAAATGAATATGACTCATTTACAAAATGATGACAGTTGGCATTCCTCTATAGCTTCAGGCATGACATACTACATTATTTCTGTTTCCCACCTCTACTCTTTCCTGACCAACACAGATATTTTTTTTTCTTTTGATTCATTCCAATTAAGAGTGGATTTAAGGTTTCTTCTCTTTGTAGCCCACACATATTCACCATTTAGTACTGAAATTTTTTTATGGATGTTAAGGAAACCAGGCCAGTTATTTTCTTAGGAATCAGTTTGGGGTCTCTTTTAGTACACTAAAGAGGGGGGAAATATTGATCAAGTCTACCTTGTCTTACCCCTATACATTGTTTCTCCTGGAATACCTGGAAGTATTTGTTTAAATCTAGATTTCTCTGTCTGTTTTTATTTATTTATTTATTTATTTATTTATTTATTTATTTATTTATTTATATTTTGAGAGAGAGACAGAGAACACACAAGAGGGAGGGGCAGAGAGAAGGAGAGAGAGAATCCCAAGCAAGCTCCACACCATCAGTGCAGAGCTCGATGTCGGGCTCAAACTCATGAATTGTGAGATCATGACCTGAGATGAGATCAAGAGTCAGATGCTTAACTGACTGCGTCACCCAGGCACCCATCTCTCTCTCTCTCCCTCTTTTAAAGCAGTCTGTACAACCAATGTGGAGCTCAAACTCACAACCCCAAGATCAAGAATTGCATACTCTACCAACTGAGCCAGACAGGTGCCCTGTTTAATTCTAGATTCTGACTTATTATCTACTGAATATGAATCATGTTTGGGGACATGTGTGTTTCTTAAGAGTCTTAATTTTTTAAAAGCACCTGCAAGTGATTCTGATGTAGCCTAAGCTCAACTGTTATGGTTTTATAATTAGTTGTATCAGTTTAAGTTTAGTGTGTCAGCAGTTATATTTAAGAATCTGCCAAATGAGGGGCACCTGGGTGGCCCAGTTGGTTAAGTGGCCAGCTCTTGATTTCCACTCAGGTCATGATCTCATGGTTTGTGGGTTCAAGCCCTACATCAGGCTCCATGCTGGCAGTGCAGAACTTGCTTGGGATTCTCTCTCCCTCCTTCTCTCTCTCTGCCCCTCCCCTGCTCACTTTCTCTCTCAAAATAAATAAACTTAAAAAAAAAGGGGGGGGGGCGCCTGGGTGGCTCAGTCAGTTAACTTCGGCTCAGGTTATGATCTCACGGTCCTTGAGTTTGAGCCCCGCATCGGGCTCTGTGCTGACAGCTCAGAACCTGGAGCCTGTTTCAGATTCTGTGTCTCCCTCTCTCTGACCCTCCCCCATTCATGCTCTGTCTCTCTCTGTCTCAAAAATAAATAAACGTCGGGGCGCCTGGGTGGCGCAGTCGGTTAAGCGTCCGACTTCAGCCAGGTCACGATCTCGCGCTCCGTGAGTTCGAGCCCCGCGTCAGGCTCTGGGCTGATGGCTCAGAGCCTGGAGCCTGTTTCCGATTCTGTGTCTCCCTCTCTCTCTGCCCCTCCCCCGTTCATGCTCTGTCTCTCTCTGTCCCAAAAATAAATAAACGTTGAAGAAAAAAATTTTTTTTTAAAAATAAATAAATAAATAAATAAACGTTAAAAAAAATTAAAAAAAAAAAAGAATATTGTAATAAAAACATCTCCTAAAAGGGATAAAGAGCACAGTCTAGGAGAATTTGACCCAGCAACTTTTTTCCTCCAAGCAGGCTGTGTTAACTGCTAGGATCATACCAGTTTTAACTTATAATTTTTTTGTTTTAACTTATAAAATATTGCCGCTTGCTAATGAAATTATAAGCTTGAAGGAATAGCAAAGTGAATAAATAATGAATACATTGTTAATTAAAATGTCTACATATTAACTATAATTAGTCACTAAATATAGATTATCTAGTAATTAGACATAAATCAATTAATTTTTTAAGTATGCCCAAGATAACAATTTTAATTTTAGAATATTTGATATTGAGAATTCTTCTTGATAACAGGTAGATAGCAAGACTACATATTGAAACCACCCAAAACAATAAAACTGTCTTCCCTTTAGGAAAAACAAGGACCTAGTCAACAATTTGAAAAGACTATATCTGAAAGAAATTGACTCAGTAATTAATAACCTTCCACAACACAGAGTACATGGCCCAGATATGTTTACTGGGGAATTTCACCAAACATTTAAGGGAAGATTATACCAATGATTTACAATATCTTGTAGATAGAAGCCAAAGGAATACTTCCTAATTCAGTCTATAAGATCAGCATTATCCTAATGCCAAACCCAGACAAAGATATTGCAAGAAAAGAAAACCATAGATTAATATCTCTCATGATATAAATGCAAAAATTATCAACAAAATAATAGTAAGTTGAATCCAACAATGTGTAGAAAGAAATTACATCACTTGGAATTATACACCAAAAATTATACCCAGCTGGGATTTATCCCAGATATGCAAAGGCTAGTTTAACATTTGGAATAAATTAATGTCACCCATCACATCACAGGGCTAAAGAAGAAAAATCACATGATCATATCAATAGAGGCACAAAAAACATTTGACAAAATCCAACACTCATTCATGATCACAAACTCTCAGTATAGGAATAGAAGAGAATTTCCTTGAAGAAGACACAAATAAATGGAAAAAGATTCCATGCTCCTGGATAGGAAGAACAAATATTGTTAAAATGTCGATACTACCCAAAGCAATCTACATATTCAATGTGATCCTTATCAAAATAACACCAGCATTCTTCACAGAGCTAGAACAAATAATCCTAAAATTTGTATGGAACCAGAAAAGACCCTGAATAGCCAAAGCGATCTTGAAAAAAGAAAACCAAAGCAGAAGGCATCACAATCCCAGACTTCAAGCTATACTACAAAGCTGTAATCATCAAGACAGTATGGTACTGGCACAAGAACAGACACTCAGATGAATGGAATAGAATAGAGAACCCAGAAATGTACCCACAAATGTATGGGCAACTAATCTTTGACAAAGCAGGAAAGAATATCCAATGGAATAAAGACAGTCTCTTCAGCAAGTGGTGCTGGGAAAACTGGACAGCGACATGCAGAAGAATGAACCTGGACCACTTTCTTACACCATACACAAAAATAAACTCAAAATGGATGAAAGACCTCAATGTAAGACAGGAAGCCATCAAAATCCTTGAGGAGAAAGCAGGCAAAAACCTCTTTGATCTTGTCCGCAGCAATTTCTTACTCAACATGTCTCTGGAGGCAAGGGAAACAAAAGCAAAAATGAACTACTGGGGCCTCATCAAAATAAAAAGCTTCTGCACAACGAAGGAAACAATCAGCAAAACTAAAAGGCAACCGACAGAATGGGAGAAGATATTTGAAAATGACATATCAGATAAAGGGTTAGTATCCAAAATCTACAAAGAACATATCAAACTCAACACCCAAAAAACAAATAATCTAGTGAAGAAATGGGCAAAAGACATGAATAGACATTTCTCCAAAGAAGACATCCAGATGGCCAACCAACACATGAAAAAATGCTCAACATCACTCATCACCAGGGAAATACAAATCAAAACCACAATGAGAGACCAACTTACACCTGTCACAATGGCTAACATTAACAACTCAGGCAACAACAGATGTTGGCGAGGATGTGGAGAAAGAGGATCTCTTTTGCATTGTTGGTGGGAATGCAAGCTGGTGCAGCCACTCCGGAAAACAGTATGGAGGTTTCTCAAAAAACTAAAAATAGAACTACCCTAGACCCAGCAATTGCACTACTAGGCATTTATCCACGGGATACAGGTATGCTGTTTTGAAGGGACACATGCACCCCCATGTTTATAGCAGCACTATCAACAATAGCCAAAGTATGGAAAGAGCCCAAATGTCCATCGATGGACGAATGGATAAAGAAGATGTGGTATATATATACAATGGAGTATTACTCGGCAATCAAAAAGAATGAAATCTTGCCATTCGCAACTATGTGGATGGAACTGGAGGGTATTATGCTAAGTGAAATTAGTCAGAGAAAAACAAAAATCATATGACTTCACTCATATGAGGACTTTAAGAGACAAAACAGATGAACATAAGGGAAGGGAAACAAAAATAATATAAAAACAGGGAGGGGGACAAAACAAAAGAGACTCATAAATATGGAGAACAAACTGAGGGTTGCTGAGGGGTTACAGGAGGGGGGAGGGGCTAAATGGGTAAGGGGCATTAAGGAATCTACTGAAATCATTGCTTCAGTATATACTAACTAATTTGGATGTAAATCTTAAAAAATAAAAAATAAAGTTAAAAATAAATAAACAAAGAAGAAGAGAATTTCCTCAGCTTAATAAAGAACATCTACAAAAAGCCTACAGTGAACTTCATACTTAATCATGAGAAACTAGAATAAGATCCCAATAGGATCAGGAAGTAGGCAAGGATGTCCCTTCTCACCACTCCTTTACAACATCATACTGGAAGTTCTAATGATTCAATAAGACAAGAAAAAGAATAAAAGTTATGCCAATTGGGAAGGAAGAAATAAAACTGTCTTTGTTTGCATATGATATGATTGTCTACGCAAAACATCCAAAGAATCAACAACAAAAACTCATAGGGCTAATAAGTGATATAGCAAAGTTGCAGGATACAAGGTTAATCTACAAAAATCAACCACTTTGCTACTTACCAGCAACAGCCAAGTGGAATTTGAAATTAAAAATAAAATTCAATTGGGGCGTCTGGGTGGCTCAGTCGGTTGAGCGTCCGACTTCAGCTCAGGTCATGGTCTCACGGTTCGTGAGTTCGAGCCCCGCGTCAGGCTCTGGGCTGACGGCTCAGAGTCTGGAGCCTGCTTCCGATTCTGTGTCTCCCTCTCTCTCTGCCCCTCCCCCATTCATGCTCTGTCTCTCTCTGTCTCAAAAATAAATAAACATTAAAAAAAAATTAAAAAAAAAACCAAAATGCAATTTACATTAGCAACCTCAAAATGAAGTCCTTAGGTATAAATCTAACAAAATATAAACAAAATCTGCATGAGGAAAACTATAGAAGTCTGATGAATGAAATCTAAGAATAACTAAATAAATGGAGAAATATTCCACGTTTATGGATGGAAAGACCCAATATTATCAAGATGTCAGTTCTTCCCAACTTGAGCTATAGATTCAATACAATTGCAATCAAAATCCAAGCAAGTTATTTTATGGTTATCGACAAACTGATTCTCAAGTTTGTATAGAGACAAAAGACCCGGAATAGCTGACATAGCATTGAAGAAAAAGAACAAGTAAGAGGATTGATACTCCTGATTTCAAGATTTACTATGAAGCTACAGTAATCAGGACAGTGTGGTATTATTAGTGAATGAATAGACAAATAGATCATGGAACAGAATAGAGGGCCCAGAAAGAGAACCAAATAAATATAGTCAATTGATCTTTGACAAAAGAACAAAGGCAATACGATGGAACAAACAAAGATAGTCTTTAGTAAACAGTGCGGTGCTGGAACCAATGGACCTTTGCACACACACAAAAATAATAATCTAGATAAAGTCTGTACACCGTACACAAAAATTAACTCAAAGTGGATCATAGATCTAAATGAAAAACAAAAAATTCCTAGAAGATAACAGAAGAAAAGGTAGGTGACCTTGGATATAGCAATAACCTTTTAGATATAACACCAACGGCATGACTCATGAGAAAAATCATTGATAAGATGGGATTCATAAAAATTAAAAATGTCTGTCCTGCACAAGACAATATCAAGTGGATGAGAAGACAGACCACAGACTGGGAGAAAATATTTGCAGACTCTGTCTTTTCCTTATGATCTACCTAAGTGTATATCCATGCTATGTTGCTATGATTAATCTTAGCTGTGAGTAGAACTATATACTGAGTTCTGTAAATCCTTCCATGAATACAGAATCCTTCCATGAATCTCTGAAGATAGGGGACCCCCCCCAACACACTAAGGAAAGGGTATATTTTTCTTCCAAGTGCAGTTTTAAATGTTTGGAAGTATTTTAATTAACTAAGTTTATAAATTAGATCAAATATTGAAAGATCTCTTAGAAGTGAATAATAAAATGTGCTAGATTTAGAAATAGAGAAATAGTATTTGTAACCTGAATTTAAGGGCTTGAGGAAAACTAGAGTCTGAAATTTGTAACTTTAATCGTCAAATACTAATTTCTAAAACCCAGGTGAACCTGAATAGGCTTTACAGCTCACAAAGATGTCCCTCAGCAGGATTAAAAAAACCCTTAAATTTAATATATCTCATCAGCCTGGAGCAGATTGCTTGCCCTCCTAGTCTCAATGGCAGAAAGGTATCTGTTCAAACAGTCCATAGCTCCATATCATTAAGATTTCAGTTAAATAGAAGGAGCCTAGGATCCAGCCCTGTGTATACCATTTGATAGTATACCATATCACATCATCTTGCAGAATCTGCTTCTGATGGTGATATTGAAATGTGATTTCTAGGGACGCCTGGGTGGCTCAGTCTGTTAAGCGTCTCATTCTTGATTTCAGCTCAGGTGATGATCTCGTGGTTCCTGAAATTGAGCCCCGAGTTGGTCTTCACACTGATAATGTGGAACCTGCTTGGGTTTTTCCCTCTCCCTCTCTCTCTGCCCCCCCCCTCAAAATAAATAAATGAACTTCAAAATAAAATAAATTAAAATAAAATGTGATCTATAAAAGCATCAAGTAGGTAGGGCATCAAGTTGAATTCATGTAACAGCTGGTAACTCTATGGTGTTAAAGACCCAGGAAAAGCTAATAAAGACTAGTCCTTTAATATTCTTTAATACCCTTGATATATTTCTCCATTGGATGATGAAGAGTGTGGCAGGGGTCTCTAGTAGAACAGTCATGCCTGAAACCTACTTGTTATGCATTAAAAAAACAACACTATAGGGGCAACAGGGTGGCTCAGTCAATTAACCTGCTGATTCCAGCTCAGGTCATGGTCTTATGGTTCCTGGGTTTGAGCCCCATGTGAGGCTCTATGCTGACAGCTCAGAGCCTGGTGCTTCAGATTCTGTCTCCCTTTCTCTCTCCTCTCTCTCTCTCTGCCCCTCTCCGACTTGTGTGCTCGTGCTGTCTCTCTCTCTCTCTCAAAAATAAATAAATAAACATAAAAAAACAACACTACAGTATAAGGAGAAAATAGAGATTTTCCCCCCATACCTAGCATAGTACCTGGCATTTAGTAAACCTACTGTATATTTGTTGAATGAATGGAGGTGAATGGGGAAAGGGTTAACATTAGGCAGGGATAGATAAGGCTTCAGCTGCAAGTGGAAAGCTAAAGCAGGAGTGGGGCTTGGGGAGAAGCAAAAGGATAAACGCATTCCAGACCTGCCTGGGCAAGGTGCCTTGAGTGGAGTCTCAGAAACTTTCTTATAAATTCCCAGTAAAAAGTCAGAGACAACAATCCTCAGCAGCAACCCAGTTGGGACCCCTCTCACTCTTGAGAGCTGTATACTTTCCCTCAACAAACTCTATCACTTTGCTCACTCTCTATTTGAGAGATTCAGTCTTTGACTCCACAAGACAAGGACCAGCATCTCTCCCACCCTCCTGTAACAGAGGAACTATTGATTTACTTAGGGCATTAAGATGTAAACATCTCAAAGTTAAATGATAATATGAGGCAGTGGTTCTGGAGACATAAGAAGCAGTAAGTGATAAATTGCCAAATGAATGGAAGTGAGAAAAGTGTTAAGAACTCAAAGTAGGGGGAGACCACTGTAGGCTATACTGGTCAAATAAAGCTTCATGGAGAAGGTTAGTCTTAGAAAGTCTTGGCTTTAAAAATATTTAGAATTTGAAGATGGGTGGGGAAAGGCATGAGAAGCAAGAGTATGAGCCAAGGAAGGGAAGTCAGAAAATAAGATGCATGAGTTTGAGATCATGTTGACCCTCTAGCATGGCCACCTCACCCTCTTAAAAAAGAAGAGCAGGGGGGCGCCTGGGTGGCGCAGTCGGTTAAGCGTCCGACTTCAGCCAGGTCACGATCTCGCGGTCCGTGAGTTCGAGCCCCGCGTCAGGCTCTGGGCTGATGGCTCAGAGCCTGGAGCCTGTTTCCGATTCTGTGTCTCCCTCTCTCTCTGCCCCTCCCCCGTTCATGCTCTGTCTCTCTCTGTCCCAAAAATAAATAAACGTTGAAAAAAAAAAAAATTTTAAAAAAGAAGAGCAGGGAGAAGCCTCCTAACACCAGGTTGTGGTGGTCCTGCTTCTCAGGCTCAGGAGTTTGGACTTGATTCTTTTATTTTAAAAAATGTCTTTAAAATTTTTTCTTTTAAGTTTATTTATTTATTTTGAGAGAGAGAGAGCAAGGGAGGGTCAGAGGCAGAATCCCAAGCAGGCTCCACGCTGCCAGCACAGAGCCCAATGTGGGGCTCAAACTCATGAACTACAAGATCATGACCAGAGCCAAAATCATGAGTTGGATGCTTAATCGACTGAGCCACCCAAGGCGTCCCTGGACTTGATTCTTTTAGTAAGGAAAAGAATGAATGGTTTTTCAACAGGCAGTGTTATAAAGAAAGACTTCGGTGATTCTAGAATAAAGATTATACTGGGGACAAGGGCTAGTAGGATGGTTTAGGTTGGATTGGAGGAGTATGTGTTGTTGGCAGAAAATAGTTAGAAAACAGATACAACATAAGAAAGGGCTAAGCCACAAGATAAGAGGTTATGGAAAGAGATTCCTTAGACATTGTAAAGGAAGAAGTCATGGGATGGTGACTACATAAGGAGGGCTAAGAGTGTCTTTATGAAAGTAAGAGAGGAGGGTCAATTTTCAGAATGAAGTATACATCTATAGGTTGTTTATATTTTTAGTTTTGTTTTGTTGTAATTTTTTTTTTTTTTTACACCAAGTGAGCTGGAATCAGTGTCTACATCAGAAGGTAGTGTGGACAAAAGTGTGCTTTTTCAAAGACAGAAAAGAATATTTGCAACTCACAATGTTTTTGGAACACGTTATTCCTGGGGGTTTAACTCTTATGTATTTTAAGATTAGAATCTTGGCTTTTCCAAATAAACCTCGTGAGAGTTAAGCAACCCATACCTAGAGGGATAATGAGTGTGCTGATGAACAGGAATGTTGCAGTCAGCTGGGGGCTTTGGAAGACGTTTCAACCATTTTGTAGAGAAGAGCTCAAGACATAAACAGATTGTCCTTCAGGACAGAGGACAGGTTGTCAAATACTCTGCCAGTGCAAGTGAAGGGAAACACAATTACAGGAATTTTTTGCATGTTTTTTAATGTGTCACTGCTGGTAAATACGCTTCAGGAAAGGATGAACAGCTCCTGGCCAAGGAGGAAGCTGCTTTAAAGAAAGTAAAGCCAAAACAAAGAATTGGCAGTACTCTTAAGAGGCTGGGTAGCTTTGTTCAGGCCAGCCTGGGCTTCCTGTTTTGTGGGCTTCTCAAACATTTTTTGATTTTAACTGACAAATATTGTAGCAGCTTAGGGCCTGGATTTCAAGTCTATTTCCATGCAGAACCCACTCCTCTGATTCTGAAATCAAGTACTCCTGTTAGCATCCTAATCCTCACAGCCAATGCCTCTGAAACAATGCAATGAATCCCTCTGATGGAGTGAGTAATGAATCCCCTTTTACAAAAAGCAACTGAAGCCCTTTATTCCTTCAAAGCACTGTCAACTACCCCTTTATCTGTAGGCAACAGAACACATAAAATAAAATGATGCTTTCTTGCTTAGCCAAGAGAGGCCAAATGATGCAAAACCCAAAATGTACTGAATATGTACGAAACTTTTACAAACACCTGGACCCATGTGGCAGCTGTGGGTGAGCAAATTTATGCCCAGGCTGTTGACTGTTGAACATCTGTAGCAAAATCATTCTCTGTGTCCAAATGCTACGCTAACCAAATAAAGTCAATTTTACATACCTGTTATTCTTGCAGCAGGGGACTGCTTTGCTTAAATTCTTTTCTAGGTGGGGGATGTGGGCTTTTTTAGAAGAAACAAAATTCTTTCTTACTTGAAGAAGAAGAAAACTAGAGAAATAGAGAAGAGGAAAGAGAAGATTTGCAAAGTGATTACAAGGAAATCATTGTATTTAGAGGGTTTGGAACCAAACCTCTTCAGGTTTGGAACTAAAACCTTTGGTCCAGCACTATTTTAAGACTTTCTTGTGTGAAAATAGAGAATAAGTATCTCAGGGTCATCTGTAGACATGATCCTTGTGCCGATGATATCAAATTTTATTTTGATACCATCAATAACATTTAGTTACTCTTCTTTCTCAAATTTAAAGAAAACCTCGTTTCTTAGGTGTAGCTCTCGAGTTATTTTGGAGCTCCAGTTTTGAAATGCTCTAATGAAACCACTCGGAAGCAACAGTCCTACAGTTTGTTAACTACGGCTTTCTTTGGAAACCAGCCATGGTTATCACTGAGCTATAGCCTTGGATCATTGACTCTGGTTGCTAGAATGCAGTTGTTAACTTCACAAAACCTACAAGAACAGGAGAATGCTCCCTTTCTCTAGTCTTACCCTTAGCTTGCTTTCTTTCTTTCTTTCTTTAAATTTTTTTTTTTGTTGCTTATTTATTTATTTTGAGAGAGGGAGATAAAAAGAGAGAGAGCACAAACAGGAGAGGGGCAGAGAGAGAGGGAACTGGAGACAGAATACCAAGCAGGCTCCAAGCTGTCAGCGAGGAGCCCAATGCAGGGCTCATTGCAGGGCTTGAACTCACAAACTGTGAGATCATGACCTGAGCTGAAACCAAGAATCGGTAGCTTAACCAACTGAGTCACCCAGGTGCCCTGCCCCTCAGTTCTTTCACATCTTCATCTTCTAGTCAGTTCCATCCCTCCTTCTGTTCTCACCTCTCTAGTTCTTGAATAACCTGCTATACAATCTCTTAAATCAAATTTTCATTGGTTATGAATGGAATCTCAGTTTATTGGTACTTGACTGAACACCAGTGTCATGAAAGTGACATTTAAGTGGAAACTACCATCCGAGGGTTAAGGAATTTGGGTGGTAGTGAAAGAGAAAAGGGAAAACAAGGAGAGTTTTATTCCAGGAGATTCCAAAGTGCAGGCAGGTTGAGAACCAGTTCTTCTCAATCCTTAATGTGCATATAAGTCACTTACTAAGGATCTTGATAAAAATGCAGATTCTAACCCTGTAGATCTAGGGTGGAGCACAAAACTCTGCAGTTCTAACCACCTTTCCAGGTGATACTCCTGCCACTTCTCTCTGGTCCCTGAGTAGCAAGGGAGAGGTCACAGGGTCTAGATCAAACTTGGGTCCCTATCACAATCACCTGGGGAATTTGGTAAAACTACAAAGGCCTAGACCTCTTCCTGCTTCAAAGAAGCTGGGACTCTGTGATTCTTGTTAGCTTCCAGGTGATTCTGATGCAGGTCAAGATATAAGAACCCCTGGTCTATTGTGGATTCTGAGCTGTCTGACTGCCCTGCCTGTTGTAACTTTCTTGTGGCCTCTCTTGTTTCCTTTTTTGTACCTTCTGAAATTCTAGAAAAAAATACCAGAAGAAACTAAAAAATCAGAATAATGGATTTTAATGTAGTCTAACATTGGGTATACAAAATGCATTACTCAATTTCAAAAAGAAAGAACGGGTCATGTGGCAGATATGTCCTGCCAAACAACCCCATCCAAGGATGTTTGACATCTTATTTGCAAAAATCTCATTTGCCTCATGTTATGCAGTAATCTTTATCTCCCTCAATTTTCAGTCTTGTATCTCCTCAACCTGAAGCTTATAGTTATATATATATAGTATTTCTCCATATTTTAAGGATGACTCTACTTAAAACTATAACAATATCACCAAATAGCCTTGTTTAATTAAGTATATCAAAAGAGATTATCTGGTCTATAGATCATATTTTGTCATTATATGCTATTTTCTTTTTTTAAATGTTTATTTATTTATTTATTTTGAGAGAGAGATACAGAGAGTGAGTGGGGGAAGGGCAGAGAGCGAGAGAGACAGAGAATCCCAAGCAGGCCTTCATGCTGTCAGCACAGAGCCTGATGCAGGGCTCAAACTCACAAGTCATGATATCATGACCTGAGCCAAAACCAAGTGTCTGACCCTTAACCAACTGAGCCACCCAGGTGCTCCTGTATGCTATTTTCAGTCATATCTTAGGGCCCATACTTGTCTTATATTGAGAAAATCTAAACATTTCCCCCCTCAGCAGACAGATACATCTCCTGGCGTGATAGACTTTATAAAATATTGTGTTGATATTTTGTTCTTTTAATATTAATAATAGCTAACATTTATTGTATACTTACTAACTGCCACACACTTGGTGGTTTAACTCATTGTTTCCTCCCAGCAACTTAGGAGATAAATGACTTTTTTTTTTTTTTGACAGATGAGGAAAGCAAGAATTTGGCCAAGGTCGCAAACCATGATGAGCAAGACGGGTAGCTAAAGCCTGGCAGTCTTGCTGCATGATTTCTGCGTCATACTCGTTTTAGTGTTATTGTTTACCTGTACATGTCTCTTCATTAAATGCTTGTATGTCTTCCTTTCCCTTTGAATAGGCTCTATTTCTTTGGAGCAGTTTTAGATTCACAGCAAAATGGGACGGAGAATGCAGAGAGTTTCCACATAACCTCTGCCTCCACACATGCACAGCCTCCCACACTACCAATATACCGATTAAGAGTGGTACATTTCTGGGGCGCCTGGGTGGCTCAGTCAGTTAAGCATCTGACTTCAGCTCTGGTCATGATTTCGCAGTTCTTGAGTTTGAGCCCCACATCAGGCTCTGTGCTGACAGCTCAGAGCCTGGAGCCTGCTTCAGATTCTGTGTCTCCCTCTCTCTCTCCCTCTGCCCCTCCCCTGCTCACACTCTGTTCTGTCTGTCTCTCTCAAAAATAAATAAACATTAAAAAAAAAAAGAGTGGTACATTTCTTACAAGTGATGAACATACCGTGGCACAGCATTATCACTTATCACCCAAAGTCCTCAGTTTATATTAGGGTTCACTCCCACTGATGAAAGTTCTATGGATTTTGACAAGTATACAGTGATGTCTATCTACTATTATAGTATCATACAGAATAGTTTCCTTGCCCTAAAAATCCTCTGTAACTTAACTGTTTATCCTTCACTCTCTCCTACCTCCTACCTTTCCAACCACTGATCTTTTAACTGTCTGCACAGTTTTGCCTTTTGCTGAATGTCATATATTTGGAATCAGATTGGCTTCTTTTCATAGGCATTTAAGTTTCCTCCATGTCTTTTCATGGCTTGGTAGCTTTCTTTCTTTCTTTCTTTCTTTCTTTCTTTCTTTCTTTTTCTCTCTTTCTTTTAAGTGTATTTACTTTTGAGAGAGAGAGAGAGAGAAAATTAATGAGTGGGGGAGGGGCAAAGAGAGAGGGAGAGAGAGAGAGAATAATAAGCAGGCTCTGCACTGTCAGCGTGGAGCCTGATATGGGGCTTGAACCCACAGTGAGATCATGACCTGAGCCTGAACCAAGAGTCGAATGCTTAACCAACAGAGCTACCCAGTCACCCTTATAGCTCATTTCTTTTTAGTGCCAAATAATATGCCATTATCTGGATGTACCACAGTTTATTTATCTATTAACCTACTGAGGGACATTTTGGGGGATGCTTCTAAGTTTAGGCATTATGAATAGAGCTGCTATAAATATCCGTGTTCAGATTTTTGTGAGGACCTAAGTTTTCAACTCATTTAAGTAAATGAACATGATTACTGGATCCTGTAGCAAGAGGATGTTTACTTTTCTTTTTAAAAAAATTTTTTTAATGTTTGTTCATTTTTGAGAGACAGAGACAGAGCATGAGTGGGGGAAGGGCAGAAAGAGAGGGAGACACAGAATCCAAAGCAGGCTCCAGGCTCCCAGCTGTCAGCACAGAACCCAACACAGAGCCCAACATGGGGCTTGCACTCACAAACCATGAGATTATGACCTGAGCCAAAATTGGATGCTTAACCAACTGAGCCACCCGGGCACCCTGAGGATGTTTAGTTTTGTGGGAAACCACCAAACTGTCTTCCAAAGTGGCTATGTGTATTTGCATTCTCACCAGAGACAATTTGGTGTCATCTGTATTTTAAATTTTGGCCTTTCTAACAGGTGTGTGGTGGTATCTTATTATTGTTTTAATTTGCAATTCCATAATGACATATGACGTGGAGCATCTTTTCATAGGCTTATTTGCTATCTGTATATCTTTTGTGAGATGTTAGATCTGTGGCCCATTTTCTAATTAGGTTATTTTCTTATTGTTGAGTTTTAAGAGTTTTTTGTATATTCTGATGCTTTTTCAGATCTTTTGCAAATATTTTCTCCCAGTCTGTAACCTGTCTTCTCATTCCCTTCACAGTATCTTTTGCAGAATAGACGTTTTTTAATGTTTAATAGAGTCCAACTTATCAGTGATTTCTTCCATGGGTCATGTTTTTGGTGTTATGTCTAGAAAGTCATCACCATACTGATGGTCACCTACATTTTCTCCTATGTTATCTTCCAAGAGTTTTTTAGTTTTGCCCTTTCTGTTTAGGTCTATTATCCATTTTGAGTTGATTTTTGTGAAGAGTGTAGGTCTGTGTCTAGATTCATTTTTTTGCATGTTGATGTCCATTTGTTCTTGCACCATTTGTTGAAGACTAGTTTTGCTCCATTGTACTGCTGCTGCTCTTTTGTCAAAGATAAGTTGACTGTGTGGGTCTCTTTCTGGGCTCTCTGTTCTGTTCCATGAACAATTTATTTGACTATTTTTTTCTCCACTACCAGTGTCCTGATTACTATAGACTTGTAGTAAGTTTTGTTTTGTTTTGTTTTTGAATCATATGTATATTACGTGATCCAAATGTGTATAATTCTTTTTATACATTGTTAGATTCAGTTAAGATTTTGTTGAAGATGTTTGCCTCTATATTCATGAGACATATTGGTCTTTTTTCTTGTTTTGTATTTTCTTGTAATGTTTTATTTTCTTTTCCTGTAATATCTTTGTCTGGTTTTGGTGTTAGGGTAATGTTGGCCTCATAGACTGAGTTTGGAAGGACAGTTGACCCTTGAACAATGTGAGGGCTATGGGCACCAACTCACTGCACAGTTGAAAATCTACGTATAACTTTTGACTCCTTAAAAAACTTAATTACTGGGGGTGCCTGGGTGGCTCAGTCAGTTAAGCGTCCGACTTCGGCTCAGGTCATGATCTCACGGTTTGTGGGTTCAAGCCCCACATCGGGCTCTGTGATGACAGCTCGGAGCCTGGAGCCTGCTCTAGATTCTGTGTCTCCCTCTCTCTCTGCCCTTCTCCCGCTCATAATCTGTCTCTCAAAAATAAATAAACATTAAAAAAATTTTTTTAAATAAAAAATAAATTAAAAAAACTTACTTTTAAGGCTGTTTATAGCCTATTGTTGACTAGAAGCCTTACTGATAACATTATATATTGTATTCTTACAGTAAAGTAAGCTAGAGAAGAAAATATTAAGAAAATCATAAAGAAAAGAAAATACACTTATAATACTGTATTTATTGAAAAAAAATCCATGTACAAGTGGACCCCTGCAGTTCAAACCCATGTTTGAAGGTCAAGGGTCAGTTCTATTCTCTTGGCTTCTATCTTCTGAAAGAGATTGTAGGGAGTGGGTATATTTCCTCCTTAAATGTTTTGTGCAATTACCCAATGAACCCACCTGGGCCTGGGGCTTTCTGCTTTTGAAAATTATTAGTTATTGATTCAGTGTCTCTAAAGATATAGGCCTGTTGAGATTGTCTATTTCTTCTTGGGTAAGTTTTGGCAGATTGTGTCTTTTATGGAATTTGTCCATTTCATTTAGATTATCAAATTGTGGGTAGAGAGTTGTTTAGAGTATCTTTTATTATTTAGATAATATCCATGGGTTCTGTAGTAATGTTCACGCTTTCCTTTCTGATGTTAATGCTTTGTGTCATTTCTGTTTATTTTTATTTCTTAGTTAGCTTATCTAAAGGATTATAAACCCTTTTGTTCTTTTAAAAGAACCAGCTTTTTTGTCCTTCATTAATTTTCTGTCAATTTCCTATTTTCAATTTCATTATTTCTGCTCTAATTTTATTATTTTTCTTTTTTGCTTACTTTGTATTTAATTTTCTCTTCTTTTTCTAATTTCTTAAGGTTGAAACAGATGACTGAATTTATATCTTTTTTCCTTTTTAATATATGCATTTAATGCTGTAAATTTTCATCTAAGCACTGTTTTTGCTTCATTCCATAAATTTTGATAAGTTGTATTTTAATTTTCATTTAGCTCAAAATGTTTTTAAATTTCTCTTGAGATTTCTTCTTTGACCCACATGTAATTTAAAAGTGTTATTTAGTCTTCAAATATTTTGGGACTTTCCAGTTGTCTTTCTTTATTAATTTCTAGTTCAAATCCATTATGATCTGAGAGCATACATTGTATGATTTGTTTTTGTGGAAAAAAAACTATTAAAAATTTTTTTTAATGTTTATTTATTTTTGAGAGAGAGACAGAGACAGAGTGTGAGCAAAGGAGGGGCAGAGAGAGAGGGAGACACAGAATCTGAAGCAGGCTCCAGGCTCTGAGCTGTCTGCACAGAGCCCAAATGGGGCTTGAACTCAAAGATTGCAAGATCATGACCTGAGCTGAAGTTGGTCGCTTAACCAATGGAGCCACCTAGACACCACAAAAAAAACATTTTTTTTTTAATGTTTGTTTATTTATGTATTTTGAGAGAAAGAGAGAGAGCATGAGCAGGGGAGGGGCAAAGAGAGAGGGAGAGAGGGAATCCCAAGCAGACTCCATGCTCAGTGTGGAGCCCAACACAGGGATTGATCTCAACCATGAGATCATGACCTGAGACAAAATCAAGAGTCGGATGCTCAACTGACTGAGCCACCCAGGTGCCCCTTTTCTTGAAAAATTTTAATGATGTGTTTTGTGACCCAGAATGTGGTCTATCTTGGTGTTTGTTACCTATGAGCTTAAGAAGAATGTGTAATCTGCTGTTGTTGGAAGAAGTAGTTTGTAGATGTTAATTATACCCAGTTGATTGATGGTGCTGTTAACTACATTCTTACTTATTTTCTACCTTGTGGATATGTGCATTTCTGATAAAAAGGTATTACAGTCTCTAAGTATAATTCTGGATTCATCCATTTCTCCTTGCAGTTCTATCAGTTTTTCTTCATGTATTTTGGTGCTCTGTTGTTAGGTGTGTACACATTAAAGATTGTTATGCCTTCTTGGAGAATTGACCCCTTTATCATTATCTAATGTCCCTCTTTATCCTTGATAATTTTTCCTGCTTTTAAATCTGCTCTGTCTGAAATCAATATAAGTAATCTGACTTTCTTTTGATTAGTGTTAGCATGGTATATCTTTATTTATCCATTTATTTTTCATCTCTATGTGTCTTTATATTTCAAGTGGGGATTTTTCTTTTAGACAACATGTAGTTGGGGCTTGCTTTTTTTTTTTAACCACTTTGTTTCTATCTTTTAATTTTTGTATTTGGACCATTGATATCTTAAAATGATTATTGCTGTATTTGGATTAGTATATATCTTATTTGTTATTGTTTTCTTTTTATTGCCCTGTTCTTTGTTCCCATTTTTGTCTTTCACTTTTTTTCCCTGCCATTATGGCATTTATGGCTTTAATTGAACATTTTATATAATTATATTTTCTCTCCTTTGTTAGAATATAAATTATGTCTTTTTAAACAACTTTTTTTAGTGGTCACCTTCAAATTTGTGATCTATATCAATTTCCTTCTCTCTAAAGAAATTCTTCTTTTTTTTAAGTAGGCTTCATGCCCAGCTTGGAGCCCAATGCAGGGCTTGAACTCACAACCCCAAGATCAAATCTGAGTTGAAATGGAGAGTCAGGTGCTTAACCGACGGAGCCACCCAGGTGACACTCTAAAGGACTTCTTTTAACATTTTTTTTTTGCAAGACAGGTAAACTGGAAACAAATTCCCTCAATGTTTGTTTGAGAAATTGTTTCTTCTTCACTTTTAAAGGATGATCTTACAGGGTACAGCGTTCTAGGTTACTGTTTTGTGTTTTTTTCTTTTTCAGTACCTCACATATTTCACCCTACCTCCTTCTTGTTTGCATGGTTTCAGAGAAGTTGTACATAATTTTTATCTTTGCTTCTCTGTAGAAAAGATGCTTTTTCCTTCTGGCTTCTTACAAGATTCTTTCTTTGCCTTTTATTTTCTGCAGCTTGAATATGATATGCTTAGGCATATTTTATTTGGTGTTTATCCTGCCTGGTGTTCTCTTCATTTCTTGTGGCTTTGTGGTGTTATAAGCTGAATGTTAGTGTTTCCCCTAGAACTCATATGTTGAAATCTTAACCCACATGTGATTACATTAAGAGGTGGGGTTTTGGGGAGGTAATTAGGTCATGGGAGTAGAGCCCTTATGAATGAGGATTAGTGCTTTTATAAAAAGGGACATGAGAGATTGCTCTTACTCTCCGCCATATGAGGATACAGTAAGAAGACAGCCATTTACACACTGGGATGCTGGCTCTCACCAGAACCAAATCTGCCAGCACCTTAATCTTGTATTTCTCTGCCTCCAGAACTTTGAGAGAGAAAGTTTTGCTGTTTAAGTCACCCAGTCTATAGCAATTTGTTGTAGCAGACAGCTAAGACGTATGGTTTGCTGTCTGACCTTAATTTGGGGGAAATTCTCGGTCATTATTGCTTCAAGTATTGCTTTTGTGTCATTGTCTCTTCCTTTTCCTTTTGGTATTCCCATTATGTGTATGCTATGCTTTTTATAGTTACACCGCAGTTTTTGGATATTCTGTTCCTTTTTTCCTGTCTTTCTTCTCTTTGCTTTCAGTTTCTGTTGACATATCCTCAAGTTCAAGAGATTCTTTCCTCAGTTGTGGTCAGTCTACCAATAAGCCCAGTAATGGCATTCTTCATTTCTGTTACAGTGTTTTTATTCTCTAACATTTTTTTTAATTTCTAGAATATTCATCTCTGTTTACATTACTTACTTGTTTTTTCAGCTTTACTTTTTTCATTAGAACACTTATCATATTGATCATAGTTGTTTTAAATTCATGATCTGATAATTCTAACCTCCCTAACGTATCTAAGACTGGTTCTGATTCTTGCTCTGTCTCTTCGAACGGTGTTTTTTGCCTTTTTGTGTGCCTTTTAATTTTTTGTTGAAAGCCAGACATTATATACTGGGTAAAAGGAATGCTGGTAAACAGCATTGTTGGTAAGGTGTGGGACGAGGGGTGGCATCCTGTAGTCCTACGATTGTCTTTTAGTGAGCCTGTGCTCTTAGTTTGAACTTCACAAGTGCTTCTCAGTCCCTACCACCCAGCCTTAGAGAAGACAAGATGGCTAGAGGGGGCTGAAGTTGGTTATTTATCTCTTCCTAGGTAATTTTAAACTTTGATAAAACCCTAATAGGTGGTTAGGGTCTGATAAAATAGTATCTCTTGAAGACAGGCTTTGTTAAGAACAGAATGCTCTGGTTTGTTTCAAAATTGCTCCTCTTCCTACGGGAAGCTGAGGGGGATTTTTCTCTGATCTTTACTGTGAGCACCAGTAGAACTTCAGGAGCTAAAACCCACAAAAATGAGCTGATCCTCTTGGAGTTTTTAGCTCATAGACCTGTCCACCAGCAATTTATCAATTGCAATTCAGGTTTTCTTACCTTGGCACTGGTTTCCCAGAGTTTTTGTTTGTGAGTTTTTGTCCTATTAAGTTGTGATTCTCTATTCACCTGTCTGTCTCCCATTTTAGGGGAAGCAGTTTGCTCCGTGTCCTCACTTCTCTGACAGAGCTAAGAAAAGCTATTGATTTTTCAGTTTGTTCAACTTTTTATTTGGTGTTGAAGGAGTGTGGTGACTTCCAAGGTCCTTACGTGCCTGACTGGCCATTGGAAGTCTGCTTGAATGGTTTTAACTACCAAATTCTGTCCTCAACAGCCATGTTTGTTTCTATGTGTGAATTAGTTCTCAAATGATCAATTGCTGCTCAAGTGCTTATGTCTTACTGACATAACATCAACCTAGTTAAGAGGCTGGGCCTCACCTACTTGGGTCTTGAAACTGGATCTTCTCGGTGTGTTTGTGCTGGTGGGCTCAAGTTGCTGATTCATAATAAGTTCACAAGATATTGAGGTATGAATTAGAATGACAATTGATTTTATTATGGACATTCTTCTGTATGATTTAGAAACTCAAATCTCCAAGTGGGCCCTTCTAGATATCAGAGTAGAGAAAATGGGGCACATTTAAGAGCTTTGTCATCCAAGTAATGGAAAATTTTGTGTGAGCTGTCTCTACCCATAATAAAGAAAAACCTCTCTAGGGACTGGAAATTTCACACTGTTCTGATCCACTGTTATTATTAGTTTAATAATTGTGATTACTACTAATAAAGACACCATTTATGGGATGATTCTTCTGTGTCAGGAACTATGCTAAACACTTAATCCTCAGAGATAAAGATGATTATACTTTGGTAGATTAGGAAGGTCACGTGATTTAATCAAGATCACCCACCCAGTTAGTAAAACCCTGAAGCAGGATTCAAAAGCAGAGCTCTCTGAGCCCAGCATATACTATATGGACTCTCAACAATTCTTGGACTATCTGTTTTTTTAGTTTCTATAAAGAAGAAACTCTTTGTGTTAAACACATTCTTTATTCTGGTAAGTTATTGTAAATAAAGTTATATATAATTCAGTTTTAGCTTTGGCCAGTTAACAAAGATGATTGTGAAAAGTTTTCTATGAAATTTTATAAACTAGAATATATTACATATATAAAAGAAGTGTAGAGAATATTGTAATAAATGCTTATGCACCACCATGAGGATTCTTATATGTTAGCATCATTCTCTTCTTTACAAAGAGATTCTTTTAAAATAAAAATCGATCAGGTCACTTTTCTTTTTGAAACCCTCTGATGCCTTTCCACATCTAAATACAACCTCAAAGTACCAATAAGCCACTAAGCCCTACACAATCTTTTACCATTTTCCCTCTCATTATTGACACTCTAACCTTGCTATGCCTTGAAGATGCCAAGCATTTCCTGTCTCAGAACTTTTGTGCAGACCTCCCCCTCTATCTGCAACACTCTGATATCAGTATACTCATAGGATTAAGTTTAACTGAAAGATAGTGGTATAAACAATATAGACACTTATTTATCTCTCATGTTGAAGACATCTTGAGGTAGGCATTCCAGAAATAGTATAATGTTCATGGTTTCAGGGGCACCTGGGTGGCTCAGTTGGTTAAGCATCTGACTTGAGCTCAGGTCATGGTCTCCCAGTTCGTGAGTTTGAACCCTGTGTTGGGCTCTCTACTGTCAGCTCAGAGCCTGCTTTGGATCCTCTGTCTCCCTCTCTCTCTGCCTCTCCCCTGCTCACATTCTCTCTTTCAAAAACAAACATTAAAAAAAAAAAAGCTTAAAAAAAAAGTCCATGGTTTCAAATAACCCACATTTTTTCTTTGTCATATATGGGTTCTACTCTCAAAGTCATTTCACAGTCCAAGCTAGCCACAGGGATTCCACTCATCATGTTTGAATTCTAACTAAAAGGAAAGAGGAAGACAGTAAGAATACTCTAGGTTTCTATGAAATGTTGGATCAAGGAGGAAATGGAATACCTCGTTTTTTAAATTTTTTTTATTTAAAAAAAAATTTTTTTTTAACGTTTATTTTTGAGACAGAGAGAGACAGAGCATGAACAGGGGACGGGCAGAGAGACAAGGAGACACAGAATCTGAAACAGGCTCCAAGCTCTGAGCTGTCAGCACAGAGCCCGACGCGGGGCTCGAACTCACTGACCGTGAGATTATGACCTGAGCAGAAGTCGGACGCTTAACTGACCAAGCCACCCAGGCGCCCCTATACCTCGTTGTGTGTGTGTGTGTGTGTGTGTGTGTTTTTTTTTTCCGACGTTTATTTATTTTTGGGACAGACAGAGACAGAGCATGAACGGGGGAGGTGCAGAGAGAGAGGGAGACACAGAATCGGAAACAGGCTCCAGGCTCTGAGCCATCAGCCCAGAGCCTGACGCGGGGCTCGAACTCACGGACCGCGAGATCGTGACCTGGCTGAAGTCGGACGCTTAACCGACTGCGCCACCCAGGCGCCCCTACCTCGTTTTTTTAAAATGTTTTTTTGAAGTTAAACCTTTGTTGTCTAAGTACGATCCCATCTACCTTCATGGCAGCCTCAGAGGACAATAATAAGGTATCCTTTCAAAATGAATTTGTTTCTATTCACCCTTCTAGTAAAAATGTAGTTGAGCTTGATCTTTCTGTACCACCTATGGCCCAGGAGAATTCAGATTTCTTTTATTTTAACAATAGAAACCTTTTTAAAAATTAAAAATAAATGCTATAAAAATTTTTTTTACAATCACCTGTATTAACAGGTCAAAACTAAAACTAAATCATTTATAACTAGTTTTATAATAACCTATCAGAATAAAGAATGTATTTAACACAAATGGGGTGATAAAATAGTCCAAGAATTTGGGGCGCCTGGGTGGCGCAGTCGGTTAAGCGTCCGACTTCAGCCAGGTCACGATCTCGCGGTCCGTGAGTTCGAGCCCCGCGTTGGGCTCTGGGCTGATGGCTCAGAGCCTGGAGCCTGTTTCGGATTCTGTGTCTCCCTCTCTCTCTGCCCCTCCCCCGTTCATGCTCTGTCTCTCTCTGTCCCAAAAATAAATAAACGTTGAAAAAAAAAAAATTAAAAAAAAAATAAAAAAAAAATAGGCCAAGAATTGTTGAGAGTCCATATAGTACTTGTAAAATAAACTCCAGTATATAAAAATATATTTATTGTTATTTATATGTTAAAATTTATAGAATTTACTTATTATGGAGTCAGTGAAAACAGTATTTTTTTTTTTTAATTTTTTTTTTTTCAACGTTTATTTATTTATTTTTTTGGGACAGAGAGAGACAGAGGATGAACGGGGGAGGGGCAGAGAGAGAGGGAGACACAGAATCGGAAACAGGCTCCAGGCTCTGAGCCATCAGCCCAGAGCCCGACGCGGGGCTCGAACTCACGGACCGCGAGATTGTGATCTGGCTGAAGTCGGACGCTTAACCGACTGCGCCACCCAGGCGCCCCTGAAAACAGTATTTTTGATGAACACAAGGCTGTTGTAAAGAGAGTTTATTATAGTTGGAGGAAGCCTCTGAAATAAACTTATTTTTTATTTTGTTTTGGTTGTACACTATTGAGAAAAATCTGATTTACAGACTAGTAGTCGGACATGGTTTCAGGTTTTTGTATTGCGTTCATCATCTTAATAATTTTATGATTTTCTTTGATTAAACAGAGATGACAAGAGAAGACTTATTCTGAAATACATATAAACATACATAAATTAGCTTATATGCTTCCAATATGTTAAACTTACCAAAGTTTAGTATGTGAAAGATAGTATGTGAAAGGGCACTATATGTTTTTGTATAATTTCTTCAAATGTTTAAAAATTTTTTTTAATGTTTATTTATTTTTGAGAGAGGAAGAGAGACAAAGCACGACCAGGAAGGGGCAGAGAGAGAGGGAGACACAAAATCTGAAGCAGGCTCCAGGCTCTGAGCTGACAGCACAGAGCCTGATGTGGGGCTCAAACTCATGAACCATAAGATCATGACCTGAGCCGAAGTCGGACAGTTAACCGACTGAGCCACCCAGGTGCCCCTTAAAATGTTTTAAATAAATAAGGAAATACTTCTCTATATATTTATATACTGCATGTTGAACTGGAATGTTCCTATGGTATCAGAGGATAATTCTTCTGATGTCCAATGTTTTTAGTTTAATGATATCTTATGGATTGGCAAGTTGCAGGTGACATTCTCCATGCCTTTGACACCCACCAGAAGGGAGATTTACAATCCCAACAAAATTGAGGATGTACTTGCCAGTTATGATACTTTTTTTTTAAGTTTATTTATTTATTTTTGAGAGAGAGTACAAGTCAGAGAAGAGCAGAGAGAGAGAGAGAGAGAGAGAGAGAGAGAGAGACAGAGAATCCCAAGCTGGCTCCACATGATCAGCAAAGGCCCAATGTGAGGCTTGATCCCACTAACCACGAGATCATGACTTGAGCCAAAGTCACAGGCACAACTGACTGAGCCACCCAGGCACCCCACCAGTTATGATGCTTAAACTTCTGTTAGTGGGTTCACACACAGAATCCCATATGGAGTCAAAGAATAATTGCTGTCTTTCACAAACTCTAGTAGTGTTTGTTTCTGAGAGAACACTTGTTGCTCCTATAAAACTGCTACAGAAGTTAGCCTATTTGTCTCTTGGTAAAAGAGGCAACACCGCCTAGTACTTTTTGGCAGATTGACTCCATGGGATTTAAAATTCCCTTTTCCTGGAGGTGTTAAAGTGACAATGCTCTTTCAAAAAAAAATTCAGGTGACACTTATCTGGTAGGCTGACTAAGCAAGTAGGGAACAGGCCCTAGGGAAGAGAAACAGACCTCATTCATAAAGTGTTTAGTGGCCATGGGCAGTGGGTTATATGACCTGTACCATGGCCTACTAGTATGGTAGGTTGGAGAAGTCATAAAAAGGTCAAAAGCCCAGTGAGGCTACAGAGGCTTCTTCCTTGACTAGCAAATGAGGGAGCCCTGCCAGTTGTCCGGGAGGGCCAGCAGTGGAGATCACAAAGTTCTCTGTGGCTAACCCCATGTTGCAAGACCGTATTGCTGAAATGGGGGCCAAGAGGAAAGGCCCCCTTGCAGTGCAGTGTGGATTGATGTTCACCTAATGCGTTCAGTACCACCTCCCTACCCATACTTTTATCCTTTCAGGAACAAACAGGCCTGGATTCTAAATGTGCCCCTGCTTGGTTGCTGGTGTGGCCACAAGCTCTACTCCTCAGGTTGCACCCCAACCATCACCCCCCCACCCACCTATCTCCCACAGTGGGCCTCAGGGCAGGGGGCTGGCCTGGGCTTGGGAGCCTGAGGCTGCATGTTCAAACCCTGTCAGACCTCAGAGACTGGCAGGCTGGTGCACTCTGGCACAGCCCTGATAGGACCAAACAGCCCTGGGGCCAATCCGTAATATCAGCTTTGCTGAGTGGGTCACAGGGCAGATCCTCCCTCCCCAGGTCTACAGGCCCCTTGAACACCATCAGGCTTCATCCCCTGCCCCACCTCCCTCTGGCCTTCTCACTGAGCACCGTTTTCCACACAGCCATTCAGACAGAGGAAGACCCAGAAACTTCAGAGCCACATGAGCCGCTGCCATTGCCGTACCTGCAAGCACTGGGACTCACCAAGAGGCCAGTGTAATGCCAGTGGCATGCATCACCACCAGATCGACTGAGACAGCTACCACCCAGGTTACTTTGGGAAAGTTGATATGAGGCATCACCACTTAAAGAGGAAGCAGAGCTTCTGCCTAATTGTCAACCTTGATAAATGGTGGACATTGTTTAGTGAGCAGACACATGTAAATACCGCCAAAAACAAGACTGGAGCTGCTGCCATCATGGAGGTGATGCAATCAGGCTATTCTGGGGACAGGAAAGCTCCCAAAACAGCCAGTCATCATGAAGGCCAAATTCTTCAGCAGAAGAGCTGAGGAGAAGACTAAGGGTATGTGGAGGGGAAAGTATGTGGAGGGAGGTTCTTAATGCTAACAAAATGCTTAAAAACAAAAAGAAAGAAAGAAAAGAAAAAAGAATGAACAGGCCTAGGGCAGGAGTCCAGCCCCCCTTCTCTAGCTGGAACTGAAGGATTTATGCACTGATCAAAGTGTGTTGGGAACTTGATGACAGTGGGGCACAGGTTGCCATGGTTCTTAGAGTCCCCCATTGGCACAGTCAAAATCTACTTTGGATGTGGAAACAAATCTCAAATTGGACTATGGACTGATGCAGGTTTATGGCTGGGCTCTTTTGAGCCAATATACAGAAGATGTAACTGAGAATGCCAAATGCATTATAGGAAGTATATTTAAAAAACAAAAAAACAAAAAAACAAAAAACAAAAAACTTCCTTGGGGTGCCTGGATGGCTCTGTTGGTTAAGTGTCCAACTCTTGATATCTGCTCAGGTCGTGATCTCATGGATCACGCTTGTGAGATGGAGCCCCGTGTCGGGCTCTGCACTGATAACTCAGAGCCTGCTTGGGATTCTCTGTCTCTCTCTGTGTCTCTCTCTCTGCCCCTTCCCTGCTCTCTCTCTCTCTCAAAATAAGTAAATAAACTTAAAAAAAAATTCCTGAAGCTGATTTGCAGTCATTCCCCTTTTCCACCCCAAGCCCCAGAAAACTGCTAACTTACTTTCTGACTCTACAGCTTTGCCCTCTCTAGGCATTTTGCTAAGTGGAATCCTATACTCTTTTTACCCTGGCTTCTTTCACTTATCATGTTTTTGAGGTTCATCCATGTTGTAGCATGAATCATTCATTTTTATTCCTGAATAGGGTTCTATTGTATGGATACGACAAATTTTGTTCATCTTCTAGCAAGTTGATAGACATTCAGGTTGTTTCCAATTTTGGGCTATTATGAATAATGCTACTGTAAACATTTGTTTACAGGCTTTTGTGTGAATATGTGTTATTATTTCTTTCACATAGATTTCTAGGAGTGAATTTGTTGAGTTGTATGGTAAATTTATGTTTCACTTTTTAAGAAACTGCCAAATGGGGGAGCCTGGGTGGCTCAGTCAGTTAAGCATCTGATTGCAGCTCAGGTCATGATCTCGTGGTTCATGAATTCAAGCCCCACATCGGGCTCTGGGCTGACAGCTCAGAGCCTGGAGCCTGATTTGGATTCTGTGTCTCCCTCTCTCTCTGCCCCTCCCCCATCACATTCTGTGTCTATCTCTCAAAAATAAGTACACATTTAAAAATTAAAAGAAAAAAAAAAGAAACTGCCAAATTATTTTCCAAAGTAATTGCACCATTTTACATTCCTACCAGCAATGTATGAGAATTCCAGTTTTTCCACATTTTCTTGCTAACATTTGTTATTGTCTGTCTTTGGTTATAGCCATTTTAGGGTAGGAAGTGGTATCTCACTGTGACTTTAATTTGTATTTTCATAATGACTAATGATGTTGAGCATATTTTCATGTGCTTATTGACCATTCATATATCTTTGCTGAAATTTCTACTTAAATCTTTTGCCTATTTTTAAAACTAGGTTAATTTTTTGATATTGAGTTGTGTTATAAATTCTGGATACAAGTTGTTCTATAGTACACGTGTTTTTAAAAAAAGACATATGCAGTATTTACATTTAAAAAAAAATGTTTATTTATTTATTTTGAGAGAGAGAGCAGGGAAGGGGCAAAGAGAGAGAGGGACAGAGAGAATCCCAAGTAGGCTGCGTGCTGTTAGCACAGAGCCCAACAGTGGGCTGGATCTCACAAATGGTGAGTTCATGACCTGAGCCAAAAACAATGGTCAGACACTTAGGTTCTCCATTTACATTTTTAGTTTCACTACAGAATGGAACGAAAATGTATGCATGTTATTTATTTATTTATTTGGGAAGAAAAAATCCATGCTATGGATACAAGTTATCAGAAATATGATTTGCAAATATTTTCTCTAAATGGCTAAAATATTTTAAAAACAACATTTACATAAATGGTTTGTGGAGTTCCTGAAGCCTCTCTGTGGTATCCTAGGATTGTCAGACCACAATTTGAAACCCACTGCTAGTGAGCGTTTCAGTGGCATTTTAAACTCAGCAAGCTGAATAACTCATCTCCGGCAGAATCACTGACTGGTGGAGTTGAAAGGGATCTTACAATTAACCGAATGCCCTTCTAACTTTGTAAATAAACTCAATAGCTTAATTGCAATGCCTGTATGCAAGGTTTTATGGAACACTGGAGGCGGAGCTTAAATTGAAGATAAACAAAAACATCAGGAGTCATTGAGTTTAGCTAAGGCAGGAGTACAAAGAGAGAGAGTCAGTATTTCCTGTTAAGATTGGGGTTTTATTTGCTGGCTCATGATAAAGAAATTTAGACATTAAAGAGAAGTGAGGAAGAACTCTGTAGGAACCAGGCTTTAATAATAGAAGTCCACCTCGTTGGCTGTTGTTTAAATAATAACAACAATAAAAAAACTCATGCTGTTAAGGAAATTGTATTGTGTTCAGTATAGAAGGGCCAACTTTGCACATTTACCTCAAACCACCCCATGCCTCCTTTGCACATATGATTTGTATACATTTCTTTTTGTACAGTCCTTTAAACTTACCTCTTTTGTTCATTTAACAATGAATTTGTTGAGTACCTCTTATAAAGCTAGAAACTGGCCTTAAAATGTAGTTCACACTCTTTTAAGGCAAATATTTAACTAAGCAGTTATAAAGTCATGGACTAAGTACTAAAACAAGTTTTATAGGTATATTTATAAGTATAAAACAAACAAACCTTTAGCTAGATTGACTAAGGAAAAAGAGAGAAGACTCAAATTATTAACGTCAGTTGGGACATTGCTACTGATTTTATAGAAATAAAACATATTATAAGAGAAAACGATGAACAATTGTCCAACAACAAATCAGATAACTTAGATAAGAGGGACAAATTCCCAGAAACATATAATCAGCCAAACCAACTCATGAAGAAATAGAAGAGCTGAGGGGCTCCTGGCTGGCTTAGTTGGTGGAGTGTGTGACTCTTGATCTCTGGGTTGTGACTTCATGCCTCATGTTGGGTGTAGAGACTACTTAAAAATAAAATCTTAAAAAAAAAAAAAAAAAGAAAAGAAAAGTTGAATAGATCTACAACCAGCAAGGAGATGGAATTGGTAGTAAAAACCTCCCAACAAAGAAAAACAATGGACCAATTAGCTGACAGATAGATTCTACCAAATCTTTTCAGAACTAACACAAATCCTTCTCAAACTCTTCTAAAAAATTGAAGAGAAGGGAACACTTCCTAAGTCACTCTGTGGAGTCAGCATTCCCTGGTACCAAAGCCACACACAGACACAATAGAAAGAAAGAACTATAGACTATTATCCTTTGTGAATATAGACACAAAAATTCTTAACTTAATAATAGCACATCAAATTCAAAACTTATTAAAAGGATTATAAACCATGACCAGGTGGGATTTAACCATGGAATGTGAAGATGGTTCGACACATGAAAAACAATCAATGTACTATACCACATTATTAGAACAAACAAACAAAAAACTGTGTGATCATCTCATATAGCAAACATTTTGCAGAAAAGATATTTCACAAAATTAACATGCTTTTATGATAAAAAAATCACTCAATAAACTGGGAATAGAAGGAAACTTCCTCAACATGATAGAGGCCATATATGAAAAATTCATAGCTAACATCATAGTCAGTGGTGAAAGACTGAAGACTTTTCCCCTAAAATCAGGAACAAGACAAAGATGCCTGCTTTTCCCACATCTATTCAACATTTTAGCCAGAGCAATTAGGCAAGAAAAAGAAAAGCATCCCAATTGGAAAGGAAGTAAAATTATCTCTGTTCACAGATGGTATATGATCTTATACATAGGAAACCGAAAAGATTCCACACACAAAAAAAATTGTTAGAGCTGATAGGCAAATTCAGCAAAGTTGCAGGCTACAAAATCAACATGCAGAAATCACTTGCTTTCCTGTACTGCGGCAATAAACAATCTGAAAAGAAAATTAAGAAAACAATTTCATTTACAATAGTATAAAAAACAATAAAATACTTAGGAATAAAATTAACTAAGAAGGTGAAAGACTTATACACTGAAAACTGCAAAAGATTGCTGAAAGAAATTGAAGAAAACATAAACAAATGGAAAGATATCCTGTGCCCATGGATTGGAATATTTAATATTGTTAAGATGACAGTGCTACCTAAAATTATTTACAGATTGAGTGTAATCATTATCAAAATCCCAATGGCATTTTTTTCAGAAGTAGAAAAAACCCATCCTGAAATGCATCTGAATCTTAAGGGACCCTGGATAGCCAAAGTAATCTTGAAAATGAAGAGCAAGTTTAGAAGTCTCACACTTTGTGATTCCAAAACACACTACAAAGCTCCTATAATCATGAGTGTAAGGACAGACATATAGACCAATGGAATAGAATAAAGAGTCCCAAAATAAACCCATGCATATATGGTCAACTGATTTTCAACAGGGGTACAAAGACAATTTAATAGGAAAAGGATAATCTTTTCAAGAAATGGTGTTGGGAAAATTGCATATCCACATGCAAAAGAATGAAGTTGGATCTTTTCCTTATACCATAAACAGAAAACACTCAAAATGGATCAAAGACCTAATGTTGAGAGCTAAAAGTGTAAAACCTTAGAAGAAAACATAGGTGAAAATCATTATGACATTGGATTTGGCAATGATTTCTTGGATGTGACACTGTTGCTTATTTTACAGGATGTTTTCCATCCTTGGCTTATGATCATTGTGTGACAATGGCAACTCTCAGATATCATGACCACAAAAAGACTACTGGACATTTCCAAACATACTCTGTGTGTTCGGGGTTGGGGGGCACATTATGAAAATATTTATGAAATATGTATGAAAATACTTATGAATAAAATTATTTGCTATCTGAAATATGTTTCAAAATAATTTGTGGAAAAGGGGGAGAAAAGGAGAATATGAATGAAATGAAGATTGGCCACTAGTTGCCCATATCTACATTGAGGCTCAGCATATCTTTTTCTAACTTGTGAAATGTTGTAGTTTTCCATTTTCCATGAAAAAATGAAAAAGATGATGGAGATATTTGAGGACTTGTATTTTCAGTACTACTTCAGCATTTGAGACCCTGAAACTACCCAGCTACATAATATCTAAAAATATTTGATTAAAGATTAAAACCCACTTTTAAATGATTAGGTAAGTTCACTAAGATCAGTAACGGAACAAAGGCCAAGCAAGTAAGCTAACTCATTGGGTATCTGAGATCTACAGTGGTTGTTTTGATCTGAGCTGCATCGCACAGAAAGGATGGGGTCAAAGCCTTGAGTTCACATAAAATGGAAATGTAACACCTTAGACCCAGGAGAGGTATACCCTCAGATAGGGCAAACTAGAAAGGAAACCCACTCTGCCAACCACAAGACAACATTGCTATCTTGGCATACACTATGAACGGATATTTTAAAAAGAAGGAAAAAAAACCCTCCCCTGAGAATTTGTAGCCACTGGCCCAATCTTACGTAGTTTGGGACCTGAATGTACATTCTTTGCATGATCCAAAAACACAAGCCTATAATTCAAAGGCTATGAGGATGGGTAAAATCCCCAGGTGTCTGAGAGAAGGAAATTCAGACTTTTCCAGGGCTCAAAGAATTCTTTCATATAGGTTGCCCAAAAAACTTAAAAAATTACAAAACAAACATCAAGCAAGCCATGGAGAATAGAACCAGAACCATAAAGACTTAAGATATTATAATTATCAGAATTGAAATGAAAAATAATTCTCTTTGAAGTATTTTAAAATGTAAAAAAAAAGATACTGAAAACATGAACAAGAATAGGAGACTATCAAATAATTAGGCCAGTTTGAAGAACAACATACTACTTTTAGAAATGAAAAGTATCCCTAATCATTGAAATTAAGAATTTGGATAGAAGATAAATACAACTGTATAGAGAATTAGACATCTGGAAGACATATCTGAAGAAATTATGCAAGATCCAACACAGAGAGATAAAGATGTGGAAAATATGTAAGGGCTAAGAGACGTGTAAGAAGGCCCATAAGAGTGTACTAGAAATGGAGCAGCCCATAGGCTACATTCATAGCCAGAGCTTAGTAGTGCCTTTTTTTCAGGATTAACATGATTTAATTCATTATCAGTCTTATACACTGCTGAGGGTGGGAAGGCCAGGATGGTGGCTTGAGTCACTCACACTTTCATTGTGGAGGAATCTAATTTGGGAAGTCTTGTTACTGAGCAGGGAGCCATGGAGGTGCCCGAGTTGATCCAGCAGTGTTGAAGACCTTCCCAAAGGCAGCCAGTGAGACCAGGCACTTCATAGCTAAAGGTCCACCCCAGTGGCTCTCAGTGCCCACTGCCCTCTTTACAGAGAGGAGGCACATAGACCTCTAGAGGCACTAGGGATGCAAGATGGCAGCTTGGGGAGGTTCCCCTGCAAATGTGCTGTGTCTCTGTCTCAATATCCCCATCCACACAATACAGCCACACATCCCTAGGCAGAGTTGAACAGCATTGTCTCTCACCACCTCTACCCTTTTATAAGTGGGCAGCAGCATCCCTGCCTGAGGCTTCAAAAAGTGAGCCTGACTCCAGTCCCCTGCTTTGTGTGGTTTGAGTTCCTTTTATTTAGCCAAACTCCTTACCACCATTACCTGCTTCCAGCCCCAAGTCCCTCAACCTGCAGGCTTTAGTAAAATTCTTATTATTTGGGGTTTCTTTCATGGAGTTTCCTATCTTGGATTCACCACTGCCTAGACTTTCCTATTTTTCTTCTTTTACTTTGGTATGTGTGGCGGAGGGGGATTTTGAAGGGTGAGCAAATTCATTCTCCCTTCTTTCTCCAAAAAAAATTTTTTTTTCTGAACAATTTTTACAGGAAATAGTGGTGTCATTGTTTCTTATATCAGCACTAAGGTAAAGAGACATAATGCGAGCATAAATTGTCTTCTAGCTGTATCACCTTGGGCAAATTCCTTACTCTCACTATGCTTCAGTTTTATCATCTACAAGATAGAGATATTAATAGAATCCACCTAAGGGCATTGTTGTAAAGATTGACAAAGTTTTTTAAAAACCTCACAAAACTTAAAGGCACTTAGAATACTGCCTGGCAAGTAGCAAGTTCTCAATAAGTATTAATCAGTAAGTTATTATTGGCATTGAGTAAACATCGAGGTTACCTTATGTTTTCCAAATGCACATTGTTTTATTTTTATTTTTTATTAAAAAATTTTTAATGTTTACTTAGTTTTGAGAGAGAGAGAGACAGAGAGAGACAGAGAGGGAGTGGGGGAGGGGCAGAGAGAGAGTGAGACACAGAATCCAAAGCAGGCTCCAAGCTCTGAGCTGTCAGCATAGAGCCCGACATGGGGCTTGAACCCATGAACTGTGAGATCATGACCTGAGCCAAAGTCAGACGTTTAACCAACTGAACCACCCAGGCATCCCCACATTATTTTATTTTATCTTTATTCAACCCTGTAGCATGGATATTATCACCTCTAATTTGTGGAAAGAAATTGAGGCACCCAAGTATCAAATAGCAAAAACTCTAAAGAGGAGATAAAACATGGGTACATCTAGATTGACTTATGGCTTTGTCACACATAGAATATTGAATGTACGTTTCTTGGGTCTAATATGGGTTCTGGGTGAAGTTATAAGTGTTTGGCTTTATTGACATCATCCATTATAACATTAAACATGACAGTCAGATGTGAAAAAACTCTAACACATTGTATAATGAACCATGTGTCATTTAATGCCCATTAGACTTTAACTTCATTCGTTCCCAAGAATGAACTCTTATCTCTGCAGACAATGAAGTGTTTATAGTAGTCAGTAATGTATCATATGAAAGAGATCAGTCATTGATGAAACCCTCTTCCATTTTAACAACATGGCAAAGTCAGGTAACGGTGGATAGGCCCCTGAATTGCATAAGATAAACCCACTTTTGTTATTCAGTCAATCAAGTTTTATCAATTATCTGTTGTGTTCAAGGCCAGAGAGAGGCAATATTTAGAACACACACTGAGGACAGATACATTACTTTCTCATCATTTCCATTAACAACATTATGAGGTTTTCAGCTTCTCAGGTGTGAGATCTTGAAGTCAGTTCCAGCTCTTTTGTCTTTTACCTTCAATGTTCCACCAGTTACCAGGTGCTATAAACTCCTCCTTTGCAATGTTTCTTTCATGCCCCTTTCCTCAAAAATTTTTCCACCATTGCTCTAGTTCAGTCTTTTTTTTTTTTTTTTTTCATTTTCAGACTGATCTCTGCCTTCTCACACCCCATCATCCATTCTGTATGTGAACAGATTAATCTTTTGAAAACACTACTTTGACAATGTCATCCATCTACACTAAAATTTCATTAGTTTCTCACTCTCAAGATAAGTTTAAACTCCTTAGTTTGGCTCTCAAGGCTTCCACAATTTGGTTCCAGAAGATTCTGTCACATTTCTGTTAGTATGTTACCAAGAATACAGCCTTTGAGATGCTTCTTGGGGGATAGGTTCCATGAATAAATGCTGTTCAGTAATGATGAAGCCTACTTAATTCACTTGTTTTAACCTGGCATTTCCCCATCCTTCTTTTCCTCATAACACATATCCATAAAGTCTTTTGTTTAAACTTTTTCTTATTTAAAAATAAATACCCAACATGAGGCTTGAACTTATAACCCCGAGATCAAGAATCACACGTTCCTTGGGGCACCTGGGTGGCTCAGTCGATTGAGTGTCTGACTTTGGCTTAGGTTATGATCTCATGTTTCATGAGTTCTAGCCCCCCATCAGGCTCTGTGCTGACAACTTGGAGCCTGGAGCCTGCTTCGGAGTTTGTGTCTCCCACTCTCTCTGCCCCTCCCCGCTCACACTCTCTCTCTCTCTCTCTCAAAAATAAATAAACATTAAGAAATATGTATGTATATACATATATATATGTATATATATGTGTATATATATATGTATAGATATGTGTGTGTATATATATGTGTGTGTGTGTGTATAAATATATATATATATATATATATATATATATATATATATATATATATAATCACATGGTCCTCTGACTGAGCCAGCCAGGCGCCCCCTGTTTAAGTAAACTTCTTAATTGACATATAACATAGATCCAGAATAAGTACAGACCATCTAAGTAAACAGCTTAATGTATAGTTATAAAGTGAACACACTTGTATATCTGCCACCCAGATCAAACACACACGCATATATATGTATATGCATTTGTTCATTATCAACACTGCCAAGTCTTCATGCTCCACCCTAGTCATTGTCCCTTCCAAAGGTAACTACTGTTTTATCATTATACATGAGTTTTATGTGGTTTTTGTTTGTTTCTATGGAGATATAATGGGCATATAACAAACATATATTTGATCGGGGTTGCAGAAACACAGGTGTTTTCACTTTGTAAATATACATAAAGCTGTTTACTGAGATTTTCTGTACTTATTTTGGATGTATGTTATATTTCAATTAAAAAGATTACTTAAAAGACTTTATGGATATGTGGAATTTAGTTTGTTGAACTCTCAACATTTAACCTTTTAGCCTATTTTGCAGGACAACTGTTATTATCCCACTTTCTGACTCTGGAGGTCAATACTCAGTACCTAATCATATTTTTTTTTCCTTGCTGTGCTCATTTTTTAGGGCTTGGCTACCTCTGTGAACTTTATAACAAAATGAATTATTTCTTTTCTTTCTTTCTTTCTTTTTTTTTAAAGTTCATTTATTTTGAGAGAGAGGGAGAGAAAGAGAAAGCGTGTGAGAGAGAGTGGAGGTTGGGGGGGGGGAGAATGAGGGAGGAGCAGAGAGAGAGAGGGAAAGAGAGAATCCCAAGCAGGCTCCATGCTGTCAGCATAGAGCCTGAAGTGGGGCTTGAAACCACTAACCATGAGATCATGACCTGAGCCAAAAGCAAGAGTTGGTGGCTTAACCGACTGAGCCACCCAGGCGCCCCCAAATGAATTATTTCTTACTGGGTCTCTAGTCTGCTGTATGAAACAAATTACATGAACCAAGGTAGTATGGCTCCACATCTGGGCTCTTAACACCCCCTGGCCCCCACCGCTACTCACACATAGACACACAGACACACACACACACACACACACTGTCTTTTTCTGTATTAATGCCACCTTCTGTCTTCTCTATGATTTTAAGACTTTGACCACTGGTTTTTGGCATTTCCCTTCTCTCCAAGATGGTCACTACCTTGGCAAAGTCTGTTTATTTAGATGATCAACCCACCACCCTGGCTTTTGTGCTCTTTGATCTCAACTTCCCCAAGGGTAGGCACAATTTTAAAGATCCTCTTTTCCCCAAACCCCAAGATTCCAGTTCATTCACTGGTTATTTACCCAGATGTGAAATGTGAATCTAGGTACGGCTCTGAGGAATTTTGCAGTTATTTATTTATTTATTTATTTATTTATTTATTTATTTAGAATTTTGCAGTTATAATTACAGTGCCAAATCAGTTGACCGTTAAATGGTGAGATTATCAAGATGGGCCTGATTTCATTACACCAGCCCTTTAAAAGGCAGAAGGGGAAGTCTGAGAGATTCAGTGTTTGAGAAGGACCTGCTTTGAAGATGCAGGGAATCACATAAGGAGGAATGTGGGCAGCCCGGAGGCGCTGGTTGACAGTCAGCAAGGAAACAGGGACTTCAGTCCTGCAAAGAATTGGGTTCTGCCAACAACGTGAACTTAGAAGCAGGTTATTCAGATAAGAGCCTTCCTTCAGGTAAGAGCCCAGCTGGCTGACACTTTGATTTGGCCCCATGATATACAGAGCAGAGCCGAGCCTAGCTGCCCTAGATTCCTGACCTCCAGAACTATAATAAATGAGTGTTGTTTTAAGATGTTAAACTGATAGAAAACCTCCCTTCCACCTCCATAATCCTATTGTCATGTCCAAACCATGCAACCTTGTCAAAACCTGGAATTCTAGTCTTAAATGCCAATTTCCTGTGCAGTGATCTCATCCTCCTGTTTCCATTCCTTAGCCTCCAAGTGACGCCTCCATGGGTTCCCTTTCTACCTGTCTTTTCCTGGCTTCCTCTTTCTTTCTTTCTTTCTTTCTTTCTTTCAATTTTTTTAAATTTATTTTTGAGAGAGAGAGAGAGAGAGAGAGACAAACAGAGTGCCAGCAGAGAGAGACGGAGACACAGAATTCGAAGCAGGCTCCAGGCTTTGAGCTGTCAGCACAGAGCTTGACACAGGGCTCAGACTCACAGACTGCAAGATCGTGGCCTGAGCCAAATTCGGGCGCTTAACCTACTGAGCCATCCAGGCATCCCCCTGGTTTCACTTTCTTCTGATGAATCACGTCACCCACTCAACTCCTTGCTCCATTTTCTATTGCTTTATCCACCTAGCAAAACCACATTCTAGAATTTATTCAACCTTCTAACTTCTCTATCTTTATTAATGGGAATTCATAAGCGAGAATTCTTTGTGAATGGGAAAACCATGCCCACTTGTGGCTTTGATGCTGCTATATTTGTATAATCCACTCTTAGGGGTCCTTAGTGTTGCTGTGCAGTCTCTCTCTAGGTCCCTTATTACTACTGGGAGGACAAATGTTCCCTCTACCAATTTAGGTCCAGTGGGGTGGGGAAGGAGCTGAAAGTTAACCAACAACAGATTAAAGGAGAAAAGATAGGGTTTATGGGGTTTATATACCAACTTAATAGGGGCACGTGGTGGTGGGGGGGGCAGGAGAAAGGGCTTCCATGGGAGAACAAAGGACTTTTAGGAAAGACAAATGGGTTTTTAGGGAAACAAATGAAAGTATGACCATTTGTGATAATGTTTGTTCATGCAATTTCTTATCCATGTGGGAGTGCTTGGTCCTTTTCCTGGCAGTGAAGTTCCCTTGAGAGGGGCTTTATGGCTGTTTTACTTTCTGAAGATTTTGTCTTTGGTCAGATAAGGGAAGCTGCGAGAAGGCTTCTTTCAGCATCCACTGACTGCATCTCAAATATCTTCAGTTTAAAATCATCTTTAGACCAACTCCATGGGGCTGGGTGGGTCCCTACATTAGTATCCAATTTGTTTACTTAGGCCCTTGTGGTAGGCAGAATAGTGGCCTCCCAAAGATGTCATGTCCTAATACCCAGAATGTGGGTGTGTTAGTTTACCTGCCAAAGGAGAATTAGGGTTGCCTATGAAATTAAGGTTGCTAATCAGATGACTTTAAAATAGAAAGATTATCATGGCTTATCCCATGTGTCTAATGCAATCACAAGGGTCCTTCAAAGTGGAAGCGGGAGGCAGAAGATAAGAGAGAAAGAGATATGATAACAGAAGCAGGGGCAGAGTGATGCTCTGTTGTTGGCTTGGAAGCTACAGGAATGGGACGATAGGCCAAGGAATGCAGGTGGCCTTTGGAAGCTGGAAAAGTTCCAGAAAGGAGTGCAGACCTGCTGACATCTTTGATTTTAGCCCAGTCAGGCCCATTTGGACTTCTGACCTTTGGAAATGTAGGATAATAAATTTTTGTTGTCTTAAGCCATTAAGTCTGTGGTATTTTGTTATGGCAGCCATAGGAAACGAATATAGCTCTATTCCAGGGTTTATCATTTTCTCAAATCCCTGGTCTCCTCACACTGTACCTTCAGCAGATCCTCCAGCTTAGGAGAGAAAGTACATTTCTTTCCATTTTCTTTCTTTTCCCTAATGAAAATATTTATCTGCATGAATCTTCATGACTCATCCTGACTCCCTTTCCTTCCACCACAATTAAAAAAAAAAGTTTCCTTTTCTTTTTTTAATGTATTTTTATTTTTATTTATTTTTATTTTTTAATGAAATTTATTGTCAAATTGGTTTCCATACAACATCCAGTGCTCATCCCAAAAAATGCCCTCTTCAATACTCATCACCCACCCTCCCCTCCCTCCCACCCCCCATCAACCCTCACTTTGTTCTCAGTTTTTAAGAGTCTCTTATGCTTTGGCTCTCTCCCACTCTAACCTCTTTTTTCCTTTTCTTTTGTAGTGTGAATTCCTCTAGATTTCATTTCCATTCCCTTCTTAAGGGACCTGATTATACCAGTTAACCACCTTTTCTTCTTTATGACTTGTCATCTTCGCATGCACACACATTCCAGCCTGTCCAATCAAATAAGAAATATTCTTTGAACCCAAGATGTCCTTAAGGGATACTCTCTCATCTTCTTGTTATAGTGAAAACTTTGGGAGGAGTTATCTGTACTCTGTTTCCATTCCTTCACTTACTCATGGGTGTTCAAGTCATTACAGACTGACCTTCCTGTCACGGACTTCACGGGGGAGCATGGTGTACATAGCTGCTTGCACTGTTTTTTATTAGCTTTATCTTGGAAGTAGTGAAAATAAATATACCTTGGACACATTACAGATGATATATACATAACCAAAATGCCCCATGTCCATAAAATAAGTCCTGTATGAAACCTGGACTTGATAGGGGAAAATTGACTCTGAGAAGCTCACTCCTTGGAGTGAGCATTAAGGAATATACTGAGCCCTCACTAGCTCCTTGCACTTGGTGGCCAGGCTGGCAATTAGACTGAGAGCTCAGGACAGCTGGGAAAGGCGAAGAAGGCATTAAAAATCCTGTGAGAAGGATGAGCAGAGCTTCTCATAGTAGACGTCTATATGGGAGCTTTGATAGTAGGGTGACTGATTCATGGAATTACAGGCCCAGAAAGTTTGATCATTTAATGAGAATACTGTTGTTGATTTTGCTTTGGTTTGCCATTCTGTATAATAAGCCATACCCTTAATCAACATTAAACAAATTTATATCCTTTGCCTGTGTCTGTTGCTCACATTCCATTAAGCACTGATACCCTTGTGAAAACCATACAGGCAAGTTCCTCACTGGTGTGATTATTGAAAAGGAGTATTACCACCTGCCCACCACAAAAAAAGAAAAACTTCCAGTTATTTTTGGAGTTTTCAAAAAGCAAGGGGCACTCAGGAGTGGGTCAGTCTGTTAAGCATCTGACTTTGGCTCAGGTCATGATCTCGTGGTTCGTGAGTTTGAACCCCACATCAGGCTCCATGCTGACAGCTCAGAGCCTGGAGCCTGCTTCAGATTCTACATCTCCCTCTCTGCCTCTCCCTCGCTGACACTCTGTCTCTGTCTCTCTCAAAAAATAAATGTTAAAAAAAAAAAAGTGAGGCTCAAGTGATTTCATGAATGAGTTTGTTTGCTCCCTTCACCTGAGGTCACCTTCCTTATCTATCTGTTCGTGTCCATGCATACTGCCTACAAAAACATAAGGTGACACCCCACCCCTGCCAGTGCCCACTTAGATCTTCAATGTGTGTTTAATGGGTGTGGACTCCAGATGGCCCCAAAGCTTTCAATTAGGATTGTAAAGAAATCTTAATTTTGATAATTCTGTGGTTTGATTATAAGGCTCATAAAATATGACAAACAGTGACTTCAACTAGCTTGGAGAGAGTTCAGAAGATCAGTGTCCATCAGAGATCCAGTGTCCTTCTGTTTACTTGCTCTGCAGCCTAAGAAATCAATAGAGAGAAATGGGCAAAGGTCTTACATAGAATATTCATGAATAAACCACAAACGATCATTAAACATTAAAAAAATTTACTCTCACTAAGTCAAAGAAATGTATATTAAAACACTGACATTTGTCATGTATCAAATTTTAAAAGATTAAAATTATTATTCCATCCAGTATTTGTGAGAGCTTAGAGGAACAAACAACCTTTTAAATTTTGGGAGACTGTGAATTTGGCGCAAATAATTTTGTGGGAAATCTGGCTATATACATTAGAAAAATTTTTTTGCATTAAAAATTTTAAAACAAGCAACACCTTTTGCCTGAGCAAGGCACCTTCTGGAATTTATCTGGATGTGTGCGATGAAATAGCTACAAGAATGTTTTGTGACTAATAGGAAGATTAGTTAATTATGGTATATAACAAACAAATGAATACCATGCAGCTATTAATTATAAAGTTGTAGAAAAATATTGAATGACAGGGAACCATGTTTGCAGTTTACAATGTAGCAGGTTACAAAATAATAATAGTTACCATCTATTGAGTGCTAACCAGTAATAATAATTCTGTTCAGGGCTTTACACACATTATCTCATTTACTCTTTCTAACTACCCTAAGAGATTGTTTCCACTGATTACCAATAACCACCTGAAGATCAAGTAATTAGTACAAGCAGAAATCTCCAGGGTTTGGGTGAACCAGAATACAGATGCAGGCTATCTGACTTCTGGGATGATGACTTTCATCTCTGTACCTATTGTATGTAAGCTCATTTTGTTTTTTAAGAAAATGTGTATGCATAGAAAAAGACTAAAAGCAGATGGTATGGGCTTGCTGGGTTAAAGTAATTTTTTTTTTTTTATGTTTCTTTTTGAGAGAGTGAGTGTGCCAGTGGAGAGGCAGAGAGAGGGGGACAGAAGATCTGAAGTGGGCTCTGTGCTGAGCCACCCAGGCGCCCCTCCAAGTCATTTTTTTTTCATCTTGTTTGATATTACAACAAGAGAGAAAAATAAGTTTAGTTAAATGGTAAAAAGAAAAAGTGCCAGAATGAGAATGCATTCAGTGGGAATTCCAGTATCAGGCTCTCTAAATACTGGGCAGTTACTCTTCTCTGGTAATATAAAAAAGGAAGGTTATGAGGTGGAGGGCAGAGAGCAGCAGTCTTAGAAGCTGTGAGTTCCCCATTTACCCTAACTTTTGACTCTGTGCAAACTGGTCTCCTTTCCACCAGGTGACTCACCTGTAAATGAGGAAGGTCATCTTTAGGTTCCTCCCTCCTTATATTTTGTGACCTAAACTACCCAAACAGCAAAACAGAAGACAGGGCATTTGAAAATGATTAGTGCAGGGGCACCTGGGTGGTTCAGTTGGTTAAGCCAATGACTCTTGGTTTTATGCTCAGGTCATGATCAGGATTCATGGGTTTGAGCTGGATTGTTCAGCCGGGTTTGAGCCCCACGTTGGGCTGTCTGCTCTCAGCACAGAGACCGCTTCAGATCCGCTGTTTCCCTCTCTTTCTACTCCTCCCCTGCTCGTGCTTGCATACACATGTGCATGTTTTCTCTCAAAAATAAATATTAAAAAAAATGACTAGCCCAAAAATAAAATGCTAACTTATAAGCTAAAATGACTCATTTCTTAACAATGCAATACATTTATTAAATGTTGGCTTTAGTCTGAATTTATCAAATTGATGGCAATGATCAGCTTTAGAGAAATCAGCAAATTGCTATGCTTCTCTCCCTCCACAATTTCCACCTAGAAAAGGAAGAGGCACAAATCACTTCTGGAGAATAGTATAGAAAAGGTAAGCTTCCTGGTCCTACTTCCTTCTGAGTGCAAAAGAGATAGCCCTTAAAGCTTGGTTTTTAGGTGGATCTTTAGAGTGTATTAGAGTGAGATTAGGAATTAATGTAACGTTAACTAGCACATACACTGACATATCAATACGAAAAAATCAAACTATTCTAAAAATTAGACTAAAAACAGGCAGAAAGTTTTAATTCTTTTAGGGTTTTTTTTTTTTTTTTTTTAGTTCTATTTTGGGTCAGGTTATGACTCTAAGTATTGTCATTGTCTTTATACATACGTTTTAGTGACTAAAACACTGACATTTCATTGATTTATTTTACTTTTAAACAAAATTATTTTTCCCAATATAAAGGTTGCATATCTGCATGAAACAAATATAGAAAATTACACTAAAATAGAAGGAAAAAAAGAACAGTGATGTCATAACCCAGAAAAATAACTCTTTCTTGTATTGCTAGCTATTTTCTAGGTATAAGTTTTTGGCTTGTTTTCATTTTACGTAATTGCAGAATGCTATATTCAACTTATTATTCTTTTTTATGTGCTTTTTAAATCAGATTCATGTGTATTTTTTCCATTTTTATAATTCCCCTCTTGGAATTGCCTTCAGAGTTTGCTGGCAACTTTTAAAATCTTTACTGATACCAGTAAAGCTTTATTCTTCAGAGGGCATTTTTAAATTTTGCAGTTATCAAGAGCCAGCTTTGAAAAATTTCACTCAGCCTTGGCTTAAAGTGACACATATAGGGGCGCCTGGGTGGCACAGTCGGTTAAGCGTCCGACTTCAGCCAGGTCACGATCTCGCGGTCCGTGAGTTCGAGCCCCGCGTTGGGCTCTGGGCTGATGGCTCAGAGCCTGGAGCCTGTTTCCGATTCTGTGTCTCCCTCTCTCTCTGCCCCTCCCCTGTTCATGCTCTGTCTCTCTCTGTCCCAAAAATAAATAAACGTTGAAAAAAAAATTTAAAAAAAAAAGTGACAAATATATTTGTATATGGGTCTTTAAGCATCTTTAAACGGTCTCAGAATTAATCCAAAAAAACAATTTCACCCAAATGTTTGAGCACATCATGGATATATACTTTAAAATCCTTTAAAAGTATACAGTATGGTGTTTTTAATATTCTAAAAAATTATGTATAATCAATTCCTCCCTCCCTCTCTTTCTCTCTCTCTTTCCTTCTGAAAGAAAGAGAGCAAGCTGGGGAGGAGCAGCGGGAGAGGGAGAGAGACTCTTAAACAGCTCCACCCACAGAGCCGCACCACTGAGAGATCATGACCTGAACTGATATTAAGAGTCCTGGCTCCAACACTGTGTTATACAACAGCAGTGAGAGTGGACATCCCTGTCGTGTTCCTCATCTCAGGCGGAAAGCTCTCAGCTTTTCCCCACTGAGGAGGATATTAGCTGTGGGCTTTTCATAAATGGCTTTTATGATATTTAAGTATGTTCCTTCTATCCCGACTTTCTCGAGGGTTTTTATTAAGAAAGGATGCTGAATTTTGTCAAATGCTTTTTCTGCATCGATTGCCAGGATCATATGGTTATCTTTTCTTTTATTAATGTGATGTACCACATTGATTGATTTGCGAATATTGAACCAGCCCTGCAGCCCAGGAATGAATCCTACTTGATCATGGTGAATAATTCTTTTTATGTGCTGTTGAATTCGATTTGCTAGTATCTTGTTGAGAATTTTTGCATCCATATTCATCAGGGATATTGGCCTGTAGTTCTCTTTTTGCTGGGTCTCTCTCTGGTTTGGGAATCAAAGTAATACTGGCTTCATAGAATGAGTCTGGAAGTTTTCTTTCCCTTTCTATTTTTTGGAACAGCTTGAGAATAGGTATTATCTCTGCTTTAAATGTCTGGTAGAATTCCCCAGGGAAGCCATCTGGTCCTGGACTCATTTGTTGGGAGATTTTTGATAACTGATTCAATTTCTTCACTGGTTATGGGTCTGTTCAAATCTTCTATTTCTTCCTGTTTGAGTTTTGGAAGTGTGTGGGTGCTTAGGAATTCGTCCATTTCTTCCAGGTTGTCCAGAGCTTAAATGTCCATCAATTGATGAATGGATAAAGAAGTCGTGGTTTATATATACAATGGAATACTACTTGGCAATGAGAAAGAATGAAATCTGGCCATTTGTAGTAACGTGGATGGAACTGGAGAGTGTTATGCTAAGTGAAATAAGTCCTACAGAGAAAGACAGATACCATGTTTTCACTCCTATATGGATCCTGAGAAACTTAACAGAAGACCATGGGGGAGGGAAAGGAGGGGGAAAAAAAGAGAGGGAGGGAGGCAAACCATAAGAGACTCTTAAAAACTGAGAATAAACAGGGTTGATGGAAGATGGGAGGGAGGGCAAAGTGGGTGATGGGCATTGAGGAGGGCACCTGTTGGGATGAGCACTAGGTGTTGTATGGAAAACAATCTGACAATAAATTTCATATTTAAAAAAAAAAAAAAAGAAGAGTCCTGGCTCAACTGGCTGAGCCACCCAGGCGCCCCAAATCGATTTCTTATATAGGCTTCCTGGCTAAAACTTGTCTTTTTAAAAACAGAATCCACACCCAACACAGGGCCTGAACTCACAACCTTAAGATCAAGGGTCGCACACTCCACCAACAGAGCCAGCCAGGTGCCCCATAGCTAAAGATTTCTAGCAATGGGTGAAGAATTAGCAGTAATTCCTAGTGTTGCTTTCAATAACGATTTTTGTTTGTAAATACAAACCAGAAAACAGATGAAAGTACTAATTTCCAAGGGTAGATGCAGTAGGCAAATTTTGGGATAATCTTATACACTCATAAAGCCTGATAACCAAACTTTTTCTCGAATATGCACACTTTCTGGCTTTTCCACACGAACACTGCTGCAGAGAAGTATTTATTACAGGAGTGTGAAGAATACAATTGAACTGTTCATAGTAATATTTTTTTTTCAAAAATCTGCTCCTCTCCCCCTTAGATTCAGTTCCTGAACTTACTGTCCTGGGGCGCAGGCACCTAATTTCTCATAAACTCTTTCAATAGCGACCTACTTGCTCTCTGGGTGAGCAACGGGTGTGAGAGAAAAAAAACCACGGTGTTAGCGTCCCGTGGTGCTTAGGGGCGCGGGACAGACAGTGACCCAATCCAGAGAAGGTACTGATCAGCTTGGGTAGCGTCCTGTGATCACCAGGGCTAACTGCCACTGTCCCTTTGGTACAAGCCCTGGGGAGTTTTGGGTTCAACTCTGCGCTCTCCAGGAGTGTCCTCTCCGTGACCCGGCCCCGCGGGAGGGTGGCGGTCCGATCCAATGTCTAGCTCAGAGCACACGGAACCCGTTCGCGCCCTCCGCTCGGGCGCCGGGCGGTTAGGACAGCCAGGCAGGCGGTGCCACTCCTCCTGCCCGCCTGCGGGCACCTACCCCGAGGGAGCCACCGCCCAGCGCTCTCCCCCGCTGCAGCCCGAAGGTAGCGAGGTGGGGCCCGCGTCCGCGCAGCCTGCGCTCGCCTCTTCGCAATCCCTCCACCTCGCCGGACCCTCTGCCAGCAGTCCCGGACCCGCATCGTGCCTCACGGCAGGCGCCTCTCCAGGCCAGCAGCTGCGCGTGTGAGTGCGCGGCCCACCGCCAGCGCGCCGACACCATCGGTGGGCTGCCTGCGGTCCGAGAGCGCGGAAAGTAGTCCCGCGGGGAGGGGGAGGGGGAGGGGATCTGCCGCGCGCTCCAGCTGTGTCCTGAGTCCTTCCTCGTTACACAACGAGTCGAGAACCCGCAGGAGGGAAGTGGGAGTCCTGGACCGTCCCGCAGAGTTTCGGAGTCACAGGAAGGAAGCAACCTGGAAAGGAGCCGGGGAGATTTTGGAAAAGCTCTTCAGGATTTAGAAAGCGCAGGACAGATGCTTGATGCCATTGTTAGGAGCTGCTTCCCTAGGGTGTGCTGGAAGGTCTGGCTCACTCAGCTCGGCGTTTATATAAATGACTGTTAGTGCTCCTCCTCTGAGCACACGGACCCTGAGATCGAAGCCCTCGGTTCAGCTGAACCACTATTAACCCGAGTGAGTAAATGGCGAAAGCTACTGGGGATGTTGTGTGGCTTGAGTGGTCCGTGGGTATTGCATGTATATTTGGTTGAAAATAGAAAACTGTTCAGTTGAGATGACTAGGTTTTAGTTAGTCCCTCCCACTTTCGTTTGAAAAACGAGTGTGAAATAACCAATTGAGAATTCACATCGGTTTTTCAGAAATCCACGTCTTGGTGCAAACGGATTTTGTGTCTGGTGGTGTGTGTTAAGAGCCGGTGGGTGAAACTCTTGTCTTTCTCCAAATGTACGAAACAAGAGTTGATATAAGATGGATAAAAACTTATTGAACATGGAAGTTACTACAAGGTGGGAGAGAAATTTGTTGATATTAGTATTTTTAAAGGGATTAACCAATATATTTTATGTATTTTTCTTATCTTCAGGGCATAAATTTTTGTCCCTAACTTTAACTTTGGATGGCTGGCTTGTTAAAGAGCTATTGCGTTCCCTTTTGTAATTTTTTTTCTGTGGATAGTTGATTTTTAATGATTGACTTCAAAAAATTAACCAGCTTATTACAATACTTACTAGAAATAGTACTGAAGAAGTTAGAACAATACAGAAAAATTCAAGACCAAAATGTAAATATAGCAGTTAAAAACAAGAACTGTAATGTTGCCTAGTTTTATTTTCTTGCCTAATAGTAAAAATACAAAAGCTCATTCCACTTTTAGAAAAAAATAGATTTGTAGTAACAAATATGTATTGGTTATCTTTGTTTCAAACCCTGAGTATTCAGCAAGATTAGGAAACACATTCTTTTGTATTAAGATGCTATTAAAATACACTTAGAGCCAAAGTCTGTCTCTGCATTTATTTTTATTAAGCTTCCATGAAGCATTTGAGGTGAGCATAAGTATTACAAGTGGAAAATAAAGTACAATCAAGAGTAAAGGGAAGCAGGTTAAAATGGACTTGGACAGATGCTATGCAAATTAAAATTGCCTCCTGGGAGCCACAATAAAAAGGGATGAATAGTCACACAATTCAATGAGGATAAAGGCGGAAACCTACCAGCTCCTTAGAAAAGCTTTTCTTGGCATTTATTTCTGAGGAAAATGTCTTGTGTTACGGAAGATGCAGAGGGGATTGAAGAACAGCAGTGGGAGAGCATCCGTGTGCGCATCCTAGTAGTCCATGCAGTAGTACATTTCCTAGCTGTAGTTGCAATTTACCTTGCCCTAAGTGTTGTGAGAAGCCCTTGTTGGATGCTGAGACCTTATGGTCATACATGCTGCTGTTTGATGGTTTGGGGCTTATTCAGGGATGAGTCTAGACTTTTTAGAGGGATAGATGGACCTAATGTTCTTCAAGTACCCTGTATTTCTATGTCAGGAGTTTTTGATAGAAGTTTGGCAGCAGATACAGGTTATATCAAGAGGGAAGGCTTATTCTGTGCTGCTTACTGGGGTTACAGGATAGGGTTGCGATTTTTTAGTGAAAATTTAAAAAACCGAATGGCTGCCATCTCTATAGGATATAGGATCTGTAGGTCTGCCTACAGAAAGCTAAAGTTTATCCTTTAAAATATCCATTCTCGGGGCGCCTGGGTGGCTCAGTCGGTTAAGCGTCCGACTTTGGCTCAGGTCATGATCTCGTGGTCCGTGAGTTCGAGCCCCGCATCGGGCTCTGTGCTGACTGCTTAGAGCCTGGAGCCTGTTTCCGATTCTGTGTCTCCCTCTCTCTCTGCCCCTCCCCTGTTCATGCTCTGTCTCTCTCTGTCTCAAAAATAAATAAACATTAAAACACACACACACACACACACACACACAATATCCATTCTCCGTTCACACTAGGTTGTGAACCAGTAATGATAAATTGTCTTGGTGGTTTGAGCCTGATTTCCCACCCCCCCCCCCCCTGCAACACAGCTTTATGAGAAATAATTCACATATCCTACACAGTTCACCTATTTAAAGTGCACAGTGTGTGGAATCATTTTCATCATCCCCTCCCCCAGAAACCCATTAGCAGTTACTCCCCCTTCTCATGATACCCCCCAGCATAGTTTTTTTTTTTTTTGTTTTTTGAAGCAAGATATTCTGTTTCACTGAGTGACTGTTACAAAGTGGCTATCTACCAGGTCACGATCTCGTGGTCCGTGAGTTCGAGCCCCGCGTCGGGCTCTGGGCTGATGGCTCAGAGCCTGGAGCCTGTTTCTGATTCTGTGTCTCCCTCTCTCTCTGCCCCTCCCCCGTTCATGCTCTGTCTCTCTCTGTCCCAAAGATAAATAAACGTTGAAAAAAAAAAAATTAAAAAAAAAAAAAAACAAAGTGGCTATCTATTTTTTGAGCCACACAGTTAGCTTATTTATAGAGATAAATAAAATACCCATTCAGAGAATCATAACATTGAAAGTTAGTAGCACACTGGTTGTTGAAACCCAAGGTGAGTAGATGTGAGTAAAGCAAACGTACTGATTTCAATGAAGAAGTTTTGATTTTGACAGAAGGGTACAGTCAAATCTTGGCAGTGTCTGACACCCCACTGAACAAAGTTTCTTACACTTTTGCTGATCACTAGCCCAATCTCTTTGGGTTTGCAACCAGAAAAAAATTTTACACTTTAGACAAGAGCTGGCTGGAAATCAGTACTTAGGGCCAGGTAGCATTAGGTAACTCTGTCATTTCTCTGGTATTAAGTTCTTAGAGTTATCTGGAAAGGCAAAACCAGAAGCCTCTAGAAAGTAATAAGCCTATGATCTCCTTCTGGGGCCATTTGAGTGGAGTGTCTTACAAGGTAAGAAGAAAAACTCTCTGACAGGTACCCAAAGTTTGGATACTTTCACACAGGAGGTCCTGCCCTATCTGCTTCCTGACCTGCACAGCCCAACCCTGGCTCCACGCTGACTATATCCTAGGACAGGGGAGAGAAGGGATAGAAAAGTTGGAGGGACAAAAGAATACTTAGAAAGGGAGAAGAAAACACTTCATTTTGCTCCTTTTATTCAACCATCCTGTATTAGTTTGGAATGCCTTAAGACAAGATCATTAGGTCTTCTGGATAAAAGGAAGTGGCCATTAATGGGTGGTTGAGTGCTTTCTCTGTGCAGGTGTTTTTATATTCGTTCTCATTTGATGCTCAGGCTAAACCTTCCAGGGAGTATTTCAATCCCATATTTATAGAGGAGGAAGCTGAGAGTTCACTGGGTTAGTCATAGTAGGGACAAAAAGACCATAATGAACTTTACTAAAGTTTAGCATGCCTGCCTTCTGTCTCCCTTTCTTTTTGTTTCCCTCCTTTTCTTTCTTTTCTTTTCATTTCTTTTTTCTTCTCCTTTTATCTTTCTTTTCTTTTTCTCTTTCTTCCTTTCTTTCTTTCTTTCTTTCTTTCTTTCTTTCTTTCTTTCTTTCTTTCTTTCTCCTCTCTCTGTCTCACCTGGTAATTTGTTTCACAGTTTACTTACATGTTTACAGAGCAGCTCACCGTAAGTCATGTGGGGGCATAAATTGTTAAGGAGTAGGGAGGCCGGATCTAATTAGGGTCTGATAAATGTCATTCCTTAATTTTCTACCTTTGATGAAAGCACTTCATCTCTCTGGACCACAGTTTCTTCATGGGACCAGAGAACATGTGGATTGGGATGGGAGGGATCTATATTTTATTTAAGGAGTCTAGAAGTGGAATGTGGGGTCAGCTGACATTGCCAGAGTGGTAGTGCAGAGTATCAGGCATCCTGAGGACATTTCATATTCCTATGTGGCCCATCACTGGGAATGCTAAAGGTATTCCCATTATTATCCTATTATTTTTAAATAATGTTCAAGCTATGTTTTACAACATAAGTGTCCTGCCAGTGGAATCATTACTCAGTAAAAGTCTAAAGACCTAGTATCTGGTACGTCAATACTAGCTCATAGCCTCTTATAAAAAAAATTTTTTTAAGTTTATTTATTTTGAGAGAGAGAGGGAGAAAGAGAGAATCCCAAGCTGGCTCTGCACTGTCAGCACAGAGCCTGACACGGGGCTCAAACTCACAGCTGTGATATCATGACCTGAGCCGTAACCAAGAGCCAAACCAAGTTAAGTTTGACACTTAACCTACTGAGCCACGTAGTCACCCCAGCATAGCTTCTTCTGTAAAACGGGAATAACTGCCCAATTTGTGAGGGTCAAATGATCCTTATAAAGCTTACTATTATTTGGAAACTGTTAAACACTGTCTATATCTGTCTCTCTTTCTATATAAACAATATCTTCAAGATGCAATTTCAGTATGCAATCAATATAAACTTACTGAGATATTTTACGTTCTTTTTGTCATATTAAATCTTTGAAATCTGGTGGGTATCCTACATGTACAGCACATCTCAATTCTGACTATGCACATTTCAAGTATTTAGTAGCCACATGTGGCTAGTGGCTGCCATATTGGGTAGCACAAGTCTGCAGCGTTAATTAATACATTGGTAGAAGCTGGTTTGGGTGATGTCTTTTCTATTCTGAAAATATTGCTTTTAGTAACTAATAACTTGTTCCTAATACCTACCTGTTACTAATAAAAACAGAAGGAATAAAACTGCAGGAAATGCAAGAATCCAGGAAATAATACTTGTCCATTATGTTAGTGCATACGTACTCTGTGCAAGGAAGTCTAGAGACTGGAGTCTTGGTTCTGCAAACCTACCACCTGACTTTGATTTATAACCTTTCTGATCCCTTTATCCTGTTCCATCATATGGGGATACTGTATGTCTTCCCAGTGTACCTCATAATAGTTACCTCAAATAAAACGTGTACTTCAGAAATCATAAAGCAGTAGGCTAATTATAGTTAAAAATCTAATGATATCAATTCACTCATACCTAAATCTAATAGTACTATTGATATCATGCCAAATCACTCACCACTTCCATATCAAATCTAAGTTAGGAGTAGAATCCATTTGACACACGCAGCATTGATTTATGCGGATATTACCAGCAACCTAGGGCCAGTTGACCCACTCCAGTTGCTACAGTATAGATCTGGTCTTGCTACTTAGCTGTTCCCTGGAGCTACGGACCACTCATTGTGTTCTGACCTCAGATGTAGATACATATCTCTCCACCCCACCCCACCCCCAGGGAGATATATTCCTTCTTACCTGGTAGAATGCTACCCTATCCCAGAGGCAAATTGAAGTGGTTTGAATTTTTCCACAAAAGGCAAATTGCTATGCTTCTCTCCCTCCACAATTTCCACCTAAATAAGGAAGAGGCACAAATCACTTCTGGAGAATAGTTTAGAAAAGGTAAGTTTCCTGCTCTTACTTCCCTTCTCAGTGCGATAGAGATAGCCCTTAAAGCTTGGTTTTTAGGTGGATCTTATTACTTTCATATCATGAATTTCAGCTAATCATAATTATGACAGGGTAACAAGAAAAAGATGTTATTGATGTGTTATCCTTTATAAAACAATGCTTTTGAGAATGCATTGAAAAGCTGTGATTGGGTTTGCATAGCTCTTGATGAGGTTTTCAAGAACAAAGATGGCCTTTTAAGCCTGACATCATGCTTCCATTATAAACATTGAAAAAATTGGGGGTTATTTCATTATTGATTTTAATTTGTTGTTTTGAAATAATTTTTAGGCTTACTGAAAAGTTGCAAAAAAAATATGGCACAGAGAGTTTCTGTAACATCTTGTATAACTATAGTAAAATTGTCAAAACTGATAGATTAACATTGGGACAATACTGTAATACTGTTAACCAAACTATAGACTTATTTGGATTTCACTGGCTTTTCATTATCCTTTTTCCATTCAGGATCCAGCTCCAGGAACTTGTGAAGAGTACTGGTCAGATATTTTATAGAATGCTCCTCAGTTAGTACTTGATGTTTTCTCATGATTAGATTGAGGTTATGCATTTTGGGGAAAAAAATACCAGAAGGAATCTCAGTACATTTTGTCAGAGGTACATGACATCTTATTGCTGACGTAAACCTTGGTTAAGGTGCTGTTCGCCAGGTCCCCAGTGGAAAGTTATTTTTCTCTTTGTAATTATTAGGTATCTTGGGAGAGAAACCTGGACTATGCAAATACCCAGTTTCTCCTTAGACTTAAATTTGGACTATGCAAATATCTCCTTTCTCTTTAAACTTTGTTCACTAATTTTAACATCCATTGGTGGAACTTGATGTACATTGTACTATGTTGTTCTAATAGTGATTTAAAATTTTTTTCTCCTTCTAAGTTTACTAATTCTTCTTACCCATTTAGTTACTCAACTATTTGTATCAGTAAAAATTCATGGATATTTGTTATTTTATGGGTTATAATTCAATATTGTCATTATTTAATTTGCTGCTCAACCTGTTCCAGCCTTGGCCACTAGAACTTTCTTTCAGGTTGGCCTATGTGCCCTTTTGACATACCACCATTCCCCCTGCCTCCTTGCCCCAACTTTAAAGCTTTATCCTTACTTTTTTTTTTTTTTTAAATGTTTATTTGTTTTTGAGAGAGAGAGAGAGAGGAAGAGAAGGGAAGAGAAGGGGCAGAGAGAGAGGGAGACAGAAGATCTGAAGTGGGCTCCAAACTGACAGCAGAGAGCCCAATGTGGGGCTCGAACTCACAAACCGCAAGATCATGCCCTGAACTGAAGTCAGACGCTTAACTGACTGAGTCACCCAGGCACCCCATCCTTACTTTCTGATACTACAGAATGCTGCAGGCTCAATTTGTATTTTCCATGTCTCAACCCTGGAATCAACCATTTCTCCGAGACATGGGTTCCTTTTTTGGAGAATGTTATTAGAAACCACCATCTGGGCACTAGCTATGTTATTGGGGTCACTCTGGGCTTTTTAAGTTTAATAGATTTGTGACCTAGAAGTGCATGTTTACAAAAAGAATAATACCTTCAACTTCAAACATTATAGAAGACCTCACTGTAGTTGCCAGCTTGGGTTTAGTCTCATGGGAAGTACATACAATTTTTAGGGTTCAGAGTTTTTTAAAAGTTCCCAGTTTTTCTCAAATGATGACCTGTAAGTGCTTAGAAAACAAACACAGTGAACATGTGAACTTTGATTTATTAGGCTCTGGTAAGAAAGCAGGATTTTTGTTTGTTTATTTTGTTTGTTTTGTTTTTTTAGCTCTGTAGCTTAAAGATATGCATAGGTCATATCTTTGTGATGTGCAAATGTCTTTAAAGAAATTATGAAGAGAGTAGAGGGTTAACTTTCAGTGGGATCAGAGGGAGTCCTAGGGGTGTTGTCCTGTGATAAGTAGAGGCAGTGCGCCAGAAAGATAGGAGATGGATAAAAGACGAGAAAGATAGGTGGATGTGAAGACAATGCCAGTGTTGGGAGCATGCAGGACTAAGATAGTAGGAAGGACAAGATCATTAGGGGAGAGAAGGTCAAGGGGCTAAAAATTCACTGTAGCTGCCAAGATCCTAAACTTTACAATAGTGTATGACAGGGTCAATGCATAAATGCCTCTTGGAAAACAGTTTATATTTGGATGCTCAGTCAAATGTGGGTCTGTAGCGTTTTGTTAAAAAATAAAAGAATAATACATTATTGCATGATGAAGACCCCAAGACACTGGGGGTGGGGGGTTGTCATCCACAAGTCTTATTTATGGTTCTCAGGTTTTTTTTAAAGATTTTATTTTTAAATAATCTCTATACCCAATGTGGGGCTCAAACCCATAACTCCGAGATCCAGAGTCCTGTGCTCTACCAGCTGACCCAGCCAGGTGCTCCTGGCTCTGTTTTTAACCAAATGTAGCTATCTCTCTCTCAGATATCTCACAGGCATCTAAAATTTAACTGCATTGGAACAGAGTCTTTGAGGTTTTTTTTAATTTTTTTTTTTTTTTATTTCTTAATATTTATTTATTTTTGAGAGAGAGAGACAGAGTGTGAGTGGCGGAGGGGCAGAGAGAGAGGGAGACACAGAATCTGAAGCAGGCTCCAGGCTGTGAGCGGCCAGCACGGAGCCTGATGTGGGGCTCACACCCACAAACCACGAGATCATGACCTGAGCCCAAGTTGGACACTTAACTGACTGAGCCACCCAGGAGCCCCGAGTCTTTGAGTTTTTGATGTCCCCTCTGTCATTACCCAGCTCATCTCCTTGTCCAAGTATGTTTTACCTAGTTTCTGCACTAGCCACCTAATGGCCCTTGCTGCTGCATTTGCCACACAGTGCTGCCAGAGTGGTCATTTAAAAACATAGTTAAGATCTGTAGTCCTGCTTCTAAGGCCTCAGTGGGGTCTAATTGGTTGTACAGACCTTCCATGATGGGGTCTCTTCCTCTCTGGCTGATCTTGTCCTTCATGCCATGTTTCCCAGATCACTCTGCTGTGATGCTGTGGGGGCCTAGAGTGCCAGACTGGGATTGTTTCCTTGTCCTGAAGACTTCAGCGATCTGATTCTAACTCTGTTACTGAGTAGCCTTTGGACCTGAATATAGTGTCAACATTGGATGGTTCAAAGTGGATGTGTCAAATCAGATAACATTAAAATCCATTGATTGATACTTTAGAAATGCAAGGGATAATTTATGGAAGTTAAAATTCAGATTTTAAGTTCCCTTTCTAACAGTGCTCAATACTCTGCTAGCTTCTGCTTTCTGTCCATTCATAAGTTTTGTAATGATCACCTGACAGTGACTTGAGACTCCTAACTCCTTGTCAGGATTTAATCTCTTGGCATTATAGTAAATGTTTGCAGGAGGTATGTGCTTAGATAGCATGTCCTTATGCCTATGAGGCAGAGTTGAAAACTCTCCATTTACTAGTATTATCCCTAGGAAAAAATGTAAGAGGACGGCACTGAATTCTTGACCTGAGGCTACTCTGGCTTCTCCCAGCATGAGCAATAGTTATGACTGTGGACAGGTGTCTGGCTGAGAACTTTAGAATTAACTTGTGTGCTTTTCTTATCTATGTGCAGTTTCCATTGTGCTATGCATTCCGCTTATAGTAGACTATCAGATTATGAGTGTAGTGAAGAGTAAAATAGAGAAGAATGGTATTTTAAATGCAGGTTATCATTCTTATAATAGATATGCCAGCATCTATGGCAGGAGACTGTTTAAACTTTTTAAAAAAGTAAAAATGTGGCTTCACTAGTTGGAAAACCGTAAGAAGAGTGTAAAGATGACATAGGTAAACCGCCAGAAAAGGGACAGCTGAAAAGTGGAAAAGAATCTCATTAAAGCCCCTGTGTGAAAGAGCTTTTCTACCTGGCTAAGGGACATAAACAAGCCAGATAACAGAGTAGGCTGGGTTCAGGTGAATTTTTAAGCCATTTGGATACTTCTTTTATTTTTATTATATTGTTATACCCATTATCAACAGTGTATTTATAATTCAATTCATATTTTGTGTATCTGGTTGTAAATTTTATATCATCTAATTTCACACTTAATATAAATCCATTTGATTTGAATATGGTGATGTGTGTGTATGTGCTGTGTGCACACTTTAGTTCTATGGGCCTTGGGAAACTGACTTTACAAATATCATATATAGACATAAATGTGTAAGGCTTATTTTTTTGCACAGTAATATATACATGCCTCTTGTTTATTAAATCACTGGTTTCAATGTTACGTTAAGGTATTTGCAGACGAATTTCAGAACAGAATTAAAATATTGTTAAAATTGCAGCTTAATAAATGTTTTTGCAGTGGGTCTAGGACACAGAAAGGGATAAGAACCCAATTAGGACCAGCAGATGCTCTGGAAGAAAGGAAGCAGCAGCAAGTTGGGAAGATGATTTTTGTGATAAGGAAATCTAGAGGTGATTTAGGTTGTTTTTTGTATATAAAAGAAGATAAGGCTAATTCACTGGTAGCAACACATATGCTCAGAAAGCTTCTGAACATAGGGAAATATTAATGTTTACTTGGAAGCAGTTTCTTTTGGTGACCCATCTAAACTCAGTATATGATATTAACTGGAGACCCAGCACTTTGAAGTTAATATGGTACTGAGGTTGTTGTATTTTCTTTATTTTATGATCATTACTATATATTTTTTGTTTCATCTTGGAGTAATGCATTGTTCCAAATGGTGTTAGAAATAAAGTTTGTTGTTTTGTGTGTGTGTGTGTGATGTGCTTGAGCTGGATGGTATGCCTAGGTTATACCTGTCTAATCTCTTGATTTGTGACTCAGGAGAATTTCTGAAGCCAAGCCGTCTCTCTGAGGAAGATTGTTGGAATCCTAATGAGGAACTGAGCAGCTTCTAGACAGTGTGAATCACAAACTTAATCCTATCACAATGAAGGCGCTCTGTATGCACACCCTTCTAAAATGTGATTGTATTGATAAGTTTTAACCATCTGCCTTGTATGGGCATAGATGATCTTTCTTGGGCACTTTAGTTCCAGTTGGTGCCTTTTATTAGTAGAAAAATCTCAAAAGATCTCTTACAAATTTCCATCTTGAGCCAATGTCCTATTTAGATTTGGTATGTTATTTGATTGTCTTAATGAGTCTTAGGAAAGGATTAGCGGCTTCCTCAGTGCTAAACATTAAATGAGGACGACTGTAGAAGTGATTGCTGGCATTAGAACTGGCATATTTTGGCTTCTGAAGACATGGGGAGATAGCTTAAGAAGTTTATAAAGTCAAGATGTAAAGTTTATAGATTACTTGTACCTTATACCTTTGCTTTCACTGCTTTAAGAGAATAGGATTTTGGCTAATTATTACCATTCATTGTGTTCATAGATTAAAACTAAGCTATTTACCTTTAATTTCCTGAGTGTCAGTCTTTAGGTGTTTTCCTACTTTACCAGTTACCAAAATTGAATGGAGTGTTATAAATGTGATGACAGTAGAGCAGATTCTGGGTGCAGAAACAATTACTCAGCTATTCCTTTGTGTTTTAGCTGCTTTACTATGATATGCCCAGGTTGGTTTTCTTTTATTTATCCTGCTTTGATGTTCCTCGAGCTTCTTCAGTTTGTGGCTTGAGAACCTCATCAGTTTTAGAAAATACATGGTTAGTATTTCTTAAAATGTTGATTCTACTACAGTTTTTCCACTTTGAGGTCTCTAGTTACATGTATGCCAGACCTTTTTCATCATATACCATATATTTCTTAGACTCTTTTGTGTAGGTTTCATCTTTTTCAGTCTGGAGGACCCCCCCACACACACACACCATATTGATAATTTTCATCCATGTTTCAAACTAGATGTTTGCTGCATATGAGTCTACCAATTCCACTAATTCTCTTTTCTAATCTGTGTCTAAACTGTTATTAAACTCATCTATTAATTTTTTTGTTTTTCGATATAGATTCTGGTTCTTTGGTGATAATATCTTTTTATTCATTTTCTTAAACATATTACTCAGTTATTTTAATGTCACCATCTGATGATTCTAGTCTGCATTACCTGTGGGTCTATTTCTATTTTCTTGTTGTTAGAACATTAGGTTCTGTTTACTGGCATGTCTGGTAATTTTTTATTGAAAATTTGGATGATGATGTCTTTCAGAGCGGATTTAACTTTCTCCTTGCAGACAAATCAAGTATGAATGGATCAGGAGAAGTTGGTCTATTTCTGGGTTGCCTGTATTCCTGCGGCATAGCCTTCCTGGGACCTGAAAAGCTTGGGGATTCCAGCTGATAACTTGCAACTCCAAAGTTTACCTTCTTAGCCCTGGGAGCTATTAATACAAAATGAACAAACCTTTTTAAAAATTTCAGAGAGTCTTCATTTGGCTTTGGAATCAGGGTAATGCTGGCCTCATAGAATGAGTTTGGAAGTTTTCCTCCATTTATATTTTTTGGACTAGTTTGAGAAGAATAGGTATTGATTCTTTTTTAAATGCTTGGTAGAATTCCTCTGTGAAGTCATCTGACCCTGGACTTTTGTTTGTTAGAAGATTTTTGATTACTGATACAATTTCTGTGCTGGTTATCGGTCTGTTCAAATATTTCTATTTCTTCCTGTTTCAGTTTTGATAGTTTATATGTTTCTAGGAATTTACCCATTTCTTCCAGATTGCCCAATTTGTTGGCATATAATTTTTATAATATTTTCTTATAATTGTTTGTATTTCTGTGGTATTGGTTGTGATTTCTCTCTCATTCATGATTTTATTTATTTGGATCATTTCTCTTCTTTTTGATATGCGTTTATCAATTTTATTAGTTTTTTCAAAGAATCAGCTCCTGGTTTCATTGAACTGTTCTACTGTTTTTTGTTTGTTCGTTTTTGGTTTCTAAATATCACTTATGCTCTAATCTTTATTTTTTCCCTTATTCTGCTGGTTTTGGGCTTCATTTGTTGTTCTTTTCTAGCTTTAGATGTAAGGTCAGGTTGTTTGAGATTTTTCTTACTTTGTGAGGTAGGCTTGTATTGCTATGTACTTCCCTCTAATGACCTCCTTTGCTGCATTCCAAAAGTTTTGGACCATTGTGTTTTCATTTTCATTTGTTTCCATGCATTTTAAAAAAATTTCTTCTTTAATTTCCTGGCTAACCCATTCATTATTTAGTAGGATGTTGTTAACCTGTATGTGTTTGTGGTCTTTCCAAAATTTTTCACGTGGTTGACTTCAAGTTTCATGGCGTTATGGTTAGAAAATATCTATGGTATGATCTCAATCTTTTTGTTGAGGCCTGATTTGGAAGTTAATATATGATCTATTCTGGAGAATGTCCCATGCGCTTTTGAAAAGAATGTGTATTCTGCTGCTTTAGGAGGGAATGTTCTAAATATATCTGTTAAGTCCATCTGGTCTGGTGTGTCATTCAAAGCCATTGTTTCCTTGTTGATTTTCTGCTTAGATGATCCATTGCTGTAAGTCGGGTGTGAAAGTCCCCTACTATTATTGTATTATAATCAGTGAATTCCTTTATGTTTGTTATTAATTGTTTTATATATTTGGGTTCTTTCAAGATGGGGGCATAAATATTTATCATTGTTAGATTTTCTTGGATTGTCCCCTTTATTATGATATAATGCCCTTTTTCATCTCTCGTGACAGTCTTTAGTTTAAAATCTAATTTGTCCACTAAAAGAGAGAACTACAGGCCAATATCCCTGATTAACATGGATGCAAAAATTCTCAACAAAATACTAGCAAATTGAATCTGACAGTACATTAAAAGAATCATTCACCACAATCAAGTGGGATTTATTCCTGGGTTGCAAAGGTGGTTCAATTTTTGCAAATAAATCACTGGATACACCACATTAATAAAAGAAAGGATAAGAACCATATGATCCTCTCAAATGATGCAGAAAAGGCATCTGATACAGTACAGCATCCATTCTTGATAAAAACCCTCAGCAAAGTAGGGATAGAGGGAACATACCTCAACATCATAAAGGCCATATACAAAAAACCCACAGCTAATATCATACTCAATGGAAAAATACTGAGAGCTTTTCCTCTAAGGTCAGGAACAAGACAGGGATGTCCACTCTCACCACTGTTATTTAGTCCTGGAAGTCCTAGTCTCATCAATCAGGCAACAAAAAGATATAACAGGCATCCAGATTGATAAGGAAGAAGTACAACTGTCACTATTTGCAGATGGCATGACACTATATAGAAAATCCAGAAGATTCTGATAAAAATTTGCCAGAACTGATACACAAATTCAATAAAGTCACAGGATACAAAATCAACATACAGAAATGGAATGGAAGCAGGCAGCAGAAACCTGATGGGTTTTTCTGCTTTATAGTTAACATGTCTCTGGTGATCCTTTTGAGTGGCCCATAGAGCAAAGGCACTAATATTGTCTATATATATATATATATATATATATATATATATGGCAATTTTTCTAAAGTTTATCGTAAGTTGTTCAGCTTCAGTTTGCAGGACTTTAGGAAGAAGGGCAGTTTTAGTTCTTAATGATTTTAAGGTAAAAGAATGGGAGAAGATAGGAAACCTTAGTTTGGAGAGATAGCTCCAAATAGCCAGATAGTCAAAAAAACCAGAATTCAGGATCCAGCCCAGTTTTATAGGCAAACAGCAAACTCTCAAAGATAATTAATCAGAACTAGAATCGAACATCCATAAAGGTGTGTTTTTGAAATATAACCTTTCTCTCTAAAGTCACCTTCATTCCTGTCAAAAATAGCCCAATAAAGACTAATTTGTTTGTAAAATAAGTCCAGTTTTAACAAACTTGGCCTAATTATTTACCTAAGTATTTACATAGGTATTTATAGCAGGAATAGTAATTGAATATATAGATTCTTTTAAACCTGTTTTGTTGGAACTTTTGTAATGAATTTCAGTTTGAACCTTTAACATTTTTTAAGGCCAAGAGTGAAACCAAATACTTGCCATAAGATTCTACTATAATACCTATAGATTTGGGTGAATTCCTGTCTTCTTGAGGTCCCCCACATTTCCTGAGGTTCGTGCTTCTGTCAGGAAGTGATATTCTTTACTCGCCTGGTAAAGCTGCTGGGAACTCTGTAAGCACGGTATCAGGCCAACACCTCCTAGGGGCTTTATTGGCTCCATAAAGTCAATTTCAGTTCCTTAAAGCTGTCTGGTCATATCTGAGTCTACACGTGTGTCTCTCAAATATGACATTCCAGTCAGAGCCTTGGTAATATAACCAGTGTTTCCAATGGTGTCCTGTAACAAGGAGAACAGATTCTTATTGTACTTTTGCAAATAATTATAATTGCCATGAAAGCAAGAATAATTATTGAGAGTTTCTAAATTCTGGAGGGTTCAGGTAGGGAGAAAAGATAAATGTTTTTATGTGTTCACAAAGGACTATTTTATCATATTTTTGTAAATCATAGATATTTTAAGAGAAGAAGTTTCCTTAAATCTGGAAGAGCAGAGAACCAGCAGTTTTAAACTAGAGTTGTAAAAACTATAATCATTTTTTCTTAATTCACTTAGTCCCATGTTATTAATTTCTGTTTTGTTTGAGTGCAGTTTTTTTGGTTAGTCCTGGAAATTCTTAGTTTAGTTTTGTGATCTTAAGGGTATCAGAAAACTGTATTTGTCAAAAGTCCTTTTCGTGAATCTCCTTGAAGATGAAACAAATTTTGTAAGAGCATCAGACAATAACTATAAATGACAAAAGACTCAAAGATGGAGATGGTTAAAGATCTGATGAAAGTTCATTATAATACAGTTGACAAGGAAATTCAGTTATTTCTGTGACACATAACAGTTTAATGTTTCAATAATTGGAATTTGAAGTGTTGACATTATACCAGGACATATTAAAACTTTAGGAATTTTCTATAATGTCTGGAACAGTTATATAGCATTTACCCACATAATACAATCTAAGAAGGTTTATCATTATTTGTTTGACAGTGCTTCCCATGTAACTTAACATCCAAATAAACAAGGCCAAAGTTTTTGTGAAAACCTTTATTTAGAATTTAAAGTTTTGGGAAGTTTGTTAAAAATATCAAAAAGTTAGAAAGCACATGCCTAAATAGGATTACAGATCATTACAAAACTTAAGTTTTAAGTTTTAACCAAAATGGCACTAAGAGATTCTATAGAAGGTTATATAATTCTTAGCAAAACTCAGCTCCTTTAATATTGACAAGTTTTAGTTTTCTTAGGTAATTAGAGACCTGATAAAAACAAATATAGAAACCCTTGTTTTTCTAAGCAGATAAAGAAAAAAAATGTTGTAATTTCTTATCAAGAGCAGATCAATAATCTAAGTAAGTCTTATCTTTTTAACAGAAAAACCAAATTTTAATTTTATACTGGTGTACTTTTTTTCATTTTAGGTTTTTATTTCAATTCCAGTTAGCTAAGCATCTAGTATTATATTAGTTTCAAGTATACAGTGTAGTGATTCAACAATTCCATACATCACCCACTGCTCATCACAAGTGCCCATCACCTATTTAATCCATCCTCCCTAGCCTTCTCTCCTGTGGTCAATATCAGTTTGTTCTCTCTGGTGAAGAGTCTGTTTCTTGATTTGTCTCTCTCTTTTTCCCCGTTGCTCATTTGTTTGGTTTCTTAAATTCCACATATGAGTGAAAACCTATGGTATTTGTCTTTTTCGGACTTATTTTGCTTAGCATGAAACTCTCTAGTTTCATCCATGTCATTGCAAATGGTAAGATTTCATTCTTTTTATGGCTGAATAATATTCCAGTGTGCGTGTGCATGTGTGTATGTGTGTGTGTATATATATATATGTATATATAACATCTTTATCCATTCACCAATTAATGGATACTTGTAAATAGCATTGTTTTTTAAATTTCTCTTTCTGTTGCTTAATTATTGGTGTATAGAAATGCAACAGATTTCTGCACATTGGTTTTGTTTCCTGATTTTACTGAATTCATGTACTACTTCTAGCAGTTTTTTGGTAGAGTCTTTTGTTTTTCTATATACAGCATCATGTCATCTGACAATAGTAAAAGTTTAACTTCTTCCTTACAGATTTGGATGCCTTTTATTTCTTTTTGTTGTCTGCTGTTGTGGCAAGGATTTCCAGTACTATGTTGAAAAAAAAGTGGTGAGAGTTGGACATCCTTGTCTTGTTATTGATCATAGGGGAAAAGGTCTCAGTTTTTCTCCATTGAGTATGTTAGCTGTGGGTTTTTTGTATATTGCCTTTACGATGTTGAGGAATGTTCCCACTATCCCTATACTTTGTTGGGAGTTTTTCTCATGAATGGCTGTTGTACTTTGCCAAATGCTTTTTCTGTGCCTATTAAAATGATTATACGGTTCTTATCTTTTCTTTTATTGATGTGATGTATCATGTTGATTGATCTGCAAATAGTGAACCACCAGGAATAAATCCCACTTGATCGTGGGAATGATTTTTTTAATGTATTGTTGAATTTGGTTTGATAGTATTTTGTTGAATATTTTTGCGTCTATGTTCATCAGGGAAATTGTCCTGTAGTTCTCTTTTTTGTGTGGTGCCTTTATCTGGTTTTGGTATCAGGGTCATGCTGGCCTCATAGAATGAATTTGGAAGTTTTCTTTCCTTTTCTATTTTTTGGAATAGTTTGAGAAGAATAGGTATTAACTCTTCTTTGAATGTTTGGTAGTATTTGCCTGTGAAGCCTGATCTGGGACTTTTGTTTGTTGGGAGATTTTTGATTACTGATGCAGTTTCTTTGCTGGTTATCAGGTCTGTTCAAATTTTCTATTTCTTCCTGTTCCATTTTGGTAGTTTATGCATTTCTAGGAATTTATCCATTTCTTCTAGGTAGTCCAATTTGTTGGCATATAATTTTTCATAATGTTCTCTTATAATTGTATTTATGTGGTGTTGGTTGTTATTTCTCCTCTCTCATTTGTGATTTTATTAATTTGAGTCCTTTCTCTTTTTTTGTTGATAAGTGTGGCTAGAGGTTTACTAATTTTATTATTTTTTTTAAAGAATCAGCTCATTCTATTGTTTTTTTAGTTTCTATATCATTTCTGTCTGCTCTAATCTTTATTATGTTCTTCCTTCTGCTGCTTTTAGGTTTTGTTTGTTGTTCATTTTCTATACAAGTTTACTTTTAAACTTGTTTACTCTGATCATAGTCATTCCTGACCATGCATCAAATTCTTTTCCCCTTCACAGACCTTCTACAACTTTCCTTTTCTTTTAGACTTTGTCGTAAGCTTTCCCTCTGTAAAACAATCAGTCTTATTTTAGGACAAAATTATTTTTTTTCTCTCAACAAAAATGTATTCTCATTCCTTATATCTTTCTTGCACATCTTCTACTTTCCTACATACAGAGTTGCTTTCTTTGTCATTTCCAGCAGTCTCCATTACATTTAGCAGAATTTTCACTCTTAGAAACCTTAGTCTTCAGTGAAAACTAAGTAGTTAGGATTTTGAACTGTTACACTAGAATTCTTTACATTGGCAAATTTATGAACACATTTCATAGTTTTTGGAAACGTGTTTTTTTCATAGTATAATTTTCAATAAAGGATAAAATCGTTTAGCAGCAGATCTAAGTATTTTTAGTTTCTCGGTAATAATACAAAAGCAGAAAAGCCTTGTTTAGTAATAAATGTTTCTGGATTTTATCTTATTTGGAAAATTAGATACCCAATGAATTCAGCCCAATTTTTCATTTAGCCTAGCAAAAGTTTTAACTTACCAGAGATTTTGAAAGCTATAAACCTTTTTATGTATTTAACCTATTTGCTTTTAACAATTACCCATGAGAACTTCATGAGACAAAATCCAATAGCATTTTAAGTTATTTTTGCTGACAAATTGCAACAGATAGAACACGAATTGAATAAATTCAGGTAGAATAAAAGCTGATTATTATATTTTATATTGATAACTGCAAAAACGTGTCTATTTTAATTAAAGCAGCCACCTTGAGTTAGCTTTAATACCGAATACGTTGCACCTGTGTTCACTTAAAAGTCAATCAGTTTGTTCCTGTTCGCCACTGTCAGTTTTACCTGGGGCTCCTGTGGGGAAGTCTCAAGTGAGTGGTTTAAGTCCAAGGGAGCCCTCGGGCCTCTTCATGCTGATTTGGGAGCTGCTCCAGTTTGGACCTTCATAAGGAGGGGACCCAATGCTTGCGGTGCTTTGTGCTCCTAGACAGTGACTGTAGGATGAGCAGGAGTGGATAGCGCATGAGGCCGTGGTATAGGAGCCGCCTATGTGAGAGACCCGAATGGTGGTACAGTAACAGGACCGGGCGGAGGCGGCAGGAGTGCCGCTGGCAAGGTCAGACGCATAGTCAAAGTTTGGACTAATGTTACTTTATCTCCATCTCCTGTGTTTTCCTCCTGCAAAACCGGCTTTTTTTCTCTGGTTGCTTTTCAGGCTACTGGAGGAGGTGGAGGAGCAGGCAGTGGGTTGGTTGGGCATTGGTCCTGGTGTTTGTGTTTAAGAGGTGTTTTTAGGATTTGCGGTGTCTGCCTGTCTTGCTCCCTTTTTCTTCATTTTTTTGACTATTGAGAAGTGGGTCAGGTGTCTTAAGTCTTTGTCTATCCTTATTTCTTTGGCCCATCACTTGGGTTCCTTGCTGTGAGGCATCTTTATTATGGAGTAATGTAAAAGCCAGAGTGTAGGGAATTTTATTCCAGATCATGTGAACTTGAAAAACATTTGAGTTATGTTTTATCTTTCTGAGTTTTAGAATGCCCAGTTTCTAGAGCTCTTGCTTTTAAACTAATTAAATAGAACTCCTTTACAGATTAATTTTAGCAATACCAACTGGAGGTAGAGAAAATACCTCATCTGTAACACGTATAGACATTTACACAAACAAGGTACACACATAATTAGCCTCTGTTTCAGTAATATTTGTGGAGAGGACATCTAAGACCCAACTTCAAATATCCTCCTTTTATTAAAACAAATCTGATTGCAAGACAGCAAGATAATTTCTGGATCCATTAACTAGTTATTTTCCATTTCCAGTAAGAAATGGTTTTGGTTTTGTCCAAACCAAAATGGTTTTGGTTTTGTCCAAAGATATGAAAAGCTACAGCAACGAACAAACCGAATGAAGCCCAGAGTACCTTTGTGAGCGTTGGGTCCTCCCCCAAAGCCAGGGGTTCACTGATTACACCAAATGGCTTCTTAGTTTCTAGCTGCTTAGTCTTATAGCTGGCTTTCTCTAATAGTGTACACAAGAAAACTAATCCAGACATGTCGAAGAACCCCATTTGGGATTTGAGACTCAGGCTATCCTTAAATTTCCCCATTAGTAAGCACTTGCATGTGTAGGCTCCACATGTATTGTACGTACAGCCTGCCACAGTTTCCTGTGGGTGGTTGTTGGTTTTCCAGCAGTGTTAGGCTTTTGAAGCATGGTTCCCCATTCGTTTTAGTTTCAGTTTTATTTGTAGAATAAGGCTTGACTAAGATATAAGGATATCAAGTGTGGTGGGTTGAGAGGGTGCTGCTTGTGAGAGTTACTTCCAAGGACCGTGATACACCTTCTGATGTCTCTGGATTTCTCTCAGTGAGGTAAAAACCATCGAAGGGGCTGGGAGCACTGGATGATCTGTCTTTATGTCTGTGTCCCTGGACCATCCAATTATTAATTACCTTATTAGATGGAACATTCCTATGGGACCCCTGCAGGTCTTGAGGAATATCCTCTGACACTTCTGTTACAGGCTTTCAGTCATCTGAAAGGATCATTTGGCCAGAAGTAGCAAATGTCCTTGCTGCTTAGAGCTGAGTGATTCAGTCTCTCATATTTCTAACCAGAAAATTTACTCAAGCCTTACACTGAAGGTATAGCAATTAGTATAATGCCAAATTAAAACATCCAGCCCATCAATTCCAACCCCTGTAGGTTATTCCCACCTAGAGATCATTCCTGTAACTCTCAACAGCTTGAATAAAAGTCAGGACCATCAACTCAAATTGAGGAGGTGCAGATATCAGGAGAACTCACCCGATATATCTATGAGGTGCTGGGGGTTCACAGGGGTACCTGTGCTGGTACCCAGCGCCTGAGTTGCTCGGAGGTCTTGCAAGAGTTTCTCTAATATCCTGTCCTTCTATGCCAAGTAACATTGATGCAAAATGAACAAGTCTTTTTAAAATTTTTAAAGAGAAAAGGAAAGACGAGCCCAAGTTAGCACAATAGCCCAGGATACATAATCTTGACAAAGAAGAGAGTGCTTTGGGGAAGGAACATTTGGTGCAGTGTTATACATGTGTTTTTACATGAAGAGTTACACATCATGATGATGAAGGGCATTCCAGAAAGTTACAGACTTTGTTTTATGTTTTCAGCATGTGCAAGGCTGTATGATTTTAATCTTATGGGAACCAAGAGGTTTCTTTTGTTTTTCCTATCTGTATGTTTGATGTTCCTTTTTGGTTGTTTTTTCAATGAAGCAGACATGCAATGTGTGCTCCAGGCAGAGATAGAGCCTATACTTTGAGGTTTTGCCAAGTCATTTTGACCTTGGTGGGAAATGTAAAGTATAGCTTCCCCTGAGAGCCCAGGAGCAGGGTCCACAAATGTTAAAAGTTAAAAATTTTCTTTATCATTGGTTGCTTAAATATTTGCTCAGATTTTTAGCCTCTAGCAGCTTCTTTCTGCCTGTTTTTTTGTTGTTGTTTTTTTTTTTCTGAAATTTTCCCCATGTGTTTGCAATTTGCCTTGAGAGGAAAGGGCACAGAATGCTGGGTTTGCCTTTGCATTCTCTCCTTTCCAGGATTTTGGTTCTGCAAGTCCTGGCTGCTTTGGTTACTCTCATCACACAGAGCTCTTCAAATAGTTGCATGTTACATTTTATCTGCTTTTACAATGTTCTCTTTGGAGGATGCTCGGTTTGGAACAGCTGCTCCATCATAGCCAGAGAGAAAGTTCTTCATGGATAACTTTCATTTTTATTTTTTTTAAATTTAATTAATTAAATTTATTTTTCTTTTAGAGAGAGAGTGCGCGTGAGCAGGGGAGAGGGGCAGGTGGGGTGGGGAGAGAGAGACAGATTGAGAATCCTAAGCAGGCTCTATGCTCAGCATGGAGCCTGATGTGGGGCTCCATCCCACAACCCTGGAATCATAAACTGACCCGAAATCAAGAGTCAGATGCTCAAGAGACTGAGCCACCTGGGTGCCCTGATAACTTTGATTTTTAAAAATTAAAACTGGGATGTCAACTATACTCTAACAAAACAAAACAAAACAGAACAGAACACTAAGTTGATGGTCATTTGACATTTCAAACCTAGTTCACAAGCTGTTAAGTTCATCTTAACTCTTAGTCTAAATCTTTTAATTTTTTTTTTTTTTAACGTTTATTTATTTTTGAGACAGAGAGAGACAGAGCATGAACAGGGGAGGGGCAGAGAGAGAGGGAGACACAGAATCTGAAGCAGGCTCCAGGTTCTGAGCTGTCAGTACAGGAGCCCAATGTGGGGCTCAGACCTACAAACCACGAGATCAAGACCTGGGCCAAAGTTGGGTGCTTAACCGACTGAGCCACATAGGCGCCCCTAAACTCCATTTATAAACTTAATACTCTGTTTTTGTTCTAAATTCTATACCTGCTTCATTATTGGTTTTATTTTATTAATAGTTTTTATACTTAATTCTAAAACTTCCTAGAATTTAAATATGTTCACCCATCATGGAAATGATTATGTCATCTCAAACAGTTTTGGAGCTTCTCTTCTTGGCTGATTGAGGGAGCATAACAGTCAGGGATATAGAGTCTGGAGCAATAAATTCAGAGAAATTTCTCTTGTCCCTGACTGCCTGGATTAACTCCCTTTTTATAATAATAACTATGTCAAGAACCCCAAAATGAAACAACAAAAACAGGTGATGGTAATCATGTGGTCTGCCCCTAATCTTGAGATGTATCGTAATATGATTTTCAAACCAGGCAAGTCTAACTCCCACTTATCTTTTACCTGTTTTATGAGTTTTGATTAATTTTTATTGTCTGTATTTACTTATTAGATGTTTAATTAACAACTAATTGAAGTTTATGCATTTGGAGTTGTGTCTGCCCCCCTAATATAGGTCCCATGGTTGTTCTTATCACAATATAGCCTGTTCATTGGAAATGGAACTATTTATTGCATTGTAGTTTAAAATCGACTTGTTTTTAAAACATGTTTAATAGTATATTTTATTGAACCCACTGTACCTAAAATATTTTTACTTAAGCATGTAAAAAAAGGACTAATCGGGTATTTTACATTCTTTTAAAAAATTTAGATCTCTCTTTTTAATTTTTCTGAATAGAGATAAAATTGACAAATACCATTACATTAGTTTCAGGTGTACAATATAATGATTTAATATTTATTTATATTGTGAAATGATCACTGTAAGTCTGGTTAACATCTATCACAAAGTCACAGTTTTTTTTCTTGTGATGAGAACTTTCAAGATCTGCCATCTTAACAACTTTCAAACATACAGTGCAGTGTTATTATCTGTAGACACCATGCTGTATATTACATTTCCAGGATTTATTTATTTTGTAATTGGAAACATGTACCAAAATGACTTGTTTTAAGTGTACTATTAACTGGTATTTACAGTCTGATTTATCTGGACTATCAACTTATTGTTGCTTTTCCCTCTACAGAAAGGCAGAAACTCTCCAGATGTCTTCCAGTAATGACGAAGTTTTTATCCCAATGTCACGAAGAAACACCAATGACCTCCCCAGGACAACCTCCAATGACCTGAAGACATTTACCGAAGTAGCTGTGTTAAGTTTTCATAACATCAACTATCGAGTAAAAGTGACGAGTGGCTTTCTTCTTGGTCGAAAAACAGTTGAGAAAGAAATATTAACAAATATCAAGTATGTTCATGAACTTGTATTAAAACAGCTTTATTGACCTACAGTGAGCTTGACAGGTTTTGCTTATTGCAAATAAAGGAATTACATTTGTGTACAACTCTATACAGACATACAGACACGTGCTTTTATTTCTTGTGGCTGAACTTGGAGTGAAGTGGTTGGATCACATATTAGGTGTGTGGTTAACTTTAAAGAAACTGCCAAATTGGGAAAGTGGTTGGTTGCTCTATGTGTAAAAACTTTTGTTTGAGAAACTGAACAATTAATGTGTCGTTTAATTATTTCTGGGTACACCCTGTGGTTTACTGAATGGGAATGGCTGTATAATTAACTGGTTCTTGGTTGTGGGGATATAATTATCATCTCTGAACTTTAGTTTTCTCATCTGTGGAACAGAGAGAAGATCTGCTATTGTACCTTATGAGCCAGACACTTTTCGGTACTTATGTCCTTTATGTCCTTTATGTCCTAGATGCAAGAGCCAGGTAGTGGAAATGACAGTATATTGTAAAAGTACTTTGGTTTTCAAATACACTGTTTTAAATGAGTGTTCCATTTATACAGTAATTTGTACCATTTACTTAATGCTTCTCCCCATTACACAGGCAGACAGAGTCTATTTACATATAAGACAACTGTGGCTTAGCTTAAGTGATGCAGTGAAATTCCAAAGTGATTAGAGAAATTAGGAACCAAATCAATACATTTAACTGTATTTTAGAATCCAAATCAGTACAAAACTATGGTTTTCATTCTCTTCATCCAGGGCGAATGCATCATGTTGTTGTGGAGTGGGCGGTAGAGTGGGGAGAGAAAAATGAGCATTTATGTAGAATCTAGTTGGTCCCAGATATCTCTACTCTTTCACAAATGATAGCCATCAGGGTTTTAATGTTTTTCTGATGTCTACAGAAGTGAGCTTGATTTTTCCTGTCTGTGGAGGGGGGAGTGAGTCTAGGTATGCTCAGACAGCATAGTCTGTTTGTTTGTTTAATAGGGGCAATAACTACTCCTAGACAAAGAAAGTAACTTTTTAGGGCTCTTTTATCTGTGGGCAGGGAGACTCTGGGGATCTGAGATCGACTGGGTTACCAGGAGGCCAGGTGCTTTGTAGGATTAGATAGAACTTTGTCCATGGAGTAATACCTACTGTCAAGCTTACTTCCTTATTGCTTTTGTGTGTTAGTTGAGAAACCCTGAGTAGGAAAATAGGAGAGGAATGGTAGATGCAAAGTTTCCTTTCTGAAAAGCTGATAATTTTTTTGTGGAACATCATAATCAAGAAAATGTTGGTCATGTGGTGCCTGGATGGCTCAGTCAGTTGAGTGTCTAACTCTTGATTTCAGCTCAGCCCACTATCTCACTGTTTGTGGGTTTGAGCCACATGACCGGCTCTGCACTGACAATGTGGAGCCTCCTTGGGATTCTCTCTCTCGCTGTCTCTGACCCTCCCTCACTTGTGCTCTCTCTCTCTCAAAAATAAATAAATAAACTTAAAAGAATTAATACTCAAAAAAGAAAATGTTGGTCACTTCAGATTTTGTGCTAAGTGGAAGGTAACAAAGGACCCGAATATGTGCAGGTTGAATATATTTAAACTGCGTGCTGTGCAAGCATATATTTATCTTGCTTATGTTTTAAAACTACTAGATTTAGTAACTTGGTACTGTAAAAGTGTCATCTGTTCAAGGCTTCATAAAGTTTTATGGTTCACTGGTATGCATTTCAGCAATGGATGAGTTCATCCTTGCGTGCAGAACTAGGTTCATAAAAACTCAGTCAAATCTTGTAATTCTTTATAATTTTATAGTTAAAAGGACAGGTGGGGTTGGTTTCCTTGTTTACTCACATGTCTGGTTTAGGGATCACTGAGAAAGGTCATCCCTGTTTTTGCTGCAGTGATTCTTATGTTTCCCCTATCTGTTGATTTCAACTAAGAAGAGTTTCTGGGATGGGGAAAGATTGCTTCCATAAACCTAATTTTTGATTTGTGTTTGATAGCACTGCCAGCATTCACAGTAGTAACTGTATTTCAAGAAATCTGATGAGAATCTTGAGTTTTGTTTTTCCTTTGGACATTTTGTAATCTCATTTGTAGATCTAAGTAACTAGAACCTGATTTCCTCTGTCAGGGGAAGAAGACAAAACAAAATCTGACTATTAGCATTCAAAAAGGTAAGGTTTTACGTCCTCATGAAAAACCTTTTTGTTACACTTAGTTTGTCCCCATATCCAGTATTTGGGCTTTCCTTCACGAAGGTTGAAGATCTATGGAAAAAATGGTCCATACCAGTAGATGTGTGGATATTTTTTAATCTCCAGGGAAATTTGTTATACTGTTTCAGGATTTTTTTAATTTATAATTTATTTTGACATAATTTTAAAAAGTTTTGAGGTTTATTTTTCAGAGACAGAGAGAGACAGAGCTTGAGTGGGGGAGAGGTGGAGAGAGAGGGAAACAGAATCCAAAGCAGGTTGCAGGCTCTGAGCTGTCAACAAAGAGCCTGATGTGGGGCTTGAACTCATGAACTGTGAGATCATGACCTGAGCCAAAGTCAGATGCTTAACTGACTGAGCCACTCAGGTTACCCTATTTTGACATAATTTTAAACTTAAACCTTGCACTTTTTACTCAGATGCCCCATCTGTCAACATTTCACTGCATTTGCTCGTTACTTTTACTCTTTATATACCCATTATCATTAGTATTTTTCTAAAAGCAAGCTGTCCATATGGTGTTTTATTATCCTTAACTCCTTTGGTGTATGTTTTCCAGAAATAAGGATCCTCTTTTATATAGCGACTCAGTCATTGTTTTGGAGCAGCCCAGGGGAAGTGCAGCCTCATAGTGAATGCAGTGGTGGGTGCTAAGGGACTGTCAGTCAACCACGCCCTTAACATACTTAACTAACCACCACATCATGTCTCTTTTGTCTCATCCAACCTGGTATTTTTCTGTCTCACCCTTGAACCTTGACTACTTGGTCATGTTGGTGTCTACCAGCCTTTTCCACCGTAATGGTACCATTTCTACTTTGTAATTGATAAATACTATGAGGGGAGATACTCTGACATTATTCCAAAACTGTAGTCCTCATTAATCTTCAGCCCACCAGCTTTAGCCCCCATTGATTCTTCCTTCCCAAGTCAGCAGGAACAATCACTATGATAGTTATCAAAAGGTGATTTTTCGGGGCGCCTGGGTGGCGCAGTCGGTTAAGCGTCCGACTTCAGCCAGGTCATGATCTCGCGGTCCGTGAGTTCGGGCCCCGCGTCAGGCTCTGGGCTGATGGCTCGGAGCCTGGAGCCTGTTTCCGATTCTGTGTCTCCCTCTCTCTCTGCCCCTCCCCCGTTCATGCTCTGTCTCTCTCTGTCCCAGAAATGAATAAATGTTGAAAAAAAAAAAAAAATTTAAAAAAAAAAAAAAAAAAAAAAAAAAAAGGTGATTTTTCTGTTTTCATCCAACTCTTCAGTATGGATTAGATTGTAGTCTACTAAAAGAAAAAAAAAACTCTATTCTTCCTTTCTTCATTCATTTCTTTATATCAATATAGACTCATGGATTTCATATCCAATACCATTCAATAGTATTGCATTATTATCATTATTCTTCTTGATAATCTTACTGTTCCTGATTGGGTCAGGGGGAGACCTTTGCTTTTTTTACCTTGTTCTTTTGATATATTTTCTCATTTGAGTATTTTCTTGGCACAGCAAGAAGTTTCAGACTCCCTGAATACTTACCCTGCTTCAGACCTGGAACTAGCTGTTGTTCCTTTTCATGGAGGATGGTATTTATAAACCAAGATCTGGGTGTTTGGAATGTTCGTTGCCATTGGGATGTCATAGCTTCTAGGCCTTCTCAGTGGGTAGACCTAGGGAATACACACACACACACACACACACACACACACACGTGCTTATACATGTACCTAAAGCTTTCTATATCTATTTGTGTATATAGATTAAAACTCATGACTTCTCAGTAATACCTTCAATTCTAATCTTATACCTAGGGTTCTTTCTACATTTCTATTTTTATAAAATATCTCAAAAAGTAAAAAACCTGGTTCTCATTATCCTTAATATACTTACTGATTTGCTTACTTTTCTTATTCCTTAATATAAGTAATTACCCTGCCCTCTAGCTGTCACCTCTGTTCCTTCCATCTCCCTTCACAGCCTGTGTTCTGTTACAGCTGTCAAGTTTTTCCTACTTCTTGACATTTTTTTAATATTTATTTTTATTTTTGCAAGAGAAAAAAGAGAAAGAGCACATGTGTGGGGGGCGGGGGAGGGGCAAAGAGAGTGAAAGAGACAATCCCAAACTGACAATGCAGAGCCAGACATGGGGCTCAGTCTCACGAACTGTGAGATCATGACCTGAGCTGAAATCAAAAGTCAGACGCTTAACCAACTGAGCTTCCCAGGTGTCTTTTGACATTTGTTTTTATTGAAAACTTTTTTTTTTTTTTAGCTTTCCTGTAAGTAACTGTCATTTATAAAAATGTAGAGACTCATTTATTCAATAAGTTTTAAGTGTCTATGAGGTGCTTGACATTGTATAAGATGTTAGTGACACAGTTATGTCCTCTGTTCCAGAAACCTTCTAGTCTAATGGTGGGTTCATACAAGTAGAGCACTTTACTCTTTAGAGGGACAGATAGGGGGATTAGAAGACACCATGAAAGTCCCTAATCCTAAATTGGAGGCCCAGGGGAATGAGAGAGAGAGTGAAGAGTGTGTGTGTAGAACAAGGTAGGGAGGGAAGGTAGCTCCAAGCAGTGGGAATGGCATGGACCTCTTCATAAAATGAGACCAGAGGATTAACCATTATGCACTAAAATGTGACAGATGTGACATGAATCCTTTAGCTAGGTTTCATTTGATGTATTCAATGATCTACCCATTGTACCACTGTGCTGCATGCTATGGTGGGGTGGGGGGTGACACAAGATTGCACCATCTTGTTGACAAAGTTTTACAATACAGTGAGGGAGATTTTCCTGCATGTACATGCTGTAAGGCAGTAAATAAGGGTGGGAAATGAGTTTGGAGGGATGATAGTAGAGTGGAGGGCAGGGTGGGGAAACAAGGGGATTGTAGACCATAAACCAGAACAAGCGTCAACAGACTTTCTATAAAGGGCCTTATAGTAAATATTTTCATCTTTATGGGCCATACATCTGTGTTGCAACTAGTCAACTCTGTCATTGTAGTGTGAAAGCAGCCATGGACGTAAATGAATGAGTGTGGCTCTGTTCCAATGATACTTTGTTTATGAAAACAGAAAACAGGTGACCAGCTCTCTTTTGCTGGCCCTTGGACTGTAAACTCCAGGAGGCCTAGGACTTTGTTTTATTCTCTGTCCCATGTCCTAGAAGAGTGTCTTGTACATACGTAGTAGTCACTGGATAATTGTGTTGAATGAATGGAGGGAGAATTAGCCACTGCTCCCAACTGGAACTCTTTCTTGCATTTGTGGTTGTATGTTATTGTTGTTTTCTGTAATGCTAGGGTTTAGTGCCAAAGTAAGCCCAGCTTGGGGACCTATAAAATTGTCCTAGAGCATTCACATTCAATTTTGGGCTAATCATTTAGGATTAGTTGGTCTTTACTTGAGTAAATATTTTTAAAACCTGGAGATTTTTTCTGATAATGAAGTCTTAGTGAATAACAAGCGTATTTCTGGTCATTTTATTTTATTTTATTTATTTATTTTTTTCAACGTTTATTTTATTTTTGGGACAGAGAGAGACAGAGCATGAACGGGGGAGGGGCAGAGAGAGAGGGAGACACAGAATCGGAAACAGGCTCCAGGCTCTGAGCCATCAGCCCAGAGCCCGACGCGGGGCTCGAACTCACGGACCGCGGGATCGTGACCTGGCTGAAGTCGGACGCTTGACCGACTGCGCCACCCAGGCGCCCCTCTGGTCATTTTAGAAACAGTTACTAGGTAGCTATTAATAAAGAAGATGAATCAAGAGCTACAGATAAATGCATCTTGAAAGTTCACTCAGCCAGTATGTCTTTTTACTTTCGGGGATGGGGGGAGGAGAAGAGGCCATTGAAAGAATAAGAGATTTTTCTGTTCTACAGCTTGTTCCTAGTTTACCAAACTCATTGTATTTGTGCAGTGTTTCTGTGCGAGGCACCATAGTTGAGGAACAGAGTGAAAGCTACATTTCACCCTAGCACCCACCAGCCATTTTACAGTTGTGACAACTTAAGTTGTCCCCTACAGAAAGTGGCATCTATCACTTCTACACTGAGAATTTCCCAGTCCAATTACCTGAAACTTTATAAGGAAGAAAATGATACATATTGAGAATATATATTTTACTATTTCTAATTTAGTAAAAAATCTGTGAGGGTTAAGAACGGGTGATGTGTTTTTTGTTTGTTTTACCTGTGAGGTGCTTTATTCTAGCCATTGACTTTCTACTTCAGATATATTGTTTTTTAGTCTGAGTAGATTTAAGCAGTGAGAACACTCTTACTGGGGATTCTAGAAGTCCATTGACTCGTTAATTGTGTAGAACTTGACTAAGTAGCGAATGAGGTGACTTGAAGATAATTAATGTCACTGAACATTAGTTAAGACTGAAGCTCTTTACACTGTGTTTGGGGGGATAAATGTTAACAGAGATGTTTCACTAGACTCTGCTACTTTGAGGAAACTTGAACTTCCTTGTGTCCTTTTTCAAAAAATATAAATGATTTAGAGAAGTGAAAGGAATTTAGAGGGACCCAAGCCATTTTTCTTAGATGTCTTGAGTATTGATTAACATCGTTTGTATGTGGGACTTATGTTAATTGACAGTTCAGTGTCTTTTTCTTTTAAGAGTTGGTTTGTGCTTGTTTTTTGTTAATCACTTTCATTGAGTGTATTAAATGCAGACCCTAAATTAATAGAACCAGTTTTGAAACAAGCCATTAAATTGGTATGTCTCTGTGTTTACAGTGGCATCATGAGACCTGGCCTCAATGCCATTCTGGGACCCACAGGTGGAGGCAAATCTTCGTGAGTATAATAATATAAGTCAGCTTTTTCTTTGCAGCTTAAATGTGCTTTTCAAGATTATTTTTACGTGAGCATGTATTTGTTGAGCATTTGCAGCCTACCTAGTCTGGTTCTAGGCTCTGTGGGTAACGTGCAATAGTGCTAGCTTGTGGTTGTCTCAAGGACCGGGAAATCTTATTTGGTCAGCTTACTAACAGGACATGATAACAGGACATGATTGGCATACAGCTATTGGCTATGATTTGAGCTATGGGGAGAGAAAGGAGGGAGAAAATAGAAAGTGGGGAGATGGAGCCAAAGGCATAAGTTAAGGCCTGTGTCTTAGACAAAGGAGCACATTGCTTGCCTTGAGACGCCCCAAGGTCACAGCCTGGAAGGTTCTTTCGGAAGTCTGTGCTGGATCAGCCAACAGTGCCTTGGTTTCATGTCTTTGGGCTTTATTGTAGCATATACTAAAAAAGGGAAGGTAAGAATTTAAAAATATATGTAATTTTAGGTAATCTATAGAATTTCTTGATCAGTTAATTTTCTAACTTGAGCAGAATTTGGATTCAGTGGAGCCGAGAGATATAGCCTGAGTTGGAGAAAAACCACAACGTATATGTCCTCTCATAGGTTGTTAGATGTCTTAGCTGCAAGGAAAGATCCACATGGATTATCTGGGGATGTTTTGATAAATGGAGCACCTCGACCTGCCAATTTCAAATGTAATTCAGGTTATGTGGTACAAGTAAGTATTTATGCATTTTTTTTTAGCTTGCTTCTATTTCTATGTGGGCAAGTACCTTGGCTGATAGTTCAGTGTACTTCCAACTGACTATATGACATACTCATAGAACCAGTTTTCTTTCCACCAGCTTTTCATAATCCCCCGTAAGATTCAGAGTAGTGTGAAATGAAAAGGCAGGGAGAATCTGGAATATAACCATGGTAAGGGCAATGGTATCCATTCTAGTTATCATTTCCATAAGACACTACTGAATTCCCTTTTGGCCCTACCTTCACCCCTGTCCTTCTTCGAGCTTAGAAAGATGTTCTGGTAAATCCTGTATAAATCAGTCTGACATGTCTGCTGGTAATAATCATAATGACCTGTGTCTCTTTGGGTGTACTGATACAGAATGAAAATTATGCCATCAGGCTTTTTCAGCTGTCTATATGTGAAGTTGTTGTCATTTGTATGATTGCAAATGCATCATTAGCTAGGACTTTAAATTGAGTGTGTTATTCTTGTGGATTACATTACATGTACTTAAGGGTGATGGTATTAGAAAAGACCTAATACGTGTTATTCAAATGTCATTTTGCTTTAAGGATGATGTCGTGATGGGCACTCTGACGGTGAGAGAAAATTTACAGTTCTCAGCAGCTCTACGCCTTCCAACAACTATGACGACTAATGAAAAAAATATGCGGATTAACAGGGTCATTCAGGAGTTAGGTCTGGATAAAGTGGCGGATTCCAAGGTAATGTGGAAAAAACAGACAGGATCGTAGCTGGCCAATAGGATCTTACCTGTGTAGATAGTATAACTCTTATTCAGAAGTTTTCTATAATATGTGTGGTCAAAAGTGACTGCTTTGTGTAAAGATGAGAAAAACATAATATGGAGATGGAAATTAGCCAGAAAAAAACCAAAAGTGTTTGAACCCCGCAAACAAAGTGTGGCAGTGTGCTCTAGTATATAGAAGTGTCTTTGCAAAGAGTACAAGGCCCTTTCCATGTGATGATAGCTCTTGACGCTTTCCCACACCGTTTGTCATGGGTCATCCACTGTCTTTACACTAACTTTCCTTCTTCCTGTTTTCTTTCCCCTTTTAGCTCTTCTTCCTCTTCCTCCAGGAGACTTTGTTCCATTGCTTTTGAGGTATATTTCTGGAATTCTTAAATGGCAAAAATCCAAGGGTTCTGGCTCTACGTTTCACTTTGCTATAATTTGGCTTTCAAAATTATATTTAGTCAAAGTAGAGTTTTATTCCTGTTTTTTTAAGCTTATTTATTTTGAGAGAGAGTGTGTGCATGGGAGGGGCAGAGAGAGAGGGAGAAAGAGAATCCCAAGCAGGCTCCACACTGTCAGTGCAAGGAGCCCAATGTGAGGCTCAAACTCACAAACCCGTGAGATCATGACCTGAGCTGAAATCAAGAGCCAGATGCTTAACTAATTGAGCCATCCAAGCACCCCTAACTTAGGGTTTATTTCTAATTTGTGTAGCATCCCAGTCGTTTTTCTATAGCCTTTCTTTTGGTACTTTTGTCTCTTATTCCCCTCTCCTCTTCATATCTTCCTTTCTTCTGCCAATATTTACTTACATATTGTCTGTTATGTGCTGGGCTCTTAGGTTTTAGAGATAACAGTTTGGGGCCAGAGAGACAAAAATAACTCCTTTTGTGGTTGTGCAGAGTCAGGAGGAAGAAATGAAATGAATGAGAGAACTTTACAGTTGATGACTAGGGATGAAAGATTTGCTGGGAAGACATTTGAAGCTTTGGGTGAAGAGGAGCTTTTTAGATTGTGGTGGCTGTAGTTTAGCATTCTTTATTATTTTAAAGATTTTATTTTTAAGTAATCTCTACACCCAATTTTGGGCTCGAGCTTACAACCCTGGGATCAAGAATTGTACCCTCTACTAACTGAGCCTGTGGTGGCAATAGTTTAATCCCCCTGTGAAATTTATCCTCGACTTAGAGATAATGAAGAAAGGGGGCATTCTGCTGGCTGCTGCTTCATGTGATACTGACATTTAAAAAAAAAGGTTAAGTGTATTTTGCTATATTTTGCTTGGAAGCAGCACTCCGGGATGCCACCATTTACTACTTTTGGGTAGTTTATGGGTTTGGGTTTCCTTTGCTTTGGCTGTTTTTCATTTTGTCTTTTTAGTAAGGTGCTTTCCAATCTTTATTTTTAGGTAAAACTTCTTTACAAATAGACAGCCATTGCCCTAACTTATTTGCATAGAATTCCTGGGAAATGAGCTGAAGATAGTTGTTCACTTCTTAGAATTTATTTATCTAATTGATTGAAAATACTTTCAACGTTTTTTTTTACTTTTTATGAAATTTTAAACATAGAATAGTCTGATTACTATCCTAATTGTATGATTATAGTATAATTAATATAATGGTATGATACTAATAACATTCACCTAGATCTCCCAGTTGTTGACATCTTATCCCATATGTGCTTCAGCTTTTTTTCTGAAGTATTTTTTTGAAGTATTTTAGAGAAAGTTATAAATATCATATTTCACTCCTGAAAACTGATTATGCATCTTAAAAAAAAGACATTTGCCTACATTACCACAATACCATTATAAACTAACAAAATTAACAGTGTCTTAATATCAGTTACGTTAAGCCCCTATTCATTCACATTTTCCCAATTGTCTCCAAAATGTCTGTTATGGCTCAATTGTTACAAGATCCAGCCAAGGGCATCAGTAGCACTTGATTATCTCTTTGAAGACTCTTAATGTAGGAATTGCTTCCTACCTCCCCCCAAACCTTCTTGTCCCCTCCATCCCCACTACATACAATGACATCGACTAGTTGAAAAGACTGAGCCAAAAGAAAAGACTACAGTTGCCCTGTAGAATGTTCTGTCTTCTGGATTTGTCTGAAAGAACGAGTGAGGAATTCTGCAGTGAGTTGGGATATATGCAGGGTCAATTTGGGAAGGCTTATGGTGATTTAAGAGGTGCTAATGTGGTATAATAGAAAGTGAACTTTCTGTTTCCCAAACCACACTGAGGACTTTTGGAGGGGTGAGGAGGGAGAGTGTAAGAAGATTAATAAATTATAGAAGCTTTCCCCTTCTCCTCTCCTACCTTTATCTCCCTTTTGGTTTGTGATTTCAGTATGCCAGGGCCAAATCTTTTCCTATTCTAATTTGACTTGGTAAGGAATATATAGTACTGTTAAGCATGGCTTTCACATCAGGCTTAGCCACTTAGCTGATTTGAGCCTCAGTTTACTCATTTTATTCAAGAGAAACCTACCTCTTTTCCCATATTTTTATTTACTTACTGTTTTGAATAAGCAAGGGATGAGATATTGCCTCTTACAGGGTCGGCTCATTGTAGGACCTCCACAAACAATAGTGGCTGTGGTTGTAATTGTTAATAATGATATTTGTGTTTTAGGTTGGAACTCAGTTTATCCGTGGTGTGTCTGGAGGAGAAAGAAAAAGGACTAGTATAGGAATGGAGCTTATTACTGATCCAGCCATCCTGTTCCTAGATGAGCCCACAACTGGCTTAGACTCAAGCACAGCAAATGCTGTCCTTTTGCTCCTGAAGAGGTAAATGCTATAGGAACATTATTCTCTCATCCATGCTGAGAGAATATCTGATCACCTGCTGTATATCAGGTGTTCTTCTTGGTATAGGGAATTCAGCAGTGAGCGCAATTTTTTCTGTCTTTGTTCAAGGGAAACAGTTGATCGACAAATATAAGCGTTTCAAGAAAAATGAAGCACAGTAAGAGCGTAGCAAAAGATGGCTGTAGTGGGGGTGGGGGTGCTATATTAAACAGCAGGATGGTCAGAGAAGACCTCAATGATGTGATATGTGAGCTGCGAGCAAGTAAGCAGGACCTGGATGTCTGGGAGAAGAGAGTCCTCCTTGGAGGGAAGAGCCAGTGGGTCCTGAGGCAGAGTGTGCCTGATGTGTTTAGAATATCAAGGAGGCCAGAGGGACTGGATGCTGGTGAACTAGGTAGAATGGGGATTGCTTATCGATTAGTTTGCTAGGACTGCCATAACGTGGTATCAATGGACTGGGTGACTTAAACAACAGAAGTTTAGTTTTTCATATTCTTGGGAATCTAAAAGCCCAAGATAAGAGGGTCAGTAGAGTTGTTTTTTCTGAGGCCTTTCTCCCTGGCTTGGCTTGTCCGTAGTTATCTTCAATCTGCGTCCTCACTTAGATTAAGGCCCACATATGACCTTGTTTAACCATAAGTCCCTCTGTAAAGACCCTGTCTGCAAATACAGGTATATTCTGAGGTCATAGGGGTTAGAACTTCAACATGAATTTTGGGTGGGGGACATAATTCAGTCCATAACAGAATAGGACATGAGATGGAATTGAGTGGGTGGCAGATTACAAAGGCTTTGTAGGCCACTGTAAGAACTGTGGCTTTTATTGTCTCTAGGTTACATGTGAAACTTTTAGAGAGTTCTAGAACAGAAGAGTGGCAGCTGTGTAGAGAAAAGACTGTAGTGCAAGGTGAGTATAAGGAAAGCAGTCAGGAGGCTGTATTAGCTCAGTGGAGATATGATGCTGGTTTTGACTAGGATGGTAGTGGTGAGTTGGTGAGAAGTCATGGATTCTGGATCAATTTTAAAGATAGAACCAACAGAATTAGTTCATGAATTGGACATGGGAAGTGATTATTGAAAGAATGAGTTTCTAAAATTTGGGACCTGAAAAATGGAAGAATGGAGAAAAGAATTGCATTTATATTTATTCCACCAGTGGGAAGAATATGTTTGTAGGAGAAATTTCAAAAGTAAGTTTTGGACATTTAAAAAAATTAAAAATAAATTTTAACCTAACAGAAAAGTTACGAGAGCAGTACAAAGAAATCTCATGTCCTCTTACCTAGATTCCCCAACTGTTACCATTTATGTGCATTTGCTCTCCCTCCGTCCCTCCACCCCACATAGTCTTTTTCTGACATCATGTACCATCACCCCTGGATACTCTGGAGTATATCTCTAAGAAACAAGGACACTCCTCCTACAATTCCATCTTACACACCTCCCAGCCAAGGAGTCCACATTGCTGCCAGCACCACCATCCAACCCATGGACTCCAGCTGGACTTCACCAGTTGTCCCAAAAGTGTCTCTTTCTCCTTTCTGGCTTAAAATTTTCTCCAGGAATGATTTTTAAAATATTTTATAATTCTGAACAGTTCTTTTGTCTTTTCTGGCTCTCATGTCCTTATCTGTCTTCAAGAGTACATTTCGTAGAGTGGCCCTCAACCTGGATGCATCCAGTGTTTCTCTATGACTAGACTCAGGCCATGAATTCTTGGTAGGGATACCACAGAAATGATGTTGTATTCTTTTTTTTTTTTTTTTTTTTTAATTTTTTTTTTTCAAAGTTTTTATTTATTTTTGGGACAGAGAGAGACAGAGCATGAACGGGGGAGGGGCAGAGAGAGAGGGAGACACAGAATCGGAAACAGGCTCCAGGCTCTGAGCCATCAGCCCAGAGCCCGACGCGGGGCTCGAACTCACGGACCGCGAGATCGTGACCTGGCTGAAGTTGGACGCTTAACCGACTGCGCCACCCAGGCGCCCCTGATGTTGTATTCTTGTGCAAAAATCAGGGGCTGTGTGATTTATTTTATTTTATTTTATTTTATTTTATTTTATTTTATTATTTGTTTTATTGTATATTTACTGTCAAATTGGTTTCCGTACAACACCCAGTGCTCATCCCAACAAGTGCCCTCCTTAGTGCCCATCACCCATTTTCCCCTCTCCCCCACCCCCCATCAACCCTCAGTTTGTTCTCAGTATCCAAGAGTCTCTTATGATTTGCCTCCCTTCCTCTCTATAGCTTTTTCTCCCCCTTCCACTCCCCCATGGTCTTCTGTTAAGTTTCTCAAGATCTACATATGAGTGAAAATATAAGGTATCTGTCTTTCTCTGACTCATTTCACTTAGCATAATACCCTCCAGGTCCGTCCACGTTGCTGCAAATGGCCAGATTTCATTCCTTCTCATTGCTAAGTAGTATTCCATTGTATCTATAAACCACATCTTCCTTATCCATTCATCAGTTGTTGGACATTTGGGCTCTTTCCATAATTTGGTATTGTTGAAAGCACTGCTATAAACATTGTGGTACATGTGCCCCTATACATTAGCACTCCTGTATCCCTTGGGTAAATTCCTAGTAGTGCTATTGCTAGGTCATAGGGTAGTTCTATTTTTAATTTTTTTTGAGGAACCTCCACACTGTGTTTCAGAGTGAATGCATCAGTTTGCATTCCCACCAACAGGGCAAAAGGGTTCCCATTTCTCCACATCCTCACCAGCATCTGTAGTCTCCTGATTTGTTCATTTTAGCCACTCTGACCAGTGTGGGGTGGTATCTCAGTGTGGTTTTGATTTGTATTTCCCTAACGAGGAGAGGGGCTGCATGGTTTTGACTTTTCCATGGGTGATGTTCACAACCATCAGCTGGTCATGTTGGTGTCTGCTGGGTGTACCTGCTGTGAAGTAATTATTTTTCCCTTTGTAATTGATTAATATTTTGTCAGGGGAGATAACTGGTTATTATGTCCATATCCTGTTTCTCATCAAATCTCTACCCACCAGTCTTAGCATGTACTCACAACTTCTGCCTCGATCAATTATTGGTGTGATGGTTGCCAAGTGATTTTCTATTTACATCATTCTTTCTACATATGTTAGTTGGCATTCTACTACCAAGAACTTTTCCTCCTTCTCTATTCATTTTACTCATATTATTTTAGCCAATAGATTATAATCTGCTATTACTTATTTTCTATGATTAAATTAGCCCTGATTTGGCCATTGGAAGTCCCTTCAGTCTGGCTTTGTGTCCTTTTGACATGCTCCCTAATCATTCTTCAAGCATTTCTCTACTTCCTGGTCAACAAGATGATCCAGGCTCATCTTGTCCTTTTCCTGTGTCAGATGTTTCTCTAAGGAGCCCCGGTACCTTCTGGTGTAGTCAGAATTTAGAAACCAAGATCTGCTTACTTAGTGTAGTGTGCTTGCTGCTACTACACTGGAAGTTTCATTGCTTCCAGACCCACTTAGCAGACATACCTAGGAAATATTTGTGTACATGTGCGTTATGTATGTGTATATATAACACAGAAATATATTTTTATATTGTTTTTATCAAAGATTTTATTTTTAAGTAATCTCTACACTCATCATGGCACTCAAACTCATAACCCTGAGATCCAGAGTTATATGCTCCACTGACTGAGCCAGTCAGGCACCTATTTCTATTTGGAAAATATATGGAATATTAATTACATATGTGTATACATATATATATTTTGAATAGAATGATAGATACAAACATACATCTGTAACTATTGCTCTGTTAGTATGTGTGTATTAAAAAACTCAAGAATGGGGGCGCCTGGGTGGCTCAGTCGGTTGAGTGTCCGACTTCAGCTCAGGGCACGATCTCGCGATCTTGCGGTCCGTGAGTTCGAGCCCCGCGTCGGGCTCTGGGCTGATGGCTCAGAGCCTGGAGCCTGCTTCCGATTCTGTGTCTCCCTCTCTCTCTGCTCCTCCCCCATTCATGCTCTGTCTCTCTCTCTCTGTCTCAAAAATAAATAAACGTTAAAAAAAAATAAATAAAAAAAAACAACTCAAGAATGTGTAAAATTTCCAATCTAGTCTAACATGAGTCCTCTTTTTAGTCTTTTCCCTTTTCATGTTTGTTTGTTTTTTAAAATGTTTATTTATTTTGAGATAGAAAGCGAGAGTGAGCACATGAGTGGGGAAGGGGCAGAGAGAGCAGGAGGGAGAGAATCCCAAGCAGGCTTCATGCTGTCAGTGCAGAACCTGGTGTAGCACTTGAACTCACGAACTGTGAGATCATGACTGAGCTGAGATCAAGAGTCAGACACTTAACTGACTGAACCACTCAGGTGCCCCACCCTTTCCATGTTTGTAAATGATTTTTTAGACAGACAAAGTCTTAGCTGTCATTATCTCAATATATTTACTTACTTGGTCAGCCAAGTAACTTACCTGTTAAATATTACTAATCTCTTAGTCACTCTGGCCATTTCCTCTGCCCACTACCTCTGGGACTGCTCCCTAACCCCCACTTTTTTAAAAGCTACCAAACACATCACCTTTAATGACATCCCCTCCTTGTCATTACCTTGCTTCCTCTGATGCCCATGCCCTCATAAGCAAGTCTCTATGCTAGGATAAGAAGCAATAGGAAGATTTTAGATATCTTAAGTTTGAGATGTCAGTTGCACATATAAGTGAAGATGCCAACTAATGGGTCTGGGGTTCGGGTTCAGTTAGAGAATGCATGATATTTTTGTCATCTGTAAGTATGTTAACAGCATTCATTAGAGAATGGTGAATTGATGTGGCATACTTGACTGTGTTATGTTTTATCATGTTTTGTTCTAGTTAGCACACAAGCATCTTTCCCCCTGTTGGAGGGCTCTAACCTGGTCCTTTTCACACTCCACTGTGCACACTAATCACTAGGGTTGTGTTAAAATCAGATTCTGTTTCTACAGCATGGAGTCCAAGAGTCTACATGTCTAATAGGAGATACTGATATTGATGTCATTGGGCCTCAGACCACAAGGCTTTCACACCAATCCACTTTCCTGCTTCCAGTGCTTCACCAGCCCTTTCTTACCGTCTGACTAAAGCTGCAGCTTCTGAGTGAAGGGATTCATGATGGGCTTATTTTTTGATGCAGTCTCTCTTACTAACTTTTTCCCCTCCCCCAGTCCCAACTCCTGCACATACCTCTGGGCTCTGCAATGGCATTGAACTACTTGTAGTTTCCTTAGTAGACCTTGTTATTGCATACTTTTTTTGCCATGTTCCTTCCACCTGACTACACTTTCTCTTCTTGGCTTACTCCGGTTGGCCCCTTTGATACACTACTTATATTATCTTCAGACTGGGTTATAGTCTTCTATTTTGCTTATAAGAAACCCTCAGCTTCTTTTATTCCACACTGTATTGAAATGATTGATCTACTGGCCTGTTCCTATTTGGGGCGGAAGGAACTTATAGACACTGCTAGCGTATAGTAAGTAGGTACTTAGAAAATGCCTAAATTGACATGATACCTCTCATAAAATATTTCCAATAATAACAGATTTTTAACAGTGATTTGGCCTTTGTTTTTTTTTTTTTTTTTTTTTTTTTTTTCTACCCATAAGTAGTAACTTCTGTGTAAAGGTAGTTTAACAATGTTTTGGCCATGGAATTAGATCAATTCCCAACCCCACCCCTTAAGTAACTGTGACACTTAGGGCCAGTTGCTCAGCTCTTAAGTCTTATCTGTAAATAAAGGTAATGGTAATATTGGTACTGCCTTGTAACAATATTGTGAAAATTTAGATAAGGCTATCTATAAAGTATGTAGTAGAAAAGACATAGTAAGTACTCAGTAATGTTAATTGTATCATTAAGGGAAAAGAATGAAAACCAATTCCTAAAGAGCCAAGAAATTTAAATGATCAGTGAGAATGGGGCATGCAATCATTGTTTTAATATTTAGTCTATAATATGTTTTCAAACTTGAGTGTACTTACAGGACTACCTGGGTGCTTGTTAGATGTATGGATTCACCAGGCCCAATAGGTCTGAGAATGTTCAGGGATCTGCATTTTTAAATGGTTCTTTATTTTTGAGAGAGAGAGAAAGAGAGAGTGTGCATGCACTAGTTGGGGAGGGGCAGAAAGAGGGGGACAGAGGATCTCAAGCGGGCTCTGTCCTAACAGCAGAGAGCCCAATGCGGGGCATGAACTCATGAGCCATGAGATCGTGACCTGAGCTGAAGTAGGTCGCTTAACTGACTGAGCCTCCCAGGTGACCCTGGAGATTTGCATTTTTAATTACTCTTCTGGTTGATGTAGACTGCCCATGGAACACACTTTAGAAACCCTAGTGCTTCATAGAAGCACCAAATTGAGGTCTCCTAACTATCAGATAGATAATATGAAATGAGAAGTTAGTAAGAGAAAATCAAGTCGAACTAAGAATAGATAACCTAGAGGCAGGAATAAAGTTGCCACGATGTTCACATTTCACATGTTTAATGACTCAGACATTTAATGACTTTTATTTTTTTCACTTTTAATTTAGGATGTCTGAACAGGGACGAACAATCATTTTCTCCATTCATCAGCCTCGTTACTCTATCTTCAAGTTGTTTGATAGCCTCACCTTGTTGGCCTCAGGAAGACTAATGTTCCATGGGCCTGCCCAGGAGGCCTTGGGTTACTTTGCATTAATGGGTATGCTTGACTTTTTCATGTAGTAAGATCCTTTATTAAGAGAATCTTAAAGAGAGTAAAAGGGGTCTATAGGAATGCTGTTGATTTTTGAGTAGACATACCATGGCTTCCCCCATTCCAACACAACTTTGGTAGTTTGGTGCTAGAATTTTTCTTCACTTTGCAGCACTAGCCTGTTCTTTGGGTCTTTTTCCTGACCTGGTTGAGTATGCCTGCATGTGTGTGCAGGAGTATTTCTACTGGGCCTTACCTGATCTGCTTCCCACTTCAGTTCAGGATATATGTTGGCTTCATAGCCAGTTATGTCTGTTGAACATTTTGGGAAAAGCCTAATAGTATCCTCCAATTATCTTCTTGACTGTATTATGGATCAGGCTTTATCACTGTATTCCCTCGTAGAAGATGTTAGTCTCCTTTGGTGGAGGTTCATAAGATGCTACTTAAAATTTTCTAGTAACGTTAGATTGCAGATTTAGGCCTTGAGGGGGTGTGAGTGACTTGCCAGTTAATAGAATGACTAGTTGTCTTTGAGGGACCAACATTTCTGACAGTTTTGGACTGCTTGGTTCTATTTAGAATGGAAGTATGTAATTGTTTTTTTATGACTCATGTTGTCTGCTTTATTTTATTAAAAATTTTTAAATGTTTATTTTTTAGAGAGAGAGTGCATGTATGAGCAGGGGAGGAGCAGAGAGAGAGGGAGACAGAGAATCTGAAGCAGGCTCCATGCTATCTGCACAAAGCCTGACATGTGGCTCGAACTCACAAACCGTGAGATTAGGACCTGAGCCGAAGTCGTACGCTCAACCAACCGAGCCACCCAGGCGCTGCTGCTTCATTTTAGAGATATTTGGATACGATTATAGATGATGCTCCATGACTCCAAATATAGTTTTAAATATTCACTAGCCAGTTTTAAAATTTTCCATTTAATGTCCATCATTTAAAGTTAATAAGCACACACAGGTCTAGGGAGTTTAGGGGAGATGAACCTAGAGTCAAACTGGAGGCCAAGTTGAGTCCAGAGGATTGTGCAACAGAAGCTGAGATAAGCATTCAGCTGTGTTGTGCCAGTCACATTCTCTTGGGAGTGCTGCTCTGGTGATTTGTTCTCCCTATTGGAATTATGACAGCACAATGAATGCATATTCGGCCATCCCCAGGTGAACTTGGAGAGCAGAACACACCCCTGGCCTCTCCCAAGGACAGTCATGCTGTGCTGTAGCATTCTTTGCTTGTGGCCTTGCTTTGAAGAGCATTAGTTCCAGCTACAGCTTTTTTTAAAATTTTTATTTGCACCTATATTTCTATTTTTGAAGAAGTTCTGATAAGCCTCAGAGCATACTTAGGATAGCTGTTTCGGGTCTCATGAACTAAGATGGGTAAGGACCTAGTATGAACTTTCTGAGAGTCCTAGGTTGGTTTTAAGTGTGTATTTTTCTGGGAGACAGAGCATTGCTGAAATGTGTGATTGAATGTATAAAAAGAAAAGGTAAATTAGTGAAGGGAGAAGAGAAAAAAAAAAAGTGAGGGAGAAGTTGTCAGATTCTCTCCCTCTCCCTCACCTCTCTCACCCCTGTAAGTGAGTTTCTGTTTTCCAAGACCATCAAGTTTGTGTACTTGAGTTGCCTTCTTTTGTAGGTTACCAGTGTGAGCCCTATAATAACCCTGCAGACTTCTTCCTGGATGTCATTAATGGAGACTCCTCTGCTGTGGTATTAAACAGACAGGACCAGGCGGGTGAAGGTATGAAAATCTGTTGAGAGTCACAGGTTATTGCTTCACTGCATTAGCTGAAGTTTAGCAATGTGGCAACTCATTAAATCATGGCTTTGTGAATTTATATTAATACTGTCCTCTGATAACCGTTGTCTTAGTCCACTTGGGCTACCATGACAAAAATACCATAGACAGGTGGCTTAAACAATAAACATTTATTTTTCACAGTTCTGGAGTGGGAAGTCCAAGATGAAGGTATCTGCAGATTCATTGTCTGTTGAGGACCCGCTTCCTGGTTCAGAGATGGGTCACCATCTTCTCATTGCCTCCTCACATGGTGGAAGTAGGGAGGGAGCTCTCTGAGGCCTCTTTTATAAGTTTACCAATCCCATTAATGAGGACAACACCCTCATGACTTAATAATCCCTCAGAGGTCCCGCCTTCAAATATCATCACATTGGGGATTGAGTTTTAGCATATGAATCTTGAGGGATCACAAACATTCACTCTATGGCACTGGTCAACACAGATTTTGTTTTCCTTGACTGTTGAGAATATTTTTGATTTAATTTATAAATAAGCATTTATATGATAGTATCAGTTCTAAGGGGAATTTTTATTTAAAAAATGCCCATGGATTTTATAGTGTTTTGAAATAAGAAACTTGGCAATTTATGTATTTGCATATAGAAGAAAACAAAGGCAAGATTTTTTCTATTAGGAATTATAACTTGCTACGATAAGATGTCTATTTTAAAAGAATTAGGGTTCAAATATTATAGTTAGGAAAAGGTCAGTAGGTTTGCTGTATTCATAAGTTTATGGGAGTAGTCAGTCAATTAACTGTATTTTTCTTTTTTTTTTTAATTTTTTTTTGAATGTTTATTTTTGAGAGAGAGAGAGAAAGAGACAGAGCATGAGCGGGGGAGGGACAGAGAGAAAGGGAGCCGAAGCAGGCTTCGGGCTCCGAGCTGTCAGCACAGAGCCCGATGCCCAATGTGGGGCTCTAACTCATGAGCCATGAGATCATGACCTGAGCCGAAGTCAGACGCTCAACCGACTGAGCCACCCAGGCACCCCAATTAACTGTATTTTTCTAATGTTGTAGAGCAATGACAGATCTAATAATTTTTTATACTCAAGCATTAGAATTAAGGTATTAGGGAAGAATCTAAGAAAAGGGTTGCCAAAAAATGGGCTAAATCAGTTGTTAACTCTACTAATAAAGTTTCCCTTCTTTATCTGCTTTTATTCCAAAGCCAAGGAGACTGAAGAACCTTCCAAGAGAGATATTCCACTCATTGAAAAAATAGCTGAGTTTTATGCCAACTCTGCCTTCTCCAGAAAAACAAAAGATGAGTTAAATCAACTCTCAGAGGGTCAGAAAAAGAAGAGCTCAGCCTTTGGGGAGATCACCTATGCCACCTCCTTCTGTCATCAACTCAGATGGATTTCCAAGCGTTCATTCAAAAACTTACTGGGTAACCCTCAGGCCTCAATAGCTCAGGTAACCTGACAGATTCTTCTGATTATGCTCAGACATATCATGTGGGAATATTAGGTTGTAATATAATCTATTTTAGGATTATGCTTATCTTCTCAACATTCTATTTATTTATCCCCACTCCATTTGGGATATAGAAACAGCCAACAGAACAAGTAAAACACAATGAAATTTTTACTTAAGGAAAATATTTTCTTTTTTTATGGGTTTTTTTTTTTTTTACTACCTAACTCAGAATTTTTGTTGATTTAGACAAGCTGTAATGGATAATCTTTGTAGAAATTTGTTTTCTTCAAAATTGTGAAGTAAAGGAGATGTTTAGCCACATCTATAGTTTTCTGATAGCTGCATGCATTCATTTCCTGATCCACTCAACAAAAGTTCTTACTGATCACATATGGCATTTTGGGAGCTTATATACAGCAGTGAACAAAATGGGCAAAAATAAAACCTCTGTTCTCATGGAGCCTATTTTCCAATGAGGAAAACAGATGACAAATTCATACAGAAATTAACTATATAGCAAGTCAGGTGGTAAAAGGGTCTGTGGAGAACTTTTAAGCAGAAAAGCAGAGAAAGAAAGAGAAAAAGATAGAAGGAACAGGGAGGGGGAAAGAGGGAGAGAGTGGAAAGGAGTTGATCGCATTTGAAATTGGTTGGCCGGGAAAACCTGGATCTGGAAGTCACTGAATGCCTTAGAAGGTCATGGGGGCCAGCTGCTTTCTGACGGAAGAGCCTGTGTACAAATGTTGTTCCTTATAATTGACCTTCTTCATTTTGGGATTCGAGTCTTAGGAGAGCACTAAGATACCTACAACAGTTAGTAGTTACCACAGTGTAGTAAGCAGACTTTAATTCTGTTAAACAAGGGTGTTCATTGTCAGATTGACTTTCTTTTAATAATGATGAAATCCTGTTCTTTTTCTATTTTGGCTGGCTCTGTTCAGAGTTGTTGATTATTACTCTTTTATTTTTCTGTAATTCTCAGGTGCTCTGTCATATAAAACTCTAGTATTCCCAGTTCATTGGACCATTCTTTTCAAGGAAGTCAGTTTAGCTAGTTATTTTGGGGGTTATTGATTTTACTGTCAATCGTTGAATTTCTGTCAAGTACTAAAAGATGATGTGCTGTTGGCACTAATAAAATATTACTGACTTCTTACCACGTGCACCATAATTTTCATACTTCAGTACAATTGCTTTGTAAGTATTAATACCAAGAATCTGTATCCCTCTTTGAGGGATAGTTGCCAGTTGCTCCAAACATTTTTGCTACTTGTTATTTGACATTTGTCAGAATATGCACACTTCTGTGTACTAGCAATCAAGGTTAAGTTTTTATTCTTTTATAGTATATTTGATGTCTTTTGAGTACAAGTCTGGTAAACAAAGTCAACCTGGTTACCCATTGTTCCAACATCACTATTGGAATGTGATGGAGTTGGTTCTTTAGTGTGATTTATAGATTTTTTTTTTTACTTGGAAAATAACTTAAATTTCTCTTGCCTCTGAAAGTGATTTACAAGTGTCTTGTCCAAGTCACAATATGGTAGTCTGAGAAGAATATGATTAGAATGTGGAGGTATTTCTTTTTTTATTTTTTTAAAAGTTTTTATTTAAATTCCAATCAGTTAACATTTAGTGTAATATTAGTTTCAGGTGTACAATTTAGTGATTCAACACTTCCATACAACACCTGGTGCTCATCACCACAACTGCACTCCTTAATCCCCCTCACCTATGTAACCCAACCCTTCGCCCCCCCACCTCTGCTCTGGTAACCATCAGTTTGTTCTCTATAGTTAAAAGTCTGTTTCTTGACTTGCCTCTCTCTCTCTTGTTTTTCTCCTTTTCTTGTTTGTTTTGTTTCTTAAATTCCACATATGAGTGAAATCATATGTCTTTCTCTCCCTCACTTATTTTGCATAGCACAATACTCTAGCTCCATCCACGTTATTGCAAATGGAAAGATTTCATTCTTTTTTTTGGCTGAGTAATATCCCATTACGTGTATATATACCACATCTTCTTTATCCCTTCATCAGTCAGTGGACATTTGGGAATCTTTCCATAATTTAGCTATGGTAGGCAATGCTGCTGTAAACATAGGGGTGCATGTGTCCCTTTGAATTCGTGTTTTTGTATTCTTTGGGTGAATACCTGGTCTGCAATTGCTGGATTATAGGGTAGTTCTATTTTTAACTTTTTGAGGAATCTCCATACTGTTTTGCAGTGTGGCTGCACCAGTTTGTATTCCCATCAAAAGTGTAAGAGGGTTCCCTTTTCTAAAATGTGGAACTATTTCTAATACACCATGACTCTGCATCTTTTGTTGCTAGGCTTACTTCAGATGTAGACCCAGGCCTAGTGCCTCCAGGTTGCATATTCAGCCTACTTGCTTCCTCAATGAACTCAGTTCCACTAAAGGAGTCCCAACAGTGTTCAGAGTAGTGGCAGTGTCCTAGAACAAAGATAGAACATTGCATCTCTCTGAGTATCTGCTGTTCAGATTTGTAGATACTGGAATGTTGGCTTAGAACAGGAACAGGCAAACCTTTTTTGTAAGGGGCTAGGTAGTAAATACTTTGGGCTTTGCGGGCCATGTAGTCTTTGTCTCTAGCCTTTCCTGTTTTAGCTTGAAAGGAGCCATAGATAATATATAAACAAATGAACATAGTTGTGTTCCAATAAAACTTTATTGATGGATACTGAAACTTGAATTTCATTTAAATTTCATGTGGCAAGAAATATTCTTCTCTCACTTTTGTTTTCTCCCAACCATTAAAAAAGTGGTAAAAACTGTTCTTAGCTAGAGGGCTGAACAGAAATAGGTGACAGGCCATGTTTGACCTGTAGACCCTAGCTTGCTGACCTTCAGTTTAGTGGTTTTAAACTCATGTATGTTGTTTACTTTTTAAACTATTTGAACATGAAGCTGTTAAACTGTTTTATGGCTTCCCGCTGATAAATCCTGTATTAGTTGTATTACAGCCATACCTAGATTTCAACTAGTCACTTCCATGATTCAGACTTTGCTTCTAATAATGCCCTTTAACCAAAGGTTGTATTTGAATGATCTGGGAGTGAATGGATCATCTGTTAGAAGGATTTAATGTTCATTTAATGTGCCATGGGTTTTTCTGATCAAATCAATTTGGAAAACACTATCGTATCTCTTAAAGATTCATTTTTTCTACTGGCACATTTTACATTTGACTAGGGATGTTTTTTGAGTAATGGCCATAATTATCCCTCAGAACTTACCTTGAGATATATTGCTAAACACAGCTGAATAAGACGGAATAACGTATTTAGGGAATTTCTTTTTTTTTTTTTTTTTTCCTTCTGCTCAGAACAGAGCCCAGGTGCACAGGACTTATGGTATCTCCTCTTTGTGTGCTCTGTTGAGCAATGCTTAGTTTGCCTATTTTTTTTCTCTTTTCTGTAATCCAAGAAAGAATAACGTGGATTAACCTTGTAAAAGCATGACAAAATTATGAGATTGATCATAGCGAACATCCTTTGGTAATATTGACTATCGAACCTTTAGCGAACATCCTAATGGTAATATTGACAGTATCTTTTATATGCAAAAGAAACAAGCATGTAGAGTGTCCAGATTAAAAAGTCCAGACATTCTTAAAGCTATACTGGGTGAACATAGAGACTTGTATACATACACATGCACACATGGTAATGGAGCCATCATCATTTATTTTGGAAGCTTATCTGTTGGCATGAAGTACAGTATATTCTGAGGGTAATGAAAATATACCAGGGTAATAGATTTTTTTCTCCAAATTTCTGACTGTCTTATTAGCAAGGGAATTTTAAAGACATCTCAGATCATACTTTTTCCAGACTGTGGTTTTCACAAACTAGCCTCCACAGATCATGATCCTGTTTACCAGTTTGGTTTGCTTCATGCCAAAATATGCTTTCAAAAAATTCCTTCAAGTCTTGATACCATTGTACTGTAGTAGTACTGAGATTTTTTATTTTATTTTTTAACTTTGAAGGTTCCAAGATACATGGTGGGATATTTTGTTTTCTTCAGATTACCATTTCTTACATTTTTTAAATTTAATACAACATAAAAGTACAATACGTAGAACTTTCCTAAATAAATTGTGTCATAGTATAACCCTTAATCCTTTGCTTATAGAAGTGTCCTTAAGAGATATTTTGTCAATCTTAAAAACAAAAGTGATGTTTATCCAGTCTACTTGAGTCCTCAGACAGACCGAGTAAGTGAAAGTAGGTAAGAGTGGCAAAAAACTGGCAGCTTAGTTCTACTTGTTTGGCTGCAGGCCCTTGGGCTGAGGTTGCTGGAGAAGCAGTGACAAGAGAATGGGTAGTGAAAGTACTTGGGTACCCTCAGAGAGAGCTGGTTGAATGCTTTGGTGGCAGTGACAGTGCACTTTTCCAGTGCAGGCATAGACTGTCCCCTGGGTCAGATAGGCGGGCCCCAGCTTATCGCTGCTTCCTTATCACATGAAATAACATTGTTAGAATTGTTTTATATGTGCTTGAAACATTTTATTTATTTTTAATGTTAAAAGTAAAAATATCCTGGGGTGCCTGCGTGGCTTAGTCGGTTAAGTGTTCAACTCTTGATTTTGGCTTGGGTCCTTGATCTCACAGTTGTGAGACTGAGCCCCGTGTCAGGCTCTGTGAGTGTGGAGTCTGCTTGGGATTCTCTCTCTCTGTCTCTCTTTCTCTCTCTCTCCCTCTGCCCCTCTACCCTGCTCTCGCTCGCTCTCTCTCTCTCTCTCTCACACACACACACACACACACACACATGCGCGCGCGCACGTATTCTCTCTCAAAATAAATAAACATATTTTTTAAAAAGTCATTTTAAAAAAAAGAGTAAAGATATCCTGTTTTTACTTGAGCCTCTTCAAATATAAAACTGCATGTTCACTAGCACAAAGGTTGAAAGTTCAGGTCAGAACTCTTTAGCCACTTGGACTTTATTTTATTTCTCAAATGACTTAGCCACGCACTTGCATTGCTTCCCTACTCTATATGGCCTTCCCAGGCCTGGTAGTTTGAACTAGACTTTGAACCGGCCTGGTGAATCAGTGGGGGGAACCTTAGAGTTCTAGGAGTTTACTGTGTTCTACTGTCAGCCTCCCCAACACACAGATAAATTATTTTTTAATTTAGAAAGCGGTCTAATAACATACACTGTTCCATATTCTCCCAAGGGCTTTGGCTGAACGATTTGAAGTATCTATCTCAATGGAGAAATTTGGTTATGTAGCCATATAATAATCACAAATGGCGTGTTGTTTTTGCCTTTAATTAAGACTTTTCTTCTTTTTCTTTTTGAAAAGATAATTGTAACAATCATCCTAGGATTGGTTATAGGTGCCATTTTCTATGATTTAAAAAATGATTCTACGGGAATCCAGAATAGGTAAGTAAATTTGGATCTTGATTTTGAGAAAGTATTGCTACTTCTTTCAAGCTTATGAAAATCCATTAAGAATTTAAATTTGAGGGGTGCCTGGGTGGCTCAGTCGGTTAAACATCTGATTCTTGATTTCGGCAGGTCATGATCTCACAGTTCATGAGATTGAGCCCCATGTTGGGCTCTCAATGTTGACAGTGCAGGCCTGCTTGGGATTCTCTCTTTCCATGGCTCTCTGCCCCTCCCTGTTTGTGCTCGCTTGTGGGCACACACACACACTCTCTCTCAAAAATAAATAAAATTAAAAAAAGAAAAGAATTTAAATTTGAGACAGGGTAAACTGAAGAGTAGGGTAAGTCAGTGAATTGAAAGCTGGAGGGATATATATGTGTGTGTGTGTGTGTGTGTGTGCATATGTATACATATATAGTGGTAATTATATATATATGTGTATGTCTGTATATGTATACATATATAGTGGTAATTTACATAGTACATAAAATTTACCTTCTTAAACAGTTTTAAGTATACAGTTCAGTGGCATTAATTATTTTCCATTATTGCCTATTTCCATTATTCCATATAATCCACATTTATACTTTCTGTCTCCCAATTTGATTACTCTAGGTACTGATATAAGTGGAATCCTACAGTATTTGTCCTTTGGTAACTCACTTGTTTCCTTTACATAGTATCTTCAAGGTTCATCCATGTTGTGGCACATGTCAGAATTTCTTTCCTTTTAAAGACTGAGTAATATTCCAATGTATGGATATATCATATTTTGTTTATGCATTTATCTGTCTTGGACACTTGGATTATTTCTACCTTTTGGCTGTTGTGAATTTTGGGGAGGAAGAATACTCTGCTCTTCAGAGTTCCTCTAGTAGGACTAAGAATCACGTTGACATAAGACAGATTAACAGGAGAAAATCAAATTCAGTAGCATGTGAACAGGGAATCCGCACAGACATGAAATTCCAAAAACAGGCAACATGATGCCTATGTGAGCTAAGGAGAGGGGTGGGTAAGGTCTGAGGATACACTGGGAGAAAGATCTTAGGAAGTTGAGAGATGATATTTGGAAAACTAAAGTTGCCTCTTATGCAAATAAGTTTCTTAGGTAAAGACAATCTTTCCTAGTAACTTTCTTCCTGGTATAGGCTCTCCTTTCCAATGTAAATTTAAGCAGTTGAGGGAGCGGTAAAAAGCTTTTCCAGAATCTGCAGGTAATTGATTGCTTTTAGCTCAAAATAGTCTTCATGTCAAAGTAACCCAAGTTGGAGGGACCCGCTCTTTGCCCCTCATTGAGTAGTGCTGCTATGAGTGAGGATTTACAAGTAAATATCTGTTTAAGTCTCTGCTTTAAATTCTTTTGGGTTTATACTCAGAAGTAGAATTACTGGATCGTTTGGTAATTCCATCAAGTATCCTGTCTTCCACAGCAGCTGTATTATTTTGCATTCCTACCAGCAGTGCCCAAGGGTTTCAATTCCTCTGCAACCTCACCAAACTTGTTATTTTCTGTTTTTTTCTTTTTCTTTTTTATAATAATAATAACCATCCTGATTGGTGTCGAGTGATATCTCATGCGGTTTTGATTAGCGTTCTCCTAATGATTAGTGATGTTAAGCATTGTTAATATGCTTATTGCCATGTGTATCTTCTTTGGAGAAATGGCTATTCAAATCCTTTGCCCATTTTTTTATTTGGATTCTTTTTATTGTTGAATCGTAAGTGTTCTTTTTATATTTTGGATATTAACCCCTTATCGTGTATAAATTTGCAAGTATTTTCTGATATTCTGTGGGTTGTCTTCACTATTGAGTGTGTCCTTTGATGCACATGAGTTTTAAATTTTGATGTAGTCCAGTTTGTCTGGGTTTTTTTTTGTCTTTTTTTAAATTTTTATTTATTTATTTTGAGAGAGGGGAGAGATGTGTATGTGTGCAAGCAGGGGAGGGGCAGAGAGACTGGGAGAGAGAATCTCAAGCAGCCTCTGCACTGTCAGTGCAGAGCTCAATGCACGGCTCTATCTCATAACCCTGAGATCCTGACCTGAGCTCAAGTCAGGAGTCTGACACTCAACTGACTGAGCCACCCAGACACCCCATCTGTTTTTTTCTTTTGTTGCTTGTGAGTAATTTTTTTCTCTATTTTTTGATTTGTTTGCCATGAGGAGGTGGATGAGACTCAGGTTTTTCTGTTATATGGTTAGCACTTATATTAGTCTACCTTAGCGAGTTTTAGTCATTATGTGCCCTTAAAAATAGTTTTTCATAATGAGACTTTGTAATGAGGTCTAGCATGCTCCAAATGTAGATGCTCAGTGATGTCCAGGACTGTAGAGTTCTCTTTATACTTCATGTGTAAAACTGTTCTGTGCCAGGCATTGTGCTCTACGCTTTAAATCACAGATTCTGGTTACCCTTCTGCCCAAAGGGATGGGTGATATTATCCCCATTTTACCATAAGGATATGAAGAAGGTGCAGTAGCTTAAGTTGAATCTGTTTTGATGTCTGGAGAAAGCTGATTGTTTATGAAAGAAAGAATAAGCATAAAAGTCAATTCTTCAGTCAAGTAAAATAAATGATCTCCAAAATAAATGGAATTAAGTAGTGTTACTCTACGTTGAGATTATTATGGCAGCTCATTTACAGAGTTATGTCATTGTTTTTCTCTTTACCTCTTCCCTGAAGACAGTGTTCTCTCACTTCCAAGCTTGCTAGTAATTGATGATTTGTACCTTTTGTAAATGCCATATTTTTACCAAGCACAGAGTATAGGTCACAAGATCTATAGAGCCTGTGGACCTTTTGTGTTGTGCAGTTGGAAGCTTTTGGAATAAATATTGGAAAACCTGTCCTTAACTGGCATTTTAAAGGGAAACTGGAAATCTAACCATTAAAATTCTTCATAGAAGAATCCAGAGAAATAAAGAAGAGCTTTAGCAGTTTCTTCAAATTTATTCTGGAGAAATAGGGCATTGGATTTATTTTAATTTGTGTGGTATTTTAAAAATATTTTATTTATTTTTGATAAAGACAGAGTATGAGTAGGGGAGGGGAAAAGAGAGAGGGAGACACAGAATCCAAAGCAGGCTCCAGACTCTGAGCTGTCAAGCCTGACATGGGGCTTGAACTTGTGAACCACAAGATCACAATCTGAGCTGAAGTCAGATGCTCAACTGACTGAGCCACCCAGGCGCCTCTTAATTTGTGTTTTTTGACTTAAACTTGCTGCCACTTTTTCATCATTTGAAATTGCTCAGGAGGCTGGGGGTTTGGTTCTCTTCTTTGGGAATGAATTATCCCAGAGAGGCACTCTCTGCTCTTTCTCTAACCTGTGTAACTGACAAGCTGGGTTTTATTAGTATATAGAGTTTAAGCTTTTTTTTTTTTTTTTTTTTAATGTTTATTTATTTTGTGAGAGATAGAGCACATACAGGGGGGAGGGGCAGAGAGAGAGAATCCCAAGCAGTCTCTGCACTGCCAGCACTCTGTACAGCCCGATGCAGGGCTTGAACCCATGAACCATGAGATCATGACCTGAACTGAAGGTAAGAGCCAGATGCTTAACTTAGTGAGCCACCTGGGCTCCCTGAGTATGAGCTTCTTTGACCTAATAGTTACCTTACAGGGTTGTGGTGATAGCTAAACAAATTAATGCATATTAAGAAAAAAGATAGTTTTAAAAATATTTGGATAATAAGGAGATATTACAGACATGGATTACCCGATTGAAAAGAATACCTTAAATTCTTTAGTAATAAAAGCTGTATTTACTGTTAAATAAATCATCTTATGATTTAGAAGTAATGTCAGTATCTACTAGTTCAGAATCCTGATGAACAAACAGTATTATTAGATATAAGATCTGACAAATTGAGCTGAATTGTTGCATGTCCCATATTTCTGAAATTAGCTTTTATTCTGATAGTAGGCTTATTTGTGTGGAGAAGGTTGCATAGCTGCCTTTGTACTAGGTCTGGCTATTTCCTATTTATTAATTATAGGTTAAACGTTTACTTTTAAAACAGTCTGTTTTCTGTCTTCTGTTTTATTTATTTTTGGCATTGAAAACAATTACTGAGTATCTGGACTTTTTTCTTTCTTTCTTCCTTTCTTCCTTCCTTCCTTTCTTTCTTTCTTTCTTTCTTCTTTTTTTTGAGAGGCTGTACACTTGAGTTTCTATTTGTTCTCTCTTATTTTTGCATCATTTAAATGATAGGTCACTTCAGCTCTTTCAGTTTCAGCTCACATCCTCATGTCAATTAAATGGTTTGGTTATGAAGGGCAACCCAACACTGTCTGAGGGATGTTAGCATGCTTTTGTAAGACGCATATGTCTATCCAAGAGTCTTTCCTTTTTGAGCCTTCATTATTTTACTGAGAAACAAGCATTGGTAGTCTTCCTTTTCTTACAGATGCAAAAATAAATTTTTCCTTTATAAGCACCATTTTGTTTTCTGAGCACGTTTGAAGCCATTTTGGTGATGGCCTACCAAGGATAATATCAAGGCTGTACTGACGATTGTGTGGCGGAGGTCTATAATAATGTGTCAACTGAGGTTTTCCTCCCCTGTCATTTTGCCTCTTCATATCCTAGTTTCTTCTTTACTTTAAAAATGTGGCTAATAGAGGCTTTTTTTTTTTTTAAGCTCTACAGACTTTATTTGGTTCACTATTTCTTTGTTCATACATTAGGAATGATACTTGTTTTTGTTAGGTAAAATTCAAGATAATATTTTTATGACCTGTGTATTCATCAGCACAGGCTGCCATCAGAAAGAACCATAGTCTGGTGGCTTCAACAACAGTTTAAACAACAACTTCTTACAGTTGAGGAGATCAGGGTGCTTCCGTTGTCAGGTTCTGATGAGAGCTCTCTTCCTGGCTAACAGATGGCCATCTTTTTGCTGTGTCCTCACATGGCAGAGAGAGAGAGAGCACACTCTGGTGTCTCTCCCTTTCTTTTAAGGACACTAATCCTGTCATGGGGACTCTACCCTCATGGTCTCATCTAAATCTCATTACCTCCCAAAGACAGAATTGTCTCTAAATATCATCTCATTGAAGGTTTAGCCTTCAACATAGGAATTTGGGGAGAACACAATTCAATCCATAGCAATCCAGGACTGTGACTTCCAAATTGTGCTCTGTGGAGTCCCAGGGGTACCACTGTGTGTACAGAGAGATGGTAGGGAGAGAGCTGATGGAGCTCATAGTTCCCTCTGTTTAAACCAGAACAGTGTTCTATTTAATGTTATAAGGTATCACTTGAGGAGAGAGTTTCATGGGTAGAAAATTGATCTAAGAATGTTTAATCGACTGCAGTGCTTTTTTTTTCCCTTTCTCTCATTGCAGATCAGGGGTGCTCTTCTTCCTCACGACCAACCAGTGTTTCAGCAGTATCTCAGCTGTGGAGCTTTTTGTGGTTGAGAAGAAGCTCTTTATGTGAGTAGGTCTCTGTTCCAGGAAGGGGGCTGTCTGGTATCAGGGGGTGTTAGTCAAACTGGTCATATCCTGTATTGGGCTGCAGGGTGGTTCCTAGGGATGGCCAGTGTTGAGAAAAAGCATCCAGAGACTGAAAAGGCAGTCATGAACCTGTGGGACCTGATACCAAGGGAAAAAGGAGTTCAAGATTAGGGCAGAGCCAGCAAATCCAAATGCTGCAGATAAAGCCAGCAATAAAGGGGCTGAAAAGGAGCTTTTGTTTTTAGCAAATGATAAGTCTTAATGGCCTTTCACAAGAAAAGTTAGAGGGGCTTGGTAGAGAGAAAGTAGTGGATTGAGCCAGTAAATATAAGGTAAGGAGGTAAAGTTGACAAAGAATGTGAACCCAGCTTAGCCCTCAATGGGAGGGAGACTAGAAGAAGGCAAAGGGCAGCCTTAAAAGAAGGTATGGGCTGTTTTGTTTCTTGTGTTTTTTAAAGTTGGAAGAAATTTGCCCATATCTACATGCTGAGGAAAGGAATCCTTCCAGAGGGAAAGAATAAAGATGTTGGTGGAGGAGTTTGGAATTATAGGAGGAAGCTGTCAGGAAGAGGAAGGGATCTAGAAGTAGAGAGGAAAGAAAACAGGATTTCATAGCTGACAGGGATGTATGGTTGGAGGATATGATCATTGAAGGAAGAAGTGCCATTTTCTTTTTTATCATGAGGTTGGAAGAAGTGATCCAAGACTGCATTAGGAAGTTCAGAGGATAGCAGTGTCACCTTCTTCATAATCAAAAGTGGGGAGAAAGTAAAGCTGATACCACAGCTGAGCTCCAGTGCTGGGAGAGAGGGAAGAGACAGATCTGCTCACTGGGAGCAGGTGCTCAGGGAGCAGAATGGGCGGCACTCGGAGGGAGTTCTATAATGAGAAGGGTGTTGCACAGACCCGCATGGAGGTGACATCCCAGGAGAGGCCCCCACCCAAGATGGTGCCTGATGCTGACAAGGATGGAGGCTGGGTGTTCACTTCCAGGATGTGAGAAGCTGTAGTTGTTAGACCCTGGTGGCAGCAGAAGTCTGTACAGTGAGCAATCTAATCTGTTCTCTGCCTTCCTAAACTAATGTAGGATGAGTTTTTCTTTTTCAGACATGAATATATCAGTGGATACTACAGAGTGTCATCTTATTTCTTTGGAAAACTGATATCTGATTTACTACCCATGAGGGTATTACCAAGTATTATATTTACTTGTATAATATACTTCTTGTTAGGTAAGCAACATGACAAAAGGTGTGTGTGTCTTTAGTGTTGGATATGAGGGTAGGCCAATTTGTTTATACCAGCATGTTTTTGGTTCTCAAACTCTAAACCACGCCAGTGAGATAAGGAGACATCTATCCATTGTGCACACTCTCAATAACTTCTCTGAGGACATTTTTTCAAGACTTGTCCCAAATTAACTTTTAAAACTTTTTATAAAACTGTATTTTACTGTGAGATGCTATGTATCATTTACAAACATGGAAAGAATTCACAAGATTGTTTGACACTATGCTGGAGGAGCTGGAATATTTACTACCATTTATATTTTTGTGTGTATGCATGTGTTTGTGTGTGAAGATAGTGAAAGATGTGACTTTTGGGGCTTCTTAGTTTAATACAAATACTTGTTTGATAGGTGTGGTTATTAGATTCATTTGTGCATTGTGTTTAGGCTTTACCCCAGGCTCACTGCATCAGAATTTCCATGTATTTTACTGATACACATAAACACATACACATCAGAAATATATATTTTAACTAAAAAATATATATATATAACTAAAGCACTAAGAAGATTCACTGATTGAATTAAACTTCCATTTTACAAATAAGAGGTGTGTCAAGTATTTAGGCATAGAACCTAGATCCTCAGGCTCCTTCCAAAATCTTCAGATTATATGACCCATAATATTAGTCCATTATGATTTGTAAAGTAGTCTTATGAAATTTATTTAGCCCCACCCTCAATCCCAGAGTTATGTGGTGATTTGTCTTGGGAGACTTGGCTTTTGGAGACACTACCCCAGATAGTGAAACCACTGGAAGGTCACATAATCTTCATCTTCCCAGTTTCTTCACACAACGCAGTTATAGCCAGTAGTCATGTGGTGATGTCTGGGTAGAACGAATGTGCTCTTGACAAGTTTCCTTCTTAGAAGAAATGGCTGTAGAATTGTGACCACTTGTGTTGCCTACAGCTGTCCATCTCAGGCACTCAGAAATTGTTAATAATTACACATAAAGAAGCATAGATGTTACATAGAAATGTACTTATACAGTAAGTATAAAAAGAAAGTGTATGATAACTTTATACAGTAGGATGGGGTGGTCGGATAGAGGATGGATTTTCTTCATTCTGATATTTGTTTCTCAAAATATTATAGTGCCATTTGCACAGAGCAATCTCAAATACACTGTTACCTAGGTGGTTGGATTCAACCCCCTCTTTTCTTCCCAACCAAGGATTGAAACCAGTTGTGGAGGCTTTCTTCATCATGATGTTTACCCTTATGATGGTGGCTTATTCAGCCAGTTCTATGGCACTGGCCATAGCAGCAGGCCAGAGTGTGGTATCCATAGCAACACTTCTCATGACCATCTCCTTTGTGTTTATGATGGTGAGTAGAAACTGTGCTTCACTAAGAATAAATTATTTCCCCTTATTCTTTCCTGCAAATTTATCTGTTACCTGAAACCAGCTTGGAGGATTCTGTAAATTAGATTCTCTGCTTTAAGGAGGCCATGTATTGAAGGATAGCTTATATTAGAGAATGTACAGCTTTTTCTTGAGATTCCCTAGCCTTTTTGGCTACTGTTCTAATATTATTGCTATAAATTTAGTTAGCATTTTGTTGCAAATGAGTTTTTAAAAGATTCTTCTTGGTGACATATAGTGAAACCTTGATAAACTGGAACTTCAAAAACCAAACTAGACTTTAAACGAAAGACTAAGATGCAGAAGGGCACTGTATCATAATAAAGGGGACAATCCAACAAGAAGATCTAACAATTGTAGATATTTATGCCCCCAACATGAAAGTACCCAAAAATATATAACTATTAATGAGACATAAAGGAACCCATTGATAATAATACAATAATAGTAGGGGACTTTAACACCTCACTTACAGCAATGGACAGATCATCCAAGCAGAAAATCAACAAGGAAGCAATGGCTTTGAATGACACACTGGACCAGATAGACTTAACAGATATATTCAGAACATTCCCTCTTAGAGCAGCAGAATGCACTTTCTTTTCAAGTGCCCATGGGCCATTCTCCAGAATAGATCACAAATGGGTCAACAAATAAAAAAGATTGAGATCATACCATGGATATTTTCATATCACAACCCTATGAAACTTGAAAGTCAGCTACAAGAAAAAATTTGGAAAGACCACAAATACATGGAAGTTAAATAACATGCTACTAAACAATGAATGGGTCAACCAATAAACCAAAGAACAAGTTAAAAAAAATACATGGAAACAAATGAAAATGAAAACACAATGGTCCAAAACCTTTGGGATGAAGCAAAAGTAATTCTAAGAGGAAAGTATATTACCTCAAGAAGCAAGAAAAATCTCAAATAAACTACCTAACTTTATACTAAAGGAGCTAGAAGAACAACAAATGAAGCCTAAAGCCAGCAGAAGGAGAGAAATAATAAAGATCAGAGCAGAAATAAATGATACAGAAGCTAAAAAGAAAGAAAAGAAAGAAAAAAAGAAAGAAAGAAAGAAAGAAAGGAAGGAAGGAAGGAAGGAAGGAAGAACCATACAGCAGATAAATGAAACCAGGGGCTGAATCTTTCAAAGAATAAAATTGATAAACATCTAGCCAGACTTATCAAAAAGAAAAAAGAAAGGGCCCAAATAAATAAAATTAAAAAAGAGTGGAGAGGTCACAACCAACAGCACAGAAATAACAATTATAAGAGAACATTATGAAAACCTATATACTAACAAATTGGACAACCTGGAGGAAATGGATAAATTTCTAGAAACATATACACTACCAAAACTTAAAAAGGAAGAAATAGAAGACTCGAACAGATCAATAACCAGCAAAGAAATTAAATCAGTTATAAAAAGTCTCCCAACAAACAAAAGTCCAGGGCCAGATAGTTTCCTAGGAGAAATCTACCAAACCCTTAAAGAAGAGTTAATATCTATTCTTATTAAACTATTCTAAAAAATAGAAAAGGAAAGAAAACTTCTAAATTCATTCCAAGAGGCTAGCATTACCCTGATTCCAAAACCAGACAAAGACTCCACTAAAAAAGACAACTATAGGCCAATATCCCTGATGAACATGGATGCAAAAATTCTCAATAAAATACTAGCAAACTGAATCCAACAGTGCATTAAAAGAATCATTCACCACAATCAAGTGGGATTTATTCCTAGGTTGCAAGGGTGGTTCAGTATTTGCAAATCAATCAACATGATACACCACATTAATAAAAGAATGGATAAGAACCATATCCTTTCAGTTGATGCAGAAAAAGCATTTGACAAAGTACTACATCCATTCATGATAAAAATTCTCAACAAAGTAGGGTTGGAGAGAATATACCTCAACATAATAAAGGCCACATAAACCCCACATCCTCAATGGGGGAAACAGAGGTTTTCCTCTAAGGTCAGAAATAAGACAGGGATGTCCACTCTCACCACTTTTTTTTCAACATAGTACTGGAAGTCCCAGCCACAGCAATCAGACAACAAAAAGAAATAAAAGTCATCCAAATTGATAAGGAAGAAGTAAAAGTGTCACTATTTGCAGATGACATGATACTCTATATAGGAAGTTTGAAAGACTCCAAAAAATTTTACTAGAACTGATACATGAATTCAGTAAAGTCACAGGATACAAAATCATCATACAGAAATCTGTTGCATTTCTATACACCAGTAATGAAGCAGCAGAAAGAGAAATCAAGCAACCAATCCCATTTAAAATTGCACCAAAACCCATGAGATATGTAGGAATAAACCTAACCAAAAAGGTAAAAACACCCGTACTCTGAAAACTATAGAACGCTGATGAAAGAAATTGAAGAGGACACAAAGAAATGGAAAAACATACCATGCTCATCGATTTGAAGAACACATATTGTTAAACTGTCTATACTACCCAAAGCAATCTACACATTTAATGCAATCCCCATCAAAATGCCACCAACATTTTTCACAGAGCTAAAACTAACAATCTTAAAATTTGTGTGGGACCACAAAAGACCCCGAATAGCCAAAACAATCTTGAAAAAGCAAAGCAAAGCTGGAGGCATCACAATTCTGGACTTCAAGTTATAATACAAAACGGTAGTGATCAAGACAGCATAGTACTGGCACAAAAACAGAACAAAGGTCAATGGAACAGAATAGAAAATCCAGAAATGAACCCACAAGCATATAGCCAATTAATCTTTGGCAAAGCAGGAAAGAATATCCAATGGAAAAAAGACCGTCTCTTCAACAAATGGTGCTGGGAAAACTGGACAGCTACGTGCAAAAGAATGAAACGACCATTTTCGTGCACCATACACAAAAATTCAAAATGAATTTTCCTTTTCATTTTGTGAAGAATGTCTAAATGGCTGTCAGAATGGCTAAAATTAACAACGAAAGAAACAACAGTTACTGGTAGGGATGTGGAGAAAGGGGACCCCTCTTAGATTGTTGGTGGGAATGCAAACTGGTGCAGCCACTTGGAAAACAGTATGGAGGTTCTCAGAAAGTTAAGAATGGAACTACTCTATGATCCAATAATTGTACTCCTAGGTATTTACCCAAAGGATATAAAAATACAGATTTGAAGGGATACATGCACCTCTGTGTTTATAGCTGCATTATCAACAATAGCCAAATTATGGAAAGATCCCAAATGTCTATCAACTGATGAATGGATAAAGAGGAGGTATATATACACAATGGAATATTACTCAGTCATAAAAAAGAATAAAATCTTGCCATTTTTAATGACATGGATGGAGCAAGAGAGCGTTAAGTGAAAGAAGTTAGAGAAAGACAAATACCATATGATTTCACTTATATGTGGAATTTAAGAAACAGAATGAACAAGGAAAGGGAAACGAAAGAGAGAGAGGCAATCTGAGAAACAGACTCTTAACCATAGAAAATGTGATGGTTACCAGAGGGGAGGTGGGTGGGCAGATGGGTTAAATAGGTGATGGCAATTACGGAGTGTACTTGTTGTGATGAGGACCAGGTATATGCAAGTGTTGCATCACTAAATTGCATACCTGAAAGTAATATTACAGTGTATGTTAGTTAATTAGTTAGAATTTAAATATAAACTTAAAAAAAAAACAGAAAAATTTTGATTTTAAGATTCCCTGTATAAACAGCAGTCAATTGCCCAACTTCTATGCTAGTGTTAGAGAACTGCTGACTGGTTTAAGCGATAACTTAATGGTTTGGATGTATCTACTCCTTTCCAAGGGAATAGCTAAGTTCCATGAGAAACAAAATGGTCTGCAGTGTGGGTAGTCTGTCTTGGGTCCCTCCTGTATTTTGAAAAGGAGTGTCTAAAAATACTGAAACATTCCAGAGCCCACACAGTACTGTGTCTCTGCCTTTCTGGGTTCCTGACATTCCCTTATATGAATACATTTCCACTTACCTTTTTTTTTTTTAAGTAGTTACTGAATCCTAATCTTACATGTCCCTTAATTTTACATGCACATAGATGAATCAATACATGAATCAACTAGTTACCACATTGCCCCCTACGACATGAAGTAAACAGGAATGCTTAGTCTATTAATATACATGTTCTTTCTGCTAGAATAGGAATAGATGTCTTTAAAAGGAAAATAATCAGCACAAACTTTGGCAAACTTTGTGAGTTTGAAATCTAAGCATTATTGAGAAATTGATAAACCTTGCATGTATTTTCTATATTATCCAATAAATAACATGTCATCAATATATAAAAATGTCTTGTGTTTTATATTAGATGCTTCGTCTTATTATTTAAATGTTTGTATATAGAACTTTTAAAACCAGTCATAAAACCATGTTACTTAGAGACGCAGCGTGTGGTATATTAAGCACCTGGTTAGGTGGAGTTCAAAAATATGTAGTCCCTCAGTGACATCAGGTTAATGTCTATCCCAGCATTCCTAGCGCCAGTTAGAAATTTTATATGAACCTCTTCTCATGTAGCCATCTGTTGCTGGAGTAATCCTTCCTGGGATCTTCATTGTCATACTGTTTTATGGTAGCTTTAAATTTTTTTTTTTTAATGTTTGTTTATTTTTGAGAGAGAGAGACAGAGCAGGGGTGGGGCAGAGAGGGAGGGAGACACAGAATCTAGAGCAGGCTGTCAGCATAGAGCCCAATGCAGGGCTTGAACTCATGAACCATGAGATCATGAGCTGAGCTGAAATTGGATGCTTAGCTGACTGAGCCACCCCGTCACCTGTTTTTGGTAGCTTTAAATGAAGGTATTCACCATATTTTATGCTTCACTTCACCACATTGTGCTATATACCAGTTCCAGGCTGTAGGTTAAGTATGCATCCTGACCCCCAAACTATTTCTATAGTCATGCAGAGATAGAATGCAAACGTTTTTAAATAACAAATCATACTGTGTTTTGGAAATAGAGGAATGAGATGTTCAGGATATGATCTGGTGTATGTATTGGTGGGAACATATAGTGTCTGTATCGTGAGAACAGTCAGTACTTCTTGACCTTTCATTGTGTGCAGTTACAGAAAGTAAAAGCCTTGAAATTTAAGGGTCTTCCAATTAAATGGCACATATATTATATATCGTCATTCCCTGAGAACCATAAACAGCCTCAGTGATAGAGAGGCATACTCATGCAAAGAGGAATGGAAGGAATGTCCAGAGTTGGTCTTAACAGAAATGTTTATAAAGGTTGTAGGGCACTTAAAGGAGGTATTCTCTGTAATTCTTCATGAAATCCCCTCACCAGGTCTGATTCTTGGTACTTTCTTTTTGTAGATATTTTCAGGGCTGTTGGTAAATCTCACAACCATCCAGCCTTGGCTATCATGGCTTCAGTACTTCAGCATTCCTCGATATGGCTTTGCGGTGAGTTTTCCTCATCTGTCTCTGTGATCCTAGCACAGGATTAATTCTAGGATTAGAATTCCCAAGCTAGGGACAACCAGAATAAAGCCTAACAACCTTGTCTCCTGCTGTGAACTGTGAAGGTCTCCAGGGGTTTCTTTTTTAGGAGCAATGAAGGAGAGTTTTCTATTAAGCCTTAGATCACCTTGATAATCACCTGAGGTTTCCCCAGTTACCCAGTTGTCTGAAGGAGGTGAAGGGTGGGGAGATAACTCCTCATGAGGGAGAAAGATTGACTAATTGATATAAAGAAATATAGTTGTGTTTCAGTTCACTATGAAAATAGAGGATGGGGGGCCTAGAATATATATTTTATATTGAATTCAGAAAAAAACAAAACAAAAAAAACCCAAAAAACAAAGAGCATATAATACAGCCACTATCTTGGTTTTAGAAAGCTAATCAAGTCCAAAGAAAACTGTCTTAATATAGTATAATTGGGTTTCTAACTCCCAAGAATTGGCACTGGTTTTGATGAAAATAAACAAGAATAATACAAAAGATTCTCACCATAAATGAACGATAGTCACTGAGTACTGCTGTAAGATTTTGAGTACACTGTGGGATTATAAAATTGGGGAGAGAAGAAGGAAGGAGCCAGAGGTCTCCCCTCTTTGCCAACTACTTTACTTCCCTTTGTTTTGGAAGCTAAAATCTCAACCTTAGACTACTCAGTTGCCAAGGAAAAGAATTTTAGTTGCTCTGGTGTGGCAGACTGTGAACGTGAAGCTTGGTTTGTTTGTAGAAATAGCAATAAAGATTAAACTAGGAGGACATGATAATTCTTTGAAGTTTTTTGAAATTTAAAACTGTTTACCTTGCCCCATCCCCCTTGTGTTATAGGCTTTGCAGCATAATGAATTTTTGGGACAAAACTTCTGCCCAGGACTCAACATAACAACAAATAATACCTGTAGTTATGCGACGTAAGTTCATATTCAGTGTCGTAGTGGATTTGTTTACTATTGTGGTGTATGTAGAAAGCCCACTGGGCCGCTTGGCTGGTGTAAGTCCTTTCACTGACTTCTCTGGGTTGTACACCAGTGCCCATCTCCTTGGCATTTGCTTCAGTGAAAACTGTACTTCAGATGGAGAAATGTTTCTGATACGTTCATTGGGGGCCTTTAAAAAAGATTCATTGGCTGTTTTGATTGTGAGTTTTAGTTTTGACTTTCTGAACACTTGAGTTTGAAATGAGCTGCTTTGATATTTTACCAAAGCCTTGGAATATTAGAATTGTATGGAGTGTGTGAAGTGTACGGATCCATAAACTTATGGCTTCCTGTAAGCCCAACCCAAGGCCAGGAGCAAGAGCTAAGAGGGCAGCAGAGGGGAGGATCATTGTCCTGCCGTGCTGTTGGCACTTGCCTCTTCCTCCTGCATTTACTTGGAGACATTATGAAATCGAGGTCTACATGACTATCTTTTTTTCTTTCAAACTGACCCAGAACATCCTTTTTGAGGGATGTATCCTCCAAAGGAGAAAACACCTTTCAGTAAGCTGAGAAAGAAGTCCCATTTTTTTGCATAATGTCAAACAGAAATGCAGATTTTGATAAAATCAGAGGATGTTGTTTTAAAAATTGAATAACCCTTTTCTTGTCGATGATTGTTGTTAATGGTTTGATTTTGCTACATCGATCAATGAAAGAAAAGAGAATGCTGGTATCCAGAATCTCATGAACTATTCTCAAGTAGAATAGAAATAATTCTTAGTAATAGGGAAAATTGTTATTTCGAAGTATTTCTGAAAAACCTGTATGAAGAGAAGTTTTCTATATTCTGCCCACTCTCTTTTGTCTGGGTATAACATTTTTGGAGGAGCTGCACACACATGGCGTACCAGGTAGTCAGTATGGCTGCACCAGGTAGTTTTAGGACCAGGCGCTTTTCTAAACTGTGGCAGGGCCGCTCCATCCTGCTCTAGCTCAGCCCCCACCGAGGCTTATACCTGATTAGGTGGGCCTGCTGGTGATGTCCTGCTGCTGAGTATCTGCAGTGCTCATTCCAGCCCTGCTGCAAGAGCAGCGGGGGGCAGGAAGCCCTCGCTCACCTCTTTTCCTAGCTTTAGAATTCTTAGCGTGTGTTTCTTTGTACATCTGGCTGGTGGGTAGCGAGCTCTGTAAAGAGCTTTGATCAACTTGGTAGGGGCCTTAGATGTCATCTGTTAAAACTGAGGTTTTCCCTGTCAGGAGTGAGAGCAGCATCAGAGATCTGAAAACAAATGAATTTGGAGAGATTAGCAACTGGGTTCAAAGTGTGAATCGGTGGACTTGGCCAAGTTCCTTAAATCTTAGTCTCTTCATCTTTTTAACTGGGTATAATATTTATTTCACTGGGTTGTTTCAGGGATTAACTAAACTGTTACATATGGACTGCTTAGCATAGTATCCAGCAGAATTGTAAGCCCTCATTGTTACCCATTACATATAAAGGCATAGTTCTTTAAGACTTGGAACCTATGGGAACTGTGAATACATTGAGAGTAAAACTTGACAGATAACTAAGGATAAAGTTATATTCTTTTTCTGTTGAATTTCAGATGTACTGGCGAAGAATTTTTGGTAAACCAGGGCATCGATATCTCCCCTTGGGGCCTGTGGAAGAATCACGTAGCCTTGGCATGCATGATTGTTATCTTCCTTACAATTGCCTACCTAAAATTGTTATTTCTTAAAAAATTTTCTTAAATTCTTCTTGAATTTACATGATTTATGTGCACATTAAATAGGGAGTGTCTTGATTTATTTTAAGCATTCAATGAAGTGTTTTTGTCGTCTCTTCATTTGGCATCATACTGTTCAGCAAGAATTATTTTTCCAGAAACCACAGCGAACTGATTTATACATGAAAGAACTCAAGTCATAAACTAGTGATATTATGGACTGTGTATTAGTTCATCTGGTCATACAGTAACCATGGGGAAGACATCTAGTTTATCAACCTAAAACAGAATTGAATACTGGGAACTTGTGACAAGTTATTAATATTTCTGGTATTAGTTTCCTCATCTTTAAAATGAATAGAGCATTCATTGCCCTCCAGCTCCAGTATTAGATGAATCTGTGATTTGCCATTATTTAATAAATCATAATAACAAATGTACAGATGCAGTGGTGGAAGTACAAAATCTAATCTATGTTGGAAAAACCCAGTGTTATTTACAGGGCAAAAAAAAACCCACTGTGATAGAAAAAGCTTTGATGAGCCTTTTAAGATTATTAGAACATACTGAGATTTCTCTAGTGGAATCAGAGCCCCTCAGGGGTCTCTGCTGGCCTTTGTAGGTGTGGCGGACTGGGAGTTGTGACCCTTGCTGGGGCAGTTCAGTGGCCTGTGATCAGGGCAAGGATCAGAGCCTCCTGGGGCACTTTGCTCAAATACAGATGGCCAGGCCCTGTGAGCCCCGCTGCATCAGCATCTCCAGGGTTACTCCAGAAAGCCCCGCCCATTCCAGGACCTGGTCATTTCCAAGATCCTCTCTGCCTCTGAAAACTTAGTTATGATACACTACCTGTCATAACTGCCCCCGTATAGACTTTTTCATTCCTACATATACATCTCTTATTCATGGATCTTCTCTTTGTTCTAACCCTTATCAGTAATAGGGAACTATTTAACTTCTTTTTTTTTATATATAATTTTTTTTAATGTTTATTTATTTTTGAGACAGAGAGAGCACGGGAGCAGTAGAGGGGCAGAGAGAGAGGGAGACACAGAATCTGAAGCAGGCTTCAGGCTCTGAGCTGTCAGCACAGAGTCCGACATGGGGCTCAAACTCATGAGCTGTGAGATCATGACTTGAGCTGAAGTCGGACGCTTAACGTAGTGAGCCACCCAGGCGCCCCTTAACTTCTTTTTTATTGAAGGGTCATGTGGAGAAAAGTATAGTCCAGTGAAGTATCAAAAAAGGAACATGCCGGTGGAACTACCAATCTAGGCAAAGAAACAGGATGTTAGCAGCGCATGGATGCCCCCCGCGTGCCCCCTCCCGATCACTACTTCCTTCTCTCTGTGCTATTTCTGAAATGATGCTTGTATACTCCTCTTTGTTGCTGTTCTCATGTTTTGTGTTCCTGTGTGCATAGGTCCAGCCTTACTTAAGTCCTTTCCTCCCCCTTTTAATGAAGTATTAATTTTGGAATAATTTTAGATTTAACAGAAGAGTTGCAAAGATAGTATGGAAAAATTCCCAGATACACTTTACCCAACTTTCCTTACTAACATTTTATATATCATGGTACATGTCAGAAGTAAGAAGTTAACATTGGTACATTATTACTTAAACTACACACTTTATTCAGATTACACTAACATGGTTAGTCATTCCAGGATCCACTTCAGGGGATCGGATTGCAATGAATCCTCCTTTTTATGAAAGTAAACATTTTTCAGAATTAAATGAGGTTGAGGATCACCAGTGTGGACCCTTTGCAACTGGTCATCTTGGAGTATCACTTAGTGTCATTGGGTGCCCTGCCATATTGTCACAATATCAGTCCAGGGAGGGACATAACATTATATATATATATATATATATATATATATATATATATATATATTTCATAACATTGTATTTTTCAGAAACTTTTTTTAATGATGTTTCATTAATGCACTGTCTTGTAACATGATGTCACACACTCTTTCTACCCTATTATGTGACCATTAGGGTTAATCAGTTTTTCCTGTTCTTGGTGTATAACTCTGGCTTCCTCATAGTTCTCTGTATACACTCTTCTCCCATTATACAGAGAGTAATATCTGTGCTTCACACACAAAATACACTTAACAGAAGAAACAAAACAGCCCAATAGATTAACACTCACTTTTAAAATAAGAAAGAGGGTCATGGTTCAGTGTCTGACATCAGCTCAGGTCATGATCTCGTGGTTATTGAATTCGAGCCCCACATCCAGCTTGCTGCTGTCAGCCTGTCAGAGCAGAGCCCACGTTGGATCTTCTGTCCCCCTCTGTCTGCCCCTCCCCCACTGGTACTCTGTCAAAAATAAACATTTAAAAAATGAAATAAAAAAATTTAAATGTATCCTCTTATACCTATCATCCTTTTATAGTGCAATTTCCTTATATCCTTTTTATATAATTCTGTTTTTAATTATGGTAAACCTATAACATAAAATTTGCCATCTTAACGGTTTTTAAATTAAGGACCATTTTTAAAAGTAACGTAAAAGCGTATATCCTATAAAGTATAAAAGAACATACTAATTTATAGAAATTTAGAAATCAGACTATGTCTATATCCCTTTGAATTTTGTTTTTATTTTCTTGGATGTCAGAAGAACTAATCTGTAATGGGAGAAGATATATTAATTTGGTTTAAAATAAAAGAAACCTGGGGCACCTGGGTAGCTCCGTTAATGGGGCATCTGACTTTGTCTCAGGTCATGATCTCGTGGTTCTTGGGTTCAAGCCCAAAGTTGGGCTCTGTGCTGACAGCTTGGAGCCTGGAGCCTGCTTCAGATTCTGTGTCTCTTCTCTCTCTTCCCCTCCCCTGCTCACAGTCTGTCTCTCTCTGTCTCCCAAAAAATAAAATGTTAAAAATTTTAAAAAGAAAGGAAAAGAAATCTCAGGAATAAATGAAAAGTGTTAGCTACTGTTTATACTCTTTCCATTGCTGTCGTGGGGCTTTTACAAAAGAGTGCAGGAAGACTCATTGTGGAAGGCTCCATGGTGTGTTAGGTGAGGCAGCAAGAACGGAAAGGAAAATGGGTGGCTTGAAGAGAGTTGTTGAAGGGGCAGTGGACATACTCCTCTGTTTCTTCGTCTTGGAAGCCATTCTTCATGGTCTTTAGATTTGAATTATATTAACCTCAATACCTCAATGTTTACATTTATTTGAAAAGCAGCATTACTCGTATTTATATGAAATCTTTAGGCCTCCCCAGTGCCTGCTCAGTGTGCCCCAGATCAGACTAGCAGAGCTGGGACAGATGCCATTCTTGGGTTCAAAAGCTTGGGCTCTCGCCAATGCTGATGTCCTGATGGCCACTCCTGATGCCTCAGCTGTTAAAATGTTGATGAACCAGATTTCTAAGAAATTTGCTGGTAATTTTACTAAGATACTTTTATACTTTTCAAGATATTCTATTGAAACCGTGTTTCTGTATTACAGAACAAATATGTTGTCTCCTAATAATTTACTCTTCCACAAGAGATTTGGCTACCAGTTGAGATGAGGGAGGCCTCACTGGGTTTGTGGGAGAGTCTGTTTTGCATGTTTAGGAATTGGGACTCTATTTTTTTCAGTGTATGCAAGGGGCATTATGCTCTGAGGAATTAATTCACATGAGCCATCCTCAGAAGGGGATTGGTAAACCAGAGCACCAGTTTACTAATTTAAACAGTAAAATGTTACATAGCCATTTACCTGTGACATTCTTCTCTCAGGTGTGAAACTGAAATCAGAGGATTCTTTGGGCTTAGGATTTAAGGCTAATTTAGACAATGTCCACTACATCCATAGGAATTTGTGTGTCAGGCAAACCTGAATCGTTGCAAGAGCTCATCCTCACCAAGTCCATGCGGGAGGTAATCCATAACTGCCTCACCGTCCGAGGTTTGTGCTTATTCTCAGTGGAATAAAGATCCCAAAGAAAACCTGGAACCCCACCAAACATAGCTACTGTCTTGCTGTACCTGCTGGTCTTCTGTCTCTTGTTATACACATTAAAAAAAATGGTTGACTCACATGTTACAGCCTACTTTCTGTCCCCATTGAACAATATGACTATAAGATACCTCTATTCTAAATTGGAGTAACTCTGTGACTGTGAGATTCCACATTTCTTTGCGGTTACCCAGGGTTTCCCAAGCTTGCCTGGTAAGAATCAATGATCATCCGGATGCTTATGGAAGGAAGGAAGGAAAGAAAAAGCTATTTTTTCCCCATCTGTTGAGAAATCTCTGAGGAGTGAGCATAGGCATTCCAGGTGATTCTTTGGGATTATACTGATTTAGGATTGTAATAACCAGTTAAGGTCATTTAACCCTACATTCATTATAATTTGATCTTGATCTAATCGGTGTGGCAATTGCCTTTAAAGGCATATATTTTGTATCCACCTAAATACTGGACTCACATCTAGAACTAAGTGAGCTCATTAACATCACCTGATCTTCAAACTTTTTTTAAGCTGAGGAATCATTCTTGCACCTGGTAAATCCCCCAAGAACAGCACCTATGGGACTCTCATAAGTAACAGCTGGTGATGATTTGGCCGCCTCTACAGTTACTCATGTGTCACCCAGGTTTGTGACCTTGATGGACTTATTTAGCTTAATATCTTTTTCTTTTTATTTATTTTTTTAATGTTTTCATTTTTGAGAGACAGAGTGTGAGCAGGAGAGGGACAGACACACACACACACACACACACACACACACACACAGAATCTGAAGCAGGCTGTAGCCTCTGGGCTCTGAGCTGTCAGCATGGAGCCTGACGTGGAGCTTGAACCCACAAACTGTGAGATCATGACCTGAGCTGAAGTCGGTGCTAAACCGACTGAGCCACCCAGGTGTATCTTTCTTATCCATAAAATAGGGATTCTAATAGTTTCTATCTCTCTAGAGGTGTGAAGATCAAATAAGGTAATGCATGTAAAGTGCCTAGAAGTACTTGGCTCATAGGATGTCCTCAATACATTTTCGCTATTACTGCTACATCCCGTAGGACATCACACTGGTTATTAGCGTCATGCTAGTGCCAGTTCATGGATGAACCCTGCACAGGGACAAGAGCACCATTCTCCAGGACATGTTCTATGCACTAAACCAGGAGTTGGCAAACTATGGCCTGCAGGCCAAATCCCGCCCACTGCCTGTTTTTGTAAATAAAACTTCATTGAAACACAGTCACGCTCATTCGTATTAGTATTGTCCATGGCTGCTTTTGCACTATGATGGCACAGGAGTTATGACAGAGACTATTGTGGCCCATAATGCCTAAAGTATTTACTATCTGGCTCTTTATGGAAAGTTTGCCGGTCCCTGTATTAGACCAAGAGTTCCTGTTCCCAGCATTTATAGTATAGTCACACTATACAGGTCTACATACTAGTGATATTGGCCTCTCTCAGTATCATTTCCTTCAGCCCATTTGCTGGATTTGTGCTTCCCTGTCTGCAGCTGGAGGCTCTGCTCTTTTGGAGCTCCTAAATCCTCATGAAGCGAGCACACTTTTACCTGGGAATACAGTGAGGGTTCCACTGAACCTCAAACTGTCTGCCACTTAGACACTTTGAGATTTGCACACTGGTGATCAGTAGGCAAAGAAAGCAGGTGTCACATTGGTCAACTCTGTTAGGAGAAGCTAGACTTTGCTGCTGTTTAATGGGACAGAGAATTCACAGAAGTAACTTGGTATGCTAAACAGGCAATCACAGCCTGGTAAAGGACAAGGACTTTGAGCCCTCAGCAATGCGGGTGTGGATCACTGCACCAAACAAGCAATGCTGTAGAGCTGAAGTATTGGCCAAGAATGAGGAACTCTAGGAAGGGTGGTAGAGGAGATAAGGAGTAACTATGGCCTTGTGAGCAGCAGCAGCAATGGGGATGAGTCAGTTCCACTAACCCTCCTGTAGTATGTTTTCTAGAGATCATAGCTGGGCTCCCTCAAAAAGTCCAGAGTGGACTTTACGTGGACACAAGTGGATCTGAGTGGTGCAAGGGGTGGATGAAGGAGATGTTTTTGGTGCTCTGTGGCATACCTCCTTGGCACCTCTGATTTCAGCTGCAGCTGTAGTGGATAGCTCAAGTGAGCTCAGATCACGTCGCTAGCATCCCACCTCAAACCTGCACCACAAATCTCTTCACTTTCCTGCTGTGAGGCCTCCAAAGCTGAAAGAAACTCTTCAGCCCCAGTGCAAGTGTAGCCTGAAAGTGTGGGGTGTTCACCCCTCCACCAATAGGGATCAGGACAAAGCCCCAGCCCAGTGTTCTTCAGACGGGGAATTATGAGAGGCATTCTGTAGGGTTCCCAGAGGCGGAACTGAGCTTCTGTTGCCTACAGAGGCAACCTCATTAACACACCAGTAGGCTTGCATCTCCTCCTTTCCTGGCTCACTCTGTTTCCTGCTCCTGTTTCCTAGTATCACCTCCCAAATAAACTACGTGGACTCAAGTCCTTGTTTTGACTTTTATTTTAGGACACTAAAACACATTCCCATTAATACCAGAAACAAAACAAGCATGTGTAGTCTTACTGCTATTCTCCAACATAATACTGTCCTTACAAATGAGCTAGCCTTACCCCCAGAAAACCCAAAGAATCAATACAGAATCTATTAGAACTAGTGAAGGAGTTCAACACATGTGCTACATGTAAGATTAATTTATAGAACATTAGTAATTTCCCTTTTTATCAGCAGTAACCAACTAGAAAATATAATAGAAGATTCTGTTCATAGCAACAATAAAACCATATTATAAATACATAGGATCATTAAGAAATTTTAAGAAACACTTAAAGGACATTAAAGAAGTTCTGAATAAGTGAAGAATTGTTTCTGATAGTGTTAAGATGTCAGTTGTCCCCAGACTAAACAATAAATTCAATGCAATTCGAATTAAATCCCAGTGGGAACTTTTTCTCTGTCCGCCCTCTAATAGGAGCCCACCAAACTTGTTCGAACACTTGCATGGAAAAATAAAGTTTCACAAAAGTAGCTCAGTCAATTTCATAATAAAAAAAAGACCTTACCAAAAAAAAAAAAATTGTTGTGCAAGAATATCCATAGATCAGTTTGCAAAAGGCTAAAGAGTTTATACATGACCCTGAAATGACATCATGAGCCAGTAAGGTAAAGTGACTTATTTAATAAAAAACTGGCTCATTATTTGGAGAAAAATACCTGTGGGCCTTATACAAATTTACTCTTGGGATGTATTAAATGTGAAAGATAAAACTAAGTTTAATAAATAAAAGTTTTTGATCTTACAAAGATCTCTTTAAAACCCCAAACACAATAAAGCAAAAAAAAAATTGATTTTACTATATAAAAATTAAGGAAATATTGACAAAGTTGTCAGTTGAGAGACATTAACAAGCAAATATTAACAAGAGTCCAATACTGGTAAGGTATTAATATTTAAACCATGCAAGGAACTTCTGCAAATCAACAAAAAAAGAGCATGACCCGGTAGAAAAATAAGCAATGAACAAAAACATACTTGTTTCCCATCAGATCAAAGTGTAAGAGTTTCAAGGTTTGAATTGGCAGCTTAGCAAAAGGGAAATCCAAATGTTGAACATTTATATGAGGGGATGTTCAACTTTAGCAATTAGGAATCAGAGAAATGCAAAATAAAATGAGACCTCACTTTAAAACCATGCCATTAACAAAAAGCAGGAAGCTGTATGGGACCGATGCTGGTGAGGGGATGTATAAAACTGGGAATCTCATGCATGTAGTGGAATCATGGACGGATGCAGTCATTCCAGAGGGCAACCTGAGAGTTCCGAATAAAATTAAATATTTATAGGCCTGGCACTCAGCAGTCTGACTCCTGTTATATACCCATGGGGGAACTCATGAAAAGTCAACGAGGGAATTAACATTGATGTTCAAAGATTTTGAAATAACAGAAATATTAAAACCAACTATTCACTATAGAAATGCATAAGTAAAATGTGGTTGCACATTAGGGAATACTATACGGTCATCAGAATAACTTAATGAAGGTACATACTACTGAAGAAGTAATGTGTCAATCATATTTTTTGGACATAAAAGAGCAGATGCCTGTTTCAAAGTCTAAACCTTTAGTAATTAGTCTCATGATACAAGGCAAATTACCCAGCTGCTTCTACTTAGGAAACAGACAACTATTACATCTGTTATTATACCAAGTCTTTATTAAGAAGTAAAGTGCTCAATATTACACATTAATGAAATTCTCAATTGTCGAGAGACTTGCATATGTAACATCTTCTTAAAATCACAGATATAGAGGGGAAGATGATAGGAGAGGGAAAAGGAGGGAATTCTCCATGACTAAAGAGAAAAAAAGTATGTAACTTATGGGTAAAAAGAAAGAATTTTGTAAAATCGTACAGGTGAAATGAGAAACAAGATGATAATAAGTACATAAAAAGATTTTCTAGTGACCATAATTAATATATGGCACGTGGTCAATACACATGGATACCACATAATGGCTGCACTTCAAATTGAAGTTTGTTTACATGTAACAACATGGTACACACACATAAATACGTACACTCAATATCCCTGGAATGCAAACTTCAGTACCTAGTAATAAAGAACTTCATGTAGCATATTCAAAAGAAAGTAAAGATGGAAATAAAGCATGAGAAATAACTATCAAAGAAACCCAATGTGTATCACTTCTATAGAAGCCAGCTGAGGCAGGTTTGTTTGCTCAGGTTTTCACTGAAGATTTGACTGACCTATTCTATCAATCATGTAAACGACTTAAAGCCAGGCATTCAAACACAGGCCTCCCTTCTGTTGTTCTCCAAGTCAGAGTTAACTCACCAGCAACGCATTCTCTCTTGCTTGTCCCATTAGCTCTCTCAAAAGGTCACCTCATTCAACACTTTTGAAAAATAAGATTTTTTTATTTTTTATTGAGAAATAATCTCTTCTCTATAAATTTGGTGGACCCTCTCCTAATGAAAACACAAACAAACAAACCAAAAACTGCTGCAAACTCAAACTGTGGCTGATACGTTCTGATCATGAATGAATTTTCAATACCAGAAATTCCTTCTCATTAAAATTGAGCTCCATTTAGATTATACATTCTAGTTTTGCACTGCTGAATCAGACTATTTGAGTTCCATATTCTTAAAACAGCATAAAATTCAAACTTCAGTTTTATAATGTTTGCATATGAATTTCAAAACTCCTGTAAATTTTTGTTTCAAACGAACATATCTGCTGAGTTAAAACCCTCAGTACATAATGAAAACATTTAGGAAGTCGGCTTTCCCAGATTAGTTACAATGTTCCTTTCACTTGCAAGTAAGTTGAGCCACGCGGGAAGAGAATATATGGACGAATCTTTATACTAAACTAATTATAAGAAAAAGTCAAACTGATGGGGCCCCTGGGTGGCTTAGTCAGTTAAGCATCTGACTTCGGCTCAGGTCATGATCTCAGGGTTTGTGGGTTCAAGACCCACGTCAGGCTCTGTGCTAACAACAGCTCAGAGCCTGGAACCTGCTCCTGTGCTAATAGCTCGGAGCCTAGAACTTGCTTCAGATTCTGTGTCTCTCTCTCTCTGCCTCTCCCCGGCTCATTGTCTGTCTCTCTCTCTCCAAAATAAACATAAAAAAAAGAAAGAAAGAAAGAAAGAAAGAAAGAAAGAAAGAAAGAAAGAAAGAAAGAAAAAGTCAAACTGAGTGACAGGGCTCCTTCTAATTTTCCTATGTCATGGCTAGAGATGACATTTTAACCTACAATCAATCTGGTGGTTTCACACAGCTCATTTTAAATGAGAGTGAAAACAGTATGAATAAATGAAACAGTTATTCCCACGGACATGAACTATATAATACAATGATAAAAAAGCACAGTATTCAACATGTATCTTCACCATTCATACACATTCTAGCATAATGACTACATACCCATTCCATGGTTCATAGTTCTTTTCCAGCTCATCTTTTGGAAATGTTTGCCCCAGGAAGGTAGTTGAAACAAAGGGTTCCTTTCTTTAAAGCAAGCTATGTTTTACGTCCATAAACCAAGCCCGAGTGGGAAAGAATGCTCCTACTTTCCCTTCACGCACTGGGCAAAAATGACAATACTGATTTTTGTGACTGGAAATAAAACTCAGAAGGCTTTTGACAATTCTCTCCTAGCTTTAAAGGCTACATTGTTGTCCACTGAGAAGACTCATCCACGGTAGCAAGTGGGCAGACCACTCCATATACTTTACAAAGATTTTTTTTTTTCCGTACTCAATATTTACACCTAGGTTTCTTATATGAGAAAAAAAAATCTTCTTTGATCCATGGGCAAAGTTTATCTAAAATAAATTAAAGTGCAGAAGAAGTAACATTTGGTCACAAAGACCAGCATCATATGGTGGTCAGGGCATATAAATAGTGTACTTGCTCTGGCCATTCAGGACAGCCCTTTCTCCCCTATTAGGAACACACACTAACACACATCTTAGACTTGGATATTGGAACTCCCATTTGCACCTGCGCCTTCTATTCCGTCTGCAGACTGGGAGGAAGAAGGGCGGGAGCTTCTGGGGCGCGGCTGACCATTCAGTCCCACCGGCGTGCCTAAACCATGACTTATCTGGGAAGCTGCATCGTCAGACTCCCAGCGTTCCAACTCTTCCCGCACTAGTCGTTCCATCTGCTCCCTGTGGATTTCACTGTCACGACCCAGTCTTTCATCCTAACAAAGGAAAAAGAGATCAGGATGTTGGGGGTTGGGGGATGCACACTTTTGTACTTAGAAATTGCCTTAGGAAATCAGGGGGTCAAATAATCTGTCAACATTAAATGACGTTAAATAACACTGGCGATTTATAGCATATATAGCAATTCTCTGAGCTACTGGAGTGACTTTTTGACTTAATTCTACCATTCAGTGAAGGCAGAACCATCAGAACAGTATTAAGAAAGTAACACCTCCAGACTATCATCTGATCTGCACTGATCTGCAGTTATAGACATCTCAGAAAACCTCTCAGATGAAACACTACAAAATATGACTACCCTGATATTTTCTAGAACCAGTGTTTCTGTGTCAGATGACCACTTACCTCTGCCACCCCATCCAGAAGCCTTCCCAGAACCTCCCTTCTCTTCAGTTTGGCCCGCTCCATGATCTCCAGCTTCACGATCACAGCATCAATCTTGGACACGATGCTGCCGATGGAATGCTCCATTCGATCCACTCGTCTCACCAGGCTGCAGGAAACCACAGGTGAGAGGGGGAAAGCCACCTCGTGTGGTGGGCTGCCTTTTCAGCCCAGCTGGCTTTTCATTTAAAAAAAATTTTTTTTAACGATTTTTTTTACATTTATTTATTTTTGAGAGACACAGTGAGACAGTGCATGAGTGGGGGAGGGGCAGAGAGAGGAGACACAGAATCTGAAGCAGAGTCCAGGCTCTGAGCTGCCAGCACAGAGTCCAACACGGGGCTCAAACCCACAAACCGTGAGATCGTGACCTGAGCTGAGTTGGACACTTAACCAACTGAGCCACCCAGGTGCTCCCCAGCTGGCTTTTCAAATGGAAGTGCTAAGATATTTTTCTTAAACAAGATGATAATCAGCAGTCTCAAACTTTAGCTATAAACTCATATATTGCTGATGGGAATTCTAACTGGCACAACTTCTCTGCAAGTCAACATTGTATTAGAAGTCTTATAAATGTATGTTTAGCTTTTATTCAGGTATTCCATTTCTTGAAAATTTTCCGAAGGAAGTACGTATATGTGTGATTTTTTGGGCTACCAGCATATTCATTAGAGTTCTGCTTGTTAATAGTGGTTCACTGAAAAATGGTTACATTAAATAATTAATAGAAAAATTTTCAAATATGTTATTTTCATCTATACAATGGAATTCTATGGAGATACCAGAAATTGTATGGTGATAGAATATTTAACGGAATAGTGGTATTCACAATATATTAAGTAAATAAAGCAGTTAGAAAACACTGTTCACTAGTGATCCCATTATTTTGAATAAAAAAATTTATGTAAATGCTTTAAAAACATAGAAATAGGAGACAACTTCTGGAATGGTGACAGGAGGGCTTTGTAAGCCCTCTCCCAGTGAAACAACTGCAACTGTTGAAAATTATCAAAAAAATTTTTTTTCAAAACTCTGGACATTTTCTTAAGGGTACACAGCAAATGAAGAAGCATTTATTTAAGAAAATCCACTGGATTTCAGAGAGTCTGCTCCCTCTCTTTCTCCCCCAGTTCAGTGTGACAGAAGTGCCACTCCAGTTGGGTTAGGCAATGAACACAGGGCTCCCACTCCCTTCTACTCCCCGTGGGGGGCTCTGGTATCTCACAGGAAGGGGTGGGCTACGCAGTTCTCATCCCTGTGCCTCCACCCCCGAATCCATATTGCAGAGGATCTAATCCAGACAAGAGTGGCAGTGAGCTATGAGGCTCTCTTCCTCCACTCATCTGCCAACTATAGGGTGGAGTTTCCATGCCCGGAGAGGCAAGCTGAGAAGACCGAAGGCTGCCATCCCAGCCCAGTGCTTGATCCATGAAACAGGGGTATCACTCTGGGAAGTAAACCACTGTTCCTGCTCCTCTCTCTGAAGCAGTAGCACAGGGGTTTTGCCCCGGGGATAGTCAGGCCCCAGAACAGAGAGCTCCAAAGCTTCCCCCCAAAAGAACTGGCTTTATTTGGAACAAAGTGCTAAGCCTAAGAGTGCTTTTGAAAACAATGGAGATTATGGTGATAAACAGTTAAGATGAGGCTGGTCTGCTCTGGAAAATATCAACAAAGAGATACAGATTATTTTAAAGAACCAAATATAAATTCTGGAGTTGAAAAGTACAATAAATGAGATGAAAAACTCACTTAAGGGTCTCCACAGTAGATCTGAGCTGGCAGTAGAAAGAATCAGCACACTTGAAGATAGATGGATAGAAACTATGTAATCTGAAGGGCCGAAGAGGCAAAAAGTGAAGAAAAATGTAGGATACCTGTAAGCACCCCAACAAATACAGGGTAGGAATCCCAGAAGGAAAGGAGAGAAAACAGCAAAAAACTATTTTAAGACATAATGGTTGAAAACTTCCTAAATGTGATGAAAATATTACACATTGTAGCAGCTTAATGAACTCCAAATAGGATAACTGCAAAGAGATCCACACTCAGATCAGTCAAAATACTGAAAGACAAAGACAAAGAAAAAATCTTGAAAGCATCAGAGAAAAGTGACTCATTATGTATAACACTGAGGTAAGATTGCTAAGGTTAGATTGCTGAGGTTAAGACTGCTAAGATCTTACTGCTAATCTTAGCAGTAAGATTAACAGCTATCTTCTCATCAGAAACAATGGAGACCAGAAAAAAATGAAGGGGAAATAAAAATATTCCCAGATAAAAAAAAAAAACTGAGGGAATTCACGCTAGCAGGCCTGCTTTAGAATAGATACTAAAGGAAATTCTTTAGGCTGACATTAAGTGATCCAGATAGTAATCAGAAGCCACATGAAAAAACGAAGAGCACTGGGTACAGGTAATTATGTAACTATAAAAGGCAGTACAAATTCATATTTCTTTTCCTTTTTTTCCTCTTAACTGATTTAAAAAGCAATTGTGTAAGACAATATGTACACAATTGTATTGTTGGGCCCATAACATACAGAAATATAATAATATATTTGACAGTAGCAGGACAAAAGGGGGGTAAGAGCAAAGTTGTACTGGAATATGGAAATAACACCAGATGGTAACTTGAACCCACAGGAACGAATGAATGAAGGGAACCAGGAATGGTAAGTAGGAAAAAGAATATAACAAACTCTATAAATATATACTTTCTCTTCTTTCTTGTCTCCTTTAAGAGACATAAAATTATATGAAGTGATCATTATGACAATGTTGTATTGGATTTGTAACATAGATTAATATGTATAATATGCCACAAAACAGGGAAGGAGTTATATAGGAATGATATTTCTATACTGCCTTGGATTAAGTTAATATAAATCTGAAGTAGATCCTGATAAATCAATTTGTATATATTACGTCCTAGAGAAACTACTAAAAAAATAACTAAAAAATGTAGTGAAAAAAATTATTAAAGGAATTAAACTGTTGCTCTAGAAAATATTACTTTATGTAAAAGAAAGCAACAAAGGAGAAAAAAAGGGACAAAAAAAGATATGACACCTACAGAAAATGAAAAATAAGGGACCCCTGAGTGGGCTCAGTCAGTTGGGCATCCGACTCTGGCTCAGGTCATGATCTCACAGTTCATGGGTTCAAGCCCTGCATCCAGCTGTCTGCTGTAAGCACAGAGCCCACTTTGGATCCTTGGTTCCCCTCTCTCTCTAACCCTCCTCTGCTCACGTGTGTGTACACATCCTGTCTCTCAAAAATAAACATTTAAAAAACAAGAAGAAAAATGGTAGTTGTAAGTCCAACTATATTAATGATAACATTAAATGTAAATGAAGTAAATATTCTAATCAAAAGGCAAAGATTACCAGACTGGATGAAAAGACCAGGTCCAACTATATGCTGTCTACAGGTGACACACCTAAGATTCAAAGATACAAACAGACTGGAAATGAGAACAGAAAAAGGTGTATCATGCAAAAAGCGATGATAAGAAAATTGGAGTTGCTATAGTAATATCAGACAAAAAAGACTTTAAAACAAAAAAAATTACTAGAGATAAAGTAGGACATTTTTTAATGAAAACAGGGTCAATCTATTAGAAAGATATACCAGTTATAAACATTTATACACCTAACAACAGAGTTCCAAAATACACAAAGCAAAACCTTACAGAAATGAAGGAACAATTTAATAATAATAGTTGGAGACTTTAATACCCCACTTTCAAAAAGTAGATGAAACTAGGCAGAACAACAGGAAATAGGAGATTTAAGTAACACTACAAACCAACTAGACAAAACGCCTATAGAACACTCCACTTAACAACAGTAGTACATACATTCTTCTCAGGTGCTCATGGAACATTCTTTGGGATATACCTTGTGCTACGCCATAAAAACAAAAAACACATGAAAAACAAAAAACATGTAAATGGAGATACAAACACCAAAATTACATTTTGGGTTAGCGGGAATAGGAGAGATCGTAATGTTTTCTTCTATTTATTTGCTAACTTAAACATATTACTTCTATTGAAAAAAAAAACATTAAAAGTTATAAAAAAAAAAAGAACTGATGATTAGTAATGGAAAGAATTAAACTGAGAGAGGTGGGAGAAACTGCTTTATCTCATTTAAACTCTTGTCAACACAAATCCTGCCAATTCCTTTATACTTACACTTGAAACTCTTCATAAGAAACCCCACTGGAGATGCTTCCCCTCCTTCTGGAGCTATGCCCACTGTCTTCATCATCATCCTCCTCAGAGTCATCCAGGCTTCTTGGGAAACTTCGGCTGCTCATGGGACGTGGTAAAGAGCTGTGATCCAGATCCAGATCCTCCTGAAGAACAATGGATCACTGGGTGAGGAGCGAGAACACCCAGTCCCCACAGAGCTTCACTGAGGGCTTGGGCAAATGGCAAATGGGTATGTACCAATTACCTAGGATTTCTTTGTGGCTAACACCAGACTGTGATTCCCACACTTGTAAATTTCATGGATTGGCAAATTTTCAAAACAGGTCTTAATGACCAGCAAGGGACTGCTAACTTGTTTGGACAAGAAAGAACATTAAAAATAGAACAAAGCAGAGAAAAAAAGGTAGAGGAAGAAATATATTATCACCTTTTCATAAAAGATAACACATTCAATAGCTACAAAGTTGGAAGGATTTAATCTTACAGTAAAAATTTTGACTAAATGCAGCCTTGTGAAAGGTGATTTCACTATGCCTGGGGAAGTTTTTCACTTGCTGGCACCATTCGGTGGGGCAGAGTTTAGAAACTACTCCTCATAGAGAAGGAACTTTGGTATATAGTATTCACCTGCATTCTCTGTACCTCAATTACAATGGATATTTTTTGGTTCGTTTAACCATTTATTTTTAATGTTAACGCTTTTAGTTATCCTTTCTGATTATAAAAGACCATGGGAGTTTACTTCTAACAATTTCATAAGAAGTATTCAAATGGAAGATAGTAGTTAGTTTTGTTTCATTATAAATGTTTACATCTCCTGAGGAATCTTTTTTCCTCCACTCTCATGGACACAGTGAGGTGTGTGACTACTCAGGTTTCCCTTTTGAAGCTGATAGCCAGAAAACTTAGGGCCAGATTTATAGCCCAATCTTTAATCAACATACATGTATTTTTATGGAAGCATTTTTAGCTTCCTAGTCTAGTTTTATATTTCACTTTTGTTTTACTTCATTTTTTCATTTTGATTGTTTTACACTGATGCCAACTTATTGCATTTTTACATATTATTATGTTGTTACATATCCTTTTTGGAACAAGCTGGGTATTACAACATAAATTGAGACAGAGAGAGGAGAAAGACAGACTCTCAGTAATCCATGACTTAGCATGGTGTCTGAAACACTGTGGGTACTGAATCAAATCATGTTCTAAATGAGACCCACCCTCTCTTTTTCCAAGTCGTCTCTCATCTGTTGATGTTCATGTTCGGTCAGTTCTTGATCTCCATCTTGGTCATATTTTGTGAATATAGCCTCAATCTCTGCATCAGTATGGCCCTTCCTGAAATTATTGAGAGGTTACAGATGAAATCACTTGTGTACATAGTACAGTGAAAACAAAAGGACACCGAAATGCAGGAATAAAGGAGAAATTGCTGAATCAGGGCCAGCCCTTCTCTTATTAATATGTGCCAGAAAGACACCTACTCTGAAAAAAAAGCATCTCTATGAGTAAGTGGTTGGGCCAAAAATATCCTTATCACCAAGAACTTACCTTTCCATTAAGAATTTCCCTGGGCCTCAGAAAGAGTGATTCTTACCCTTTGAGATCTTGCCGAAGTTCATCAAAGTTTAACTTGCCTCCGCCTTGCCTCAGACTCTCAGAAATGTCATCCACGGTATTTTTTTTCAGTTTTAGTTTGACCAAGGCTTTATGGTAGCCCTGTTGAAAAGATCTGGTTTAGTTTATTCTCTTTTTACATGTGCTTTACCATCCATTTACAGTAGTAACTAACTACCTGTGCAGACCTTGCTTTGCATGGTAGTTGCAGGATTATAAAAATGACCATGCAAGCCTGAACTATGTGAAGTGATGTTAATAATCAACAGGAAAAATTATGATTGCTCCGTGACCTTTAAAACCTTTTATGAGGGGCACCTGGCTGTCTCAGTCAGAAGAGCTTGCAACTTTTGATTGTGGGGTCATGTGTTTAAGCCCTGTGTTGGGTGTGGGGATTAATTAAACAAACAAACTTAAAAAAACAACTTTTTATCAAAGCATTAAAATTTTCTTGGTGTTGGTTATAAACTTATTAGGAAAAATTTAAAAACAGTAAGGTGAATATTTATTTGGTACACTGAAATTTAAAACCTCAGACACACTGAAAATTAAAATGTTTTATTTCTTTGTAAAAAATTTATCCAGAGTAGTCTGAACAGCACATGCCTTCTTCCTGTGTAACGTAGGATATGGAGTAAGCATCTTTTCTGTGTCTTGGGGAGCTTTCATAATCTTTTCTTAATATGGGTCAGCTCCCAACATTTTATCCTTTGCATTTTCCATGTCATAACATATCTCCAAGAATTCCTTTAATGTGAAGTTGTTTGTCAGTGTCACTTCCTTGAAGACATTGTCAGCCTTTTCCTCATAACCACTGCCCTCATTCATGTTGATAAATGTGCTTCACTAAGCTCTTTGACTGTATATCTGTCTATCCATTGATATTCAAGACCTTGAAGGGTAGTAATGTCAACATTTCCACGCCCAGCTACGTAGCCTAGAAATCTGTTACACTGGTTTTGAATTTCACTTTCAGTGTTGTCATTCTTTGTTTCTTTGCTATGCTTTCATCTTTGCTGGCCCATTCTCCTTTTCCATCACGCATTCTTGCAAAATGTCGCATGGGTTTTTCACAGGGAGATACAGAAGCAACACAACTACATGTTCTGTGCCTGAGCTGAACAGCAGATGCTCAGGGACCAATCCTAGACTTTGTAAGAAGTGATGTTATGCTCACCGGTTATGATACACATCTGTTACTTATGTAATGATTTGTAGACTGAAGAGCCAGCAGTGAAGTTTATAGTCATGCTATTACAGTTAATATACTGTGATAACTAAGATATTCTGTGAGAATTGCAAGTTTGTACTTCTATACTATTATTCACAGTCGATATACTGTGATAACTGATATATGAACTGCGTTGAGAGGCTGGTGTTATTTAACTGAACTAATTGAAATCTGTGCATACCAGAACCAGAGCGCAAAGTAAGGACTGCTTGTATATACGTTGGAGATTTGCTAACGTGTAATAAGCTGTCGTTGCAAAATTCAGGATAACACACATCTTAGGTCCCATGGAAGGGACTTTGTTTTAAGAACTGGAAGTTCTCTGTTCAAACAGGACAGACAACATAGTCCTATGACTTGAACCAACAGAAAAAGATGAGTCAAGGAGCCACTGGTATCTTAGCAAAATGATGTTAGGGAACAAGCTGTGTACTTCAGATGTAGTTATTTGTTGTTGCTTAAGTTTTGTACTTTAGACCAAATAAAGAAGTCACATTGAAAAGAACAAAGTTACCCAGCTTTCCTGTCCTGCCCTTCCATTTAACAATTAACTTCCTGAGAGGGTGCGTGCTTAAGTGAAAGTCCTCAGACCCTTAGGCTGTGGCCTGATGCCATGGACAGTTTTCCTTTGACTATTTAAAAACTTCTCTGGAAGATCAAGGGTAAAGGGTGGACTACAAAATATTTGTTTCTAAACTTTTTTTTCTCCTTTTAAATTGCATTTGAGATAGAAAAAAGCAGAGATGTCTTTATATTTTTCTCTTCCAATTTATTCTGAATTCTGGAACTGCAAGTGAGAGCCACCTGGAGGTGTTGTCAAAATAAGCGGTGATGAAGCCAGCAGCTCAGCTCTCAAGAGTTGAAAGCGATTGTTGAGAATTTAATTCTAGGGCATTTACGGGTTTCCAGAATTTAAGTCCAAGTTAACAGCATACCCATCTCTGGCTCTGAGACAGAGAACTTTTAAATCATTCCTGAAATGTAGCAATCTACTCTTTATTTTAACAATGACAATGGATCAGTGTTGCTGTGGAAATCTTGCTGAAACAATGCTCATTATATGTAGAGGATGAAAATAATTCTGAGACTTAGGGCTTGTCATACCTTTCTGATAAGATCTGAGAGTTCCATTTCAGCTTTCTGCTGGGCCAAATCAGATTTAACTTCGGAGTAAGTATCATTGATGATGGCCAAAAACATATTCTGTTTGTAAATCAAAGGAAAGTTGAGATTAAAGAAGAAACCTAAATATACTTTCTAAACATCAATCCAAAATTTGACATATGTATTTTTGTTCAGTTTTTTTTTAAGTAATCTGATGTCTTAAGAAGTCATAAATTAATAGTTTTGCTGTTATATTCTTTGGGAAAATTATTTTTTCCATTAAGTCATGCCAGAGGAAAATACAATATATTTTCTTACTTACAAACCATATATTGTGATACATTTTGCAAAAAAAGATAAGAATGAAATACAACAAAATATTGACGTATTTACTTATGGATGGTGGTATTACTCTATTTTATTATTTTTGCTTGTCTATGTTCTCTACATTTTTTTCATTTGACATAAATTATTAGAAATTTAGAACTCTACATAGTTCTTCAAATTACAACAATCAATACAGACAAGTGGAATCCTATGCTTATTCCAAATGTTGTTATATATTACTTAAGATTTACAGACCATGTTTTGAAGAGTTAAAAAAAGATCTCTCCAAATAGAAATACAGTAGGCTTCACAGAAGAGGGTCAAGAAAAGCTTAGTGAAAAAGACAAAGACTTTGGAGTCAAGCACATTAGGGTTTCAGTCTTAGCACTGCCAAGACTATATTGTTCAAATTTTCTAATCTTTAGGGGTGCCTGGGTGGCTCAGTCAGTTAAGTGTCCAACTTCAGCTCAGGTCATGATCTCATGGTTTGTGAGTTTGAGCCCTGCCTCGGGCTCTGTGCTGACAGCTCCGAGCCTGGAGCCTGCTTCTGATTCTGTGACTCCCTCTTTTGTCTGCCCCTCCCCTGCTCATGCTCTGTCTCCCTCTGTCTCTCAAAAATGAATAAAAACATTAAAATTTTTTTTCTAATCTTTATTTTAAAATTTATTTGTTCTTGCATTAATAAGGTGGAAGAAATAGTAGTACAGATTTTTATAAGAATTAATGAGATAATCTATGTAAAAGTACTTAGGACAGGACCTAATGCATGGTAAGTGCTACACATTTATAGCTATTATTATTCAGTGATGGTTAGTTCATTTTCTTTTTTTTTTTTTTTTTTTTTAATAATATATGAAATTTATTGTCAAATTGGTTTCCATAAAACACCCAGTGCTCATCCCAAAAGGTGCCCTCCTCAATACCCATCACCCACCCTCTCCTCCCTCCCACCCCCCATCAACCCTCAGTTTGTTCTCAGTTTTTAACAGTCTCTTATGCTTTGGCTCTCTCCCACTCTAACCTCTTTTTTTTTTTTTTTTCTTTTTTCCTCCCCCTCCCCCATGGGTTCCTGTTAAGTTTCTCAGGATCCACATAAGAGTGAAACCATATGGTATCTGTCTTTCTCTGTATGGCTTATTTCACTTAGCATCACACTCTCCAGTTCCATCCACGTTGCTACAAAAGGCCATATTTCATTTTTTCTCATTGCCACGTAGTATTCCATTGTGTATATAAACCACAATTTCTTTATCCATTCATCAGTTGATGGACATTTAGGCTCTTTCCATAATTTGGCTATTGTTGAGAGTGCTGCTATGAACATTGGGGTACAAGTGCCCCTATGCATCAGTACTCCTGTATCCCTTGGATAAATTCCTAGCAGTGCTATTGCTGGGTCATAGGGTAGGTCTATTTTTAATTTTCTGAGGAACCTCCACACTGCTTTCCAGAGCAGCTGCACCAATTTGCATTCCCACCAACAGTGCAAGAGGGTTCCCGTTTCTCCACATCCTCGCCAGCATCTATAGTCTCCTGATTTGTTCATTTTGGCCACTCTGACTGGCGTGAGGTGATACCTGAGTGTGGTTTTGATTTGTATTTCCCTGATAAGGAGCGACGCTGAACATCTTTTCATGTGCCTGTTGGCCATCTGGATGTCTTCTTTAGAGAAGTGTCTATTCATGTTTTCTGCCCATTTCTTCACTGGGTTATTTGTTTTTCGGGTGTGGAGTTTGGTGAGCTCTTTATAGATTCTGGATACTAGCCCTTTGTCCAATACGTCATTTGCAAATATCTTTTCCCATTCCGTTGGTTGCCTTTTAGTTTTGTTGGTTGTTTCCTTTGCTGTGCAGAAGCTTTTTATCTTCATAAGGTCCCAATAATTCACTTTTGCTTTTAGTTCCCTTGCCTTTGGGGATGTGTCAAGTAAGAGATTGCTACGGCTGAGGTCAGAGAGGTCTTTTCCTGCTTTCTCCTCTAGGGTTTTGATGGTTTCCTGTCTCACATTCAGGTCCTTTATCCATTTTGAGTTTATTTTTGTGAATGGTGTGAGAAAGTGGTCTAGTTTCAACCTTCTGCATGTTGCTGTCCAGTTCTCCCACACCATTTGTTAAAGAGGCTGTCTTTTTTCCATTGGATGTTCTTTCCTGCTTTGTCAAAGATGAGTTGACCATACGTTTGTGGGTCTAGTTCTGGGGTTTCTATTCTATTCCATTGGTCTATGTGTCTGTTTTTGCACCAATACCATGCTGTCTTGATGATGACAGCTTTGTAGTAGAGGCTAAAGTCTGGGATTGTGATGCCTCCTGCTTTGGTCTTCTTCTTCAAAATTCCTTTGGCTATTCGGGGCCTTTTGTGGTTCCATATGAATTTTAGGATTGCTTGTTCTAGCTTCGAGAAGAATGCTGGTGCAATTTTGATTGGGATTGCATTGAATGTGTAGATAGCTTTGGGTAGTATTGACATTTTGACAATATTTATTTTTCCAATCCATGAGCAGGGAATGTCTTTCCATTTCTTTAATTCTTCTTCAATTTCCTTCATAAGCTTTCTATAGTTTTCAGCATACAGATCCTTTACATCTTTGGTTAGATTTATTCCTAGGTATTTTATGCTTCTTGGTGCAATTGTGAATGGGATCAGTTTCTTTATTTGTCTTTCTGTTGCTTCATTGTTAGTGTATAAGAATGCAACTGATTTCTGTACATTGATTTTGTATCCTGTGACTTTGCTGAATTCATGTATCAATTCTAGCAGACTTTTGGTGGAGTCTATCGGATTTTCCATGTATAATATAATGTCATCTGCAAAAAGTGAAAGCTTGACTTCATCTTTGCCAATTTTGATGCCTTTGATTTCCTTTTGTTGTCTGATTGCTGATGCTAGAACTTCCAGCACTATGTTTAACAACAGCGGTGAGAGTGGGCATCCCTGTCGTGTTCCTGATCTCAGGGAAAAAGCTCTCAGTTTTTCCCCGTTGAGGATGATGTTAGCTGTGGGCTTCTCATAAATGGCTTTTATGATCTTTAAGTATGTTCCTTCTATCCCGACTTTCTCAAGGGTTTTTATTAAGAAAGGGTGCTGGATTTTGTCAAAGGCCTTTTCTGCATCGATTGACAGGATCATATGGTTCTTCTCTTTTTTTTTGTTAATGTGATGTATCACGTTGATTGATTTGCGAATGTTGAACCAGCCCTGCATCCCAGGAATGAATCCCACTTGATCATGGTGAATAATTCTTTTTATATGCCGTTGAATTCAATTTGCTAGTATCTTATTGAGAATTTTTGCATCCATATTCATCAGAGATATTGGCCGGTAGTTCTCTTTTTTTACTGGGTCTCTGTCTGGTTTAGGAATCAAAGTAATACTGGCTTCATAGAATGAGTCTGGAAGTTTTCCTTCCCTTTCTATTTCTTGGAATAGCTTGAGAAGGATAGGTATTATCTCTGCTTTAAACGTCTGGTAGAACTCCCCTGGGAAGCCATCTGGTCCTGGACTCTTATTTGTTGGAAGATTTTTGATAACCGATTCAATTTCTTCGCTGGTTATGGGTCTGTTCAAGCTTTCTATTTCCTCCTGATTGAGTTTTGGAAGAGTGTGGGTGTTCAGGAATTTGTCCATTTCTTCCAGGTTGTCCAGTTTGTTGGCATATAATTTTTCATAGTATTCCCTGATAATTGTTTGTATCTCTGAGGGATTGGTTGTAATAATTCCATTTTCATTCATGATTTTATCTATTTGGGTCATCTCCCTTTTCTTTTTGAGAAGCCTGGCTAGAAGTTTGTCAATTTTGTTTATTTTTTCAAAAAACCAACTCTTGGTTTCGTTGATCTGCTCTACAGTTTTTTTAGACTCTATATTGTTTATTTCTGCTCTGATCTTTATTATTTCTCTTCTTCTGCTGGGTTTAGGCTGCCTTTGCTGTTCTGCTTCTATTTCCTTTAGGTGTGCTGTTAGATTTTGTATTTGGGATTTTTCTTGTTTCTTGAGATAGGCCTGGATTGCAATGTATTTTCCTCTCAGGACTGCCTTCGCTGTGTCCCAAAGCATTTGGATTGTTGTATTTTCATTTTCGTTCGTTTCCATATATTTTTTAATTTCTTCTCTAATTGCCTGGTTGACCCACTCATTCGTTAGTAGGGTGTTCTTTAACCTCCATGCTTTTGGAGATTTTCCAGACTTTTTTCTGTGGTTGATTTCAAGCTTCATAGCATTGTGGTCTGAAAGTATGCATGGTATAATTTCAATTCTGGTAAACTTATGAAGGGCTGTTTTGTGACCCAGTATATGATCTATCTTGGAGAATGTTCCATGTGCACTCGAGAAGAAAGTATATTCTGTTGCTTTGGGATGCAGAGTTCTAAATATATCTGTCAAGTCCATCTGATCCAATGTCTCATTCAGGGCCCTTGTTTCTTTATTGATCGTGTGTCTAGATGATCTATCCATTTCTGTAAGTGGGGTGTTAAAGTCCCCTGCAATTACCACATTCTTATCAATAAGGTTGCTTATGTTTATGAGTAGTTGTTTTATATATTTGGGGGCTCCGGTATTCGGCGCATAGACATTTATGATTGTTAGCTCTTCCTGATGGATAGACCCTGTAACTATTATATAATGTCCTTCTTCATCTCTTGTTACAGCCTTTAATTTAAAGTCTAGTTTGTCTGATATAAGTATGGCTACTCCAGCTTTCTTTTGGCTTCCAGTAGCATGATAAATAGTTCTCCATCCCCTCACTCTCAATCTAAAGGTGTCCTCAGGTCTAAAATGAGTCTCTTGTAGACAGCAAATAGATGGGTCTTGTTTTTTTATCCATTCTGATACCCTATGTCTTTTGGTTGGCGCATTTAATCCATTTACATTCAGTGTTATTATAGAAAGATACGGGTTTAGAGTCATTGTGATGTCTGTATGTTTTATGCTTGTAGTGATGTCTCTGGTATTTTGTCTCACAGGGTCCCCCTTAGGATCTCTTGTAGGGCTGGTTTAGTGGTGACAAATTCCTTCAGTTTTTCTTTGTTTGGGAAGACCTTTATCTCTCCTTCTATTCTAAATGACAGACTTGCTGGATAAAGGATTCTCGGCTGCATATTCTTTCTGTCTAGCACACTGAAAATCTCGTGCCAATTCTTTCTGGCCTGCCAAGTTTCAAAAGAGAGATCAGTCACGAGTCTTATAGGTCTCCCTTTATATGTGAGGGCACGTTTACCCCTTGCTGCTTTCAGAATTTTCTCTTTATCCTTGTATTTTGCCAGTTTCACTATGATATGTCGTGCAGAAGATCGATTCAAGTTCCGTCTGAAGGGAGTTCTCTGTGCCTCTTGGATTTCAATGCCTTTTTCCTTCCCCAGTTCAGGGAAGTTCTCAGCTATTATTTCTTCAAGTACCCCTTCAGCACCTTTCCCTCTCTCTTCCTCCTCTGGGATACCAATTATGCGTATATTATTTCTTTTTAGTGTATCACTTAGTTCTCTAATTTTCCCCTCATACTCCTGGATTTTTTTATCTCTCTTTCTCTCAGCTTCCTCTTTTTCCATAACTTTATCTTCTAGTTCACCTATTCTCTCCTCTGCCTCTTCAATCCGAGCTGTGGTGGTTTCCATTTTGTTTTGCATTTCATTTAAAGCGTTTTTCAGCTCCTCGTGACTGTTCCTTAGTCCCTTGATCTCTGTAGCAAGGGATTCTCTGCTGTCCTGTATACTGTTTTCGAGCCCGGCGATTAATTTTATGACTATTATTCTAAATTCACTTTCTGTTATATTATTTAAATCCTTTTTGATCAGCTCATTAGCTGTTGTCATTTCCTGGAGATTCTTCTGAGGGGAATTCTTCCGCTTGGTCATTTTGGATAGTCCCTGGCGTGGTGAGGACCTGCAGGGCACTTCCCCTGTGCTGTGGTGTATAAATGGAGTTGGTGGGCGGAGTCGCAGTCAGACCTGATGTCTGCCCCCGGCCTACCGCTGGGGCCAGAGTCAGACTGGTGTGTGCCTTCTCTTCCCCTCTCCTAGGGGCGGGATTCACTGTGGGGTGGCGTGGCCCGTCTGGGCTACTTGCACACTGCCAGGCTTGTGATGCTGGGGATCTGGCGTATTAGCTGGGGTGGGTAGGCAAGGTGCACGGGGGCAGGAGGGGCAGGCTTAGCTCGCTTCTCCTTAGGTGATCCACTTCAGGAGGGGCCCTGTGGCAGCGGGAGGGAGTCAGATCCGCTGCCGGAGGTTTGGCTCCGCAGAAGCACAGAGTTGGGTGTTTGCGCGGAGCGAGCAAGTTCCCTGGCAGGAACTGGTTCTCTTTGGAATTTTGGCTGGGGGATGGGCGGGGGAGATGGCGCTAGCGAGCGCCTTTGTTCCCCACCAAACTGAGCTCTGTCGTCCGGGGGCTCAGCAGCTCTCCCTCCCTTTGTCCTCCAGCCTTCCCGCTTTCCGAGCAGAGCTGTTAACTTATAACCTCCCAGACGCTAAGTCGCGCTTGCTGTCGGAACACAGTCCGTCAGGCCCCTCCGCTTTTGCCCGCCAGACTCGGGGGCTCTGCTTGGCCGGCGAGCCGCCCCTCCGCCCCGGCTCCCTCCCGCCAGTCCGTGGAGCGCGCACCGCCTCGCCGCCCTTCCTACCCTCTTCCGTGAGCCTCTCGTCTGCGCTTGGCTCCGGCGACTCCGTTCTGCTAATCCTCTGGCGGTTTTCTGGGTTATTTAGGCAGGTGTAGGTGGAATCTAATTGATCAGCAGGACGCGCGGTGAGCCCAGCGTCCTCCTACGCCCGCCATCTTCCCTCCGTCGACCGGTTAGTTCATTTTCTTAACTTTTCCTCTCCCCTGGATAATGGTTTGTATTTCCAACAGGTTTTTCTTGAAGCACCACACCCAACTGATCCAGTCCTTCTTTAACACGCTCTTCCTTCACTTTTCCGTTTTGACACATAACTATGATTTGAACTCAGAGTTGTGTATTTGATTATGTCTGTTTTCCCCACAAATCTGTGGAATTTTCATGAGGGCAGAGCTGGTCTCTTATTTTCCTTACCACTGTACCCCCAGTACATAGCAGCTTGCCTGGAAATAGTGGCTCAGCAAATATTTATTGAATAATGGATGAATGAACAAATGGGAGCTCTATTATTTTAATGGGCTACTAAATCATTGCAAGTTAAGGAGGAACACTACTTAAGATTCTGTAGCAGAAATGAGAATAAAATATAGAATGCATGTAAGTTCGTGGCTTAATGTTTAATTCCGAGTACAGACCGTTGCAGTTGGAGCAACATTCCCACCTTCTCCCTCCCAACCCAGGAAACTAATGTTCTCTTTTTAAAAGTTTCCAAATGGCTGTTAGCAACGCCTGCAAATATCTTAGGTGTAGGGTTAAAGGGTGGGTCCTCTGAAGAGATTTTTAAAAAACTGAAAGTGGCTGAGAAAGACTACTGAAAGTGTGGGGAGAGGAAGCCCCCCTCCTCTCCACCCTGTCTCAGAAGGTTTGCTTAATTGTGCAATCAGAGGTCTTTTCCTGGTGATGACAGGATTTTGCTTCCTGGCTCATTTGGGCCACCTCTCACCATGGTAGCTTCTTTTACAGCCAGGGCAATAAATTAACACCCGGCAGTCATCACAGAAAAATGGCCAACCCTGCACTCGGCTTGTCATTTCTTTAAAGAAAAATCTGTATTGACTATAACTCCCCACCTCTCTCTGGGGGAGTGAGGGGTAGAGGAGTGGAGTTCAGGGAGAGCAATTCCTTTTTGTGTAACAGCACAAAAAATTACTTCAGTATAAAGACAGAAGCTGAACACTTCTTTTCATGTTCTAGTGATTGATTTGACGAAATGACTGAAAAATTGCAGGGCACCGCCTACCAGAAGACAACATTCAAACAAGTCCACACTTGACCATTTCAAATTGCCACAGGTATGTTCCTCATTTGGCAGAAGGACACACAAAGAAAACTTAGGTGGCCAGCAGTTAACTAAAGGGTCCACCGCAGAGCTCTCAATTCCTGGTTTTTGTTTTCCTAGTAGAGATTCGGGGATTCAGATGCTCCAGAATCCAAAGTACTACCAATATTAGAGATGAAAAAGGCTTACTGTTCCATTTTTTTCTTTAACATATGATAGAAAAAAGAAACTAGAGAGGCTTAACTTTAAAACTAATAACACATTTGTGCAAGATACAAATGGACTTGCGTGATATTGCTGACTCTTTCAATCCTACCAAGGTAGATCTAATACTCAATCTGTAAATAACCACTAAATGCTTGGACCAATTTTAGGAATATTACGCTGAATTACTGAACTTTACACAAAGGATCTTATAAAATTTATTGAAAACGGAGACAATTTTGTTGTTTTCTTATGATGATGATTAATGTAAAGAAAGACTTAAGTATTAGTGTTTGGATAAAGAACACCCACCGCTGGGGTGCCTGGATGGCTCAGTCGGTTAAGCACCGTACTCTTGATCTCAGCTCAGGTCATGATCTCATGGTTACTGAGTTCAAAGCTGTGCGTTAGGCTCTGTGCTGATAGCCTGGAGCCTGTTTGGAATTCTGTCTTTCCCTCTCTCTGCCCCTCCCTCCTTCTCTCTCTGTCTCTCAAAATAAATACATAAATAAAATTTTTTTTTCAATGGTTATTTATTTTTGAGAGAAAGATGGAGTGCAAGCAGGGGAGGTGCAGAGAGAGAGGGAGGCACAGAATCCGAAGCAGGCTTCAGGTTCTGTGCTGTCAGCACAGAGCCTGATGCAGGGCTCGAACTCATGGATGGCGAGATCATGACCTGAGCCAAAGTCGGATGCTCAACCGACTGAGCCACCCAGGCGCCCCAAATAAATAAACTTAAAAAAAAACACCCACTGCCTAGGTTAAGCTAACTTAAATGAATAATTACTCAGTAAAATGTGTAAATGTTAAGATGAAGAACAAAATGCCTTTTAAAAAATATTAATTAACTTAGGGTCAAAATGTTAAAAATGTTCATTTGTACCAAATCAAGAGAATGAAAAGTTATTTTTGAAAGTCTTTTAAAGCAATTTCCATCCATTGTTAGATCTAGTTTTAAATTTAAAATTTGAATACTCTCTGTGGGCAGTCTCTAGATGTGTTAAATATAAGTAATTCAAGACAAAGTATCTTAAGCTTGACGAGCAATAATTAACTCATATATTACTCTTGACATCCTGGATCTAGCTTGCTTTGTCAGTTCCTATTTCTTTTTTTTTAAAGAAAAGAGGAAAAAGAGGAATGAAAAGTCATGCTAGCAAGTGATCATGAAAGTGCTGACATCTGTGTTAAAAAAGGCTATAAATATGTAAGTAGTCTACTTTTTAGGCAAAGCATTATTTTAGGTGACTTTATCAATTTGCATGTGACCTAATTTTTTTTTACATTGAATAGACATATATATGGATAAATGAAAGACAATGCAAAAGATTATTTGGTGACGACTTAAAACTGAATCAATGAGAAGTAAAATAAAATATGTATTCTCATCTACAGTTTTTCCTGAGTCTTTTAAAAAATAAGGACTCTAGAGCATGAGAGAAAAAGGAAGATGGTGATTTATGAAGTTTAAATCACCTCACTGTAAACAAAAGTGTACATACCAAAAGAATGAAGAACATAAAGAACACAAATGTAGTGAAATAAATTGGTCCCAAAACTCGATTAGCTTCCTCAATCTCTGCGAAGTTGATATCACCCAAAATGATACGGAATTGAGTGAAGCTATAAAAACAAAACAAAACAAAACACTACAATACAAAAACAAAGACTGTTCAGCATTGATGTAACATTTCCTAAAGATGATTTCACACTTTTGGACCTCTTTATCAGTGTGCACAGCTGCCAGATAATAGAAAATTGTCAGTCTCCTTGGAAAACTCTTGCTAACTATTCAAGCAATTGAAGCTTTCTGGAATAAAAATCATATACTTTTGTGCTAAATACATTATTTCCATTTGGTTAAAAAGAAAATACAATAATTATTAGATGACTCATAAAGCAACCAGTTACAAGAATTTAATCCATAATCTGGCTAAAACATGGATGGTTAACTCTAAACTTCACCATGGTCACCCTGGGTCTGAATTTAAAACCTCTTTAAAAAAAGACTTTGAAAGATAGCCAAAATTGTATGCATTCAAAGATCCAATATCCTCACACGCTCTCAAAGTGGTGTTGAGTGGCCGTGTGTTGCCAATGCTGGGGTCTTAATCAGTAAAATCATTTCCCTTTCCGACTTCCATTGATCAGCAACATTAATTTGGTATCCCCCAGCACAAAAAGCCCTTTTAACTTCTATTATCATAATCCTCTTCTCCTTTCCTGACTGACTTCTTTCCAAATGGCATGGAAATGTAATATTGGTTATTTTTTTTTTTAGTCTTAATATCATATATGAGAACTTTGGAAAAGGACAGAAAATTCCTACATCGGTTTGAGTTTCTCGTAGAATATTAGAAATACTATTTTTTTTCTAGAAAATAACCTGAAGTTTAAAATACATGGCAACAATATTGAATAAGAATGAAAATCTAGGCAAATGGTCTCTTAAAAGCTACCATCGGCATTTGGTGCTAAGAAGACCTCTGTCTGTGTAATCATATTGGTTTACTGTAGCTGTTCTACTATCTCTTATGACTTTAGAGTTGCTACCTTAAGTTTATCAGTATTATACATTCTCATCTTTACATTGGTGGGTAATTGCTTCTGGGAAAGATAATTAACTCTTATTTTTAAATAACTATTTAAAACTACTTGGTGGTTAAATAGCAACCATAAAGATTGCTTTATCCTTGAGGAGGCAAGGACAGCTCTGATTAAATTTTTCTTTTATAATTTCATATATACTTACATACACTCTTGGAAGGTACTGAAGTCATCAACCTGAGTGCCAAAGACAAGGTATGCCAACTGAGCATATGCTAAGAAGATGATGAAGAACATAATTGCAAAGCCAAAGAGGTCTTTGGCACATCGAGACATGGTTGTGGAGAGCTGACTCATGGTCCTGTTAAAGTTGATGAATTTGAAGAGCTGTAAGAGAGGGAAGATATCAACAGATGAATGGGTAAACAAATATAGTATATACACACAGTGGAATATTACCCAGCCTTACAAAGGGATAAAGTTTTGATCCATGCCACAACATGGATGAACCTTGAAAACATTATGCTAAAGTGAAATAAGCCAGACATAAAAAGACAAATATTGTATGACCCCAGTAACATGGGGTAGCAACTTCTATTTTCTCATTCAAAAAGTACTTGTTGAATGCCTACCATGTGCCGGGCACTATTCTTGGAGTTGCAAACAGCAGTGCACAGAACAAAGCTCCTCCCCTGATGTTGCTTACATTTTACATGATGGTTACAATACAGTAAAAATAGGTTTAAATCATAATTAAGATGATTAGTGATATTTTTACCCCAAGAAAGATTGAAATAAAAGAGGAATGGGGAGGGGCACCTGGATGGCTCAGTCAGTTGAGCATCTGACTCTTGATTTCAGCTCAGATCATGATCTCAAGGTTCATGTGATTGAGCCCCACATTGGGCTCTGTGCTGACAGCACACAGCCTACTTGGGCTTCTCTCTTTCCCTCTCTCTCTGCCCCTCCCCTCCTTGCTGTCTCTAAATAAATAAATCAATATTTTTAAGAAAATAAATTAAAAGAGGGAAAAAACCCCACAAGTGAAAACTAGTTAAAAAAAATCCCTCCAGGAAATATTCATCGCATGTTATTAACTGTCATTTATTTTTTAGCAATGATGTGCCAGGTACGGTGGAAAGAGCAATGTACACTGCCTCAAGTCTTTGAAATGATTTAAATACTGGTATTCTACCCCCAGGTGTCAGCCAGGGCTCAGAGCCAGCCGTCTGGCCCAGCGCTATCTGACTGCCAAATCATATTGAGCATTTCTGTAAATGAGGCACTAAGGATGGCTGTTCAGGATGTTCCTCACAGCCCAGGGGCATGACAACCTGTGGCATAAGTCTTGGGGGAAGAACGCTGGGAGGACACATCAGAAGTCAAGTTGCCATCCCTGCCTTAAAGAACTTAATGGTTCTTAAAGTTTTGGGAGAATGTTTACAAGCAAAACACTAAATAAAATGCTCAACCTGAGGGACACATTGAAAGGGAATCTCTAGAATTTTACTCAAAGAACTCTTACAAATTGTTTCTGGCCACAATAAAATTTCTTTGAGGGTTCTGGTAATCACATTTCTTTATGTAATTCCTATTAGATTTGGATTATTATTACTATTTTATGATAAAGGTTTGGTGTATTAGTGGTGGTTTTGCCTGAACAAGCATGTAACTAAATAAATAGGAAGAGAGGATGGGATCTATATCCTCTGATAAATCTCAGGCCTTTCAGGTGTGAATACCAATTCAGGAAAATAAATAACTGCTGGTGACTACCTTTTAGAACAGTGCTGTTCAATCAAACTTTCTGACATGATGGAAATGTTCTTTATTTCCATTGCCCTATATAGTAGCCATCAGCTATATACAGACATTGAGATCTTAAAATGTGGCTAGAGTGACTGATGAACTGAATGTTTCACTGTATGTAATTTTAATTAATTAAAATTTAAATTTCAATAGCCACTTGTGGCTAGTAGCTACTGTCTTGATAGCAGAACATAGAATTTGACAAGTGACAGCTGGGGAGCTACCCCCATTATTACTAAAATTTTCTGCATCTCCAGAATTGAGGCTCATTTGTGTATGAAATGCCCTAACCTTTCACACACATGGAAATGCACACTGTTTTGGAAAAGGAGATGAGTCATAAAGGTACTACACAGAAGTGTATGTATTTGTCCCAACCTCAATTCTAGGTAAAGCCATATGGTCATATGGCCTCCACCTGGGAAAGAGACAATCCTTCCACAGATCATTTCCAGTGCATCTCTCTGTCCCTCCCCATTCTCCCCAACTTGTTTTTAGTTCCCTTTCCTTCACCTGGTCACCCGATGTCAGGTAAAACTCAACCTGTCCCTGTGTTAGTGTAGCTGAGGGCCACAGACCCAAAGGACACTGAGAAGGTGTCTTATTGCATTTGTGAAACAAATCTGCAGGGACTGGTTTTGCAAAACTGCAGGTAGTAGGAAGCATCATACACAGTTAGATGAAACATCACATGAATCCTGCTAGCTTACTTGTAAAATATGAAGCAGCTTTGGCTGGCATTTGAATTTAACCACAAAAGCACATTCAAGTCCTCCAACATTTTGTGTGACTCATGTTAATAAAAAGAAGGGAAAGGGGCGCCTGGATAGCTCAGTCGGTTAAACGTCCGACTTTGGCTCAGGTCATGAGCTCACAGATCATGAGTTCGAGTCCCGTGTGGGGCTTTGTGCTGATAGCTCGGAGCCTGGAGCCCGCTTCAGATTCTGTATCTCCCATTCTCTCTGCCTCACCCCCGCCCCCACTCTCCCTCCCCCTCTCACTCAAAAATAAATAAACATTAAAATTTATTTTAAATAAAAAAAGAAAGGGAAAAATATTATTGAAAATCCAGAACATGAGCTTTGCAAATTACCTTAATCCAGACAAAAAATACTATGACAGCAGCTATATTGTTGAACTGTATTTGCCAGTATGCCAGATGTTCAAAGTTGGGAAAAGTATTTTGATCTTCTAGAAACTGTAGTAGCACCTCCACATTTGATGTTCTATATATGTTAATTCCTATAGCTACCACTGACAGCTGGAAAACAAAAGATTTATATATTATTACAGTGTTTTAGAAACTTTTATGTTTTATGCAACTTACCTTAAAATGACTATTTTTTCTTACCCATGTATTACTCCTAGGGCTCAGCAATCTACTTATCCAAATCACTCATACAAATGTTAAATGCTGAGCACAGCCATAATACAAGTAAAACAATAAGCTGCTTGCATTCCCTTTGCTAGGAACAGAAATCCAATAAATGCACGTGTCCATGTGCACAAACACATGAGAGATGTTGCTGTATTACAAAATCAAATTCAAATAGGATGCCTTGTTTTTTCTGCCACTCTCATTTAAATCACTTTCCACCCTTCTGCTTTCTCAGCTCCATCTTGCTTTTTTTTTTTTTTCAGTTGCCAGCCATCCATTCCTTCTACTATTTAACAAATACGTAGTGGACATCTATGTATACAGCACTGTGCCAGGGGCTAAGAGGAACAAACAGAAGTAAAATGCACAAACTCTGTTCTTAAGAAACTTACACTCTGGTTCAAGACCAGGTACACACACAAAAATAAGCAACCCAAAAGCCTACTAAGGAGTTGGCATTGTACAACATAAGGTGAAGGGTGAAACAAGACATTCTAAAAGGGGTGGTCGAAGGAAAAAGAATATGCTTGGTCTTAAAGGATGGTGGGAATGATGGTCAGAGAGGGCTCCAGAGGCTTGCAGTGGGAATATGTGTGAGCCAAGGGTTTCCCTCTTGTTTCTGTTCCTTACCCCACGACCATGCAACTTTCCACATTTGCTTCAGTTCCGGACTGACAACATTGGTCCCTACGTGCATCCATCATCACTGGATTAAGGTATATGTATGGAAAGTGCTAGGGGTTAACCATCACAACCTGGGCTTCCTAATGGGATTTGAATCCACAGCAGGTGTGCTGTCCTAGGTGCTGAGACCTTTGCTGTCCATCCCTTCTCTCTTCTCATGAATGATGGTCAAAGACCACTTCATTAGCCCTTCTTGAAATGGCTTCTTGATCACGACTCCAGGTGATTATCATAGCAGAAACCTGCCTGGATGCCAATCTTTACCATCTTTTGTTTTCTGTGAAGAACTTCCAGAGCAAATCTTGTATTTTTGTGCTGGTGGTAGGATTATTTTCTTTGAGTTCTCTGAATACACTGAAAATGTTTTTCTATGTTGACTTAGTTGAGAGGGAAGGGTTGACTGACTGAATAACAATAACCCTTTACCCAGCTCTCACTAGGTATAGTTGCTTTGGTCATTTATACAATATCAATATCATATCAATATACTAAATTTCCTTGAGATGTTTTCTTCAAAATAGAGAATGAGAGAAAAGATGAGAAAAGAGATTTTGTAAGCATTTGAGTTATGTCCTGGGTTTTCTTTGGGATTGTCATCCTTATCTACGAAAGAACTTTCCTTCCTTAACATAAACTTCATAAGGGCAGGAGTTTGGGCTGTTTGGTTCTTTCCTATATCCCCAATGCCTAGAACAATGCCAGACACATAGCAGGTGCTCAGAAAATCCTTGTTGAATAAATTAATTAATAATTATCACCCTTGAAACCTACCAATCAACAAAATTATTTGAATTTAGACTTTTTAACAGTCGTCTTTTTTCAGTAATTCCACTAGTTTTGAAAGATCATTGTTTAGGTCAAACGGTTGACTAAATTAAGTCTACAGATTTCGAAGTCTTTGTTGGAAGAAACAAAAGGAAAATACAAAAAATGATTTCAGAGTGGTTCCAAGATGTTGTAATTATATTTATCACATAATTACTTTTCAAGTTTCAGGTGTGCTTTAGCATATTTGGGCCAGATAAAATAAAAACGCCTTTGCTTTTTTCATGGGGTTGAAGGTCCAGTGGAGCACAGGACTTGTTTTGGGGATGAGCAGAAAGCATGCCCTTATTTCTGCAAGGTCAGAGAAGGTTTCAAAGGAGAAGTAGGATTCCAGTAGCCCTTCCTTGTTCTTTACAAAAGCACACTGTCTGAATTGTTGTCTTGGCAGTACTAAGAGTTAAAAAAAAAAAAAAAAAAAGAACAATAGCACAGTGAAGCAAGTTTTCAAAGAAATACTTGCAAAATCTTGTGGCTGCTGAGCCAAAGAATCTATCCTTAATTTCCATGACATCATCAGTTATTTTCTCCAAAGCAGGTACAAGGCGATTCACTGAGGTGTGGGAATAAAATATTAAAACTTCTATCCAAGTGAAAAGAAAGTGCTAGAATTCTATTTGTATTTATTTTTAACCAAATCTTTCAAATTCTATGTTGTGTATGTTTGTACAAGTGTATACACACACACAGACACTACAAATATATGGAATATATTAGGGTGTGTTGTCAAAGTTTTCACTTATAGGTGTACATAATCAAAAAGGTTGATTGCCACTGACTAGTCTTTTGTTGATATTAAAGGTATTTGGTTAAAACCCAAACAAACCTGCCACTAACTAGCATACTATCACACTTTTACCATTATTCTCAATGACCTAAACTATAAATATACCCATATAAACTAAAAAAGCAGGGTTTGCAACCTTGGAGTCCCAAACAATAATTGTTTTCTACAATAGTTTTCAATGTAGATGGACTGCACTCTTCCATCATGTAGTACAGAAATATTTTGAAAAATTCTTCCAGTCTCATGGCCTTTCCTCCCTCCTTAAATAGCGAAATGTCTTTGTTATTCTGTTATTATTAATGTATTGAGAATCTGGGGATCAAGAGCTTACCTACAGGAATTGTGTGATGTGACACAAGCCATTGTGCATCAAGGTTGAATGGCTTCCACACAGTATTCTGGAGGAATTCTTATTTTAAGTAAAAACTCTTTATGAAGAGCACATGCATGTAGCTTGAGAGGCAATAGAAGAGTGGCTAAGAGGGTTATTGCGAGGATTAAACATTCTTCTGTATATGAAAAGCACCGGGAACTGTGTCTGACACACATAACTTCTAAAGTGTTAGTGATGATGATGATTATTACTGCTCATGTTAATATTGTTGTGCAGTATATATCTATATAGTTCTTTTCAATGTCTTAAGCATTCTTTTATTCAAACATGAGGATTTTTTTCTATGTTTAAAACATATTAATAACATATTTCAGAAAATATTTTTCCCTATTTTGCCAACTAATTCTAGTGATGATCTGATAATGACTTGATGTAAATGCTTCACAAAGCCCAAATGAATTTTTGGTTGCTGGGGGCTGGGGGAGAATAGTGGCCAAGAAGTAGGGTAACAGAAAAGGGCACCCTGATAGGATAATGCATCACTTAACTGAGATTTCAGAGGGGCATCTCTATCATCAGACAGTGGAAAGGACGGACTTTTAGGCATGTAACAATTAAACATGTCCTTATATGCTTCAGTGTGTAACAGGACTCAGCAAAAGATTATGTGTTCTCATTGATGGGAGAAAAGTCTGCAAAAACGCATTTCTCTAAGGAAGCCCCTGGAAGGAAGTGATTAAGCTGATGTGGAAAGGAAACCATATTGAACAAGTGTAAGAAGTTATAATAGAGTCAAGGGCATGCAGGGGATCTACAAGGTGTCATAGTCTCGACTCTATCCTAGCTGCCTTCTGGTTTCTTGCACCTGATACAGAAAACGCTGATGGTCCCTCACCTGTATTTTGTACACTGTGGACTATTTTCAGGAAGTTTTAAACTACAAGGAAGTTTTCTCTACCACCCCAAATATTTTCAAGATGCTTCTTCTTGCTCTAACTTTACATATGTGCAGAAAAATACAAATTAAGTTTTGTTAGCAGTTGAAGAAAAATATAGTTAACAAAAAACAGAATAGACAAAACATTGTTTTCTGTGTCCCATCTCATATGGCATGCCAAAGCCAAATGTGAATTACTAAGTTATTATTTTTTTATGTCTTGGAACTTGTGTGTATCAGCACATAGCGATCACTTTAATTTTTTTTCAAGTTTATTTATTTATTTAAAGTCATCTCTTAAAGTGGGGCTCGAACTCCCACCCATGAGATGAAGAGTCGCATGCTCTTCCAAATGAGCCAGCCACATTATTCTGGTTATTTGTGTGGCTAATTGATAGCTCAGAAGGGTTACTCATACAAAATGAGAAAATAATTGGCAACACTGAAGTTGATATATAGGAAAGAAAACTTTTAGATTCTCCTTCAGGAATATCAGGATCCACAATACAGAGGAGATAGATCAAGGACTCTAATTAACATGTTTTTATAACAGAGTACGGAATTTTCTATTGTTCTCAAACCTACCACAACAATCACAACATCCAGACAATTCCAGAAACTTCTGAAATAGTGTAGCTTGTGAATGCGAATTTCCAGTATCTCTTCCACCACATAGTAAAAGATAAAAAAACAAAAGATAATCTCACAGGCTGCCAGGAAGAAATCAAAAGTCGTGACATAGCGGATCAGCTTTACAGGCTGAAATTGCCAAGATGGAATCACACCGCCTGTTGCTGGAAATTCAACCAATAACCTGCATTACAATAAGAACAGTTAAAACAGTAACAACAACAACAACAACACATGGATGCAGCCATCTGCATCTACTCTGTCCCTGTACTAACAGGTCCTAAAATTGTAACCACAAGTCACCTCAAACTAGTGGCAGAATATTTCTGATCACAGCTAATAGCTGTGTTCTTGTACAATTCTGTGCCCCCAAAGGGACAAGGCTCCCCAAGTCCTCCTAAAGAGATTATTCCTCCTCAGTTTCCCCTTTACTTTTCTGTTACTTATACTGCTCAAAATGCTCTATAGTTCTTTTTTTTTTAATGTGGAAGTTAATCAACAAAGAAGCCTTTCTAGGACTCCTATTAAATACAAGTAATCCTAGTAGGCATGAAGAACATAAGAAATATAACTCATGCATTCAAACATGTATGGCCTGTTGAGAAATAGGATGTGTGTGTGTGTGTGTGTGTGTGTGTATACATACACACACACACACACACACACACACACACACACATATATATATATACACACAGACTGAGCTTCTCATTCATTCACTTGGTAACACCTAACTGGCATTGAGTAAGTTGTTCTGGGGACTATTCTTGCTTCCCTTCCCAGAGCCTTATAGTTAATAGGTGCTCAGTAATGTCTGATAGTCTAAAACAGTAACACAGATTTTTTTTTACATTCATACTGATGGCACTGAATCTTAGTGCTTTAGCATATTTGAAGTGAGGATGTTTCTTGCCAACTTCCCATTTTATAGGTGTCACACTGAGAGAGTTAAATGATTCACTTAATGGTGCAGTTCCCCTATCAAACTAGAAATAGAATATCTACCTCCTTAATGTTAAGATTCTGAAAAGACCTTTAGTTAACTACCAGGTATAACCTTCTCTCCCATTACAGGATGCGTAGCCACACCCAGAGTCTGAGTATCTAAGACTCAAGCATGAGCAATAATCAGGTCCAGGCAGAGACAATGGTAAATTAGAACTGGTCAAAGAAGTATGAAAATTTTTCCTTCCTCTTCACTGTCAATCACTGTTTTTTGTTTTTTTCTCATTTGATGTGTTGGAGACCAGGGGCAATAAACAAAAACCTGGGAGAGCAATACAGAAACAGCAAGCCTCGTGATAGTCTCAGTGTAAATGTGGAAGGCAGAAATTAGCTTGTGTGTGTGAAGTAATCTCTTTTTGTCCTGTTCTGGCCCTGCATCTGTTAACGTCTCCAGAAATGTAGGCAGCAACATATAGAAAAGAAGTAATTGCCTTGACAATATTCACTCTTAAAGTATGGGAAGGAAGTGAAAGACATACTCAAGACCTTCTATAAATAGATATTTCCTTAAATGTCAATCAGAGTTGACTGCCTGAGTTGACTGTTTTTATCCTCTATTTGCCCTGAAATCATTAGGAAAAGTTTAATAATAATTGCAATCATTATTCAATCATTTCTAGTAATAGCTGTTATTTGACTTAATGTGACATCATTTCCTGTGAAAGTTGTTAAATAAGTGGTCTGGGAAAATCCAACTGGCCTTGTAAAGCAGATTTGAGTTTAGCCTCAAAAATGATCACAAAATAAGGATATTATGAGAATTTATGCTTCTTATTTGGTAGGTATATATATGTGAAAGTAAGTCATGTCAGTGATGTCTGGGTGTTGCTGACACATTCACCAGGAGGATTAAAGTGGGTGAACTCTGACTCTCCCTTGCCTTGTTCTGCTTTTTTCTTTTTTTATAGCACATATTACCTTCTAACCTACTATTTGTTTCTTTTGTTTATTGTTTCTTGTCTATTATCTATCTCCTCCTGGTTTAACACAAGCTCTGCTAGAGCAGCTATCTTTATTTTGTTCACTGATGTGGCCCAAGTGCTGAGAACAGTACCTGACACATATTAAGTGTCCAATAAATGTTTGCTGAATAAGCGGATGAATGAACAAGAGGCCCCAGACAAGCCAGTAGGTCTTTGTTAGTTTCCTCACTGCTAACCAATGTGACCGTGATGGCAATGTCACAGGATCTGTAGAAGGAATTTTATGTGCCTTTGGGGAATCTCAGTGTTAGCAGGTACCTGGGTATCCTACCGAACCTAGGCATACCCTCTGACTACTGTGCTTGTGTTCTGATAGCATGGGCATCATTTGAGAGTGGGAAGCTCAGGGAAGTGAGTCACTGTTTGATGGCAGAGGCCGTGGTAACAGAGCATATAGCATTGATCATCATTATAATGAGTAAGAAGAGATGTTAGCAAAACATAGTGCTTTTTTTCTGAGAAGGTTCCAGCTTTGGGATAAACCTGGACCAGTCTTAAGGTTCTTTCCAACTCATAATATTCTAGGATTCTAGTTCCCTTTCCCCAAATATATTTATCCCACTGAGCCTTTGGTTTTCACCCTTCCCTTGCTGTCAGCTCTGATCTTTGGCCGTCCTTTAGCCAGCTGCAGGCAATGGTCTCCTGGTCTATCTCAAGACTAGGATGTACATACAAAGACACTGAGGTGGGAGGGACCAGCGCCCTTGGTACACACCTGATCACACAGAACAGGTTAATGTTGGCGTTGTATACCGAAAAGTCAATAAAAGTTGCCCTGGTTCCTCGGTCCAGCCAGACATTGTTCTTGAGGCTAGCGACCTGAGCGGCTGTCTCCTCTCTTGTTCTTGACAAATCCAGGTAATAGCCAGCTCCACTATAGGTTGCAATCATTCCCCAGTGGCTACTCCCATTCAAGTCTTCTTCACTTGTGTATATCCAACTAATTAAAACATGAAATGAAAACAAAACAAACAGATAAAATCAGTGGAACACTTGTGGCATTTATAAAGATAGTTGGGGGGTGCCTGGGTGGCTCAGTCGGTTAAGCATCCAACTTCAGCTCAGGTCACGATCTCACGGTCCGTGAGTTAGAGCCCCGCGTCGGGCTCTGGGCTGATGGCTCAGAGCCTGGAGCCTGCTTCTGATTCTGTGTCTCCTTCTCTCTCTGCCCCTCCCCCGTTCATGCTGTGTCTCTCTCTGTCCCAAAAATAAATAAACGTTAAAAAAAATTTTTTTATAAAGATAGTTGGTTCCTGGTGAGATAGAGTATGTAATAAATAAATGTAAGTCTTATCAAGCTGGGTAATGTGCTTGGAGTAGTGCTTCATAAATGTCTGTCTTTCTTTCTTTCTTTCTTTCTTTCTTTCTTTCTTTCTCTCTTTTAGAGAGAGCACAAGCAGGGGAGGAGCAGAGAGATAGAGAGAAGAGAGACACAGAGAGAGAGGATCCCAAGCAGGCTCTTCACTGTCAGTACAGAGCCCAATGTGAGACTTGAACTCACAAACCAAGAGATCATGACTTTGAGCCGAAACCAAGAGTTGGACACTTAACTGACTGAGCCACCCAGGTGCCCCTAATTTTCTTTTTAAGTTTATTTATTTATTTTGAGAGAGAGATAGTATGTGAGCAGGGGAGGGAGAGAGAATTCCAAGTAGGCCCTACACTGACAGCACAGAGCCAGATGTAGGGCTTGAGCTCACAAACTGTGAGATCATGACCTGATGATTCAATCCCTTTATACTAAATCTAGCTAAAACCTAGAACCAGAGGCTTAACCAACTTAGCCACCCAGGCACCCCCTTATTTAATTCTTATACACTTATTATTCCCCTTTTAGGTATGAGGGCCCTGAAGCTTAGTGAGGTCAATTCAGTCTCGATGCTTTTGAAGGTATTGTCAGGAACCTACACCAGGACTGTCTCTAGAACCTGTGCTATTAGCCCTTAGTTTATGTAGCTGCCTTCCCTGGGTAACTATACTCAGGGGCTAGATGACTCTATGCTCCCAGAGAAAACTGCAGCCAAGAAGTACAAGTTCATCAAGTACCACTGTTGGCAACTGAACTAAACAAGACTCCACAGGGCATTTGGGTGTTTAATCCACAAGTATTGAGAGAGGCTCTCTTAGGAACCAGAGGCTTTTTTCGCATTAACAGGGATATAAAGATGGACCAAGATCCTTTCCCTCTCACATTCATAGTAAGTAGGAAGATAAAAGTTGTAATTAAACAATTAAAATACAAGGTAGATGGATGATAAATCCAACAGAGAAGTATAGAGAAATTGCTCTGGCAGATCCTTGTCTGGGGTCCGGCAATAGCAAAAGAGAAAGCTTTTGGGAAGAAGCCACAGCAGACCTGGGCTGTGAAAGATAAATAGGATTCAGGCAGGCTTAAGTCGATGAGAAGGGCATTTTCAAGCCTGAGCCAGGTGAGGCCGGAGAAGTACAAGGCATCCAGCTGGTAGTTGAGTTCAGCTCCCATATGATGAAGAAACGTTGAAAGGTAGACTGTGATCAGATTGTGAAGAGCAAGCACGAAGGAGTCACTGAGGGAAGGTTACTGAAAGACACTGAACGGGGTTCCTCTGGTGGCTGCAGGAAAGACTGGAGTGGTGAGGAATAGACATCTCATGTGCAGAAAAGTTGCCATAGCAGGTCTGAGATGGCCCTTTATTCGGAAGGCCTGCTTGCAAGGTTGGGCCTTGGATGCTCTGAACCTTGACTAATAAACAGCTCCCTATATTGACATAAAACTTTGATACATAAGAGTGGCTAACTGTGCCCAGCCTGTCTGTACAAACACAGTGGCTTATGCTCAACACCTTCTTTCCTCCTGGGAGTCTGGGATTTGGGTACATGCCAGGCAGTGGCTGCCTATGTGACCAGGAGCCGATAAATACCTCAGGCAGTGAGTCTCTAATGAGCCTCTCTGACAGATATTGTCGGGACTCGTTACCGGAGGAATTCGGCATGTCCTATGTGACTCCACCAGGAGAGGACTTTTGGAAGCTTGCACTTTGTTTCCTCCAGACTTTGCCCCACACGCCTGTACCTTCTTCTGCTTTTGCTTTTATCCTTTCACTGCATTAAACCTTAGCCACAAACATGACTAGATGATAAATCCTGTGAATCCTTCCAACAAATCCCTGAACCAGGATGTGGGCCTGGGGGACCTAACACAGCTCAGTTAGCAGTCCCTGCAATAGGCCAGACATGATGAGGCCTGAGCCAGATCAGTGATAGGAAGATAGGAAGACAGACAGGAAGGACAGAGATAGGACACTGCAGTGACCGTCAGAAGAACTTGGCCTCTGATTTGGAAGTTGGGTCAAGGGAGAAGTGACATCTGAAAAATGATTGGAGGCTCTTTGAATAATGCAAAGGAGAACAGACCCGATAAGAAAGTGAGGAATTCAGTTTGGTCAGACTGAATTATAGGAGCTCGTGGGACATTGGTGGGATATAGTGTTATTTTTTGTTTTCTGTCACTAGAACACAAGCTCTGTGAAGACAGGGGATTTGTTTCTGTTTTGTTTCTTGCTGTTTTGTTGCCCTAGCCAGCACCAAGGGCGTTTCTAGAAAAAAGAGACCTCACTGGGAAAATACCTGGCACAAGTAAACGCTCGGTACATTTGATGAAGAAATGATAAATTATCAAATAGGGATGAGAGAGGAAGTCAACTGAGTGTCAAGGGAAAAAATGTACAGAAAGAAAAGATCTGAATATAGAATGAACGTAGGAATAAGACAGAAGTGGGAGGGGTTAAGAGGAGGATTACAGAATGAAGGGAACTCAAGCATCACTCTCAGAAGTCACAAGAACGAGCAATCAACACCGCCAAGTTCTGCAGAGATGCCAAATGGGATGTACATCAAGAATGGGTCAGTGGGTTGGCAAACTCAATAAATCCCCTGGTAGCTTCCAAGAGAGATGTCCAAAGCACAGGTTTAAGCTTTAAGGGGTGAATCAATAGTAAGGAAATGGACGTGGCGAGTGAAGGCTATTCTTGCCGGAAGTTTGGAGTTCAAGGGAAGGAGGAAGGGAGTAATTTGGGAATAGGGCAGAATCAAGGGGTGGTTTAGACACATGGCCATCCATGGTGGATGGACATCACCCACTCACCCATGCCTCCAGCAGACATTTACTGAGTAGCTTGAGACAGCAGGCAGTGCTCAAGGCTTTGAGAATACAGCAGTGAACAAAATACAGTCCCCACCCTCAAGAAGCAGGAGTGCTGATAAGGAGCTGATGGTGGCAAGGAGCCACCCTAACAGTGTAATTAATAGAGAAGAAGCAATGTGGTTTAGTAGAAGAAACATGGGTTTTGGAGTCAAGCTGGTTTAAGGCTGTGACACTTTGGGTAAGTGAGCTTCAGTTTTTCATCTACAGAACGGAGATGACACCTATTTTCAGAGTTGTTTTGTGAAAAGCAGATGAGATAATGCATGAAATCCCTTCTTAAGTAGCGTCTGGTAGTGGCTGTATCCATTTCTCTCACTAATGATATGAAATTGAGTAAAATATTAGACAAAGTACCATAGTTTAAGGGCAGGAACTAGAAAAAGGAGCAGTAGACAAAATCATTACCAAACCTGGAAGAAATGTCTTTGGGATGATTCAATCCCTTTATGCTAAATCTTCTGACGTTTACCTAGTTTGTTCCTTACGGACCCTGGGACTAAATAAAATATGCATCGGATGATAAACAAAGAATCTGATCATTGGAGAGCTGTTTGCCCCCACTGTATAATTGACAAATCTGGAGTGTGGGTGTCTCAGTTCCCAAGAAAGGGATCTAGGGGAACTGACAGAATTAGGTTAGAAAAGTTTAGAAGACACTTCTAACCATAATGACTCACTCAGGGGCAGTGACCCTAAGAGGGCCACCTTGGGACCGCTTGAGAGCTCTTCTTAAATCTTTATAGTAACTACCGTAATTCTAAAAGTAATGACTATCCTCCCTTAATACACAAGATATTTTAAGTATGGTTACAAAAGAATACCAAAAATCCCTGCAAATACCCACAATGACAATACATACTCAACATCATAAACACATCTTTGAGAGGACAGGCTTTAAACCAGACAAAAAACTGCCTCCCAAGCTTATTAGACACTTTAAATAACTGTACTATGAACAAAGATATATTTGTAAATTCTAGTAAGAGGAGAATTTCTCTACCAGAATAATTTCCAGTAATAACCTAGTGAATTATATCAATGGATCTAGAAAAACAGGAACGAGTCATCTTAAAAGAAACCACCAAAGGCCCAGATAGCCGCTTTCTTGTGGGCCATGTGTCAACAATTTAGCCTGTTGAAAAATTTGTGTGCAGAAATTGAAGGGGGTAAAAAGTAGAGAAAACCTGAGAAACCAAAAGTCAATTTGGCTATCGCCTCAACTGTAAGCACTGAAGGCTCACTTAAAGCATCTTCTCCTTGGTTGGGGTTAGAGAACAAATGAATGAATGAATAAATGAATGAATGAATGTCAGTGAGAGGCAAGGACGCATGGCGACGGGGCACAGACACTTACGCCGTTCCATTTCTTGGACCGAATGGAGCCCTGTCTTCACTACTGACAGAGTAGACATCATAGCACTCTTTAATCTCATCTCTCAAGTCCTGGGGGATAGAACAGGACCCGTTCCTGACTTTGAGCTGCCGTATACGTGGTACGCCTAATAGGAGGTTCTCGTAGTAGATGAAGCTTCGGTTGTCGGCGTCAGTATTGTTGCTGGGTTGTGTCTTCCAGTAAAGCCCATCCAATAAGGCACCTTCTGTGAACTGAAAGTGAAGGAAACATTAAAAAAAATTTTTTTTAATGTTTATTTGTTTTTGAGAGAGGGACAGAGACAGAGAATGTGGTGGTGCGGGGTGGTGGCGCAGAGAGAGAGGGAGACACAGAATCCAAAGGAGGCTCCAGGCTCTGAGTTGTCAGCACAGAGCCCAGTGAGGGGCTTGAACTCACGGACCATGAGATCATGACCTGAGCCAAAGTTGGACGCTCAATGGACTGAGCCACACAGGTGGCTTCACCCCGTGAAGGAAACATTTTTGAAAAGTTTTTTGAAAAGCTCCAAGCTTAGCGGCTTGCTTTGCACTTTCCTGGAATGTTTGCATGACCAACAGTTTGGCAACTCTGTGAACATGGTAGCATGACAAGAGTGGGTTTCTCTGTCAGAAAGATTAGGGTTGGATCTTGCTCCCCTGCTTACTAGCTGTGAGGCCTTGAGCAGGATCCAACTTCGAGCCAAGGTTCCTGCATCTATAATACTCACTAAAAAATATATATCCATTTTTTTATATGGTTGCTACCCTTGGTGCCTAGGACTAAAGGTGGGGGTGTGGTTTACATAAATCCACAACTGTGATCATTTTACTTTTCCCTTATTAAAACAACATCCCACATAACCATGGTTCCAAACTTGCTTGGAGAGGAAAAGACTACAGTTTTGATTACCAGTCTGCCATCTGGTGGATCTTTTAAGTGTCTGGACTATTTTGTCATATTGTGAACTCTAACTGCCCCTGCCCCTGCTTTACCATGGAATTGTGTATATGTGAGAAGTCTCTCATTAGTGTGCCTGTAGGGAAGAAGAAGCTGTTTCTCAGTGTCTTATCCTTATCAGACAATCAACAGAGATGGATTGCTTTGCCCTGTTGAGGTGGGGAGAGATTCATATTATACAAGAGTGGTTTGGATGCCAAGTATTTGGATGCCAAGATGTGTAATACACTCTAATTCCTGATGCCTAACTAGGCATCAATATTAATGGGTCCACATGGTCCAGTTTCCTCTATCTTTACAACCACCAGCTCTGACCCCAGCATTTAGTAAAAATTTTAGAAAGCATCTCTGCAGGAAGAAACAATTGTTTCCTTTCCAATTTCCCTTCCAATTTTCCTAGGTTCTGAGCACCATACCTCCCAGATCAGTTTAACATTTTTCCTATGGTATCACTCATAGCTTATCCTCTGCTACTATGTTGGATCTTGTGCAATTTGGGAAGGCTGGATTGAGTTTCACATTAGAGAGCTCTGAAAGAAAGTGCCTGCCTTATATCAGGTGCTGTTCTAGAGTATATGCCATCATAAACAAGGAGACAAAAGACAAAACAAAACAAACAAAAAAGCAAGACTAAATAACCAAATTTTGCCCTTATTAGGCTATATATCTAGGAGATACTCAACAGATATTGAATCAAGAATGGATAAATGAATTATAGACTAGGGTGAAGAAGTTCCTGTCAGGCTAGAAAAAAAGTCCATTTTTCATACTCCCTAGCCATGTGTAAGCATGCTGAGTCTTAGTCTCCTCATCTACCACCCAGGGCACAACATTAGCACTTACCTTGTGTGGTTACTATGGCACTAAAGAAGGTAAAGTATGAAACACTCAACATGCTGCAAGAAACATACAAGATTCTCAACTGGACCATAACTTCCAACAACTCACCATAACCTACATCTCACTCGGTGTTAGGCACACAGTGGGTCCTATATATACTGGTGAATTAATTTATGAAGCCAAATGAATAATTTTCAGTGATAAAGAGGTACTTTGAAAGTCATTTACAAAAACAAAACAAAACAAAACAAAAATAGAAAAGTCATTTGTAAATACCTTCCAGAAGTCTTCCATTGAAGAAAGAGTTTTAAAGTTTGTTTTCTCTGTTTTGGACACTGGGGTGTCCAAGAAGAGTTGTGACATTATCCGGGTGTAGTAGTACACACTGGAACTCATCATCCCATAGGTCACTGGAACACAGAAAGAGCCACATAAACCCTGTGAGGGAACCCACACACTTACCAGTACACTCCCACTGAATGGGTAGGTATCCACAAACAGTCTGCTCTGTCCCTTGCCTTCCTTCCCTTCACCATTCTTCTAGGATCTCTCCCTAGCTCTCAAGCCTATAAAAGAAATAAATTAACATTGGCTTATGTGAAACAAAACTGGCTTACTAAAGAGCATTAAGTTAAGATCAAGTGCCTTTACTTGACATCTGGGACATGGCTATTCAACTTCATCTCCCCCTCCCCACCTAGATCAGCCCCTCAACACAGGGAGGCTGATCTGCATGGGTTCCTACTGAAGCCATGCTGAGTGTCTCGTCCTGAGGCTGTGCATGTGCTGTTATTCTCTCTACAATAAAACGGGCAGGCGATTCTCTGTTCTACATCAATTCTCCACCCTTCTCTGCTCTGCATACTGTGGCTGACCTCTACAGATGGTACCACATAGGCTCCCTTGACCTTTGACATCCCATGCATTTGGCCCATAGGGGGCGGAACAGGAAATGGGGGGGGGGGCTGAGGAAAAAGAGATTGGGTTTGTTTCCTCCACCCCTCCTCCATTCCCTCACCACCTGGATGCACTTTGGCAGGGGACCCTCTAACCTTGGCCATAGTTGCTGGGGGAATCTCTCCTCCCACAGCCATACTGGGTTCATGCCATGCCACTCCCTCCCCTTGTCCCTTCAGGCCTGGAGGTGGTAACTGTTCTGAGGGCCTCACTCCCCTTGTTGGTTCCCATAACCCTGCCCCACCTTTGGACATAGGGCCTTCATTAAACGTTCTTTAATTACCACTTTGACTTTTCCATCCCTTTCCTGGCAGGATGCTAACACAGACACATCTTCCTCCCATCTACCTATCAAATCTTGTATGGAACCCTCTAAACTCAAGCTATACTCCTTCCATAAAGATTTTCTGATTATATCAGCTCATTCTGAATGGTCCTAGAGGGAGGTAGGAAGATAACTTACAGGTTATCCCTGTAATCCCTTCACTAAAAGGGGGATTAAGTGCTATTTAATAAAATCTCTTCCTCATATAGTTCCCTTCTCCACCTGAGCAGCATAGATAATTAAGATTATTTAAAAAGAGGAGCAGATAATAGTGATTCAAACATAAGTGTGTTTTAGAGTCCACATCGAGCAGTCAGTGGATCAGTAAATACATACAATCATGCGGTGTATCTATTTTATCTGGAGGGAAAGGAATGTTTTCCAGTCCCCTTAGTTTTAGGCTCCCTCACCTGTGCTCCTGCAACCCACAAATTAGGGTAAGAACATTCCTCTTCAAGTGCTCCATGACTTGCCACCTCTCAAAACTGTACTGGGCCACAGTTAAGGGTTTAGACTTTTAATCCATTCATATTTATGGGACAGAGTGCTTATGAAGATAAGCAAGGTGTGATCTCTGTCCTCAAGAAGAGAAGCTAATAAGTATCCCTGGGAAGAGCATTGTCCAGCCAGCTCCCATAGAGGGATGGACAGGGTACAATAAACTCTACAGAAGCTTTCTGTGGATCCAGAGACAGCTGAGGGAACAAAGCTGATATGATGCTAAAGAAAAGAAGTGAAGGATCCCCGAAGCTGAATAAAAAATTATTAAGTTGATTTTTTCAGTTAACTTGAAATTTGAATTTGCTTTGGATTGACTGATTAATATAGATCATTCTCAAATTTTTTACCTGTGGGTTTTATTGTTTAAAAAGATTTATGACAGATGATTTAAATATTTTGATGTATAAATATGCAATAGTTCTCTATGTATATAAATGTGAGTATTTTAGCCACTGATTAAACATTGTAGCTCTCTTACTTTCTTATATTTTTAATATCGATTGCTTCTGAAATTCTCAGGACCTGTATGAAATTTCACGCTTCACTAAAAGGGAAGTGATGCGTCCCCTTGACTATTTAGCACCATCTGTCAGACATCTAGAGAAACAATGCCATCTAGCTTTGAAGGGATGATTATTCTAACACATTGAATCAGCGAATATTAACTCAGTTCCTCCCTTGTACCAGGCCCTGGGATAAGCCATGGGATATCTTTTTTATTTTTTAATTTTTTTTGAGAGAGAGAGAGAGAGAGAGAGAAGACAGAGACAGAGAGCACCTACAAGTGTGTGCCCACAAGTGGGAGTGGGGCCAGAGGGAGATGGAGAGAAACTCAAGCAGGCTCCACCCTCAACACAGAGCCCAATGCGGGGCTCCGTCTTACAACCCTGAGATCATGACCGGAGCTGAAATCAAGAGTCAGATGCTTAACCAACTGAGCCACCCAGGCACCCTCTCCATGGGATATCTCTGAGAGACAGCTTCATACACTCCAGGAGTCAGCTGTACCATGAGTCCATATTAGGAAAAGTTCTGTGTTAGTGAGCAAGAAGTACTAGCAAACAAGACAGACAGTGAAAATGGGCAAAGCTGTCAACATTTTGTAAGAGCACCTACGTGGCATCTCTGAGATGTGCCTAAGAGCATCCCTTTCGCCCTCTCTGTGCTGAGGGAGACAGGTGCATAAACCAGTCTGGCAATCCAAGGTGAGGATTGCAGTGAAAGAGGTGGGCCTGGACTTCAGCACAGCTCAGGGAGGTGGGATAGGTGATAAAGGCTTCTCACTGGATCTGCCTCTTGAGCTGATCTTGAGGGATGAGGAAGAACTGAACAGACCAAGAAGGTGACAGCCTAGGTCAAGGCCTTTCTGAGACTCACAGTGGTGTGGTGTGGTTGAAGTAACAGAAGTCATAGGGAGTGGCAGGTCCGAAGAAGGTAAGCAAAGACTGTATAATGTCTTTATTATGTAAAGATTTTAAACTTTATCTTGAAACTGAGGGATTATAGCATGTTAAATGGAAGAGTGACCTGGGTTAATCTGGTTTCAGAGACCGTAATCTGGAGCAGTGCCTGGGAGTCCTAAAAGTCCAGATATTAGATACTAAACAATGTTGTCTAAGGTCACTGAGTCATCTTAAAACTTAAATAAATCTTGTCACTTCTCTACTTAAAAAACCCAGCTTTCCACTGTAACCCCCTTACAAAGCCTACCAGACCTATAGGGTCTGGCCCCTGACCACCTTTCCATCCTTATCTGATAGTACTCTCTTTAGTAACTGTCTTCAGTTTCTGGAATGTTCTGAGCTTTTCCTGCCTCAGAACCTTCACTCATAAAGTTCTCTCTGCATCTGACTGGCTCCCACTCTTAATTTAGGTCCCAGAGAGGCCTTGTCTGTAGGGGAATCCTCCTCCCCGATTGTCTTGTTTCATATTACTTCTGCATTTAAGGGCAGGGCCTAAATCTGTTTTTAATTAAATTACTGAACAGTTGATTGAATGAATAAATGAATAATCCAGGACAGAGATGATAACAAGGTTAAAATAGGAACAACAGTGATGTATGAAGGAAGGCAGATTCGAGAGGCACTAAAGAGGAAAAATGAGAAAAGTGAGGGAAAGCATCTAGAAGGATGTGTAGCTTTGGGGAGAGGCATCATGTGGGTAATGTTCACATTAACTCAGAGAGAACATGAGTGAAACAAGTTTGGATGGGGAGGATGATGGGTTCAGGGTTAGGAATGTTAAGGATGAGATTGCTAGGAGATACACCAGTGGAGATGCCTGATAGAAGTTGGCACAATGTTTGTAGTTCATGAGCAAGGTCTAGGGGGGACCTGGAGTCACCAGCATCAAGTACCAGTTGAGAATGTGGAAAAGATCCCCGAAGAGAAAGCCAAAGATCCAGTTGCAGAGAATACACTGGCTAAACACATTTCATAAGGAAAAAAACTAAAAGTGAATAGAGCAAGGAGAAACACAGAAAGAGAGGGAGTCCTAGAAGCCAAAGAGAAGCTTCTAGAAAGCCAAATGCCAGAAAAACCTGAAAAGAGCTCTAAAATTTGGCAATTAAGAGGTCCCTAAGTGGGGTGCCTAGGTGGCTCAGTCAGTTGAGTGTTTGACTCTTAATTTCAGCTCAGGTCATGATCTCATGGTTTGTGAGTTTGAGCCCCATGTTGGGCTTTGCGCTGACAGTGCGGAGCCTGCTTGGGATTCTTTTCCCCCCTTCCTCCCCGCCCCCCCCCCCCCCCCCCCCCCCCCGCCGCCTCTGCTCCTCCCTTGCTTGTGCTTTCTCTCAAAATAAATAAACTAAAAAAAAAAAAAAAAAAAGGTCCCTAAGTGACTTTGGTGAGGCCTTTCAAGAAGTAGAAGTGAGACCACAGAATAAACAAGAGAGGTGAAAAAACGTTACTAAAACCTCCAAATATTTTAATCCAGTTTTGGTTAAAATTTGAAGGAAATAGTAAGTAACACACTGAGATGGAAATCTTTGAGGGATAAAGGCTGACACAGGTGGTTTTGCGAATGACTATACTGAGCTCGTATTACTTCTTTTGAAACAAAAGAGAAAGATATGTAGTATTAATAAATGTTATCACAAAGACATAAAGAAGAGAAATCTATGCACATGGAGTACAGACTATGTATAAATTAATATTTATAGAAGAATAAATACACATTTCTTGTCATGTGGTTTTTGTTCAATTTACTGAAAAGGACAGGGAGCTTTGTGGGCATAGGCAGTCTTTAACTTTCCTATGGACTACAGTCCTATGGACTACAGTTACTTTCCATGGACTACAGCCTGTGATCTTAGGACTGAATATGTTTGCTGTGAGAAGCTGTTGGAATGTTTGTCACCGGAAATTGAACTAGCTTCCCACCAATGTGATGATTAACCCATGGCCTTTGATTTCCCTGACCTAGTTATCAACAGTGAGTCTCCATGGATTCTCTTGCAATGAGGAAAACTATCTTGATTAGACAACCATCCTTGCAAGATTTTTACAAGTAAAATAAAATATTCATTTCCTTTTTATTGAGATATAATTGACATATAATATAGTATAAATTTAAGGTGTACAATGTGTTGACTTGATACCATTCATTTAATTTCTTAAGAATTTCTTAATTTTAGGGGCGCCTGGGTGGCTCAGTTGGTTAAGTGTCCGACTTCGGCTCAGGTCATGATCTCACCGTTCATGAGTTTGAGCCTTGTGTCAGGCTCTGTGCTGACAGCTCAGAGCCTGGAGTTTGCTTTGGATTCTGTGTCTCCCTCTCTCTCTGCCCCTCCCCTGCTCATGCTCTGTCTCTCTCTGTCTCTCAAAAATAAATAAATATTGAAAAAAAATTTTTTTAATAAAAAAATTTAAAGAAGCATTTTTTAATTTTAATTTTTTTAGAATACTAACATTTTTTTAGAATACTAGAATATCTTCTTCCAGAGAAAAAGAAATGGAGACACACAGATTACTTCTTAGAAGGGCTCTTCCTGTCCTAGGATACATCATGCTATTTTAGGACAATGTTGTTCATTTCTCCAATTTCATTACTTCTTTGGACACTAGTGAGTTTAAAGTTAAAGACTTTTCTCACAATAACTGATTACATTTTCTACTCTATGAAATATGTTCTATTTTCTACTCTGTAAAATATTTACTGAGGCCTTGGTGTTTTTCTCAGTGACTTGTGGGTTACAAATGTGGTAAGGTATTAACCCTTTGTAATATTTCTTGTAAATATTCTTTACAATTGTTTTCTGCCTTTTAATCTTATCTATTTCTGTGACATGTACAAAAACTACATTTCTATGATGCTAACTCAACTAACTTTTCTTTATGATTTCCATTATAATGTCTAAACATAGGAAATTTGAGAAACTTTAAAGACTGGAGGGAGCAGAAAAAAAGAAGAGGCAAATGTATTTTTATCACAGATTCACCAAAGACTTTTTTTTGCCGTTTCCAAAGATCTTTAATAATATTTATTCCTTTCCTTAACTTTAGCATCTAAGTCACACAAAGAAATACTCTTGCTATTTATAACAGTAACCCATATAAAAATAAGTATTTTGATGGTAGATTCATAGCAACCTTAGGTTTCAAGTAAGAATAAATTCTAAATTACAGAGAAAATAGGATTACCTAGTCCCCATGTTATTTCTCTCCTCTGGGTTTATGCAGACTGATTTTAAAGACACAAGGGTTTAGAACTAACACTGATAAAATGGAAGATAAGCTTTGAGGGACACTTAGGCTCAAATGCTCAAACAATTAGAACCTATACTTCTTAGAACCTACTGATGAAAGTGTTCGGCCGCGGTCAACGATCTCTGGGAAGAATTTTGCTTTTACTATTCTCACATGACAGTACCTAGGATCTTTTAGTGTATTATTCCCAACCTGCACAAAATCTTTCAAAATAAGTATTTCACAGATACAGGAAGGTTAAATAACTTAGTTCAAGCTTACCTACTATATAAGTAGTGGAGCTGGAATTTGAACTCAGACCTCTGTTGATGCAAAAAAAATCTATACTTTTCCTACTGTGTCAAACTGCCTTCCAGATCCCTATCTATTTCATATCAAGAGCTTCCCATGTGCAAGGCATAGGGCTAAGTACATTCTCTCATATACCCACAAAGTAATGAGTTTGATATTATTGGCCATCTGATATTGATACTGTTGGCAAGATTTTAAAACTAGTAATTAAAGAGATGGTTTCTGAGCAATGGGGAAAGGGTTCAATCACTAGGAGCCAGTAAGGCATTGCTAGGAATAAATCATGTCTGCTTATCTCATTTCCTTTTTGATTCGGCCAACAGCTGATAGCAGAAGAATGATGGAGTTATTCAGACGGGCATTAATAAGAAAAAGTCTTTCTTATTAACCTATTTCTTGAACATTCTGACCTAGATGATAATATAATTCAGTGAACTCCACTCAAAGAGCTTTCACTAATGGATGATGCTCTTAGACCAAACTTTTTTTGATTTATTATTAATCAGGATAAGAACATGGATGATATCAACTCTATTGATCCAGTGAAGCCAAGAGGAAGAGCTGATACTGACATGAATGACTCCAGATCCAAGATAATTTCAACAGATTGGAATGATAAGCAGGTGCTAATAAGATGGAATTTAACAGAGCTGAAAGGGAAGTCCTTTCAGGACTATGTTCCAGGAAGAAGTGTTCAAATACTAGCTGGGGGACACAGTGATTTATAGTTTGGGGGGAAGAGACTGAGGAATCATTTACGTGAAGGGTCAGGTGATGGGAAGGCGCAGGAGCCACAGCTTTGTATCTGAATAAGGACACTCATAGTCCCACTTTTTCCATTCTTTCATCATGAGGTTCCTACTATACTTTCTTTCTTTTAAAGTTTATTTATTTGAGAGAGACAGAGACAGTGCAAGTGGGGAAGGGGCAGAGAGAGAAGGAGAGAGAATCCCAAGCAGGTTCGGAGCTGTGCAGAGCCTGACACGGGGCTAGAACTCACAAAACTGTGAGATCATGACCTGAGCTGAGTTGGATGCTTAATGGACTGAGCCACCCAGGCAGGAGCTACCGTACTTTCAAAGGGACCTGATAAACAGAACATGTGCAGGGGGAATTTCTATCGTGTGAGTACTCAAAGGCATATCGCCAATGACATGATTAACAGTTAAAGGAACTGAAAAGGTTTAATCTAGAGGCGACTTAAGGGAGACTTGAATGGCTGTCTCCAAACTTCTGATAGGCTAAATTGGAGAACTTGGTAAAGGTACTTGGTAAAGGTGGGCTTGGAGGGGGCACTAACAGAGGAAGTTAGACAGGGGTAGACTTGGCTTCATATAAGGAAGAACATTCTAACATAGCCATAGAAAAATGAAATGAATTATTTAAAAGAAGTAAGTCCCTTAACTTGAAACTGTTACTCAATCAGACATAGGACGCCTGACCACTTGAGAGGAACACTGGAGTGCAATTTTAGCATTCAGTGGAGGTTTGATCATATGGTTGCTAAGATCCCTTCTTAACCAGAGATTCTACAATATTCTGAAAATAAAACTTTGCCTATGTGAAACATGTAGCTACTGGTATAAGAAAAAAATGTGATTAGTGTGAAAAAGAACAAAAAAGCTTTAAAAATTCTAAAATAAACAAGAGAACCCTAATTATATGCCTTAAGGCATGTTTCCTAAAACTCTAGCTATTTGGTTTATTTATCTGGCCTAGATCCCAAACTTGTCAGTGCATCTGAAAACTCACTTCTCTGGGACACATCTAGAAGGCTCTGATTTAGCAGATCTGGGCAAATGGCAATTTAAAAAAAAATTCTCTTGGTGATTCTGTTGCTCAAGCAGTTGGTATGGGGGCAGGGGGTGGGCATAGAAAACCTAGACTTACTTATAGGGATACTTACATTTTGCATAAGACATATATGTATGTATGTGTCTATGTCACACTTAAAAAAACCTAACAATGATCCCAATCAACCTGTTAATATTTAAGGCCACTGTAGCTTAATATTTAAGCTCCTATACAGGGAGCAAAATCTCCTTCAATATTCTAAGCTCTAACAGCTTAGAACATAAAAGTTAAAGATACCACATCTCTGCCTTTACAACTTTTATTGTAATGAATAGATCTTTTCAGGCTTTTCAGCATTTCTATCGTAGATAGAATGTTTTAAAAAGTAATGACAGGGGTGCCTGAGTGTCTCAGTCAGTGAAGCGTCCAACTCTTGATTTCAGTTCAGGTTATGATCTTGCTGTTTTTGAGTTCAAGCCCCGAGTCGGGCTCTGGCACTGGCAGCATGGAGCCTGCTTGGGATTCTCGCCCTCTGCCCCTCCCCCACTCGTGTTTTCTCTCTCCTCTCTCTCTCTCTCTCCCTCTCTCTCAAAATAAATAAACTTAAAAAATAAAAATAAAAACTAATTAATGACATTTCCTTTCTAAACAAGTAACAGAAAAAAACCAAGAAGATGGATGTTGTTGACACATACAAACTTTGTAGCTTAAATAACTTCTTTTTTGCTTAAGTTCCCACTTGGAAATGCAAAGTCTCAGAAAATATAAAAAGAAGTCATTCCCTGTTAAAGCTCATCAAGAGCTGACTAGCATTAATAAAAACTGTGTGTGGGAATAGTAAATAAATCAGTATTCAATTTCTTTTTTTTTTTTAATTTTTTAATGTTTATTCATTTTCTGAGACACAGAGAGAGACAGAGCATGAGTGGGAAAGGGGCAGAGAGAGGGAGACACAGAATCCAAAGCAGACTCCAGGCTCTGAGCTGTTAGCACAGAGCCCGATGTGGGGCTCAAACTCATGAACTGCGAGATCATGACCTGAGCCGAAGTCGGACGTTCAACCGACTGAGCCACTCAGGCGCCCCAATCAGTATTCAATTTCTTAAAATTACAACTGAAACTTAAATGTTTCCTCAATCCTTTATGTTCAACTTAGAAATCTTTTTTATTCTTTTTATAAATCTGATAAATTCAAAAAGCTTTTTGCACTTAGTCAACTGAATTCAAGGTGGTCAATTTTAATGTACTAGGAATGGCATTATCAAACTGTTGATTAAATTTTGATTTTTTCCATATAAAAAGAAGGGGAGTCCTTTCAAGATTGGCGTTAATTTTTCAGCATTTCTAAGTGTGTACGGTAAGAATGAACTCCTTTCCCAGGAGTATGGTAAGAGGTCCCGGTTGCCATAAATCTGCTTCCTTGTCTGTTCTCATAAAAGGCTTTCGAGAGAACAGGACAGGACTCCCATCATTCAGTGCTCTTTGATTGAGAAGATAAAACCCATTGTCTATGACCTTCTGGACTCTGAAGCAAATGGTTTCTAAGACTTGTTTCTGGCTAAGGCTGGACTCCCCTCCTTTCCCCAAGGACGCATGGACATATGAAAGAAGAGAAGAAGAAAGAGGTGAGTCTTCAGTAAGTTTCCTTACAGTACATGTCCAGTGCTCACTGAAGATTTGGAAGATATTAAGAACTAAATGAAGGAACCCACACAACAAACACATCAAAATCCAAAAGACTGGGACTTTTAAATATGTGTATGTATATCCATAAAAGCAATATTAGGTGACATATTTGTATTTCCTGAAAGCTACACTTGGAAAGCCGTTTTGCTAAAAATAATTCTTATGTAGACTTTACATTAATTGATGTAAAAATAGTGACTGTGTATTTACCAGGAAATCTAATGCAAAAATCCTTTTACTTGGTTTCTTGGTGTCTGGCAGTTTGCGAGATGCGTGTCATAGTGAAAATGGTCACAACTGGCAATGAACTGGCCAGATAATGCTGATTTTAATTAATGTTTACCAGAGGAGAGAGGAGGGCTTTACTAAATTCTAAATTGAAATTGAAAACAGAGAACTTCTGAATTAACCCCTCTGATGCATACACAATTCCCTTCAATTATAGTTTTGACAGGTCAAATATTTTCAAAACTTTTCTTTTAGTAGGAGGAAATGTTCTACTTACAAATGCATAAGACTATGAGAAAAAGGAGATATGTGGCCAGTTCCCGTAAAACACTTTTAAGATACTTCTCACGGTTAGTGTTGCTTTCTTCCATGAGTCTTGTTCCCCAGAGGCCTTTAAAATAATGAAAAATATGACATTTTATTTTTCAAATAACGAATGGCAGAGAAAACATAAAATAAATAGCATAACCTTTAAGGGAGATTCTCCTGCACTTTTTTTGGCATGCTCTGAATGTAACTGGGAAATTGTTTAGCAGGAGTGCCTTTTACTTTAGAATATATCAACCTCTACTGTTCCCCCAAATATACAAATCACAAGGCGACAATCTGATCATTGTCTAAACTCCCAATCCTATTAGAAAATGGCTTAATAAAAATTTAGGAAGAGAACAGGAAATGAGGGCAGCCTAGAAGAGCAGATTAAATACTTGTGCAAACACATCACCTCTTCCTGTGTGGGGGGAGGACGCAACCTGGCAATTATCCTATTACTGAACCGTTAGTACATGATGTAACTACATGGCACATGATACCTTTCAGGTCACCCTGATGAAAAGAAGGGCTGGTTGGACCATCATTTCACTAGGGGAATATCCATTAAACTTCTAGCACGCTGGCATAAAATCTCTCTACTCTGTACCCATCTTTGTCCTTTAAGAAACTCAATGCTGACTGACTACACTAAACATGCTAAGCTTAACAGATTTTTAAAATGCTAATTAACATATCATCTTTAAATTAAAAGCAACAATCATCCAACTTTTCTCTCTCTCTCTTTGGAGAAAGAGTAAAATCAGCAACCATGTTCCACATTTTAGCAGATGGAAAAAGTGTTCGGCTAGCTAAGTGGGATGACATAACCCTCCGTGAGCTTGCTGGAGGCAGTTACCGCAGTTTTGGACTCAGCCAGCAGACAGACATGGTGGCCATCCAAAACCCCCATTAATGAACAGTGCGGTAAAGTCACATTTCTGGTTACTTGGAAGAGACTTAGTATTTTCCAAAAAAGACAAACTTCTCAATCCTCTCAGTTAGATTAGGTCGGCTATGAATGGCAGCCAACCTGGCCCCTGCATTCTGCCTCACACTCCTATTCCACAGAGTTGAACCCCTTCAGTCACTGAAACTCACACAGCCACTGGAGCCACCATGACACCACACAGAGAACAGGGAGAAACGGTATCCAGGCTTTTACTTCATAAAAATGACTTCATCACTAGTGTTTATGTATTTTTTAAGCCTTAGAATAATACATTAATTTTACTCCTAAATTTGGATATTTCATTTCCTTTTCTTTTTTCTCTCAAATTTCCTTTAGGAAAATCAACATCGGAATTCAAAGACACTGTGTTACGCATCACAGGTTTCAACACACGGAAAGTGGAGCATGACTTATGACCAGGTTTGCTTCTGCCAAGATCTGGTAGTTGTCAGGGAATTACTCACTCAGAAGAAATGCAGCAAGCAGAATGTTTGTTCGCTCAAACTCTATCATATTTAAAAATTATTACAAATTTAGATGACATGGAAAATTACAACTCAGAATAACACAGAGGCAGCCAAATATTAGGCTCAGTAGCCCTGGATGCAATCACACTCTTTCTTTGGTTATATTTCTTTTGGAGGCCAGACCTAAAGTATACACATAAGTAGGGATTACTAGTCTCTTTATCATCAGGAAAGATTGTTGTCTTGCCTCACTTGGTCAGTGATTTCACTCTTTCCCATGGTTTATAAACAATTATGCACTAAGGAATAGTCACAGTTCTTAATATTTACAAATGGTATTGCGACCTATAAATAGAAAAACCAAACTCCCATCAAATTTTATTCAAGCTAAACTTGCAAGGGCCTATCGCAATTTAATTCTAGCCCTCAAATGAAATATTTCAAGTAAAAAGAAACAAAGTCCCCTTATTTATATTTTAATATACTTTATGCATTTCATTGACTTTTTCTAAGTTAGTCTACTTCCTCAAATGCTTATTGCTTTAAAAATTTCATCCAATTCCCCCACTGGGTGTGTATATAGGGTCTGTCTGAGGACACAGGGACCTGTTTATATTCTGATGGGTGAGAAATGGCTACATCCACAAATAGAAAATAATTGCTGTCTTGTAACCAACTACTTCCATGTTTAACACAGCTGATAAAATAAGAATAAAGACATCGGAATTCAAAGACACTGTCCCAAATGGCAGCATTCTTCAGAATCAGCTGTTGTCTTTTCCCACAATTGGCCCAGCTACAGAGGGAGTACCTGCCTGGCATTTTAGGTACTCACGCTCAGTACATAAAGTGTCTCCAGCTGTTAGGGAGAACATGCTGTGAGGGGGACAATCAGACAATATCCAACTTCTCTCATGTTTAAGAAGGCACTTATTCAATTTCAGAGCCCAAAATTGGAGCACTTTATCTAAACAGTGTATATTCCCCTGGGCAGTGGCACTGATATGAATATAGGGGAACTCTGAGATGGAGAATCCAAAACACCAAAGGTGTCTCAAACATAAATAACTGTGAAAAAAATGTCATTGTTGCAACTGTCTTATTCACATACTTCCAAAACCTTTTTATTTTGCAATATATAAAAAAAAAAAAATCACAGAGAATGACATAATGAACTCCTCATATTCTTATGTATCTCTGACTCACCTTCAACAGTTATCAACTCAATGCCAACTTTGATTCATCTAAACCCTCACCCATTCCTCTGAATTTTGAAACTAATTCCAGCTATCATATCATTTCATCCTGAATATTTCAGTTCTATGGTTATAGGACTCAGTGTGGATCATTTGCCTTACACTAACCCCATCCCATCTGAAATACACTGAATGCTCATGACTCATTGATCATGACAATGAGGAATAATGTGGAATTTTGGAGTCGGCTGTGTTCAAATGAGGGCTCAGAACTGTGAGATCTTATCTAACATCATGAGGCTCCATTTCCTCATCTGAAAATGGGGTAAGACTACCTCTTTGCGGGGTTGCTCTGGGAATTACAATATTATGTGTAAAGCACATAAAGTGCTTGGAAGAGGCCTGTCTACAGCTCCAGAAACAGGTACAAATCTGAAAAAATGTCCTACTTCTGACATCTAGTTGGTCTAAATTTCAGAACAGTGTAAATGCCCAAATCCATATGAATTTGGATTTCACTGTGAATAGCCTGACCAAATTCTCACTGCATTTATATCATAAAAGAATCCTGTTCTTTTGTGCTTAGATACTTGTGGGCTTTGTTTAGGAAGACAAACACAATCCTTCCTAATAGTTACTTGAATCTCGTGGCCACCTTTAAAATGGGAAGTGATGGGTGCCTAAGTGGCTCAGTCAGTTAAGCATCTGACTCTTGATTTTGGCTTAGGTCATGATCTCATGTTTGGTGAGTTCGAGCTCCATGTTGTATTCTATGTTGACAGCGTGGAGCCTACTTAGGATTCTCTCTCCCTCTCTCTCTCTCTCTCTCTCTCTCTCTCTCTCTCTCTGCCTCTCCCCCACTTGTGTTCACCCTCTCCCTCTCTCTCAATAAATAAATAAACATTAAAAAAAAGAAAAAAATACTTAAAAAAAAAGGAAGAGACTTTTTACTACTATTGGGCCATTTAATATAGAAGATTCAGTTGCTACCTTATATGATACTGACTCCTGAATCTTGAATTCTTAGCCTTCTCCTGAGGTCCAGACAAGCAGATACCACAGATAACAGCCAGCTCCACCGTATATCCCACAGATAGTTCATACTCATATGCCCCATGCACTGAGATTTTTCTTTGTCTAGAAACCTACTTGCCCTGTTTGAGTTAATGGTATCAAGCCAGAAACATAGGTTTCATCCTAAAACAGGCCCTTTTCTTAACCCTCATATGGAATTGGTCCACAATTCTGATGGCTTCTGTCTGTCTCCAGGCCAGCTTCCCTCTATCCCAGTTCACATGCCTTGGATGCAGCCTTTTCACCCCTCTGTCTCTTGCTTAAGCCTCTCCTGACCTATTCTCCCACCAACCAGTACTATGCGCCTCACCCCATTCTCTACATTCTTTCTAGAATCATCTTCAGATTGACATGTAAAGCCCTCAAGAGCTCTAACTTTTTAGAGGGAAAAATACCAAGAAGCTACAGGCTTGCTTGGTCTTACTTCTGCTATTTTTTCCCTCCTTAAATTCTCCCCTCATCCTTCAAAATGTTAACTCAAGTTTCACTTCCTCTGACCTCTCCAGGTAAAGCTGGCCCTCTCTTCATTGGGTCCCTTCCAAACCTGAAACCTGGCATTGCAATTATTTACTTACATCTGTTTCCCCTACTAAACTGAGCTCTTTGAGAGTTGGGTGAATGATAATTCACCTTTGTATTCCTAGTACCCACTACAAAGGAGACTCTCATCAAATGTTTGTTGATTGCCCAAATTCTGTTACTAGCATAACCTTTCCACAAACCCCACAGTAGCAACCCTCCCTCAAAAAATTCTCCACAGCTATCGAAATACAAAATCTCATTTGTTCAAAATTACAGTGCAAATAATAAAAGGAAGAAGTGATAGAGTGAGGTTTAGATTAAAAACAAAGGGAAAGTCACAATTGCCGAAAGGTGGAAACAACCCATGTGTTCATCAACTAACGAATGGATAAACAAATGTGTTGTATACATACAATGGAATATTATTCATTTATCAAAGGGAATGAAATGTGGATACATGCTACAATATGGATAAATCCTGAAAACCTTACACTAAGTGAAATAAGTCAGGCACTAAAGGACAAATATTATATGATTCCACTAATATGATGTACCTACATTAGAAAAATTCAGAGACAGAAAGTAGAATAGAGGTCACCAGGAGCAGGGGAATGTGGTAATTGGTAGAGTTTCTGTTTGAAATGATGAAAAAGTTCTGGAAATGGACAGTGATCATACAACATAGTGAATGGGAGAGGAGGCATCTATTTCTTATAGTAGCTTAGCCTACCCTGACCAATACAATCAGTACTTTAGGATTTCTCTAGGAAAACAAAAACCCCAAACCCCAAGCATAGGTGTTTAAAATAACAAACAGGAAATGACTTTACCAGGTTGATACATCCATAGAACACATTCAACTCTGGAAATTCAGAAAATTTGATAACTCATGTAAAGTATCAGATTTTATTTTTGCTCTAAAGATTTTGAAGAAAAAAAAAAAAGTAAGCAAGACCAGTGAGGATGTCTTTAAGTTTTTAAATCTTTCAGCCATCTTTCACTGCCTTTGGTCCAGATCTTTACCACTTCTTCACTGGCTGCCTCCTACATGGCCCTCCTGTCTGTCTCCCTGTGCAAGATCACCTGCACAGCACACCCCCTGATATTCCCTTTCTGCATGTTCTGGTCCTGTTAAAAACTTGCAACCACTTCCTAATATTTAGGAATAAATTCTCAATTCCTTGGCTGGACACAAGGTGTCCCACAACCAGGCCTCAAACATTTCTTCTTTACTATCCTACTTCTGCTAAGTAGATCTATCTACTGTACAAAGAGCAAAAATGACCATTTGTTGTCCATATTGGATTCATGTCATTAAAGAACAACACAGAGTATGTTGAAGCTGGAAAAGACTTTGGAGATTAAGTTCAACTCTTCCATTTTATAAATCAGAACTGAGGCCCAGAAAATCTGAGTGAGTGTATAAAACCACGAAGGCAGGAGACCCCCAGGGAAACTCTAGACCACTCCAAGCTTGAGTAATCTCTCCTACCTTTATAAATTGCAAGTTACTTTCTGCCTTTGATCCTAGGGTACTACTTACATATTGCATGTGAGATTTTTGTCATTGGTATCCATGAGGGGGGGAAAAATCACAACTCATTCATGGTTATTTAGTTTACTTTTCTTGGTTTCTGTCCATAAGAAAATGGTGCTGGTGCTGGTTTAGTTCTTTTGTGTGTGTGAGGGGAAGGGGGGAGGGGGAAGGGAGGCACCTAATACAGTGCTAATTATTCAACAAATGTCACTTATTTAATAAGTGACAAGGATATGTTTAATTTTTAATATATTTAACATTTAAGAAAATAAAATTTATTCTAAAATTTTCTAAAATTAACATTTTCCTGAGTCTCTTCCCCTACTAATTAGACCATTGACCAGAAGTTCACTATGAGCTTATACATTGTCAATTTTCTTTTTAATTTCTTTAAATTTAAAAAATTTAAAATTTTTTTTAAAAAAAATTTTTTTTCAACGTTTTTATTTATTTTTGGGACAGAGAGAGACAGAGCATGAACGGGGAGGGGCAGAGAGAGAGGGAGACACAGAATCGGAAACAGGCTCCAGGCTCCGAGCCATCAGCCCAGAGCCCGATGCGGGGCTCGAACTCACGGACCACGAGATCGTGACCTGGCTGAAGTCGGGCGCTCAACCGACTGTGCCACCCAGGCGCCCCATAAATTTAAAAATTTTTGAAGAAATAAACTTGTATATAAACTCATACAAAGATACATATTTCACTTCATTATATTCTTTTATCGAGTTTATTCAAAGAAGGTTAAATGTGTTATCAGACGCTTAACCTTAGTTAAAAGGATCATGACTTATTATTCATTACCTTATAAAAAACTTCTCTCACATCAGTGAATATGCACATTTAAAATAAGGTAAAGTAATATATAATTTGTTTGGATACAGTTTTGAACCTTAAAAAGTGTTAGGGCTTTTTCCTAACTCACATAGGTTGTTCAAAAAGGATCTTTTGTTCCCTGTCACACCATGAGTCAGATTACCTAGCATAAGCACCTACATGAAAGTACCCAAGGGTACACAATTAAAAATTTATGATTTAACTTATATTTATGAAGCACTCACAACATGACAGAGACATGCTATGCATTTTACAAGTTTCATCTCATTTAATTCTCCCCACTCAAGAACTAAGTATTATAATGATCTCTTAAGAAAAACAAAAATTGGGGATCAGAGAGGATAAGCAGTTTGCTCAAGGTCATAGGGTCAATATGTGGTGGAACTAGGATGTGGGTAAAGGACTGACTTGGTCTCAATCACATTGCTGTAAAAACACCTGGGTTATTTTGTGCAAGATTTTCAAAACTGACAGGGAAGAGAGGGGAAGGGAAACTTTCAAAAGAACTGAGCATGGAAACTCTTAAAAGTGGAGATTAAAATAATTTGAACAGTGAGAGCAAATGCAACTCTTTTCCAAGGATGCCTCTGACAAAACTTTGCAAAAACAGGATCCTATCTGCTTCTGGAAAATCTGTGTCCTCTAAATAGACACTGGCAAATCTGAAAATTCCTTTCCTGCCTTTTGGAAAGTTGGGCGCACCGAACTCTGACACATTTACACGCTGCTGGTATCTGGTGACTCCACTGATTTGTTGGAACTTCAAAGAACATTGATTTAATTATTTAGAAACATACTACCAAGTTTTTTAGACAATGTAACTTGTTCTTTACAACTATTTCAGAAAAATGCCTAGATTAGAAGTGGCTGCACAACTGTTTTTCTCAGATATTATTTTATTCTGTTTGTGGTGATCTCAACAGCTCGCTCTCCCCAAAACAACCACACACATCACCAAAACATCAGTGACAACTCAGTGACACTCCTCCCATAACTTGGATAACACTACTGTTAACCCTTTCCAGCATGGAATGAGGGGCAATAGGGCATCCAGACCAGTGGAAGCCCCAGATATGCAGTTGCAACCACAGTCAGTTGTATTAGAATGTTTTTTCATTCTCTACAAGAAGAAAAATCTCCAGAGGTACCCTTTCATTCTATTACGGCTTTCACGTAGATCCAGCGGTAAAAATGTGCTGACACACCTTCTTCTTTTAGAAGAAGGAGGTATCCCATAAATTTGCACCTACAAGGGCGCAGTGGCGGTCCGCCATGGGTACCGGAAGTAGGGCACAAGTAGCAGAGGTGGGGTACGCGCCTGCAAGGGAGGCGGGGACACAGGAGGGATGCGAGGTGGAGCCCCGGAAAGCCGCCCGCAGCTGGTTTGTGCATCAGCCGCTGCAGGTCGCCGCGCTCTTACCTCGCAGCCCGCGAACCAGCCTCTCGGCCCAGGCCACTCGCGGCGGCTGCCCGTCCAGGGGGAGGTGGCGATGAAGCGGGTCCCCGCCGCCGGCCGGGCTGGGGCTCGGCGGGCCCTGGTCCTCTCTCCGGCGCCGCCTCCCGCTTGGGTGGCCGGTGCCGTGGTAGCCCCCCAGCCCCCGGCCCCGGGCGCCCACGGAGCTCACGGACGAGGAGGCGGCGGACCTCCGGCTGCCCGGGCGCCACTCCACGTCCATCTCCACCACCATTCCTCCTTCCTCGCCTTCCACCTCCTCTTCCTCCTCCTCCTCCTCGGCCTCGAAGCCCGGGTTGTCACGGCTCCATGCCTGCCGCGAGCACGACGAGAGCGGCGGGGAGGGAGAGGCCGAGGCTCCGGCCGGGGGGTCCCGCGCGGCCGCCTGCCGGATACGCTCCATCTCGATCTCCAGGCCCCTCTGCTCGCGGAGGCCGCCCGGAGCGGCGAGGCCGGCGCCCACGGCCGCGCCGCCCGTCATCAGCCGGCCGGGGCCGGCCGCTCGGGCTGCGGGCGGCCGCTTCGGGTCCCCGGGCTGCTGCGGCTGCACGCGGCTGGAGTTCACCATCGCGGTCACTGGCGCCCGGCGCGCCTTCGCCCCGGGCCGCGCTCGGCGCAGCCCGCCGCAGGAGCCATGTTCCTTTCTTCCCGGGGCCCGCCGCCTCCTGCTCCCCGCCCCCGACCTCCCCGCAGTCCCGCGTCCCTCGCCCGCCCCCTCGGCCCGCCTTCCCCTCGCCTCGCCTGGCCCAGCGGCCGCGGCGCGCGGCAGGGGGAGGTGCGAGGAAGCCGCCCCCGCGAACGGCGCGGTCTGCGAGCTGCGCCAGGGCCAACGTTCCAAGTGGAGCCGGCGCCCAGGGCGGGCGCCCACATTCCGTGCGGGTGGAGGGGCTTGGGCAGGGAGGGGGGCCTGCGGAGGCGGGGGGGGGGGAGGGAGGGGGCAGGGCTTCTGGAGCTGTCACTGCGTACGTGACCCTGACATAATGCTTGGGTCCCTCTTAACCGCCAGCCCCTTCTGCCTCGATTTACCACATTGGAGACAGAGAGACAGAGAGAGAGAGAGAGAGAAGAGAGAAAACCATTTTGTGAGATGGTGTGGACTAGCGATATCCAGTCTGCGCTGGTCTGCAGTAGGGGCAAAGAAATCCTCAGTTCATTTGAAAACTACCAACAAACTACTAACGCTGACTTCCTTGCCCTTTGGCGGCCGCCTGTCCCTGATTTTGGCGGCCGCCTGTCCCTTGCCCTGGCGGCTGCCTTTTGGGTGGTTTCTTCAAGCTTTGGTCGGCTCCTCTCTCTGCACATTGTGGAGACCCCAAGGAGTCTGTCCTGGAACTCTCTGATCCCTGGGGCTCCCAGCGTGAGCTCATCCATCCCCTCTCCTCGCTGTTGCCCTGAGCCAGTTCTGGCCTCCAGGTCGCAATCTCACGTTAGGCCCCCGGGGCCAGAACTTTGTTCTTACTCTACAGAGCACAGCCAACTGGATGTTCTGCAATGGTCTCAGACTTAACCTGTCTCAAATTAAATGCTGTCCTTTCACCCCTCTTCTTTTAAGCCTGCGTCACCTCCTGTAACCTCAGTTGAGATTTGAGGCATCGCTGTCCTCACTTGCCAAGGTATGCTTCTCCATGATACCCTCATCTGTCTGCTCTTCTCGTCCTACACCTCATCTCCCTAAATCTTGTTACTTCTGCCCCACAAATCTCTGATCGGATCTGTGTCTCTCATCCCTGTTTTCTTGTATATTTCTCATTGGAACAACGAACCTGTCCATTCCACCTCCATTCTCCACTTCAAGGTGTCCACAGGCCCAAATTGTGTTCAGAACCAAAACCGTTCATGTCACATGATGCTTAGATACCTCTTGGGGCTTCCGACAGCTTAAAGGATAAAATTTAATTTCTGTAGGTTAGGTTAGTGTATTTTCTTCATCTGCCCTTGTATTCATTTGTTTGCTAAGGCTGACATAATGAAGTACCACAGACTAGCTGCCTTAAACAACATAAATTTATTTTTTCACGATTCTAGAGGTTGAAAGTGTGAGATCAAGATGTTGGTAGGATTGTTTTCTCCCAAGGTCTTTTTCCTTAGCTTGTAGATGGTGGTCTTCCTCTAGTGTCTTCAATTGGTCATCTCTTTATATGTGTCTGTGTCCTAATCTCTTCTCATAAGGACACTAGTCACATTGGATTAGCGCCTATTCTAATGACCTCACTTTAACTTAATTATCTTAAAAACAAAAACAAAACAAAACAAAACAAAACAAAAAAAACCCTGTCTCCAAATACAGTCACATTCTGGGTTGTTGAGGGTTAGGACTTCAACATATGAATTTTTGAGGGGGACATAGTTCAGGCCATAACAGCTCCCAATCTACTTTTCTAGCATTGTTTCCCATCTTGTATATCCATTTGAGTAGCATCCTTTGTTGGTTCTCCGTGTGCTCATAACATGCTGATTTTATTTAGGGGATCACGGCTGCCTATCACCGATTCTGCTGTTTATCTCTTTAGTTATCTGTGTTCTTTACTTAACTTTGAGCTTCTTAAAGACAGGGCTGGTGATGGGTCTGGAGAACAGGCCTGGCTCATCCTATCCATCAGTTAATTCCCGAGATATTTCCTGGATCGCCCATGCCCTCAGGAGGAGATAGACAAACCACAAATAACTGTCCTGGGTAAGGGTTATGATGCTGCCATCTAAGCAACCTCTAAAGATGCCAATGCCCTGAACAGCACAACCAGGCTGTGTAGTCAAAGGATTCTTAGCAGTCACATGCCAGAAGAGAGCCAGGCCTGAAAAGAGAGTATAGGATCGGGGCTAACAGGTTCTGCTGGGGAACAGATCTCGTGCAGTATTTTAAAGTGTGATCAGAAGACCTTTAGCACTACTTACAGCAAATGTTAAAAACATGGATTCTGAATCTCTACTCCAGGATTACAGGCCTGAAATTCTGAATCATAGAGGATTCTGGGGTGTTGTGAATTTGAGAAGCACCAATATATTCCAAGCCGATGGGGTTTCATGAAACATTTTCCCATATTCCTAGTGCTTTGTTATGACCTGTGATGCATCAGTGTGGAATCCCAGGCCAAGAAGAAAGTTCCACGGTTCCTGAGTCAAAGGTACTCTTTGTCTTGTCCCTGCAGTGCGCTAAATCTGAACTCCAGGTTCAGATCCTGCTCTGCCACTTCCTACCTGTGTAACCTTGGGTGAATCACTTTACCTCCTTGTGCCTGGACAATCAGGAGTACTAACAGTGTTTACCATTATGGTGTTGTTGTGAGGAGTTCATGTAAGGCGGTGGAACGCTGTCTGGCATGTGGTAAATGCTCAAGTGCAAGCTATTATTAGCTCTTGTATCTTAATTATGATAAATGTTTTCATCTATTACAATAACTCACTTGGAAATTTTTGCCACGACTGGATTATGAGCTTCTTAAGACAGACGCTTGCTGCCTAGCACAGAGGATTCTCCAACAAATACTTCTTGAGCGCCTATTATGTACCAGGCACAACACTAGGAGAGAATGCAGTTGGTGCAGCAGACAAACAGCCCAGCCCCGGGGGAGTTGCATTCCCTGTGGACTTGTTGAGGGACTGAGTGAACCTAGTCGGGTGTCATCATTTGCAGTCACACAGACAGACCTTTGATTAAGACTGGGTTTTCTAATTCTTCATGTAGAGTTCCTTTTTTTTTTTTTAATGTTTATTTTTGAGAGAGAGAGAGACAGGGTGCAAGCAGGGAAGGGGCAAAGAGAGAGGGAGACACAGAATCTGAAGAAGGCGTCAGGCTCTGAGCTGTCAGCACAGAGCCCCACACGGGGCTCAAACTCATTAGCTGTGAGATCATGACCTGAGCCGAAGTTGGATGCTTAATCAACTGAGCCACTCAGGCACCCTTTAGACAAAGAGACAATAAATTTGTGAGGAATTGGCAGGATAAAGAAAACAGATGTTTAGGAACTTTAATTAACAAGGAATTCTAAGTGGAATTTGGGTGAGGTAGTAGATTAGAAAAAAAGTAATGAGGTTTTTGCTACAGCTTTCTCAGCTTTAAAGTTTCTATCTCTGGTGATGTCTTTTTGCCTAGTACAGGAAGGGTACCCTTTTTTAAAAAGTTTATTTATTTTGAGAGTGAGAGAGAGAGCGTGTGGGAAGGGCAGAGAGAGAGGGAGAGAGGGAAAGAGAGCATCCCAAGCTGTCTCCATGCCACCAGCAGAGAGCCTGATGTGGGGCTTGAACTGTGAGATTGTGACCTGAGCCAAAGTTGGTCACTTAACCAACTGAGCCACCCAGGAGCCCCAGGAAGGATTTCCTGCTTTCAGGGGATTGAGAAGTTTCTGAGTGTCCTTGTACCCTGTTATTTATTAAGTAACTTTTTAAAAAAATAATCAGTTCTCCGAAGTGCACATTTTGGGGTGGCTTGCCCTTGGCCCCTACAGTATTAAGTCTGTATGAAGGCTTTCAACACAAGAAAGGATTGAGGCAGAGAGACTACTCAGGCTGGCATGAGAGAGGAAGGTAGGCAGGGCTAGATCATGGAAAGTCTCAGATGCATGTTCAAGAGTATAGCCTGTATTCTATAATTAATAATGATAATAGTGTGTCTTCATTTACAGTGTCATTCATTCATTCATTCATTCATTCATTTAAAGTAGGTTTCATGCCCAGCATGGAGCTCAATGGGGGGCTTAAATTCATGACCCTGAGGTTAAGACCTGAGCTGAGATCAAGAGTCTGGCGCTTAACCAACTGAGCCACCCAGGTGCTCCCTCCTCCCTTTTTTTTTTTTTTTTTGGTTACAGTGTCAATTATTTAAAACAAAATCTGAAACATTCTTTTAAAGACCATACCATTGTCTCCAAAAGAATTCAGACGGACCAGGGCACCTGGGTGGCTCAGTCAGTTAAGTGTCTGATTTCGACTCAGGTCATGATCTTGCAGTTCACTGGTTAGAGCCCCACATCAGGCTGTGGGATGACTGACAGCTCAAAGCCTAGAGCCTACTTCAGATTCTGTGTCTCCCTCTCTCTTTGCCCCTTCCTGCTAATGCTCGGTCTCTTAAAAATTAATAAAGATTAAAAAAAAAAGAATTCAGACTGGACAAAAATGCATTCACCCATAGATAATTCAGAATTAAATGTGTGCTTAACACAAGTTTTAATTACAAATTATCACAAGAAATGTGATTTTTTAAAAATTCACAGAATTATTTGTGTAATATAACTTGGATGGTATTTAATGCACTGCATCCTAAATCCTACATTCCAGGACTTTCACTGCGAATTTAAATCTTCATCTTCATCAACCCTCCACCAGCCATGCAATATGTTTCCTGCTCAAATACGCATTCACTCTTTCTGGCTTACTAATGTTCTCTTCTGTGCTTTTTCGTTGACATGTTTTTCCCCTTCGGAGCTCCTTGCCTTTCCTCTAGCAGACCTTGAAGCTATAAATTTCTCTCCCTTACCACAGAATTCCTTCCTTTAATATCCATCTTAAAATGCTATTTCTCATAAGAAGTTTTCCTTTATAAAATAAATGAGGTGCACACACTCATAATTTTCTTCACCCAGTTGCCACAATCCTATTGCCTATTGCCATATTATAATATTATTATAATATTATATATTACAATAATCTACAGGGCCTGAAATATTGTGTGGGGCAGATAACAGAGCTGGATACTATTTGGTTTTATTTCATCTGCATGGTTACGTTCTTCTGGAACATGCTATACAAACCCCATCTCTTTGTCTCAGTGCCATGGTGGCCGTTTAGAAAAGCCATTTAAAAGACAACTTTACAAACAGTGCGGTCTGATTCAATGTTTAGTATTCCCCACACCTCTGGCTTCTGTATTATCAGCCTTGCCTGTTTGTTTCCTGTTTTGCTTTTATTTTCCCATGTGAACAGACGAAGCAGACACAGCAGAAGGACCGTTGGTCCTGCAGATTCCACCTTCCAAAGGAAATCCAAAAGGAGCCTCTGGCGTGTGTGGTGTTGCTTAGCAACCCACCCAAACAAACATGTTTCCCTCTCAATTTTTTCCCAGTCCTTATTTATTCAAGAACACTGTAAAATAAATTTTTACCACTTGACATCTGAAATCATTAGAAAAAAATTTGGTGTTTTGGGCTTTGTGAGAACTGCTAAGCATACTGAAAATTTTACTTGCTTTTATTTCTCTATTTACTGCACTACTAATACAAGGCTAGGGTTTGTGCTATTCTTCTTCATGTCTAGAGTTTGGTTTGGATATGTCCCTTCTTCTGTGGGGGCCTGGTTACCTTCGCACTGTTGTTGGGTAACACTGTGATTTTGATGACCTAATTTCTCTATCTCAGTTGCCTTCTGTGATAATGTGGTTAAATATCTAATTTACAAATTCCCACAGAATTTTGCTGAACATATAATGAGGGAATATTGACAAGTTCATCCACTAGACACCAGGCACCATGTTACGGGGGAGATTCCAAGGGGGAAAGGATAAGACATAATTCTACCTGCAAGGGGATAAAATCTAAGTCAGAGATGCCTGGAAACATCTTTACATCGTTCCCAAGCCCTCTTCTACACCTTGTAAAGACTTAAAATCTTTCTGGACTCAGGCATCGTCTCCTTCTGGAAACTTATGTAGCCATAATCCTGGCCCCTAGCTTGAATTTACTTGCCCCTCTACACTGTAAAACTTTATCTCAACATTTGTCATTTTATATTACAAATATCTGTGAACAGTTGTCTTCCTGAGTAGAATGTAAGTTCCTAGAGAGAAGAAGAGACCCTGACTTTTTTGGTTTGTTTTTTGGCAGTTCAGCAGACATTCCCCTTTCTTATCAAAACAGTAATCAGGTTTTCATGGGGGAACCACACTCCCCTGTTCTGAGTCCATGCATGCCTCAGATGGGGCTGACACCAGCACTGGTGTCATTCCAAGTGATGAACGTGGAACTCAGGCGTGCCAACCAGAGCATCATGAACTCTTGGCCCCTGTGAATGGTATTTAAGAACAGGTGTGGGATCTGGTTCTGTTCAGTGGAAATCAGGACAGAACTTTTTTTCAAGTTGTGGAAAAGAAAAGCTTTTCTTCCTGCTAGATTTAGAGTCAAAGGATATAAGTCTAGACAAGCTGGCAGCCAAAATGTTGATACTCATGGGAGAAATGGAGCCAAAAATATTACACATACATAAAAATAAGTATAATGTGAGGGCCGGAAGAATACCAAAATTGATCTAGTGGTAATGTTTGGGGGGCCATGCTATTCAAGAACATTGTGAAATACATTTTTATCATTTGACATCTTCTGGTTTTGTCAGTGACAGATATGATATTTATCATCTATATCTTTATCCAAGTTCAAAAGAATTTTGAACCATGTAGGGCTACGAATAGAATGCTTTGGAATACTGTGTGAAGCTTTTTTCTTTACCAACTCAAATTTATTCACTAATTCCATTTGGATGTAGTTGTTAAAAAACTTTGAATCCCACTGTATTTTCACTAGCCCAGATTTTCCAAAAGGATATCAGAATTTTTTTTTCAAATGCCTTTTGATGCTGACATGAATGAGACTTACAGCATCCCTAGATCTACCGGAATTTACAGATTACCTGTTAAATATCCATCGAGCACAATCTTAGATGACATAATTAGGGTACAGAGGAAATTGTCCTTGCATGCAAGAAACTTGTAATTAAGTTGCAAAGACAAGCTATTCACAGATAACGCAATTACTGGTAAGTGCTTTATGGTTATCATCTGGAAAGGGTTTTTTTGTTGTTGTTTTTAAGACTCTGGAGTCCTAACTCTTAAGGATTCTGATTTATTATGTCTTATGTGGGTCTTAGGAGATGAGGAAAGACCAGCTTCTGATGGTATCATTTGAGCCCCTGAACCAGCACTAATTGAAGGCAGATCTAACCCTGGACTTCATTAGCCCTAACATTTCCTTTCTGATTAATTTATTTTAGGTTAGGATTTCTGTCCCTTGTAATTAAAAAATTAACAGATTTCAATAAAAGTGAGTCATACAGACTGTTAAGACTCATGTTAGTTATGCGCATAAGATGCTATATGACCACATGATCAGGCCCCTTTGTCTGAGCATATAGGGTAGCTGTTTTGGCTTCCCACTCTGCAAGAGTTAGGAGATTAGTGACTTTAGAGGATGTTAAACCTTACCTTTCTTTTTTTATATAATTAAATTACAGATTTGAAATCTTTGCTGTAACATTCCAGAAGTCCTTTTAAAAATGCCTTTTCAGGGGTGCCTGGGTGGCTCAGTTGCTTAAGCATCCAACTTCAGCTCAGGTCATGATTTCACAGCTCATGAGTTTGAGCCCCTGTTGGATTCTGAGCCTGGAGCCTGCTTCAGATTCTGTGTCTCCCTTTCTATCTGCCCCTCCCTGCCCATGTGTGCTCTCTCTCTCAAAAATAAATAAACATTAAAAAAAATGAAAAATAAATAAAAATGTCTTTTCATTCTCAGTATTTTTCAATAGCAGTTCTTATTTTTGATCAAGTTCAGTCTATAAATTGTTTCTTTTATGAATTGTACATGTGGTGTAATATTTTTTAAAAAAATCCTTGCTTCAGGGGCACCTGGGTGCCTCGGTTGGTTAAGTGTCCTACTTTGGCTTGGGTCATGATCTCACACTTCGTGAATTCAAGCCCCGCATCAGGCTCTGTGCTGACAGCTCAGAGCCTGGAGCTTGCTTTGGATTCTGTGTCTCCCTCTCTCTCTGCCCCTCCCCTGTTTGTGCTCTGTCTCTCTCTCTCTCAAAAAATAAATAATAAACATTAAAAAACAACTTAAAAAAAATCCTTGCTTCATCCAAGGCCATGAACATTTTCTCCCATCTTTTCTTCTAGAAGTTTTTCAGGTTTTACATTTAGGCATATAATCCATTTTGAGATAATTTTTGCATCTGGTGGGAGGTATGAATCAATTTTTTTTCTTACATATGAATGTCCTGTTGTTCTAGCATCATTGGTTGAAAAGACAATCCTTTCTCTCTTGAATCATCTTTGCACCATTTTTAAAAATTAATTGACCGTATATGTGTGAGTTGATTTCTGCATGTTCTGTTCTAGGATCTAAGTGATCCTAGGTGAAATGCTAAAACTTTTCACTACTATTATGGTTTTTCCCCCTATTTAAAGATTTTTCTTTTAAAAAAAAAAACATTTATTTATTTTTGAGAGAGAGAGAGAGAGAGAGAGAGAGAGCAAGCAGGGGAGAGGCAGAGAGAAGGAGACAGAGGATCCAAGCGGGCTCAGCCAATGACGGCAAAGAGACTGATGTGGGGCTCAAACTCATGAACTGTTGGATCATGGCCTGAGCTGATGTTGGATGCTTAACTGACCAAGCCACCCAGGTGCCCCCAAGACTTTACTTTTTTAGAGCAGTTATAAGTTCACACAAAATTGAGGGAAAGATACAGAGTTTTCCCATGTCCTTCATGCCCTCTCACATTCATAGCTTTCCCCATTATCAACTTTTACCACCTGAGAGGCACATTTGTTACATCTGATGAACCTACACTGACACAACATCATCATTCAGGCTACAGTTTACATTAGAGTTCACTCTTGGTGTTGTACCTCTGTGGGTTTGGGCAAATGTATGATGACATATGTCCATTATTATAGTAATGCTGGCCTTGTAAAATGAGTTTGGAAGTGTTTCCTTCTCTTCAATATTTTAGAAGAGTTTGAGAAAGATTAGCATTAATTTTTCTTTAAGTGTTTGTTAGAATTCGCCCATAACACCATCTGGGCCCGAGGTTTTTTTGGGGGGAGATTTTTGATTACTCATTCAATGTCCTTACTTGTTATTGAATTGTCCATATTTTCTATTTCTTTATGATTCAGTCTTTGTGGGTTGTGTGTTTCTAGGAATTTAATCATTTCTTCTAATTTATCCAAATTTGTTGGCATATAATTGTTGATAATAGTCTCTTATGATCCTTTATATTCCTGTGGTATCAGTTGTAATGTCTCTTTTTTCATTTATAGTTTTATTTTATTTGAGTCTTCTCTCTCTCTCTCTCTCGGTCAGTCTAGTTAAAGTTTTGTTCATTTTGTTTATCTTTTCAAAAAACCAATACACTTTTGTTGATCTTTTCTATTGTTCACCTGGAGAGTATTTCATTATTTCTGCTCTAATCTTTATTATTTGTTTTATTCTGCTAACTTTGGCTTAGTTTTTTCTTTTTCTTTTTTTTCTAGTTCCTAGAGGTGTAAAGTTGGGTTATTTATTAGAGAGCTTTCTCTTTTTCTTAATTAAGGCATTTTGCTATGAACTTCCTTCTTAGAATTGCTTTTATTGGATCCTATAAGTTTTGGCATGTTGTTATTCCATTTTTATCTCTCTCAGGATTCTTTCTGGTTTCTCAATTTTTTGTTTGACTCATAAGTTGTTTAGGAGTGTGTTGTTTAATTTCCATATATTTGTGAACATTCCAACTTCCCTTCTGTTATTGATTTCTAGTTTTATACCATAAAGATTGGGAAAGATTGATATGATTTCAGTCTTCCTAAATTTGTTAGGACTTGTACTGTGGCCCAGCATATAATCTATCTGGAGAATGTGCTACTTGTGCTTGAAAAGAATGTATATTCTGCTGCTGTTGAAAGTAATGTTCTATAAATGTCTGTTATGTTCATTTGATCTATAATGTTATACAAGCCCACTGTTTCCTTATTGATTTTATGTCTGATGATTTATCCATTGTTGAATGTGGAATATTGAAGTCCTCTGCTATTGTTTTATTGCTGTTTATTTGCCTTTTCAGTTCTGTTAATACTTGTTTTATATGTTTAAGTGCTCTAATGATGAGTGAATATATATTTATAACTTTTATATCTTCCTGATGAATTGATAGTGATTTTACTTCCTTTGGATAAATATACAGAAATGGAATTTCTGGGTCATATGGTAGTTCTGTTTTTAATTTTTTGAGGAGACTCCCTACTGTTTTCCCAATTTATATATTCACTAACAGTGCACAAGGGTTCCCTTTTCTCTGTATCCTCACCACACTTGGTATGTCTCGTCTTTTTGATGATAGTCATTCTAACAGGTATGAGGTGGTATCTCATGTGGTTTTGATTTGCATTTCCCTTGATAATTAGTGCTGTAGAACACCTTTTCATGTACCAGTTGGCTATCTGTATATCTTCTTTGGAAGAATGTCTATTCATTCCCCTGTCCATTTTTTAATTAGATTGCTTGGTGTTTTTTTTTTGATATCGCATTTTGTGAATCCCCAAGTATTTAGGTCATTTTTTTTGGTCAGCATTTTGTAACTTTTAGCATACAGATTTTATACATATTTTCTTAGTTTTATATCTAAATATTTCTCTTTTTTTGGAGCAAGTATAAATGGCACCATTTTCAATTTTGGTTTTAACTGGTTTATTGTCAGTATACAAGAATTGAATTGATTTTTGTATGTTAATCTTTTATTTATTTATTTTTTTTTTTTAATTTTTTTTTTTTTCAAACGTTCATTTATTTTTGGGACAGAGAGAGACAGAGCATGAACGGGGGAGGGGCAGCGAGAGAGGGAGACACAGAATCGGAAACAGGCTCCAGGCTCTGAGCCATCAGCCCAGAGCCTGACGCGGGGCTCGAACTCGCGGACCGCGATATCGTGACCTGGCTGAAGTCGGACGCTTAACCGACTGCGCCACCCAGGCGCCCCTGTATGTTAATCTTAAATCCTACAGTATTACTGAACTCATTGTTCTGGGAGCATTTTGTAGGTTTCTTGGTATTCTGTACACAGCAAATAGTAGTTTTATTTTTTCTTTTCTAATTTGCATGCTCTTTACTTTTTAATTTAATTTATTATTATTATTATTATTATTATTATTATTGCCTATTTTAGTGACTAGAAATTCCAGGGCTATATGTTGGATAAAAATGGTGAAAGGAGACATTCATTCTTTTTTTCCCGTTCTTAGAGTAGAAGCATTCAGTGTTAAGCATTCCTCCTTAAAAATGGTATTAGCTGTAGATTTTTCCAGATGCTATTTATAAGGTCGAGGAATTTCCCCCCATTCCTGTTTTTCTGAGAGTTTTTGTCATTAATGAGAATTGGATTTTGTCAAACACTTTTACTATATCATTGATATTACTATGTGATTTTTTTTCCCCCTTTGGCTTGTTAATATGGTAAAATACATTGTTTGATTTTCAAATATTGAACAAGCTTTGTGTACCTGGTTTGAAATGCACTTGGTCACAATGTACTATTGTTTTTACACATTGTTGTGTTTGACTTGCTAACATTTTGTTGGGGAGTTTTGTGCCTATATTCCTGAAAGATATTGGTGTGTAATTTTCTTTTTAGCGTGTACTGTCTTTGTCTCCTTTTGATATCAGGGTAATATTGGTCTTGTAAGGTAAGTTGGGAAGTGTTCTGTCCTCTTCTATTTTCTGGAAGAGATTATGTAAAAGTAGTGTTAATTCTTCTTTGAGTGTTGGAGAAAATTCTCCAGTGAAACCATCTGAGCTTAGATATTTCTTTTTCAGGAGTTTTTAAATTGCTGTATTTCTTTAATAGCTGTAAGAATATTCAGGTTATCAATTCCATCTTTAAAAAAAAAATTTTAAGTGTTTATTTTTTGAGAGAGAGAGACAGAGTGCAAGCAGGGAGGGGCAGAGGGAGAGGGAGACAGAATCCGAAGCAGGTTCCAGGATCTGAGCTGTCAGCACAGAGCCTGACAAGGGACTTGAACCCGTGAACCACGAGATCATGACCTGAGCCGAAGTCGAATGCTTAATTGACTGAGCTACCCGGGTGCCCCTATCAATTCCATCTTGACAGAGTTTTGGTAGTTTGTTGATTTTGAGGAGTTGCTCTATTTCTTCCGAGAAATTTCTTCTTTATTTATTTCTTCTATTTCTTTACCCCTTAGGAAGATAAATTGTTCATAGATGTGCCAGTTTGCTAGTGCTGTTGTAATAAAATATCACAATCTAGGCGGTTTAAAACAACAGAAATGTGTTGTTTCACAGTTCTAGAGACCAGAAGTGTAAAATTACGGTATCATTAGGGCCTTGTTTCCTCTTGAGCCCTATAATGGAACTCTTGCTTTCCTTTTGCTAGTTTCTGGTGGTTTGCTGGGAACACGTGGTATTCCTTAGCTTGCAGCTGTATCACTCCAATCTTTGGTGTCACAGGGTGACCTGTGACATCACATGTGATGCCTTTGGTGTCACATGGTATTCTCTCTGTGTGTCTCTCTGTCTTCAAATTGCCTTCTTATGAAGACATCAGTCATGTTGGATTAGGAATCCACTCTACTCAGTATATCTTCATCTCAACTAAACTAATTACATCTGCAATGACCCAATTTCCAAACAAGGCCACATTCATAGATGTAGGAATTAGAACTTCAACATACTTGGGGGGGGGGGCACAATTAGCTCCTAACAGTAGTATTTCTTTATTACCCTTTGAATGGCTGCAGGATCTGTTGTAATCTCCTATTTGATTTTGACATAATTTATGTCTTCTCTTTTTTTGTGTCCATCCTGCTAGAGGATTTTCAATTTTATTTCTTTTTCAAAGAATCAGCATTTTGTTTAATTACTTTTCTCTATTAGTTTTCTGTTTTCACTTTCATTGATTTCCGCTCTTATCTTTATTATTTCCCTCCTGCTGCTTGTGTTGGGTTTGTTTTGCTCTTGTTTGTCTAGTTTGTTAAGTTACGTTAGATTATTGATCTGACACCTCCAGAAGGGCTTTGGACACACTGCCAGGGAGAGTCTGCCTGTATTCTGCTTGACCCATCTCGAAATGCTTTGAGGCTGGAGGATAGGTGCTACAAACCAACTGTTTGTATGCCTCCCTCCCTGACCAAGTTCATATGTTAAAATCCTAATCCCAATGATGGGATTTGGGAGATGTGATTAGGTCAGGAGGGTTCAGCCCAGAATGACCGACCTCATAAAAGAGGCTCCAGAGAGATCCCTTGTCCCTTTCACCACATGAGGACACAGTGAAAAGATGGCTGTCTATGAACCAGAGCTCTCACCAAACACTAAATCTTCTGGTGCCATGATCTTGGATTTCTCAGCCTTCAGGACTGTGAGAAATAAGTTTCTCTTATTTATAAACAACACAGTTTGTGGTATTTTTGTTATAGCAGCCCTAACAGACTAAGACAATGGGGGACTTCTTTAGAAGAACATGTCAGCCTTAGCACTTAATCCCCTTCCTCTCCACCATCAGTATCTAGAATGAGGGGTGATATGTGGAGAAAGTCAGGTATTTGAGTTTTACCTAGGGGTAGGCCTCCCCTCACCCTTTCTCACCTTCAAGAAGTTGGATATGTCATTTCCGTGCAAAACTTCTGTACTTTTACTCAATAACATCCAAATAATAACTTCAAAGTATCACCTTGATATGATATAAGTGGTGGTGGTAATACTTAGGTCACCTTTAGGACACTTCTTTTGAATTTTCCCTTAGGTCTGCCCCATATTCTTTTGGTAGTTTCTCAAAGGCAACTGAGCTTTTGTCTATTTAGTTGCTGACCTTTGCTTTCAATTTGACTAGGTGAGTATGTTCAGCCTCATGGATCTCCCACATTTATTTGTTTACACTTGGGGGTGGGTGGGGGGGTGTATATTATTGGAGATTTGGACCTAATATGCAATATGTAGCTGCACTTTGGATTAAAACAAGCAGATTAGATGAGGCAGACATGAATCATTAAGGTGTTTGGAATAAAATAGATGAAGTCAAAGAGACCGCGTGGAAACAATACTGCAGTTGAACATGCGATGTGTTAGAGAATGTGTACTCTGGTTCTGGATGTTGCAAGTGGAGAACACAATACATAATGCTTTAGTACGTGAATTCACTAAATTGAAGATGTGTAAAAAACTGCCTCATGAAATTGTGAAGTAGAAAATAGTTTTTTCTTCAATCTCTACAAACAGGGTTTTAAAGTCCTTTTTTTGCCTGCTGAGTGCAGATCGATAGCGAACTACTTTAGTTATTTGCCTCTGCCCTGCTCCACAGGGGAGACTGACCCCCCGGGGAGTTTTGTTGTTACCGTTATAATTACAATCAAACATTTCTTTGGAACCATTGTTACTAGAAACCTGAAAAATTGAGTATGAGATGCAGGAAAAGGCTGTGCCAGGGACCAGTAAAAAATAGTTCCAAATCCTGGTTAGGTTATGCTATTGACATGGAAAAAGGATGATAAGATTGTCAGATTGCATCCGAAGTGAGTGTCTACAGGGTTATTAGTGGATACATATGTGATAGGACACAGTTTAAACAGTTTTTTTATTTATAAAAATGTATTAATTCCTTTTCCTTGACTTTATGTAAGAAGTAAGCCATGAAGGAATTGCTCTAATACTTGTGTATCAATGTATAAGATATTAAAAATATTTTTTTAATATTTATTTTTTTGAGAGAGAGAGATAGAGAGCCAGAGTGTGAGTGGGGAGGGGCAGAGAGAGAGGGAGACACTGAATCTGAAGTAGGCTCCAGGCTCTGAGCTGTCAGCACAGAGCCTGATGCGGGTTTCGAACCCACAAACTGTGAGATCGTGACCTGAGCCAAAGTTGGACGCTTAACAGTCTGAGCCACCCGGGCGCCCAAGAATTATTTTAAGGACATTATTCATCATAAATTTTTCTTTCTTTTTTTTTTTTTTTTTTATAATTTTTAAAAAAAAATTTTTTTTTTCAACGTTTATTTATTTTTGGGACAGAGAGAGACAGAGCATGAATGGGGGAGGGGCAGAGAGAGAGGGAGACACAGAATCAGAAACAGGCTCCAGGCTCTGAGCCATCAGCCCAGAGCCCGACGCGGGGCTCGAACTCACGGGCCGCGAGATTGTGACCTGGCTGAAGTCGGACGCTTAACCGACTGTGCCACCCAGGCGCCCCATATTTTTTCTATTCTGCTAGCTCTTTCCTCCTACCCTTAATTTTTCAACATTTCAAAACCTTGAGAAAAATTGAAAGAATAATACATTTTACCACATTAGTTTCTCTATCCTGTGTACTGTTTTTTTTTTTTTCCTGAATCAATGGAAAGTAAATTACAAAAACCATGGCACATCACTCCTAAATATTTCATTTATACATTTCTGAAGAATATGGAAATTCATTTCATAAATATGATGCCATGATCACACCTAAGAAAATTAACAATAGTTCCACAATATCATCTAACGTACTGTGTATATTCGAATTACTGTAATTGTCCCCAAAATGTATTTTGTAGTCTTGTTTCTTTCTCAATCCAGCTGCCAACAAAGTTCAGGTTTTGCCCTTGGTTATGCCCATTTATGCTTTTAATCTCGAATAGTTTAACACCCTTCTTTTCCAGGATTGAAAGATTTAGAAAATAAAAATACAGAATGTTCAGTTAATTTGAATGTCAGCTAAACAATGAATCATCCCTTAGTATAACATATTCCATGCTTACACTAAAAGATGATCTTGTCATTCATCTGACATTCAAATTTAACACAGTGTCCTGTATTTTATCTGGAAACTTAACTTTTTGGAAAGTTCAGACCAGTTGCATTGTAGAGTAACTCAAACTCTGGGTCTGTTTGTTTTCTGATTTGATTCTGTTAGACATTTTTCTACAAAAACGTTTCACAGGTGATGGTGCATGTTTCTTATTGCATGACATTAGGACACATACCCAGTCGTCCCATTTGTGAAGCTAAGTTTGATTTCCTGGATGAACGTGGTGACCACCAAATCTCTTCTTCCTTTGGAATTACTAATTTGTGGGATGATCTTCTAAGACCAGGTGATAATCTTGTTGCCAGTGACATTTTGTGCAATTATTTTAACATTCATTAGAGGTCATTTCCTGAATCAATAGTACACTGTGGGTGGCAAAATGATTTTTAAATTTCATCATCCTGTCTACATTTACTATTAGCTGGCATTCATCTGTAAAGAAGATCTTTCCTTCTTCTATGCGTACACTATAGACTAATGAAACTAAAAAAAATTTCAGTCTGTTAGAATTCATTTTTGCCATTATTCTTTTTATTCTCAAATTACTCCAGTTTTGGCCAATGGAAATCCTCAAGTTGGGTCTTGAGTCCCTTGGTTGTGACCCCATTTTGTGTTTGAGGTCTCCCTTGCATTCTATCCTTGAAGAGATTTCCCTGGCTCATTTTTTACTCATTTTATGCAAGGAACAGGAATCAGCTTCCCTCCCCCCCCTCCCCCCAAGCCTGTGACAGCTATCAGTTTACTGCTGTCCTGCTTTGTAATACTAGAATTGGACCCTATAAACATGCTTCCTTTGCCAGCTGGCACAATGGGAAACTTTGTCAGTAGATGGCACTGGAGGGACACTGCAGGGAACAGGCTTCTCTTGCTGGCCTGTGTCCTCTCTTTTTTGCTCCTCCTGTGCAAGCATTGTGCAAGAACGCCCAGTGGCAGTCACTCTCCAGTTAGTTTTTTTGGCACCTTGGCCTGCAGTATTTTGCTCTGCAGTGGTGGCCCGTGGTTTCCTGCTTGCTGGCATCAGTCTCCTGGATCTCCAGTGGGAAGTGTCCTTTTTGCCAACTTCAGCGCACCAGCTATGGATCAGCTGTAGCAAACTTCTCTACCATCTCCTGGGCTATAGCTACATTCTCTCTAATGAAGTCTGAATCTCAGTGTTAGGGAGAGGGCCCCTCTTTGTAAATTGTCCCTTATTTGGGTACTGTTAGCCTTGTGATGCTGTTAAGGCTCCCTTTTATCTCATCTGGTTAATATTCTGTTTCTAGTTAATAATGTTTTATGTTAAACTTTCCATGTTCAAATTACTAGTCTGTTTCCTGTTTTCTAATTGAACCCAGACTAGTAGAGTTGAGAGAATAGTCTTTGAATGATGCCACCATTCAGAGATACAGTTTCTGAATTAAGTCGGTATGTGTTTGGATTTGAGCATAGTGTTAAGCTGCTCGCCAGTGGGAAAAGGGATGCTTGTATTTTGTCAGGCAGGGACAACACAATTAGTAAAGCTATTACCTGTGGTTGATTGTGATGAAGTGCTAAATGAAGCAGGTTCCAAGGGACTGCTGTACCTCACTAATGATGGCTTCAAGGACGGTGGGGTCTTAGCCTGTTTGAGCTACTGTAACCAAAGTACCAAAAAGACTCAGTGCCTTATGAACAACAGATATTTACTTCTGACAGTTCTGGAGGCTGGGAAATTCAAGATCAAGGCATCAGTAGAGCTGGTGTCTGGTAAGGGCCTGCTTCCTGGATCATGGATAGCAATTTTCTTCCCTTGTCCTCCCATGGTGAAAAGGGCCAGGGAGCTCTCAGGGGTCTCTTTTATAAGGACATCGATCCCATTCATGAGGACTCTACTCTTATGACCTAATCACCTCCCACAAACCCCACTTCTAATACCCTCATGTTAGAATTTTGGAGGGACACAAACATTTAGTTTATAGCAGGTGATAGGGGATTGGGTCTTCTCATAGTTAAAAAGCTTTTCCCACACCCAAGTTATAAAGTAACTCCCTCATGTATGTGTCTAATGGTTTTATAGTTCCCTTTTATTTTTTTTTTAATGTTTATTTTTGAGAGAGAGCGCATGCACACTAGAGAGAGAGAGAGTGAATGTGGGGGAGGGCTAGAGAGAGAGAGGGGAAACAGAAGATCTGAAGAGGGTTCTGCGCTGACAGCAGAGAGCCTGATGCAGGCTCAAACTCTAGAACTGCAAGATCATGACCTGAGCTGAAGCTGGATGCTTAACCAACTAAGCCGCCCAGATGCCCTTTATACTTTCCTTTTAAATTTACATCTCTGGTCTATTTGGAGATTTTTCTGATGTACAGTGTGAGTTATGGACCCAATTTTATCTTTTCCCAAATGGGTATCCAGTCACTCAACATCATTTATTTAAAAGTCCATCTTTTCCCAAGTGATCTTAGATGCCATATATTAATTTTCATAGGTACTTGGGTCGGTTTTTAGATTTACTACTCCCTTCCCACTCTATTTGTTTGCCAGTACCACAGTATTTTTTTTTAATGTTTATTTATTTTTGAGACAGAGAGAGACAGAGCATGAGTCGGGGGGGGGGTAGAGAGAGAGGGAGACACAGAATCTGAAACAAGCTCTAGGCTCTGAGCTGTCAGCACAGAGCCCGATGCGAGGCTCGAACCCACGAACCGTGAGATCATGACCTGAGCCGAAGTTGGACGCTTAACCAACTGAGCCACCCAGGCGCCCCAGTACCACGGTATTTTTATTAGAGAGTCTTTATAGCCTGATTTAATACTTGTTAGGGCTAGTCCTCTCTTACTGCTTTTATTTCCCTTCCATTATTGTATGTTTATTTTTCCACATGAACTTTAGAATTAGTTTGCATAACTCTAGGAAAAAGTTTACCTTCATTTTAATTGGAATCACATTTATATATTGCATGGGGAGGGTTGTCATCTTTGTGGTATTCAGTTGTCCTGTATGAGAACAAATGATGTCTTTCCATTTATTCAAGTCTTTTTTGGCTTACAGAAGTGTTTCACAGTTTTTCTAATATAGTTTTTTTTTAATTTTTTTACATTTATTTATTTTTGATAGGCAGAGAGAGACAGAACACAAGTGGGGGAGGGGCAGAGAGAGAAGGAGACACAAAATCCGAAGCAGGCTCCAGGCTCCGAGCTGTCAGCACAGAGCCCGACGTGGGGCTCAAACTCACAAACCGCAAGATCATGACCGGGGCTGAAGTCGGATGCTTAACTGACTGAGCCACCCAGGCGCCCCTGGTTTTGTTCTGATATTAAATGACATGCCTTTAAATGGTTACTGTTTGTATTTTGGTATGTGTGTTTCAGGTACATTTTATATTATGGTACCTTACAGAAATTGTTCAGTACTGGTTCTGTTTTCTAGGTGTAGTATTACATGATCTATATAGAGATATAATTTAATTCTTTCTCAAATCTTACGCATCTATATACTGTGATCATTGGCTCTTATCTCCAATGCTGCCTCTATTGTTTCTCCATTAAGTGTGATGCTGGTTTTTGAGCTGAGATGTGAAACATTTCATCATGTCAAGAAAGTATCTCTTAATTTTAATTTTATTTTTATGAAATTAAGAATGAGTGTTAACTGTTGGTGGGAATGCAAACTGGTGCAGCCACTCTGGAAAACAGTGTGGAGGTTCCTCAAAAAATTAAAAATAGATCTACCCTATGACCCAGCAATAGCACTGCTAGGAATTTACCCAAGGGATACCGGAGTGCTGATGCATAGGGGCACTTGTACCCCAATGTTTATAGCAGCACTTTCAACAATAGCCAAATTATGGAAAGCCTAAATGTCCATCAACTGACGAATGGATAAAGAAATTGTGGTTTATATACACAATGGAATACTATGTGGCAATGAGAAAGAATGAAATCTGGCCTTTTGTAGCAACGTGGATGGAACTGGAGAGTGTTATGCTAAGTGAAATAAGTCATACAGGGAAAGACAGATACCATATGTTTTCACTCTTATGTGCATCCTGAGAAACTTAACAGAAGACCATGGGGAGGGGAAGTAAAAAAAAAAAGAGGTTAGAGAGGGAGGGAGCTAAAACATAAGAGACTCTTAAAAACTGAGAACAAACTGAGGGTTGATGGGTGGTGGGAGGGAGGGGAGGGTGGGCGATGGGTATTGAGGAGGGCACCTATTGGGATGAGCACTGGGTGTTATATGGAAACCAATTTGACAATAAATTTCATATAATAAAAAAAAGAATGAGTGTTAAAATTTTCAAAAGCTATGCTACATTTTATTATGTGTTCACAATTATTTCTTTTTTCCCTTCTTCTATCATGATATATATTGTTGGGAAAGAATACTTACCTATACACTGGTTTTGGGTTTGAGCATGTGACTTGCTTTAAACGATGGAATTTGATCAACAGTGGTAGTTTGTCAAGTTCAGAGTCCAAAGTATCATATGTTTCTACTCACCCCTTTTGTGTTTCTGCCTCTACCATCAGAAAGACATGCCCTGAGTAGTTGATGATCCAAATAGAGGAGCATATGGAGTAGACCTGAATCCGTCCTGCAGCCTCAAGCATAACCACCCTTGCCAACCCACAGACTGGAGAGTGAAAAAAAGAAAAATATTTGATGTGGTAAGCCACTGAGATATCGGGGGTGTTTGTTACTATTTTCACAGTAGTAGGAGCTCACTAACACAAAATCCTTTCTATCCTCTACACATCTAATCAACATTTTTCTCCTTAGATCTAACTACATGATGAACTGCTAATGTATTTACTAATATTGAAGCTTCGTTGTCTGGGAATAACCTCACCCCTCAATTATGATACACTCCTTAAACTTGATTTTAGATTCTGTTTGCTGACATTTATTTGGGATTATTCCATTCCTAGTCATGAGTGAGATTGCTTTATAGTTTTCTCGTGTGTGTCTATGTGTGTTTGCGTGTGTGTGTAATCTTTACCAGGTTTGGGTGTTAAAATTATACTTGTTTCATAAAGATCATATGAGAGTTTTCCCTCTGTGCTACTATTTAAATGATATTGGGCTTATCTGGACTTTGAAAATTTGATAGAATTCCCCTGTAAAATCATTTGGGTCTAATTTTTACTGTTAGTTCTTTGATAACTTCTCTTTCCTTTATAGAAATCTGTCTATTTATGCTTTCCATGTATAGCAAGGTCAGTTTTGGTAAATTGTATTTTCTTAGAAAATAATCCAATTCATATAGGTTTTCCATTTTATTTGTATGAGTTGTATAAAGTAGTCTTTTGATATTTAAAAACTTACCTTTCATTGGTTATCTCCTTGTTTTTATTTCTTATTTGTGCTTTCTTCCTTTGTTGGGTTAGTTAGTGGTTTTTATTTTTTTTTTTGCTTAAAAAAATTTTTTAATGTTTATTTTTTATTTATATTTGAGAGAGAGAGACAGAGCGCCACCAGGGGAGGGGCAGAGAGACAGAGACAGAATCTGAAGCAGGCTCCAGGCTCCAAGCTGTGAGCTGCAAGCTGTCAGCACAGAGCCCAACACAGGGCTCGAACTCCCTAACTATGATATCATCACTTGAGCCGAGGTCGGATGCTTAACTGACTGAACCACCCAGGCGCCCTGGGTTAGTTCATGGTTTATCTATTATGTTGTTGTTGTTTTTCACAAACAGAAAACATTTTGATTTATTAGTTTCTACTATTTTTCTGTTTTCTACCTCATTACTTTTGCTCTTTTATTTATTATCTCCTTCCTTCTGGTTTCTTTTGCTCTTTTCAAATTTTGAAGATGGGAGCTCAATTTATTTTCTTTTTTTTAATGTGTTTGTAGCTGCAGCAATTTAAGGCTATGGATTTTCTGTGATCACTGATTTAACTATACTCTATTGGTTTTGTGTTTTCATACAATTCTTTTTTATAAATTCTTAATTTTTCCCCTTTTGTCCTAAAAGTTATTTAATAAAGAATTTTTAAATTTCCAAATGGGATTTCTAGTTTCAGAAAGAGCAGAGGAGCAAGCCATGGAACTAAAAATGCTTGCTTGACTTCAGGCTTCCAGAACTTTTAGTTTTGAATGAAATTGAAAATCTTGATTATTACCTGAAACTGCATTTAAGAATTTTCCAGTACAGGGGCGCCTGGGTGGCACAGTCAGTTAAGCGTCCGACTTCAGCCAGGTCACGATATCGTGGTCCGTGAGTTCGAGCCTCGCGTCGGGCTCTGGGCTGATGGCTCAGAGCCTGGAGCCTGTTTCCGATTCTATGTCTCCCTCTCTCTCTGCCCCTCCCCCATTCATGCTCTGTCTCTCTCTGTCCCAAAAATAAATAAACGTTGAAAAAAAAATTTTTTTATAAAAAAAAAAAAAAAAAAAAAAAGAATTTTCCAGTACAAGGGAACTGATTATTATCTACGAGGGATCAAAATAGCTATGGGAAAAAATAGCTATGGAATCTATCAGGGTTTCTTCCAAGGGCAAGAAAGCAATAAATTTGCTGAGCAAATTAATGGTGAGTGAGAGAAACAATAAAATTGATTTGTGATTGCATATTGCATACAGGCTTTCATTAGCTTTCGTATCAGCTTTGTGAAAATTAGAAAAAGGTGCTCCATTGGGTGTATGTGGCCTGTGGAGTCCTGCATGGTTGGAGAATTCCTGGCTGAATATCACCCCCCACTTGAATTCTGTTACCTTAACTAGGAACTTTAGCTCAGCCAGAAACTGTACAGTTAATCCAGAAGACCCTAGATTGCTCTCTACTAAGTTTAGCAGGTTCATTAAAATAGTTACACTTGTTAATGGCTGGGCAATTCTGGGAAAAAATAAAAATAAGAAAAGCAACCAATTGCTAAGACAGTGCATCTTAAACGCTCTCACCCAAAAAAGTGATGATTATGTGATAGGATAGAGGAGGTGACGAGATAGAGGTGTTAACCAATGTTATGGGGGTCATCATTTTTCAGTATGAAGTGCATCAAATCATCACGTGGTACACCTTAACTTACACAATGTTATATGTCATTTTTATGTCAATAAAGCTTGGGGGCGGGGGGAGAAAAGCCACAGATACCACCAAACTCTCATTATACTTGAGGTATAAGATTTATTCACACACACAAAAAATAATCACAACCAAATGTACACTAATTTAAAAAACAAAAGATTATAGTGACATAAAATTTTATATTCTCTTTTATAAGTGTGTAAAAGTATTTTGTTTGCTTCTACATAAATTTCCATTCATAAAAGAATAGCAAACATTAAAATGTGGTGATAGTTTGCATTTCTTACATGGAAAGAACATAGACCAAACCCTGGAGCTTTAGTTTATAAGGCTGTTACCATGAAGCGACACACTAAACTAATGATCAAAAATAGTATCTATTTCCAGATCCATATACATATACATTCACCAACTAAGCTGAGAAATAAGCATTTCATATTGTCTCCCATCTTGCTATCATGTATTTTTCTTCTTTTTACTAAAAGCAGAGTAAGAAACTGCATTTTCTCCTTTTAATTGACCTCAGAAGATGCACTATCTAATTCATGAGAAACGCGAAATTTCAGGTGTTTATCTTGTTCCTCACTCTCAGGGTATTGGACTAGCTCCTTTTCATTGCTTTGAACTGTTTGGCCAACAAGCTCACTGCTGACATCAGAACTTTCCTGACTACCAATCTCATGGGAATGCTTATTGTTCTCATCACTTGCCTTCAGCTTATACTCTTTGGAGTGCTTGCGGCTCTTGGTTTCCATACTGTGGTCATCCACCTGACTCGTTTCCTGACTGTCCTTCACATGGCTTTCCCTGTCAGCAGACCGCCGCACGGTGTGGGAAAGGAGGACGGCATTGAAGTCATCTTCCATACTCTGACTTTTCACAAGTGATGTGAAGTCCTCCTCTGTAGAATCAGGATACTGAATCACAGAACAAATGGAAGAAAGATGAAATGAATAGTCAGGGATGGGCGCGTTGTAATTCTGCTTCCTAACTTTTAGGCCAATTTATACTGAAAATTGTCTAAATTTGGCCAAAGCAAAAACCAGGACTAGCATGTTACTTTGCATTTTGCCAAGCCTTTTCACATATTCATCTCCTTTAATTTAACAGGTACATCAATTATGCATATGATGAAGACTATGAATTAGGTCTCATTATCCCTGTTTTACATAAAGGGAAAATGAATTGAAAGTTAAAAAGTAAAATGAATAGTAAATGGCAAGGCTATGTGTCAAATACAGATTCTTCCACTACACATTTAGTGTCATTTGCCACTCTCCAATTCATCTTAGGTATTTAGCTTCAAAACATGACCATTATATTGTGAAGATAATTGCTGTTTTCCAAAGTTTTTTTTTCCTTTAATCTAAAAAAGTGAATAGAATAAATGCTTTATAGCCAGGATTTGGAAAAAGAGCATTGTGATTGAGAGGCAAAATTAGGGAGAAATGAGCATGGCCTTAAACATAAAATCACCAATGGGAAAAATATTTGTGTTCTAGAGTCATAAATTAATAATGCTAACTGAATGAATGAATGTGCATATGCACAGCTGGAGTTCCTAGAATTGGGCTCTAATCATAAATATCTGATGTGACTGTTAAAGGATTTACCTGGTCTTCATATCTGTGGGACTTCTTAGATTTGGACCTCAGTCCGTAAGCCACACTATCACCTCGGCCATCATATGAGTCTCTTGTGGGGACAGCTGGGGTGAAAAATTGGGTTGCTGGAACATCGGTGGGAAAGTCAGTGACCAGTTCATCAGATTCATCAGACTGGTTAGAGTCGTCATCTGTGTCATGGGAATCAACGGAGTCCTGGCTATCTACATCGTCTTCATCATCTTCATCATCCACATCATGGCTTTCATTGGACTTACTTGCAAGGGTCTAAAAATCAGGATGGCCAGAAAAATTTGGGTAAAGGTTTTTATTTTCCCTTAGTCTTTACAGTGTCTTTCAAACTATTTTGTTTTCAGAATCTTTGCATTCAGAACAATGTACTCAGTGACTTTTAGGAGCAAATATGAGTATCTTCCAATTTTGTTTTAACACAAGGATAGTGGAATCATAATTTGAGGTGTGTTGCTTGATTTTCCATAAACAATTATTTTCATAGACAATTTCAAGCAATATATGTGAGTATGACATTTAAATTAATAACATTGCTTTTCCTCGTTCATATTAGATATTATTTAACTGACCAAATTCAATGATGAAATAAATACAGATACATAATTGTGAGGTTATTTGTTCTATTTGAAATAAGAATTCTCAGGATATTGGAGCACCCATATATTAATGCATGCACCGAAACCTAAAACCACCTCCTTATTAGCATGGATAAACAAAAGGTGGATAAATTGCAGCTCAAAGCTCTCAATTAAATTAACCAGTTAATGTCTATTAAACTTCTGATTCGCAAATATACTGGATTATTTATGTAGCTTTCCTAACTAGAGATTCTTAACATATTCAAACAGATCTTAAGGCAAACAAATTTAACTTATCTCTCTGTTTAGCAAATATATTAATAGTCCTAATAAAAAGAATAGTTCTCACATAAACAGTTATGTTAGGAACAGTAATGTTCCTAGAGACAAAATCTTGGCTTTCATAGGCATTAATTAGGTGCTTATCGGATATTGGAAAAAACAACTTCGAAATACCTTAAATAAAATGTTAAGAGGCTTAGTATTTCAAATAACAGACACTGGCAAACACTTCCTGCCACCCTAAACTTATCTGAAGAAATCCGATATTTCTGCCATTTGGTAAATACATGTTTTTCTTCTGAGCAACTTTTAGACTGGCAATTTACTGGGAAATTTGCTAACAGAATCTTGTCAGACTTGAACCTGGGCAATGTCATTCAGAGGAAGAGTGGCTTCTTTCATCTCTCTAAGGCACGGTCAGCCTCTGATTCGAGGTGAGAACTTACCTTTTGTTTGAAGTCATCAGTTTCTTCAGAGAGCACAGCATTCTGAAGAAGGAGGGACACATATCAGGCAGTGAACATCAAACGTGCCTAACATTTTAATTCAACAGTCAGCCTTTGCTGTCCCAAGCAGTTCTCAGTTTTCAGCCTCAAAAGTGGGTGGCTTAAAGTGGGAGGAAGCCACTTGACCAGATCAATTGCTAGCCAAAGCTCACATTTACCCAAGGGCCGGAAGGCTCCATTTAACTGGCCCAAATGGCCTGCATGATGGCTACTTCTTGTTGCTGTTTTCTAATTGTGAAAAATTTAATTTTTACAATTAGTTAAAATTAAAAATACCTGTAGTGCTAGGAAAGTCTGCTTCTGAGATGGGTCAGGCTTTGGCCATGTAGCTACAGCACCTGGGTATTTGTTGTAAAGCTACAAAAAATGTTGCATATTTGTCATTATTAAAAAAAGAAACATAAAGGATCTCTAAGAGATAAGCTGAAAAAAACAACTACACTTCACTGACCTTGATGGATAAGAATAATATGCATGTATATGGTCAACCAGAGCTTTAGATACCTCTTTTAGCATTTATTTGCATTACAGATTCATTTAATATACTCTTTAAAAAAATTTTTTTTTAGTGTTTATTTATTTTTGAGAGAGAGAGAGAGAGTCCAAGCTGGGGCGGGGCAGAGAGAGAGGGGAACACAGAATCTGAAGCAGGCTCTGAGCTGTCAGCGCAGAGCTCAACGAGGGGCCGGAACCCACGAACTGCGAGATCATGACCTGAGCCAAAGTCAAATGCCCAACCAACTGAGCCACCCAGGTGTCCCGAGATTCATTTAATATACTCTTACATAGCACTTACTGTGGGCCAGGCACTCTTTCAAAGTGATTTACAAATATTTATTCATTTAATCCTCTCAACGCCCTGTGAGATGAGTATCATTATTATTCCCATTTTACAGATCAGGAGAAACTCAACCACAAGGAAGGTTAGTGGTAGAAAGTGGCAGAGCCAGGGTTCAAATCCAGGCAAACTGGCTCTTTGCACTGATGCATTCTGTGCATACTGAATACCGTGCAGTCCTGTGCTTGCTAGCTGAAATTTCCTCTCAGATAAAGCACAGCTAAAGCAGAAGTTCCTTAATTAGTGGTGATCTTCATTGTTTCCTCTATGGAACAAGGGGGAACTCTCTAAGGCTGTGCTGTCTGATATGGTATCCTCCAGCTATATAACATGTGGTTGTTTAATTAAAATTAAGTAAAATAAAAATTCAGTTCCTCAGTTGCACTAGCTACATTTTTCATTCAATAGCCACATGTGTCTAGCTGCTGAGTGGACGGTGCAGAAATAGAATATTAACATCATCACACAGTTCTGTTGCTCTAAGGTGCCAGAGACATGAATGGTTTTTCCTCTAGCCAAGTTATTTATCTGGAAAATGATTATCCTAGTGCAGAGGCGTGGAAGTTGCTCTGAATAAGTGTCATCTGATGGGCTGTATCACCCAGAGCCAATCCCTTCACATCCCTGTCATTGAGAATGAGAATCCTGGTGGTTCCACAGAGTCCCTTTCACAGCCAGCCACCGAGTGGGGGAGGGGCGGAGAGGCAGCCAGTCAGGGGCACTTGGGGTTTCCCCAAGGCCGGCTGGCTCTAATCAGAGCAGATTCACAGTGGGCTTCTCTCAAAGCATTTGCTGAAAGAAGGGGTTCCTTGCCTAAAAACGATATGAAAACTACCGGTCTAGATGAGTTCAAGTTTCCCTCTTGGAAAGATTATACACAAATATGTATATAAAGATTATATACAAATATGTTAGAACTTACATATAATTAATAATTAATATATATATTTCCTGATGAGACATGTAATATGGGCTCATAGAGAATGTATTTATAAGTTCAATTTATGATTTAAAACAAGGTAATATGGAGACAATATAGATGAACAAAGTAAGGAGACTAAACCCCCTAATAGTCCTAACACTCACAAATAACCAGTGTTCATCTCCAGAGGTGTTTCCTATTAACTTTCCCATATTTCCTACTAGTTCTAAGGTTCTAGGATTCTGGAAGGTTGAATCCCCTGACATTTAGTAATTTGTACTGTCATAGCTTCATGTACCATATTTGTTCTCTTAAAAGCACTAATTCTTGCCTCAAATAGTGTGACCTCTATCTTTTCTGGAAATGTTAATTTTTCTGGCTGCTTATTGTGATTCAATACTTGTTTTCTTAAATCAATTGGACATGCCTATAACACCTACTTGCACACCCAAATGTGCATACAGCAATATTTCTCTAAATGTCTTCATTAAGCAATCTATTCTCAGTGACCCCAGGCAACTCTCTACGGCCTTTATTCTGTTCATCTGGCATTGAGCTCTGTGCCTTTTTGTCTGAGCTCCTCAGGACAATGCCCATTTGTTGTTTGGCTGGCACAGTTTCACCTGTTTTGGAGAGGCACATACATCTATGGTGCTGGTCAAAAAGCTATAATAAAGGGTTTGATTTGGTCTTCTGTTTGGGTAGAGAATTGTTATCTAAAGTCACCTGACAAGATCTAAACAGTGTAAACGACTTTCTTTTTATAATGGGCTTCTTAGCAAATATCTTAGAAGATATTTTGAATATTAGAGTCACACAAACTATCCAGTATATGAGACAAATTTTAAACTTACTAAAGGGTGGAGTTTTCTACATCTAGCATGGTATGTTGACTCATGGAAAGAAAGTCACATGACTTCATAGAATTCATCTTACATAAGTGATAATGGCCTAGAGCATTATTTTATTATATAAAAAAAATCTAATTTGATGTTAAGAGCATATACTTACTAAAACCTATCCAACTCTTTCTTAACTTGCAAAAGGGCTATGTCCCAATAAACCCATTGCAGGTTGAAAATATGGTAGGTCATACAGAGATGCATTGAATACACCTAACCTACCGAGTGTCATAACTTAGCCTAGCCTACCTTCAACTGCTCAGAATGGTTACATAGCCTGCAGTTGGGTAAAAGCATCTAGCACAAAGCCTATTTTATAATGAAGCATTGAATATCTCATGTAATGTATTGAGTACTGTACTGAAAGTGAAAAACGGAATAGTTGTATTGGTGCAGAATGGTTGAAAGCATATTGGTGATTAGCCTCGTAATCATGTAGCCGGCTGAAGGCTGCCGTTCACTACCACTGCCCAGCATCACAAGGGAGTATTGTACCATGTATTGTTAGCCTAGAAAAAGGTCAAAATTCAAAATTTGAAGTATGGTTTTTACTAAATGCATATGGCTTTCTCACCTTCATAAAGTTGAAAACTTGTAAATTGAACCATCATAAGTTGAGGACCATCTGTAACTGTACTTAGTACTGGCCTAGGTTGAAAGCAGGCAGTCAGTACTTACCAATTAACAGCATGACTATGAAAATAAGTAAAATGGCAACAAATATGTTTGTGGTGCCTCCTGTACAACTGCATAAGTAATTTAAGGACATGATAAACCTAAAAGATGCTTACCTGCTTTTCCTCTGAGCTCCCAGAATCAGTCTGTTTAATCTTTGAAATAGAAAAGATGAAGAAAGATTACAATGTGAATGTGTTCTTAGCACATGGGAGCACACAATTCATGTATTTTGAGAAATTTCCTTTAGATTCAGCTGTACTCACTGGAATGGCGTAGGCAATGCCCAAGAGGCAAAAGCAAATCACTGCAATTCTCATGGTTATTTTTCCTGCAAAACATTTTGTAAGGAATATTTAATCTCTTTGTAGGGTAAAACCGTGATACCATTGTTTGCTACCACATTACAAAATAATTACAAATAAAATATATTTTTTGTAGAACATTTTCTTCCTTTTGGAGAAAACTTTTGTTTCATTCACTATGGTCTTTTGAGCTAATATTTGTAATGCCACCTCTATTCTCCATCTCTCACTATTAGGTAAGGGAGAGAGGAATGTTACGAGTCTATATTTAACTTTAAAATTTAGAGTTCCAGGGATTATACCAATACTACCTGATATCTCCAGCTGTCTAAACCTACAAACAGATCATTAGTAATTTAATTAAAATAATAAGCTAGTGTTAGTATACTCATTTCTTAGAGAAGAAAAACACAAAAAGAAAACATAAAACTACAGAAAGAAACTTGCTTTCTCCATTTTTCAAGCATGCATGTTAAATGTGATTCTTAAATTATTAAAAAGATACTACTTAGGTAAAATGAAGCCATCTCAAAACTCAGTTATTTAAGAAAGACATTCTAGAAATTTGAAACAAAAAACACTGAAAACAGTCAACAGCTTTTCTATTCATGATAACAAGTCTACATAGTGTCATACAAGTATTTTGGTGAAAAATTTAACGGCTAAATACAGAAGTAAAAATTCAGGGAGGTTTTTTTTTCCCCCCTTGAAAATAGGATGGATACATTAAATCATCAAAAAATAGCATTATTATTAGCTTACATTACCACTAAAGATCCTTTTCCTTTTAAATGCTTCCACAACCATCTATCCATTAAAACTAATGTATATGTAATCATTTGAAAGGGGCATAGAATGTTTATTTTTTTCTGATTGGAAGAAATAGTGTTAGTTCTTTTGAGGACTCAAAGTGCTTTTGAGTTATATATACGACTGGCTTTCAAAACAGCCAGTCACCTTTCCTCCAGGAAATCTGTAATGTATCTGGCATGCTCAATGAAAAGACAAGAACAAGTCTGCATAACAGCTTTACAGTTAAACTCTTCCTTACCACTTGCCCTTCGCCCTGAAACGAAGCTGAGTATATAGGACAGTGCACTGCGGGCTTACCTTGGTCTGTGGCTGCTGAGAAGAGAGCCCGGTCCCGGACAGTGTGGCAGTCCTGGCCTTCTCTTCTTGCTGCTGACAGCCAGGACCTCCCAGAATTTAAATGCTGCTCCAGACATTCTCCACCAACACAGGGAGGCGGAGAAATGTGTCATGAGGTTTTTTTGCCACTGCCCCACCCACTTGCTCCCACACTTCCCCCTCTGGTTTTGTGGTTAGAAAAACAAAGAAACAAACACACAAACTACTCTGCAGTTAAAACATTACTTACGTACAATATCATTAACTAGATTTTTCATTTATGGGATTGTCATTCAGCGTCATGGAAGGGCATTGAGGGGTCCTCTAAAAAAGTGGGGGAGGAATGACTAGTTCTTTTAAAGAGTTTTATCATTTCTGAATTAGAAGAAAAATTATTAATATGAATCAGTGCTAAATAAAATGAAATGGAATAGATTTTTGTTTCTTTTGGGGTAAACAACAGATTAAGGTAATATATGCAACCACGTGTGCCTCACAATTATACTTGTTTAACAGCTGCAAGGCTACTGTTGAGGTGTACGAAAAGTTCAGAGAGGTTCCTTCCATCCTTCAGTACTCACGCTCGGTTTTGTGATTTCAAGTATGTAACAACTTGTCATTTAGACAAATGACATTAATAACATTAAAAACTATGTTTAGAAATCTATACCCATTAAGTTGGATTCACAATGGCCTTTCAAGGACGTGAATTTTTGTTGCACTGTTTGAATTGTTTGGAGGTGACGAATCTCATAATTCAGTAGATAAAATAGAGGAATGGTAATTTACTCTATATGCTACAGAAGTAAGGCAGTTTCTGACTGGGAGCAGTGCTACTGCTTGAGAATGCTGCTTCTGGGGCCAGAGTGTGGCTTTAATTCCCCCCTGCCACCAGTTAGCTGTTTGGCCTTGGGCAGATCACTTAGCCTCCGGGATTTGTTTCTTCATCTGTCACATGCACACACTATTACCTAGCTCATGGGGGTTTTGAGAAGTTTAAATGAATTAGTATGTGTAAAACTAACAATGCTTGTCACATATTATATGCATATTTTAAACACTTTGTGTGTTAACTATTACTGAAATGTTTAGGAAGAGCAGGGAGTCATGATTTTAATGTCTTTAAGTGGAATCAGTTATTAGAATGAGGCTAGATGTAAGGTCTTTAAACTGTGTACATCAATAGGGTAATTTGCACATCTCTACAGGAATGGGTTGACTTATGAATTATCTTTTTCTAGTTTTTCTCCCAGGATGTATAAAGTTAGTTACTTAATAAAATTAAAAACATTTTTTATATTAAAAAAAAACTTTACTGGGTATTTAAAAGGTGTTTAAATGAAAGAGAATTACAGATGAAGCGTGACTATTGGAACAGAAATGAGAGGTAGCAAAGCTTTGAGTCCATTTTAAATATTTAATATTGTTTTGAGATTACTTAACTACTTCATCTGCCTTTCTCCCTTGTGAAATGGGGATTGCACTATTCATTTATCTCACACCTCCACTGTAAGAATTATGTGTGAAATGAGATTAATGATAAATGGTCCTTTTTATTATTAGTTCTATCTAAGGTATCAGCTCTTATTTACTAAATGCTGCTTTTAATATAAATATGGATTAAGTAATTTCTTGCAGTGTTATTAGTATAACCATAATCCATAGGTTTTGTGGACATTTGGTGGGGGGAGGGTATGTCTATTTTGGATGTCTCCCAAATGAATTGATATTATTGATTTGTGGGGTCTAATCACACATTTTAATAATTCAGCTGGCAGCTATCTCTATAAAATATAAAGCACACAGGTTATAAAGTTTCAAAATAGACTTCTTATTCCTGCTTTTAAAAATTGTTTTTTCCCTTTAAACATATTACACACATAAATTTGTCATATTGTCAATTTTGTGAGGGGAAGTTCACAAATTCTAAAAACAACAAGATTTCCACAGATTTCACCATGGTTTACTCTCTGCCCACGGGATGATTTAATATGAACTTAGAGAGTTATAGGAATAGATTTCGCTGGAGACTAGCCAGGTTGAGATGAACCATATGACCCACCGCAGGACTCTTCCGGTCATTGCTCCAAAGTGCCACACGATGGCGTTTCTGAAAGGGATTTCTGACCACAAATCTGGTTCTATCAGTTTTCTTATTCTGGCAGGCTAGGACATTCCCGTATTTAATGACAGAACTATAAAACAGCTGTGGGGCCTTCCATTTCTTGGAATGCCAGACGAGAAAATATTTCCCAACAATGCTCTGCGACACAATAACCAGGAACACAGAGGCCAAGAGAACTGAAGCATTCCTGTTCTGCTCTGTCATTGCTTTCTGCAGCCCCAGGTAGACACCATTGTCTCCTTCCCCACTTCCCACACTCACTCAAAAGGTTACTGATTCTGAGGAAAGACTAGTGAATTCACAGTTAAAGAATGCGTCTGGGATGCTCCAGAGATGAGAAGATAAAGTGGTTTGTAATGGAGGCAGTTCTGCGAAGTATGAAGTGGATAGCGTGCCATTCCGACTTTTGAAGAGGCTCGTTCTTCTTGCTTTTTGCAATTAAACATGCTGCGGATGCTTATTTTTTCTGAATAAGATTTTTCAACTATCAGAATTAACATGTTAAATGATTGAGGTCAGTGAGGCTTGATCTGTAGGCTTGATCTATTTCCGTTCTTGATTAGGCTAATGCCTGGTTGTTAGAATCAAAAGGTCAAGTTGGTCAAATTCCTTGTAAATCTTGTATGTGGAAAGGAAAAACTTTAGTTGTTAAACTGGAATGTAGACAGTGATTTGTGATTTTAAGATATGGACACTATAAGAGGACATATAAAGACTATAAGAGGAACATATAAAGAACGTGATATTTTTTTTCTTGAATTACATGAAAATTCCCATATAATGGGAAAATTTAAGTGTCCAGATGTCACTGTTTTGTGGAATTTTTTAATACTGACTTCCAGCTTATTTGGATATTTCTAATTATATTCTTAGAAGGTATAATCAACTATTTAAAAATTTTCAGCTCTGCAAATATTTTTTTTCCCCCTGAATCAATGTTCAAATAAAAATCTGATATCTTGGTACCATCATTAATCTGTCATAGAGAAGTTGGGAACTGTAGCCACAATATTCATCATTTTTAGTCTAAGGAAGAGGGGCATTATTTACTAGAGGAGAGGACACAAGGGTGGAAGATAAGAGGAAGCTATTTTTAAGTTCAGATATGAAATGAGAACATTTCATAAATATAAGAAACAAACATCATAAAACTTTTAGCCCATTGCTCAATAACTTAAATAACGAAATTCAGCTCCTGAAAAAGTGGTCTCACTATTGTCAAACGTTAGTTTCACCTAAAACAAAAGAAAAACTTTCATTTTAGATGCACAGAATTGTTATAGAGTAAATAAACATCAATAAGTTGTTAGTGATTAACTATTCGTCTCCATCCTTAATAAATTCTGAGCACATAGTTTGTGCTTCTCAATTCAATGTACTATGCTTGCATTCATAGTATATCATATACTGTTATCTAATATTTGCCAATACTCACCAATCAGATAGTGTTTTTCTATTAAAGTATTATCACAGACTCTGAGGGCATTCTAACACTCTTTAAGTGATACATTCTTTAAATTTTGTTTAGTGTTTATTATTTTGAGAGAGAGAGAGGGAGACACAGAATATGAAACAGGCTCCAGTCTCTGAGCCTGTCAGCTCAGAGCCCAACATGGGACTTGAACCCATAGAACATGAGGTCCTGCCTGAGCCAAAGTCGTATACTCAACTGACTGAGCCACCCAGGCGCCCCTAAATGATACAGTGTTTAAAGTGGACTTAAATTATTGATTTTTTTTTTTCTTAAAAAGACACCATTATTACCCTCATGGAGCCTCATGGAGACTTTTATTCATGAGAATCAACTAAAAAATTTGGAACTTGTTTAGCCAATGAGATTAAGGGAGTGAGGTTAAATAGTAAACTCAGTGGGACCGTGGCTAGGGAAGTCATATGTTGGAGACCCTGTGTCTACACTAGAATAGGATGGGTATTTTGGGATTGGTCTCAAACAGGAAGTCTCTCTTTCCAGCCAACCTCAATCACAGCAGCATTGAAGGCTATACCTGCAGCAGTATGGGGAACAATACAGAAGCTTGTAGTTAGAGAGGACCCAAAGGGGGCTGGGGACAAAGCTGCAGAAATGTACAAATAAAAAGTCTAGCAGCTTAGGTTCCTGTTGGTATGGAAGATGCATTTTGCCACAATTAGCAACCAGTAATTAGCATTCTGCAGAATGAATGTGAGGGGAGAAAAGCATTCTTCAAAATCGGTTTATGAAAATTTTTATTTAAAGTAAGATATTTGAGTAAGCTTTGGTAGAAAATCCATTTTAAGGTTAATATGAAAAAGTGACCATTTTAAAATAGAACAGAAGAAGAAAATCTGAAGAAATAGGACAAAAGCTGGACAACAAAAAAAGCAGTTAAGGGGCACCTGGGTGGCTCAGTCAGTTGAGCATCCGACTTCGGCTCAGGTCATGATCTCACAGTTCTTGGGTTCAAGCCCCACCTCAGGCTCTCTGCTCTCAGCACAGATAAGCTGTCAGATAAGCTCCCCTTATCTCTCTACTCCCCCCCCCCCCAATAAATAATACTTAAAAAAAAAAAGGAGTCAAATCAGTTATTTTTCTAGCCACACCTGACTAAGGTTTTTTCTTTTGTTTGTTTTGCCAGTTCCTGTTAAGGAAGAGCTCACACTGATGTTTCTATTCCATGGCATAACATTTATGGTTTAAAAATATAATTTAAAATAATTAGTAATTAAAATATGGTCCTTTAATGTTTGAATTCTTTAATAAAATGAAAATCCATATGTCATCCCATAGTTTTGTGCCAACAAATATTTATTCAGTGAATGGAAAAAAAAAATAAACTCTATTGTAAAAAATATATAATTCTCATGTAAGTTGAGTCATTCCTGATTATTTTCTGTTGCCTTTTTTAAAATGTCTATTTGTTTATTTTTGGGAGAGAGGGAGGGAATGTGAGCAGGGGAAGGGCAGAGATAGAGAGGGAGACAGAGAATCCCAAGCAGGCTCAGCACTGTCAGCGCAGACAGAGTTTGATACAGAGCTCAAACTCACAAACGGTGAGACATGAGCTGAGCTGAAATCATGAGTCCGATGCTTAACCGACTAACCAACTGAGCCACTCAGATGCCCCATCTGTTGCCTTTTTAAAGTCCCAAGTTGAACATCTCTTCTAGGTCCTATTAGAAGTCACTATCAGGCAGAATGAATTACACCTAACTACAGGCAAGATTCCTATAGTTAAAAAACTACAAAGAGGGCCAGCCAGGTGAATGCTATTTTTTACAGACCATGAGGTCCTCTGAGGACTGGCGTTCTCCTGCCTCTACAGCCTTATCTTTCACTGACTCCCTTCCTTATACTCCATGCAACAAGCACACAGAACCCATTGGAGCCCCTAAAGTACTATGCTAGGTATAAATTTCCACACCTTTGCTCACACTGCACGGCACCCATGTCTAGAGTATCTCTTTAGTCCCCTCCACACCTGCTTGTGAAGTATTTTCTTTTCAGACCTAATTCACATTAAACATCAAGGCATCCCCTATAACGCCTTTTTTGACCTGAATAGAAATAACCACTTCCACTTTTGTACCCCTAATGCACCCTGCCCATGATACTTTATTGCCATTACATGCTTGTCTCCTTACACTAAGTGAACTCCCTCCAGGCAGGGTCTTGGTCTTATGTTTGTATCCACCATTTCCTGCTAGCAACTCAGTGAATGTTTGAGGAACAAGTGAGCAAAGGGGCACACCTTTAATATAATGCTTAATCCCAAAGGGGCGCCTGGGTGGCTCAGTCGGTTGAGCACCAACTCTTGATTTTGACTCAGGTCATGATCCAGGGGCATGGAATTGAACCCCACATCTGGCTCTGTGCTGAGCATGGAGCCTGCTTAAGATTCTCTCTGTCTCTGTCTCTCCCCCCCGCCCACCCCGTCCCTCACCCTGCTCGTGCTGTCTCTCTAAAATAATAATAATAATAAAAAAATAATAATGCTTAATCCTATAGATGCTACATATAATACTTGCATTTAGCATCAACTCTAAGGAGCTAGAACAACTGCTGGGTTCTTAGAAAAATTTGAACAGTAATCCCCCTTTATCTGCAGTTTCTCTTTCCACAGTTTCTTTTTTTTTTTTTAATTTTTTTTTTTAAAGTTTATTTACTCTTGACAGAGAGACAGAGCATGAGTGGGAGAGGGGCAGAGACAGGGAGACACAGAATCTGAAGCAGGCTCTAGGCTCTGAGCTGTCAGCACAGAGCCTGACAAGGGGCCTGAACCCACAAGCCGTGGGATCATGACCCCAGCCGAAGTCGGAGGCTCAACCAACTTAGCCACCCAGGTGCCCCTCCATAGTTTCAATTACCGGCTGTCAACAACATCTGTAGGCTGATAATCCTCTTTTTGACGAATCATCAGAAGGTCAATCGAGCCTAACTCTACATCATAATGCTACGTCATTCCCCCATGTACCTCATCTCATCTCATAGGCATTTTATCATCTCCCATCATCACAAGAAGGGTGAGTACAGTACAAGATACTTTGAGAGAGACCAATTCACGTAGCTTTTTTAATGACAGTATTTATTATAATTGTTCTATTTTAATATTATTGTTATTAATTTCTTACTGTGTGTAATTAAATTAAACTTTGATCATAGGTATGTAAGTATAGGAAAAAATAGCCTTTTAATAGGTTTCAGTACTATCCACAGTTTTAGGCACCTGCTGGGGGTCTTGGAGTTTATTTTTGCGGATAAGGGAGGGACCGTATACACATTTAAAGACACCGTTGCAGAATCTGAAGAGCCAGGATCTTTCCCCCTTATCTGTGGGGTTGTTATACCTTTAACTTGTCTGGGTCTCAGGTTTCTTGATAGAGTTAATCTAGATTCTTTTTCAGGTCAGTTCCCGCTCTAAAATTCTGTGATTTTATGTATCTTTTTAAAATTCATGAGAAGTAAAATATTGACATTGTAATAGGAAGAGAAAACAAGTTGTAGACCTAGAGACGACACTGAGATTGTAAGAGAAGTTCAGATGAAATACCAGAAAGGGAAGATTTTGACACAAAGCTTCTCTAATAAACTGGCAGTCAGGTGAAAGTTGAAGAGTCTTTAATATGTTTTAAAGGAGACTATCATGTATTTTTTTCCTATATTTTAAATCATAGATAAAAAGTTAAGAACATTGTTACAATAATGTTAGTAAAAATAAAACTTTTTCTAAGAGGGCAATCACTTCCAACCAATGATTCTAATGACTCAATCTTTAAGGTTCTGTGAATTTTTTATCCTTACCTCCCCAAATATGTGTTTTCTTGAGGCGTATTCTCAGTGTGGGTCACATGAATTTGTTTCAGATTCTGTTACACTGAGAGTGGGAGATTGAAGAGAAAGTGACTGAAGAGGTTGGCTTGTTTCTTTCCTGGAAAATGCCGCCTGTGGTTTTAGGAGGCAATTTCGTTGCCAAACAGATCCAGAGTATCAGGCTTCTCCATAATCTGGAGATGTTTTTAGATTTTTCTTTCCCGCACTCACATCCTCTTCATTTCCAAGCATCTGTAGATGTGACTGGTCTAGACAACCTGTTAATTTCAATTTGAGATGAAATCATCTAAGAGTTATCTAAAATCAAAGTTTGTGATCACATTTTGTCCTCTTTTAACCCATTCACTCATAACAAATTTCTACTGCTTATTTTTACCCTAAGAAACACTTCCTCATAATTATTATGCCCTCAGCATACCTTTTCTATCATAACAAAGAGTGAGCCCAGACTTCTGCCGTTGCTTGTGAAAAGGAAAAATATTCAAAATAATAACAATAACAACAACAACAATAGTAGCAGTAATTGTATGTTTCATGGGAAACCTATAATATCTAGATTTTAAAATACACATTATAACTAATATTCCTAACAACTGCATGAATTCAGTATTAGGATCTCAATTTTTCAGATAATTAAATGAAAGCCAATTACTGTGCGGTCATATCCATATACATGATTTCATTCACTCCTTGCAAAAACCTGAGTATATATTTTCCAGGGTCAGTAGAGGCCCAGCGAAGGGAGTGACTAGTTTCACCTGTCTAGGTTGGAAAGGCTTTCTACGGGATGCTGGGATGCAATACGGAGGAGGAACTGGTGTTTAGAGACTAACTTCTAAGATGTGAATCAAAAGAATGAGCATCCAACTTTGACCAAACTTGGTTGAAAACAAACAAGTATGCAGCGAAAGGTCTAAGTTACCGTGATATTGGTGAGAAATCTTATAAAGAGAGTGAATAGTTTTGTTTCTTAAAGGCTCAAATCTAATAAAAATGCAGAGCTTTATTTACCTGCATGCCAACCAGCTAGTGTCATGCTATGATTATGAGCCATACAGTGTCAGAGGATGTCAATACATCTTGGCTAATCTTATGCTGCTACGAATCACCAATTCAAAACACACAGATTAGTGATTATGGGTTAGTATCATTAGCTTCATGCTTACTACATACAATGGCCTAAAATATTAGTTGTTTTCATTAGCTAAACTTTGAGTGAATTGCTTGTCATATTTTAACAGTCACCATATACCTAGATAAAGGGAAAATTCAAAGGCACAATTTCATAGCTAGCCTTATGTCTTGCTACCTTTCGATTCATTATAGCACCTACCATAATTGGGACAGGTATTGCTGGCTGTACACCAAAAATTCATCTTCTTCAGAGTAGTTGCTGGGAAGCGGCTGCCCAGTTGAAACTACGTTTTTCAGCTTCCTTTGCATCTAGGCATGGCCATGTGACTAGTTCTTGCCAATGGAGCATAAACCAACTGACATGCTTTACTTTCAGGCTATGGTGCCTGAAATGTTAATTGTGCCTCCTCCATAGTCTGCCTCCTCACCTTTTGGCTGAATGAAGAGGACCATGAAGCATTTTTGGAGGGCAGAGACCCAAGGAGGAGATAGCTTGAGCTGTCTGGTGACCAGGAACCCTGATATAAATATTATATGAAATAGCGATGTGCTCTATGACCTCAAGTCCCTTACATGTCTTCCAATAGCAGGTGTTACCTTAATTAATGCAACCCCTTCCATTCCATTATAATGATCAACCCATAGTTTTTGAATGTTAGCAGCTAGGCTCCAGACCACTAAACTCTTGAGCCTCGATTTACATTATCATGCCCTAACTTTATATATATAATTTTTGTAGTATAATTTCTACCTATATGGAGGATTTTTCATTCATTTTTGCTTCCCCATTCCTAAAACTCTAAATTAGTCCATGTGACATTACTAATATGTTAAAATTTGATTTGATTATTTTATACAATAAGGATGTGACCACTTAACTCCAGAAGGAGATGGTGTATATCTCACTTAATTCCAAAGGGAGTTTCAATAGATATTTTAAGTAATTTGGATGGTAGGTTTCTCTTGGGCCTCTGTTTTTGTTTTTCTCACTTTTACCCAAAGAGAATTAGCTTTGGTATAGATTTTTGTGGATAGCATCTAATGTTGGTAACCAGGGAACCTGACTTTATCTCGACTATTATCGACTATTGACTATTATCTCGACTTTATCTCGACTACAAACTCCATTAAATATTGTCAAATTAGCTTGCCTCTGAGAAGAAAGAGGCTAAGCTATCATCAAATAAATAGTAAACTGACCTTGCAACTTCTCATTATTCACACAACATCATTTACTTTTATTTCTTAATTGGGCCATTTGTTTTTTGGAGCACCTTTTGCTTTTCACTAGGGGCCAGACAGGGGAAGGTAGAGATGAAGTTAAAATCAACCTACCTAGTTATATTTGAAAATTTAAAGTCATGTTCTCTAAGGGTTTTGGATGACTTCTATTTCCTGGAGGGAGTATGTTTTTGGATTAATTTTAGTCTTAGGTGACTTTTACCAGATCAAATATTGTGGGTGGTAAATTCTAAGGCACTTGAAAAATTTTAAGGCACTCCACCATGGTTCCTAATATGGACATAACCATAATTAGAGGAAACATAGATTACATTAGATACTGTTTATGGTGGGAAGCTGCAGTTTTGACCCTGTCCTGTATATCTCACTGATATTCCCCAACTTATAACAGTCTTTTGGTTCTGTGGATCGTAGCTTGGCCAGGGGGTTAGCCAGAGTTCTTAGTGAAGTAAAGAGGTCATGTACAATGTATCAGCAAAGCTGGTACACCCACTTGTCTGGGTTGGGGAGGAAGTGGAGGCTGGGGTCAGGCAAGGGGCCTTTTTCTGCTTTTAGACAGTGGCAAAGCATCTCAGACTGGGGTTTCATTTTATTTTTGTTTATGTGGAGTTGGTCCAGACACAAGTAAAATTGCGGTGTCTTAACCTCTAGTAAGATTTCAAACATACATCTTGCTTCATCAAGGTTGGTCTCTTAAGAATGCAGTTTGTATCTCAGAGATGATGGCATTCTAAATTTAGAAGGTTAAAAATGACACACTTTCATTTAAATCTCATAATCTTTGGGGACGTAAATTAATGAAAAAAATTTTATTTTTCTTTTTAAGAAGAAGGATAAGAATCCTATACACAGGAAGTTAATTTGCCTAAAACACATTTTACTTCCATAGTATTTTTGTAAAATTGGGCAACTGATTTATTTCTTATGGTTCTATCGTGTGTTCCAAGTTTTATCCATGTAAGCCAGAAGACAAGAACCAGGAAATAAAATCAGTTAAATTTTATCCCATTGTACCAGGTATGTGTGAACACATGGCTATCTGTGTGTAGATCTTTCTCTCACACAAAGGATTTGAGGTGTTTTTTTTTTTTTTTTTTAACAAAATCCATGAAACATAAAAGCATATAACACATAGTTGAGAGATTTGGGAAAGAATGCTAAGAAATCAATAAAATTTATAACTTTTGGAACAAATTTTAGTATAAAAATATAAAATGCCTAGTTCTATACATTGGTTAATAAATATTCATTTAGTTTCTTTGAAACAACATAATTTAGTATCAAATGCTTAAAAACACTGATTGCAGTCAATATAGTTAAAAATATACACTGTGTATATCTGTTTGGCTCTTAAGGATGACATTTCCCAATCTGGTACCATTGTCCTAGTCCTGGAATCTCCCAAGAAGCTGGAGGAGGGATGGTAAGAAGGCAGGGCATTCAGAAAAGAAGGGGTATTCTTGACCTGGCTTTATTTTAGCTCCAAGGCAACTCAGGTTCTGGATGGGCAGAAAATCACTAAGATTGGAAATCAGAATAGAAGTTTTGGTTCAAATAAAAACCAGTGTCTTCAATAGTAGTCAAATCAGTGTGTTCAGAATGCAGCACTGGAATTGGCATTTGAGCTAGGGGATTTCTTCTTGGCATCTGGGTCTTCTTAAAAAAATTTATTAAAAGATTTTAAAAAATGTTTATTTATTTTTGAGAGAGGGAGAGACAGAGCACGAGTGGGGATGGGGCAGAGACGGAGAGGGAGACACAGAATCTGAAACAGGCTCCAGGCTCTGAGCTGTCAGCAGAGCCAGACGCGGGGCTCAAACTTGGGAACAATGAGATCATGACCTGAGCTGAAGTCGGATGCTCAACCAACTGAGCCACCCAGGCGCCGTGGCATCTGGGTCTTTTAATCAGGTGCCAAAGTGAAAGACTTCAGCTGTCTTGGATATCCTTTGTTTTAATTTTCTAGATAAGGACCCAGTAAGCTCTTGGACCAAATCCACCAAAGTTTATTTTTGTAAATAAAGTCTTGTTGGAATATAGCCATGCCCATTTATTTATATAGTGCTACAACATTAGAGTTGAATTGTTGGGTCAGAGACCATATAACCTGCAAAGCCTAAAATATTTAGTATTTGGCTCTTTACAGAAAAGGGCTCACACCTGTTCCAGAAGAAAAGCCTTTCTTATTTTAGTCTATTCTTTAACTCAAGCATATGAGTCAGACTCTCATCCTAGTTCCCACCCTGTCATTTCTGGCTACACCAAGTCATTTTTGAGTTGTGATGAACAGTATTCCATATACAGTCAGTGTCAGATGCATAGACGTGGCTTTGAACCATGCAATACAATACTTTTTGTTTTGTTTTCACTCATCTTGATAATGTTCTGATTTACAGTCAGCATAGGACACTGAACCAATGATATTAAGGTTAAGTGGTTAATGATTTTGGGATCTCTTCCTAGTCATAAGCAATAGCTCACTAGATACAGTTTTGTAAATGTACTTGTTATTTCTGCCAGATATAAATATCCCTTTTTATTTATTTATTTATTTATTTATTTAACGTTTATTTATTTTTGAGACAGAGAGAGATAGAGCATGAACGGGGTGGGTCAGAGAGAGAGGGAGACACAGAATCTGAAACAGGCTCCAGGCTCTGAGCTATCAGCACAGAGCCCGACGTGGGGCTCAAACCCACGAACTGCGAGATTGTGACATGAGCTGAAGACGGACGCTTAGCCAACTGAGCCACCCAAGTGCCCCTAAATATCCCTTTTTATATGGGCTCATCTGTAACTTTATCTGTCATTTATCTGTCACTTTTCCTGCTATTTCCATGTAGTCCCATGTAAGATAATTCTGTAATTATCCCTCTTCTTGCCTTCCTCAAAAATCTTAGTATCATTTATAAATCTGGGAATCTTAGTATGAATAATTCTATTAATACTTTATTTATTGTCTTTTAAACATTTAAAGTGCTTTCAGATTGATGATCTGAATTGATGGTTGTAACAGGGTTTTCCTCTGGGAAAGGGATCTGATTGGCTAGAGATAAAATGGGAAGGAAACTTAAATTTAATGGCTTTTAAATTTTGCATGCAACACATGATGCATTTGTTATCTATTATTACATAGCAAAATTACCAAAAACTTAGCAGCCTAAAACAACATACATTTATGGACTCAGGGTTACTGCGGGTCAGGGATCCAGGCCTGGTTAACTGGGTCTTCTGTGTCAGGGTCTTAATACAGCTGCAAGGGAAGTGTTGGCCAAGGCTGGAGTCTCTCCTAAAGGGCTTGCTTGTGGAAGAATCTGCTTCCAAACTACATGGTTGTTGGCAAGATTCAGTTCCTTGAGTACTATTGGACTAAGAACGTCAGTTCCTAGTTGTTTGTTGGCTGGATCCTTCCCCCCACCCCCATTCGTCTCCAACATGACAGCCAGCTTCATCAAAGCCAGAAAGCCAAGAAGGCAGTAGAAGTCTGCTAGCAAAATGGAAGTCAAATTTTATGTAACCTAATCATGAAAATTACATCACATCATTTTCGTCCCATTCTGTTTGTTAAAACAAGTATTTAGGCCATTCTACAGTAAAAGGGAGGGTATTACACAAGGGCATGAGTACCAGGAGTTGGGAATCATAGGAGATACATTTTAGAGTCTGCCTGCCACAATGTGTGTGTTTTAACTATTTAGAAAAATTAAGTAAATAAAAGTGTTTTTAGGCATCCGAGACTAAATGAAAATGAAAGTCTTAGTGTAATATATGGAATGTGATTCATTTTTGTAAATAAAAAATAGCATGTGCATACATACATATATACATGTGTGTGTATATATATATACATATATGTATGTACAAAATGATAACAATGATACAAATCAAATGGTTAGTGTCTTTATCTATTCAGGCTTCTATAATAGAGTACCATAGACTGAATGGTTTATGAGTAACAAATACTTTTTAAAAGTTTTTATTTATATTCCAGTTAGTTAACATACAGTGTAATATTGTTCCAGGTGTACAATTTACTGATTCAAGACTTAAAACACCACTCAGTGCTCTTCACAACAAGCACACTCCATGAATAACAAATATTTATTTCTCGCATTTCTGGATGCTGGGAAGTTCAAGATCAGGGCATGGGCAAATCTGATGTCTGATGAGAGCCCACTTCTTATTTCATAGACAGCCATTTTCTGGCTATGTCCTCACATGAGGACAGGGGTGAGGGAGCTCTCTGGAATCTCTTTTACAAAGGCATGAATCCCATTCATGCGGGCTCCACCCTTATGACCCAAGCACATCCCAAAGGCCCTAACTCCTAATGCCTTAAATTTGGGGATTAGATTTCAACATATAAATTTCAAGGGGGCACAAACATTCAAACTATAGCAATTAGCAATAATTGCTTCTGTGGAAGGAAATAAGAAGAAATGGATGTAAAGGAATTTTATAGTTTAACCTATCTCTTTTTCTTCTCAATATGACAAGAAAGTGATTAGAATCATTTTATAAAGTTGCAGAGGATAAATGGCTTTCCAGTGCCATATGGTAACTTAATTGCAGGATCAAGATTCAAAACAGTTCTCCTGAACATCAAAGACTTTTTTTCTATTTATTAATTATATTATTTATTTACTTCAAAACTAACTTTTTCTGTTCAGAAAAATTGTTAACAATTTTAAAAGCTACTTTTACGAATTATGGGTATTGTTCCTTTGGTGATGCATGGCTGTCTTCATTGGATGGCCATTTCTGTTCAATGTATCTGGTGGTAAGTAAGCCGTTTTTAAGCCATGATAAAACAGAAATTTGTATTTAATTTTTTAAAGTTTATTTATTTATAAATAGAGTGAGTGTGAGCAGTGCTTAGCATGATTCTCCTTTATTGTTTTTTAAAACTTATTTATTTATTTAAAAGTTTATTTATTTTAAGAGAGAGAGGGAGAGAGAGAGAGAGAAAAAGAGAGAACTGGGGAGGGGCAGAGAGAGGGAGACAGAATCCCAAGTAGGGGCTCAATCTCATGAACCATGAGATTATGACCCAAGCCAAAACCAGGAGTCAGACACTTTACCAAGTGTCTGGTACCAACACAGACACCTCGGTTTATTTATTTACTTTGAGAGAGAGTGTGCAAGTGGGAGAGGGTCAGAAAGAGAGGGAGAGAGAGAATCCCAAGCAGGCTCCATGCTGTCAGTGCAGAGCCCCATGCATGGCTCAATCTCATGAACTGTGAGATCATGACCTGAGCCGAAATGAAGAGTTGGATGCTTAACCAACTGAGCTACCTATGCACCCCTGTATTTTATCTTATGCTATATTTGCCAGATTAAGCAAATGAAAATATAAGATGCCCAGTTAAATTTGAATTTCATATACACAATGAATAATGTTTTATTATACGTATGTGTCAAATATGCACATATTTGTAGTATTTGGACATACACTACAAAATTGCTCATTGTTTATCTGAAACTCACATTTGACTAGATGCCCTGTACTCTTTCTGGAACTCTATCCTCTGGGCAATGAAAAAAGCCGTGTAGGTTCTCAAGCAGAAGGATTACATAGTAAAAAGGAATTTTAAAAGGATCACTCTGTACTTCATGAGTGTCTGTGATACCCGAAGATCTTCATTCTTCTCTTTCTTACCAGGGCCCAATCCATTCAACCAACATTTAAGAATGCCTGCTGGGTGTGAGGTACTGCACCTGCTACTGGAGATACAAAATCAAACAAGCTTCCATTCTCACCCTCAAAAAACTCAAAGCCTTTTCTTTTTTAAAAAATTTTTAAATGTTTATTTATTTTTGAGAGAGAGACAGAGCATGAGTGGGGAAGTGGCAGAGAGAAAGGGAGACACACAATCTGAAGCAGGCTCCAGGCTCTGAGCTGTCAGCACAGAGCCCAGCGCAGGGCTCGAACCCACAAACCATGAGATCATGACCTAAGCCAAAGTCAGAAGATGAACCGACTGAGCCACCCAGTGCCCTAAACTCAAAGCCTCTTTTGGCCAACACTTGTTATAGGATTTGGGGGGAGATTATTAAAGGTAAGAATATAGCAAATCTGATAAAAACAGATCAAAATGTTGTGAATGTCTCTTAGCTCTCAAAATTTCGTACTTTGGGGTGGTTTTAACAATTATAAGTACAGTATGCTTAAGACAATATTTTTGAAAATTGAGAAATTAAAAAAATAGTTTTAAAGAGTTTTTGTTTTCTTTGAGTCCTTATCATTATTTCTATTCTTCTGAAATAGTCACTGAAATATCTCTGTGGAAGTATAAAGAAGTAATATAATTTTGTAGAATGTGATTAACCAACATAAGTTTGCCAAATTTGACTTTATGATTATATTCCAGGAAAATAGAAAAGCAAAACTCAATAAGGAAATAATGTGCAACTAAATTTTAATAAACGTCCCAGAGATGGAGCTTTGTGTCAAGGTCCTTTGTACCTTGATTTAGTGGATATTTTTTCTGTTTTAAACACATTATTCCTTGAAGTTTATCCCAGTGATGTAACATAGTTGGATGACTGACCAGTTAGTTACTGCATGACTTCTAAAGTTTCATATTTTAGATTGAGTAACAGCCTTCTGGTGGGGAAAGGATGACTATGTGTAGCCACAGAAAAATGGAAGAGAGAATTGGAGTGTGTTGTCCAAGGCCTGATTGCTCGCAGATCCAGGGCTCACATCCTCCTTGCCTGGCTCTGGGTCAGAGGGAATGACCTTGGAGCCTGCATTACCAAGCCCTCATGTCAGCTCACCTTTGGCTAGTTTTAGTTAATGGGAAGCCAGGGTCCCCCCTCCCCCACTGCCACCCCTTCTCTCTTGTCCTGCATAAGGCAGCATCTCTGACAGTGCCTGTGCCTTCCTCAGGGTCCCAGCTTTCACGTGGTGTCCCAGGACCTGTGCTATGCCATTCCTTTTCCCTCCCTTGATTTAGGGAGAGCCATGGCTACCTGATGTTTTTGCCTCATAGAGACTATTTGTCTTCTCAAGTCTTTCATCTTCCATAGTATCAGTTCCCTGAGTTAAATTTTTTCTGTTATATGTACTTCAAATGGTTTTTAGTTTTCCAGATAGATTTGGGGAACATGAGAGTTATTAGAAGAATATCCAGAAATCAAGGATCCACATTTCTCTCTCCTTGGCATCATCTTCAGGGCTTTTCAAATAACCAAATAAACACCTGTTCCTTTGTCACTAATGCTTTCTCTGTTTCATGGATCAGAGATTGCTCGGGGTCTTCCAGAGCAGAGGATTCCTGAGAGTTTTTGGCTGGTAGAGCATGAAACTGTCTTTGCCTCAAACCAAGTTTTCCTTTATTTTGTGAACACATACAATTTCCTTTTTTTTCTTTCAATAGAGGGGGGTTAGTATCATTTCTAGATCAATAAATCTTAAAATAAATATGTAAGTGAAAGGAGAATGAAATGGGAAAAAAAGGAATTTTGAGATAAGGGAAAGACTATAGGAAGATGAAATGAAATCAGATAATATAACTATTTTCTTTGAGAAGGGCAATAACTTTAATTAAAAGGGGAAAAAATCTATTTTCTCAGAAATGTTACTCAGAATCCTGAAGTTCGTTAACACATTGCAGATATTTGTGTGAAATCATAAACCGTACTAAATATAGGAAATTATGTTTGCTATAACATTGTAAATAGTAGCAATCACAACCTCTCAGTGAGCTGTGTTTGCTGGCAAAGGAAAGGAAAACATTTCATAGTGAAAGCAGTGTGTTTTGTCAAATGGGCAGTGATAGCACAAACCTGATGAAAGGGAAAAGGCAATCGCATGTCCTTGGTTTAATATACAGGTGTAAAATGCCTTACTCCAGAATACTTACAGCCTGGTGAGCTAAGGGCCTTGTTAGCTGAATTGTTTAAAAAGATCAAATGTTGATGTAGGATTTGCGTAAATCATAGTTCCCCTCCTTGCTTACTGGCAACAAATATAAAGAAGACAAGGTCTTTCTTAAATGTTCCAAGGCTTGACTGTTGTACAATATACCATTACCCTGAAGGGCAAGGGCTCTGCAGTCAGGCTGCCTCAGTTCCAACGCTGCCTTGCTCACTTCCTAACTGAGGCATCTTGAGCTAGTTAACCTCTCTGGGCCTCTTTTGTAAAATACAGACAAAAACAGCGTCTCTTACATAATGTTGTTGTGAGAATTAAACACACTCATAAAACTTAGGCCAGTACCTGGAACTTAGTAAGCCCTCAATAAAGGTTAAATGTTAGTATTACTCAGAGATGATCCCTGTGATTTTAGAGCTTGTGTTAAATTCAAATATGGGAAATACATTTGAGATAAATGCATAAAGTCATGTATTATATTAAATGTAAGAAATTCTGTTGGCTTGTAACTTGTTCTATCTTACAAGAAGACAAAAAAACAAAAACAAACACAAAACAAAAAAACAAAACAACAAAACTCAACAGTGATAAGGAGAGTTGACAGACAGGAAGAAAAACATTTAATATGAAATTCCTTTCAGGCACATTCTGCACATATATGTTGAAAAGAAATGTGTCTATATGCTCTAGTAGCAAAAAAGCAGAATAATTGGGATTGGGAAATCTGCAGCAGCATAAAGTCACTGCATTTAGATGGACAATATGTAGGAAATATTAGGTCTGAAACTGTAACAATTAGCATATGTACCCTCTGTTTCCTGAGAGTTTTTAGGTTACTGAGGTCAAGTGACATTTTTTGACAGATGGAAATTTGTAAGCTATTTAGGGAAATAACCACGTGTCTTAATGGGCAACATCACCTTTTCCATAACTGTAGATGAAACTTTGAAAAACAGTTTAGATAGAAAACAATTGATAAAAACCTTCTTTCTTTTCCACTCTTTCCTGCTCTCTTTCTCCCTTCTCTCTTTCTTCCCTCCTTCTGATGGATAGTGGTCCCAATCTTCATATTAACAAATATCAACCCAGCAATAAAGGCTGCCAGCTTCATTTTTAAGTGGACATCCATTTTGTCACTGTCATTGTTAGGACACCAGTTTTGTAGCAGGCGCTGACCAAGTCCTGCTATGACTTGGATGGTTGATAGGGTCCATGTAGAATTTTCAGTATAAGAACTCTGGAAACAAAAGATTTAAACAGCACTATTTATAAATGCAGTCAGGTTTAGGAAAGTGTGAATGATCATGCACACGCTTTCAGGGAACTTATGATCATACTCTTCCCCTCCAGAACAAAGTTAACACTTGTTGACTCAAATAAGTTGGCATTCCTATCTCATCCAATTCATTTGGCTGGAACAAGTCTATATGCCAGTGCGGGGATGGCCACATGATTCTTCTAGGAAAGATAGGAGTATATCAGTGTGATTTTGAGTTCATAGGCATTGAGCAATCCTTCTTCATAGTGGATTCATTGACCTACCTATGGCACTTTATGCCAAACACGCACTGTGTTTTGACACCAATCCCTCCTCTTTAGCATTTGGAAACATCTGTGGTTTTTGAATAGAAAATTAAATACTCAAGTGTGCAATGGTAGCACAGAACATTTATTAAAGATGACCTTAGAACAACATTTACAGAACTAGAAATAAGAGCACATGGATGTGAGTAAGATAATAGTCACCATGTGCCCTGTCCTAAAGGGAGATGAGTGGGAGGCTCCAAAACCCAGTTTTCTGTCTTTCTCTGATTTTGTTTGTATATTCTGTGGAATTGCTACCACATCACTGCTCCTTGACTCCCTCCTACCATGAGACTCTATACCATTTTGCAAATACTCAGAGGGCCCAGAGCAGCTAAGGTAAATGTGGTTTATTACAATTTCTTAGTTACTAGTTTATGAGCAGAGGAGAGGCAAATGACTGTAGTAAAAGCAGTGAAGTTTGACAAATGGACAACAACAGCACAAAGCTTACAGAGGACAAGACGCTGGACTCAAATGGGGGAACTGTTCCTTTTTTCTAAATAGCACAATAGTGCTATTTAATTATTTATTTAATTATTTATTTATTCGGTTAACAAAACCCAGTGAAACAAAACCCCTGCCTTCCAGGGGTTTGAATTCTAATGGCAAGGCTAACTATAAAAAAGTTACAATAACTTTTAATATATATAATATATATGTTTAATAAATATAATAAAATATCATGTAATGATAAATGTATTAAAATAGTGAATTATGGGGCTCCTGGGTGGCTCATTCGGTTGAGCGTCCGACTTTGGCTCAGGTCATGATATCACAGTTCATGGGTTCGAGCCCCGCATCAGGCTCTGTGCTGACTGCTTGCTCAGAGCCTAGAGCCTGCTTCAGATTCTGTGTCTCCTTCTCTCTCTGCCCCTGCCCCTCTCATGCTTTGTCTCACTCTGTTTCTCAAAAATAAATAAATGTAAAAAAAAAATTTTTTTTTTTTAAATAGTGAATTGTGTTCATAGTGTTGACTATCAAAATACTTATATTCAAATTTGGCCATTATAGAATCTTTTATTTTTGCCTTTTTAGAAAATCATGGAAAGAATGCTTCTTTGTAAATACAATCAACATAGTCTGCTTACTGTAATAAGGAATAATTTGGAAGGTAACTTGGATCTAAAGAAAAAAGGTATCAAATACCTATTTTGGGTTCTAGTTTATGCAGTTTTTTTCCAATATGCAAAGTTAGGTTTGTGAATAAATCTCTCATCTCTTTAACTTCCTGTTTAAGTAATAAAACAGAAGTCTAGGAAAGTCCATTATGACCAAGCGATAATGACAGTTTATTCATTGGAGAACTTTGTTTTTCCCTTGCCCGTAAGCATAGGTTTAGGAAGATGAAACCCTCACCACAGCACATGTGTACATTTTGCTGAATTGACCAAAAATTGCATAATCCAAGTCCCAATCTAGAAGTTGGGAATTACACTGGAAAACCTAAATGAAACTCACAAAAGACTATAATTATAAAAGGATTAGTATTTGAGACCCCAAAACTCAGTTGTTTAAAATAGTAATTACTAGAAGCAAAATTCAATAATATTTTTAAAATTTATTCTTCAAAAACTGGTCATTAGAGGGAAAATTCTATACCTGTTATGTAGAAATCCTTCTTTTAAAAAAATTTTTAACGTTATTTTTGAGAGAGAGAGAGAAAGACAGAGCATGAGCGGGGGAGGGGCAGAGAGAGAGGGAGACACAGAACTTGAAGCAGGCTCCAGGCTCTGTGCTGTTAGCACAGAGCTCGGCACAGGGCTTACACTCATGAACCATGAGATCATGACCTGAGCCAAAGTTGGATGCTCAACCAACTGAGCCACCCAGGCACCCCCATAGAAATCCTTCTTTAGCTGGCTGGAAAAATAAAGTATTGAAAAAAGTAACCCTGTTCCATTGTATTTGTTTTGCATGTTAGTTAAGACCTTTAGAGGTACTGAAGTACTTAGAATATCCAAGAAAAAACTTTTTAGTCTACTTTCATTCTTTCCAGTATCTTTCACATTAATGTACTAGGGTATTTTTTCTTGATTATGTACCAGGGTATTATTATCGATTATATGGCAATTTATCAAGACAAAGATGCAGATTGAGACACTAGTCTAATCAGGATTACTCGCCATTAAATTTAGGGGCGTAGATGCAACACATACCTCTAAGTTCCTGTTTTCTGCTAATGTTAAATCAGCGCAATATTGACTACTTACTTCATTGGACCTTTACAGAAGGAATCGGTGTGAAGTCTCAGTGAGTCTATGTAATTGTCTTGCCTTAATGTGAGATTCAGTGTAAACTAATATGCTAAGTGATAACTATCTATTGTGAAGTTCCCTCACTGGATGGGTGGAGTTGGCTGAGATGCCTGGTTTTCTTTTTTGAGCTCATGTATTTTCTCTTGAGTTTACTCACTTGGCTTGCAATAAGAACTTATAGAGATATTAATTCAGAGACAGGAGGAAATATCCTGTCAGGAAATATCTTGTCAGTTGCTAGTATATAGGCTTCAAGATTTTTTTTCAAACAAAAGGTATCCAGTACATAACTATTAACCTAACATTAACAAGCCAGAGGAATGAACCTGACACTCCATACCTCTCCTTTCCCAGTCTCTCCCATTCTGAAAGCCTCTCCTTCTTTTTCAGTTGAAGTTTACTCTCAGCATTCAGTCATTCAAGAAATTCTTATTAGCAATTGTTCTATATTGTCTTTGATCTTTTAGATATTTTTGCAAGATAGGCATTATTAAACATATTAGGTAGTTGAGAGGTTACGGGTTAGGGCCTCATAGAATGTCTTAGTTTCACGCTGTTTATTGACAGAGTGTGAATTTGACCTAATGTCCCTGCTCTTTTCATTCCACAAGAAGAGCAGATATAAGAAACTTCCATTTTTGAAATTGTCATGAGATTTTAGAATTCTCAACATTCTTAGTCCTCTCTTCAAATATTTGGATACTGTAAGGTCTATCCCTATTTATGCTCCTCTTCTCCTCTTTTAAAAATTAAAGAATTTTTTTTTTGGATAGGATTATCCCAAATCTCATAATCCCCTAAGATTAGTCTCATTAATTTTTCATTTTACCTTACCATCCTGATTGACCTCAGTTAACATATTGACAAGCCTCCTTGGGCAGCCCTCGGCACAGAGCTTGCACTCGTGAACCACAAGAAATTTTCAAGGAGAAAATTGAGTCATGCCAGTCAAGGTCATACACAGCAGGAGGAGGTGCATAGCAGTTGGTGGGAGGCACTGAAGGGAAGGAGTCCTGCATCAATGCAAACGAAAGTAAATTATTGAGACATTGTTCCAGGAAGCAGAAAGCTGGTGAAAGTTTCGGGAAATAAATGCAACTCCATGAACCAAGAAATAGTTCAAAAGGTGAATCAAGATGAAAAGCCCAGGAGAAGAGGCAAGGGACTAAAACAAGATGGCCAAGGGCCAAAAGAAATAAACATAAGGTGAAGTGTGGTTCAGGAACAAAACCTTCGATTGTGGTGACATTATCCTTTATGCATTTCTTAGCTATATCCTTAAGACCCAGTTAAAATGTCACTAAGACTAGAATTCTGGGTCTACCTCTCTATGATAAGAAATTCTTGTGTTATAGATATCTAAGTTAACTGCTTGGTGAGTATTATGTGGTTCTTCTGAATTCCTTTTTTTCTAAAGTCATCTTGATGGGGAAAAGAGACACAAATATAATCATAGGAAATTTTAATTGCATGCTTAAATCCTCCTAACACCTCTATGAGTGAAGTATATTATTATTTTCATTGTACAGATGAGAAAATGGAGGCAGAGTAATGCTGAGTAACTTTCTCATGTTTACACAATGGGTAAATGGATTAGCAAGGATTTGAATTGATTACTATGCAGTGTTTTAGAAGACAAAATAATGATACAGTATAAACAAATGAGGATCCAGTGAATTATTCTTGGATGAGGATCAGAGAGAGTTCTGCTAATGGGATGCCATATCTCTTATGGGTCATCTCACAACTTGGTGCCCATGTAAACATTACCTCTGATTGTGCTGTAACATTAATATTACCCTTGATAGTGTTCTCATTACCCAGATACTAAAAGCAATACATGAAAAAGGATTCATCCTGATTTTTCTTTTACCAACCCTCCTCCAAGTTTTAAAGACATTCTCATTCCACAGGGCTGGGGTGTCCCATTCAACTTAACATTTGTTACAGAAATTCTAGATGTGAATAATTTTTCATTGCCTGAGCTGGACATTTTATAAGAAATAGTAGAGTCAGATAACATGTTAAAATCCACACGACAATTTTTATGCTTCAAGTGGTTTGGATAAAGGAAGAAGTTGCTTTCTGAACAAAATGTTTTCCTCTGAATAGTTCTTCCTGTAATCATCATCCCAAGCATAAGAGTAGACTGGGCTAGAAATATTAGTTCAATTTCCTTTTCATGGTCATGGGTCTTTAACAAAACGTCCCATAAGAAAAGTTCAACAGGACAAGGAAAATTATCTTCCCAAGAATTTGTCAGTTAGTGTGAAAGGTCTAGTTTCTCCATAGTTTTCACCTAGTTTTAGGTTGTATGATCATAGGCTTAAAAAATGTCTACAGTAGTGTACACAGCAAATGAATTTAAGGGGAAACCATGGCTAATTCAAGTGCTCAGGAAATGGAGATTTTTGAAAAGTGATTTTGTCATTTTGAATAATTCCGTAATTATCATTACACTTACTTGTAGACGTGGAAAGTAATGACATTGAAGGGATTAATTATTAATACACCACATTTCTGAACAGGATTTTATTAAAACACAACAGAATAAAAATATAAAAAAATAGACTTCTGGGAAAGATGGCAGAATAGGAGGATTAGTATTCTAACCTCATCTTGTCCCATGGATACACCTAGATAACACCCACATCACATAAATACCCAGCACATGTAAATAACCCAGAGAACAGACTCTCCATAGCTAAATGTAGGGGAAAGGCCACACTGAAGAGGGTAGGAAGAGTGGAGATGCAGTGGGGAACCAAACTGATCCTTGGGACTGTCCACTGGAGGGAGGGACACCATAAGCACAAAGAAAGGGGGACCCACACTGGGAAAACAAATCCCCATAACATTTGACTTGAAAACCATAGGACTTAACTTCATGAGATCTTTGCAATCAGTAGGGCTTAAAACCTAGAACTATAAAAATCAGTGGCTCAGCTCTGGGAGAGCTGGAGGGTGATAGGACACTGAGTCCCTACTCTTGAAAAGGCAGCATGACAAAACCTCCACTGAGATACACCATAGAAACAGCAGTTTGAAAAATGTCTGGGATATAAGGGAAAATTTACTTACTAATCTCAGAATGTGTACTGGAGGGGCAGGGATGTTTGAGAGACTTCTCTAAGAACAAAATTGCTGGTGGGCACCATGTCCTTCCCCAACACCCAGAATAGATATACAGACACCTGCAGGAAGCAGCACAATGTGAAAACTCTCCACCTAGCTTGCTAACAACATGCCCTACCCCCCATATTCTCCTATGGACCTGTCCCCTCCAACCTGGCCTCTGCAGGAATCCATCCAAAGTGGCACCACACTTGTGGTAGAGTGCAAGCAGCCCCAGCACTCCAATACTACTCCAAAGTAACAAAAAGACAACCTGCTGAAGGGGAGAGGATATTTGCAAGTGATATATCCAGTAAAGGGTTAATATCCAACATATACAAAGAACTTAAACAACTCAACACCATAAAAACAAATAACCCAATTAAAAATGTGCAGTACATGAAGAGTCATTTCTCCAAAGAAGACATACAGATGGCCAACAGACACACAAAAAGATGCTCAACATCACTCATCATCAGGGAAATGCAAATCAAAACCTCAATGAAATATCATTTCACACCTGTCAGAATGGCTAAAATAAAAAACACAAGAAAAAAACAAGTGTTGGAAAAGATATGGAGAAAAAAAGAACCCTCATGCACTGTTGGTGGGAATGCAAACTGGTGCTGCCACTCTAGAAAACAGTATGAAGGAGGTTCCACAAAAAATTAGAATTACCATATGATCCAGTAATTCCACTAGTGGTATTTACCCAAAGAATATGAAAACACTAATTGAAAAGTATATATGCACCCCTGTTTATTGTAGCATTATTTATAATATCTAAGATATGGAAGCAACCCAAGTGTCCATTGATCAATGAATGGATAAAGAAGATCTGGTATACATATATATGTATGTATATAGGAATATTACTCAGTTACAAAAAAGAATGAAATCTTGCCTTTTGCAACAACATACATGGATCTAGAGGGTATAATGCTAAGTGAAATAAGTCAGTCAAAGAAAGAAAAGTACCATATGATTTCACTCGTATATGGAATTTAAGGAACAAAAACAATAAAGAAAAAAAGAGACAAACAGAGAAACAGACTCTTTAATGTAGGGAAAAACTGGTGGGTAACAGAGCAGAAGTAGGTTGGGGAATGGGTGAAGTAGTTGAAGGAAATTAAGAGTATATTTACTGTGATGAGCACTGAGTAATGTATAGAATTGTTGAATATTGTACATCTGAAATAATATGACATGTATGTTAATTATACTTGAATTAAAAAGATAGAGTTGTTTACGATTTCTATTTTTCTCTTGTAATTTTTCTAAATATGTAATATACTTTCTATCCATTGGATATTTTTTTGTTTTTTGATTTATTAAAGTTTTTTTTTTTTTTAATTTTTTTTTTTTTGAACGTTTATTTATTTTTGGGACAGAGAGAGACAGAGCATGAACGGGGGAGGGGCAGAGAGAGAGGGAGACACAGAATCGGAAACAGGCTCCAGGCTCCGAGCCATCAGCCCAGAGCCTGATGCGGGGCTCGAACTCACGGACCGCGAGATCGTGACCTGGCTGAAGTCGGACGCTTAACCGACTGCGCCACCCAGGCGCCCCGTTGATTTATTAAAGTTTTATATTTTAATGATACCACTATTAGAATTGGCAGAAGCTTTCCACTACAAGTTACTTTAATTCTCTGAAACTTGGTTTCCTCCTCTGGAAAATGGAAAAATCAGTAGTCTCTACCTCAGAGAAGTGTTGTGAAGATTAAATTAGGCATTTTAATCACTTTGAAAGTGCTGGGAACATGGTAAAGGCCCAATGTATAGAATCATTCCTGAAACAGGATATGAGTGGCACAGAAGTCATGTCTGTGTGTAGCATAGCTGTGTTGTTCTGTGTTGTAGATTGTATTTTCCAGAGATGATAATAACATCTCACATCCCAAGTGTTCTTTTTACAGTGTGACCTTGACATGCCTCTCATCAAAGCGGGCCTAAGTTCCCTCTCCTCAAAGTTGGGGGACCTCTGTGACTACCTTGATGAAGAGTGTATGATGAAAGTGTTGCTAAGTGACCGATGAGACTAGGTTATAGATGCCTCATACTTCTGTCACACCCTCTTGGCAGATTTGCTCTCAAGGAAGTCAGCTGCCCTTGGGCCTGAGGCACCATACTGTAAGGAAGCCCAAACTAGCCCAGGTAGAGGAAACATGAAGAGACCCCGAAACCAAATGAAGAGAGAGAAAGTGTGAGAAAGAGAGGGAGGAGGGAAGGGAGGGAGGAAAGGGGGATGGGGGAGAGATAGAGAAAGAGAGAGATAGTTCTGACCATCATCCAGCTGCTCCACTTCCCATGAATTACACCAGCTCCAACCACTGTTTGCCTACATCAACCTAAGAGCCCCCAGGCCAGATCTACCTAGTTGGGTCCTTTCTGAATTCATGACACAGAGATACCAGGAGTGAAAAAAAGTGTTTTGATAGTAATTATTTGTTTTGCGATAATAGTAATGAAACATTCTGTTTTTATCACTTGAATCTGCTTAATGGGAGACAGAGGTTTTCTGTAAATTATAAAATAATAGCGTAGATAACTTCATACTGAACAAATTTTAAGTTTGCTTATAGAAAAACACTAAAATGTGAAACGCTTTTAGATTTGGAAGGGGCTAGGGCTCTCAAAAGCATGAGCTTCCATTGAACACCCATATTACCCATATAGCAAAGTATAGTTACTCATGTTTTAATATTGTTCTTCAGCTCATTTTTCTTCTCAGAAGGGAATGATTATTTATTATATTTCTGAATATGTGAAGAAGATTGAAGTCTATGGGCTAATTACTATTGAACACTTAAAAATCTTCAAAACTTAGTAACTGTTACACTAAAGAATTTAAAATAGAAGTCTTAGCATATCACCACCCAGCTCAACATCCTTCTAGGGCTTTCCATTCAATTTTCCACTTATATTTAGAGGTGGATGATGATATATGTCTTCTTCCCCATAGTTTCCCTTCCTAGTAGGATGTTGGGAATGTTCGGAAGAATTCTGCCACATGTATAAACAGTTATTAGCAAACAAGTATAAAAGCAGTTATTTAATCTCATTTAGTTTTTATCCTTTTGCCACATTGCAAGATTCACTTTAAGGCAGCCATGTCACTATTTCAATGTAGGATGAGCCAGACTTCTAACAGGATCAGGAAACAGAGTCCTTTGTTCGGTTTATGTGGTGTATGTGTACCCATAGCAGTAGGCTATGGGAGGGGGTAGGGAGACACAGGACCTTGTGAAACTCCAGGTCAAAAGCCTTGCCCTGTAAAAGTCAGATGTCTTGGGCTTGCCAGACTTTTACACTTTTTTCATGCAAGGACAATAGTGCTTATACAGACTTTCTAGTTAAATATATTTATTAAATTTTACCAATCATGCAATGAAAGATTATTTCTTTTTTAAATGTTTGTTTATTTTTGAGAAGGGGTGGAGAGGGACAGAGAGAGAGGGAGACAGAGGATATGAAGCAGGCTCTGTGCTGACAGCAGAGAGCCTGATGCGGGTCTTGAACTCACAAACTGAACTGTGAGATCATGACCTAAGCTGAAGTCGGATACTTAACCAACTAAGCCAACCCAGGTGCCCTGAAAGATTATTTCTAATATCTTTAATGCTGTTTTGTAACACTTTGTGTGGAGATTTAGTTAGTGATATTTGAAGTGCTTGCTGAAACAACTCTGGAATGTGGAGTCCTGATTATGGTCTTCTAAACTCTTAAAGCACCTGAGTATAAATTACTGCTCAGAGTATATTAAGTAACTGCCTCCAGGGTGACACACACACACACACTCTCTCTCTCTCTCTCTCTCTCTCTCTCTCTCTCTCTCTCTCTGCTTAGGTGAAGTATTTTAAACTGTACTTTTAACAACTGAATGGCATCACATGCACAATATAATACCAAATCCTTTACTTGACCTGTAGGTCAAGACTACCTGTCTTCTATTACTCTCTTATCTCATCTATCCTCCCCCATAGCTTACTCCACTCCAGGCATACTTACCTCTGTTCCATTTCTCCAACATGCTCTGCCTAATTTTGCACAGAACCTTTGTATCTGTACTTTGCTCTGTCTAGAATGTTTCCTCAGATAGTCATATGGCTCCTTCACTTCACTCAAGTCCCCTGAACAGATGTTACTTCCTCAAGAGAACTTTGGTGATCACCCTAGCATTTCTCACTCTTTATCCTCTTCCCTATTTTTCTTTTTCATAGAACTTACCCTCACTTGAAATTTTGTTATACACTAATTAATTAATTTGTTCATTGTCTGTCTCCTTCACTAGAATGTAAGGTGTATGAGAGTAGGACATTTCCCCTCGGGTTCACTATTTTATCACTAGTGCCTCAAAGATGGTAGGTGCTTAAAAAATATTCATAGAATGAATGTGTGACTCTGTATTCATTCAAACTCTAATATCTTTACTTATATTCAATTATGCTATAGATTTCTTAATTCATTGAAAATTGGTTAGGTGATGCTTAGCTGATTCTTTGAAACGGGATCCAAATCTCAGGGTACACTGGTGGCAGCTGGTGCTGAAAGTGGCCCAGTGTGGTACATGTGGCATTCATTTCTCCATTTTGTTTGTTCATACAACACATATTTCTGGAGCATTATGTGGCAGGCACTATGGTAGCCCACCAGCAAGTTAGGAGTCTGTATTTATCAGGTAAAAAGTCTATGAGGGAAGACAGACCATTAAACAAGCAATTAAAATCAACAATGATAGGTGCTATTATAAGTAAGAATAAATTCAGGATGCTGTGGCCTGTGGTACATTGACACTGGTTCCTATCTGTTTGTGAGAACTGATTATAAAATTTCTAGGAACTTTGCAGGCTGTTATTAAATACAGCCATTATTAAAAATTAAATCATTTAAACTTACGATTAAATAAATTATATTAAAAGCAAAGGTAATAAACTCTCAAAATTCATCATTTCCTAATTATCTTGAAGTTATTTACCTCTATTATAAATCTGTTTGATGGAATTGTCATATAATGATGTGTTACTGTGCATCTTTCTCCAACTCTGAATTTAGTGACATCACACCATAGTGATGTATATATACATGTATTTATATAATACATGAGTGGGTATGTGTTTATACCACTGAAATTGCTGCAAGTCAATTTTTTTCCTTCAGAGAGCCAGCTGTAAACATTTGCTAGCACACCATTGCTATAAAAGCACATAGAAGGGACACCTAACCTCATTTGGTGACACCAGTCAAGGGACCTGAAAGGTAAAGCAGGAGTTAACCAGGTCAAAGTTGCATGAATGGTGGAGAGCATTCCTACCAACATCAAGCCAAATAGGTGAGATAGCTCAAATTCTGATTAATATACACTGCACCTCTCTGTGACTTCTATTCTCCAGGTTATCCTCTCTAGAATCATAACCTTGTTCTATGAAAAAACAGGTACACAATGCATGGTCATTGGAAGTGCACTGTGGGGTTACAGAAAGAGGACTGTCTCTTGAATTCTTGCTCCCTTTCTCTGTCTTCTGACTCTTTATGTTTGTCTTTGTTATTGGACGATCTTCTGAACTGGTTGCTTCCTGTAATGGCATCATAATCTGCCACCTGGTTAACCTTGCCTGGTGTTTAATAAGAGTTAGTTTGAAAAGAGAACAAATGTGGATCAGTTAGGGTGGTCTTGGAACAGTTAAATAGGAGTTGAGGTGGACAACTTCGACTGTGGAAATCCTTGAAAAGCAGCATATGTGGCATTTATGGGTTGTTTGTCTCTGAAGGAAGTATTTTTTCAGAAAATTGATGTTGGAGATGACAGAGGTTAGTTGGAGGAGGAAAAATGCTTTAGTTAAGGTATATGCTGTGAAAAAAGAGGAAAACGAAGCAAGTTAGGGAAAGAACAGATGAAGAAAGAACACTCCAAAATTCTCATGTGTGGGACTTAGCCTGGGAGAGGAAACCCGAGTCAGGGGCTTAGGAACAGTACAGTCAAACAGGGCCCTGTGTTTGGAAGGTATATGCTTGGTTTAATGCTCTACTATTGTTACACTGAAAGTCTTAATACTCTTTGAACAGGAGACCCCACATTATTATTCTGTGCCAAACTCTGCAAATTATATGGCCAGTCCTGCTGGAATTTAAATAGGGAAGGCACATGGGTTTCTATTTTTTCTTTCCAAATTTTAATTAAATTCTAGTTAGTTAACATACAGTGCAATATTGGTTTCCGAAGTGGAATTCAGTGATTCTTCAATTACTTACAACACCCAGTGCTCATCATAATAAGTATCCTCCTTAATATATGTCACCCATCGAGCCCATCCCCCACCAATTTCCCTCCATCAACCCTCAGTTTGTTCTCTATCTTTAGGAGTCTTTCATGGTTTGTTTCCCTCTCTTTTTCCCCCTCCTGCTCCTCCCATACATTCATCTGTTTTGTTTCTTAAATTTCACATATGAGTAAAATCATGTGGTATTTGTCTTTCTCTGACTGACTTATTTTGCTTAGCATAATACACTCTAGCTCCATCTATGTCATTGCAAATGGCAAGATTGCATTCTTTTTGATGGATGAGTAATCTTCCATAACACACACACACACACACACACACACACACACACCCCACATCTTCTTTATCCATTCATCAGTTGATGGACTTTTGGGCTCTCTCCATAGCTTGGCTATTACTGACAATGCTGCTATAAACATCAGGGTGCATGTACTCCTTAGAATCTGTATTTTTGTATCCTTTGGGTAAATATCTAGTAGTGCAATTGCTGGAATGTAGGGTAGTTATATTTTTGACTTTTTGAAGAGCCTCCATACTGGCTTCCAGATTGGCTGCACCAGTTTGCATTCCCACCAATAGAGCCAGAGTATTCCTTTTCCTCTACATCTTTGCCAACACCTGTTGTTTCTTTTTTTTTTTTAATATATGAAATTTATTGTCGAATTGGTTTCCATACAACACCCAGTGCTCATCCCAAAAGGTGCCCTCCTCAATACCCATCACCCACCCTCCCCTCCCTCCCACCCCCCATCAACCCTCAGTTTGTTCTCAGTTTTTAACAGTCTCTTATGTTTTGGCTCTCTACCACTCTAACCTCTTTTTTTTTTTTCCTTCCCTTCCCCCATGGGTTTCTGTTAAGTTTCTTAGGATCCACATAAGAGTGAAACCATATGGTATCTGTCTTTCTCTGTATGGCTTATTTCACTTAGCATCACACTCTCCAGTTCCATCCATGTTGCTACAAAAGGCCATATTTCATTCTTTCTCATTGCCACATAGTATTCCATTGTGTATATAAATCACAATTTCTTTATCCATTCATCAGTTGATGGACATTTAGGCTCTTTCCATAATTTGGCTATTGTTGAGAGTGCTGCTATAAACATTGGGGTACAAGTGCCCCTATGCATCAGTACTCCTGTATCCCTTGGATAAATTCCTAGCAGTGCTATTGCTGGGTCATAGGGTAGGTCTATTTTTAATTTTCTGAGGAACCTCCATACTGCTTTCCAGAGTGGCTGTACCAATTTGCATTCCCACCAACAGTGCAAGAGGGTTCCCATTTCTCTACATCCTCTCCAGCATCTATAGTCTCCTGATTTGTTCATTTTGGCCACTCTGACTGGCGTGAGGTGATATCTGAGTGTGGTTTTGATTTGTATTTCCCTGATGAGGAGCGACGTTGAGCATCTTTTCATGTGCCTGTTGGCCATCCGGATGTCTTCTTTAGAGAAGTGTCTATTCATGTTTTCTGCCCATTTCTTCACTGGGTTATTTGTTTTTCGGGTGTGGAGTTTGGTGAGCTCTTTATAGATTTTGGATACTAGCCCTTTGTCCGATATGTCATTTGCAAATATCTTTTCCCATTCCGTTGGTTGCCTTTTAGTTTTGTTGGTTGTTTCCTTTGCTGTGCAGAAGCTTTTTATCTTCATAAGGTCCCAGTAATTCACTTTTGCTTTTAATTCCCTTGCCTTTGGGGATGTGTCGAGTAAGAGATTGCTACGGCTGAGGTCAGAGAGGTCTTTTCCTGCTTTCTCCTCTAAGGTTTGATGGTTTTCTGTCTCACATTCAGGTCCTTTATCCATTTTGAGTTTATTTTTGTGAATGGTGTCAGAAAGTGGTCTAGTTTCAACCTTCTGCATGTTGCTGTCCAGTTCTCCCACGCCATTTGTTAAAGAGACTGTCTTTTTTCCATTGGATGTTCTTTCCTGCTTTGTCAAAGATGAGTTGGCCATACGTTTGTGGGTCTAGTTCTGGGGTTTCTATTCTATTCCATTGGTCTATGTGTCTGTTTTTGTGCCAATACCATGCTGTCTTGGTGATGACAGCTTTGTAGTAGAGGCTAAAGTCTGGGATTGTGATGCCTCCTGCTTTGGTCTTCTTCTTCAAAATTCCTTTGGCTATTCGGGGCCTTTTGTGGTTCCATATGAATTTTAGGATTGCTTGTTCTAGTTTCGAGAAGAATGCTGGTGCAATTTTGATTGGGATTGCATTGAATGTGTAGATAGCTTTGGGTAGTATTGACATTTTGACAATATTTATTTTTCCAATCCATGAGCAGGGAATGTCTTTCCATTTCTTTATATCTTCTTCAATTACCTTCATAAGCTTTCTATAGTTTTCAGCATATAGATCTTTCACATCTTTGGTTAGATTTATTCCTAGGTATTTTATGCTTCTTGGTGCAATTGTGAATGGGATCAGTTTCTTTATTTGTCTTTCTGTTGCTTCGTTGTTCGTGTATAAGAATGCAACTGATTTCTGTACATTGATTTTGTATCCTGCAACTTTGCTGAATTCATGTATCAGTTCTAGCGGACTTTTGGTGGAGTCTATCGGATTTTCCATGTATAATATCATGTCATCTGCAAAAAGCGAAAACTTGACTTCATCTTTGCCAATTTTGATGCCTTTGATTTCCTTTTGTTGTCTGATTGCTGATGCTAGAACTTCCAGCACTATGTTAAACAACAGCGTTGAGAGTGGGCATCCCTGTCGTGTTCCTGATCTCAGGGAAAAAGCTCTCAGTTTTTCCCCGTTGAGGATGATGTTAGCTGTGGGCTTTTCATAAATGGCTTTTATGATCTTTAAGTATGTTCCTTCTATCCCGACTTTCTCAAGGGTTTTTATTAAGAAATGGTGCTAGATTTTGTCGAAGGCCTTTTCTGCATCGATTGACAGGATCATATGGTTCTTCTCTTTTTTTGTTGTTAATGTGATGTATCACGTTGATTGATTTGTGAATGTTGAACCAGCCCTGCATCCCAGGAATGAATCCCACTTGATCATGGTGAATAATTCTTTTTATATGCCGTTGAATTTGATTTGCTAGACCTGTTGTTTCTTGTGTTGTTAATTTGAGCTATTCAGACAGGTGTGAGATGGTATCTCATAGTAGTTTTGATTTGTATTTCCATGATGATGACTGATGTTGAGCATCTTTTCATATGTCTCATAGCCATCTGGATGTCTTCTTTGGAAAAGTGTCTATTCATGTCTTCTGCCCATTTCTTAACTGGATTATTTGTTTTTGGGGTGTTGAATTTGCCAAGTTGTTTTTTTTTTTATAGACTTCGGATACTAACCCTTTATCAGATATGCTATTTGCAAATATCTTTCCCATTCCATAAACTGCCTTTTAGTTTTATTGATTTCTGTGCTGTACAGAAGCTTTTTATTTTGGTGAAGTCCCAATAGTTCATTTTTGCTTTTGTTTGCCTTGTCTTTGGTGACATATCTAGTAAGAAGTTGTTATGGCCAAGGTCAAAGAGGTTGCTGCCTGTGTTCTCCTCTAGGATTTTGATAGTTTCCTGGCTCACATTTAGGTCCTTCATCCATTTTGAATTTATTTTTGTGGATAATGTATGAAAGTGGTCCACTTTCATTCTTCTGCATGTCCTGTCCAGTTTCCCCAACACCATTTGTTGAAGAGTGTCTTTTTTCCATTGGATATTCTTTCCTGCTTCGTCAAAGAATGATAAATGACTTAGTTGACCGTATAGTTTGGTGTTCATTTCTGGGTTTTCTATTCCATTCCATTGATCTATGTCTGTTTTTGTGCTAGTACCATACTGTCTTGATAACCACAGCTTTATAATATAGCTTGAGATCTGGAATCATGATGCCTCCAGTTTAGTTTTTCTTTTTCAGGATTGCTTTGCCTATTGGGGTCTTTCATGTTTCCATAAAATTTTTAGGATTATTTGTTCCAGCTCTGTGAAAATGCTGGTGCTATTTTGATGGGGATTGCACTGAATGTGTAGATTGCTTTAGGTAGTAGAGACATTTTAACAATGTTTTTCTTCCCAACCATGAACAGAAATGCTTTTCCATTTCTTTGTGACTTCTTCAATTTCTTTTAGGTGTGTTTTGTAGTTTTCAAAGTAGCGGTCTTTTACCTCTTTGGTTAGGTTTATTCCTAGGTATCTAATTGTTTCTGGTGCAGTTTCAAATGGAATCAATTCCTTGATTTCTTTTTCTGCTGCTTCATTATTGGTATATAGAAATGCAACTGATTTCTGTACATTGATTTTATATATTGTGACTTTGCTGAATTAATGTATTAGGCCCAGTGATTTTTTGGTGGAGTCTTTCTGATTTTCCACATAGAGTATCATGTTATCTGCAAATAGTCAAAATTCGACTTCTTCATTGCTGACGTGGATGTTGTTTATTTCTTTTTGTTGTCTGATTGCTGTGGCTAAGTCTTCCAGTACTATGTTATATAACAATGGTGAGAGTGGACATTCCTGTCTTGTTCCCAACCTTAAAGGAAAAGCTCTCAATATTTCCCTATTGAGGATGATATTAGCTGTGGGTCTTTTGTATATGGCCTTTATGATGTTGAGATATGTTCCCTCTATCCCTACTTTGTTGAGGGTTTTTATCAAGAATGGATACTGTACTTTGTCAAATGCTTTTTCTGCAGTTATTGAGATAATCATATGGCTCTTTTCCTTTCTTTTACTAATGTGGTGTATCATGTTGATTGATTTGTGAATGTTGAACCAGCCCTGCAGTTCAGGGATAAATCCCACTTGATCATGGTAAATAATTATTTTAATGTACTGTTGAATTCTATTTGCTATCTTATTAAGAATTTTTGCATCTATGTTCATCAGGGATATTGGCCTGTAATTCTCCTTTTTAGTGGGGTCTTTGTCTGGTTTTGGAATCAAGGTAATGCAGGCCTCATAGAAAAAGTTTGAAGTTTTCCTTCCATTTCTATTTTTTTGGAACAGTATGAGAAGAATAATTATTAATTTTTCTTTAAATATTTGGTAGAATTCTTCTGGGAAGCTATCTGGTCCTGGACTTTTGTTTGTTGGGAGATTTTTGATTACTGTTTCAATTTCTTTGCTGGTTATGGATCTGTTCAAATTTTCTATTTCTTCCTGTTTCAGTTTTTTTTTTTCACGTTTATTTATTTTTGAGAGACAGAGAGAGACAGAGCACAAGTGGAGGAGAGGCAGAGAAGGAATGAGACACAGAATCCGAAGCAGGCTCCAGGCTCTGAGCTATCAGTACAGAGCCTGACATGGGGCTCGAACTCACGAGCCATGAGATCATGACCTGAGTTGAAGTTGGTCGCTTAACCAGCTAAGCCACCCAGGTGCCCCCTTCCTGTTTCAGTTTTGGTAGTTTGTATGTTTCTAGGAATTTGTACATTTCTTCCTGATTGCCTGGTTTTTTGGCACATAATTTTTCATAATATTCTCTTATACTTGTTTTTATTTCTGTGGTGTTGGTTGTAATCTCTCCCCTTTCTTTCATGAATTTCATTTAATTGGGTCCTCTCTTTTTTCTTGTTGATAAGTATGGCTAGGGGTTTATCAATTTTTTAAATTCTTTTGAAAAACCAACTCTTAGTTTCGTTGATCTGTTCTACTGGGGGCTTTTAATTTCTATATCATTTATTTGTCTTCTTATTTCCCTTCTTCTGCTGGCTTTAGGCTTTATTTGCTGTTCCTTTTCTAGCTTCTTTAGGTGTAAGGCTAGGTTGTGCATTTGAGACCTTTCTTGCTTCTTGAAGTAGGCCTATATTGCAATATACCTTCCTCTTAGAACAGCCTTTGCTGTATCCCAAAGGTTTTGGATTGTCGTGTTTTCATTTTCATTTGCTTTCATGTACTTTTTATTTCCTCTTTAAATTCCTATTTAACCCGTTCTTTCTTTAGTAGGGTGTTTTTTAACCTCCAAGTGTTTGTGGTCTTTCCAAATTTTTCTTGTGGTTGACTTCAAGTTTCATAGTGTGTGGTCTGAAAATATGAATGGTAGGGTCTTGATCTTTTGTACCTGTTGAGGGCTGATTTGTGACCCAGTATGTGATCTATTCTGGAGAATGTTCCATGTGCGCTCGAGAAGAATGTGTATTCTTCGGCTTTTTCTAAATATATCAGTTAAGTCCATTTGGTCCACTGTGTCATTCAAAGCTATTATTTCCTTGTTGGTCTTCTGCTTAGATAATCTACCCATTGCTGTGAGGTGTTAAAGGCCCCTACTATTATTGTATTATTATCAATGAATTTCTTTATGTTTGTGATTAATTGATTTATGTATCTGGGTTATTTCAAGTTGGGGCATAAATATTTACAATTGTTGGATCTTCTTGATGGATAGACCCCTTAAGTATGATATAATACCCTTCATCATCTCTTGTTATAGTCTTTGGTTTAAAATCTAGTTTGTCTGATATAAGTATGGCTACTCAGGCTTTCTTTTGGCGTCCATCAGCATGATAGATATTTCTCCATCCTCTCACTTTCAATCTATAGCTGTTTTTAGGTCTAAAATGAATCTTTTGTAGGCAGCATATAGATGGGTCTTGTTGTTTTATCCAATCTGATACCTTATACATTTTGATTGGAGCATTTAGTCCATTTACATTCAGAGTGATTATTGAAAGATAGGAGTTTAGTGCCATTGTTTTACCTGTAAAGTTGGTGTTTCTGGTGATGTTCTCTGATCCTTCTAGTTTTTGTTGCTTTTGGTCTTTTTATTTTCCCCACTCAGAGTCCCTCTTAATATTTCTTGCAGGGCTGGTTTAGTGGTCATGAACTCCCTTAGTTTTTATTTGTCTGGAAAAATCTTTATCTGTCCTTCTATTCTGAATGACAGCCTTGCTGGATAGAGTATTCTTGGCTGCATATTTTCCCCATTTATCACATTGAACATATCCTGCCATTCCCTTCTGGACTGCCAAGTTTCTGTGGACACATCTGCTGTGAACCTGATCTATCTTTTCTTGTAGGTTAAGAACTTTTTTCCTTTTCTGCTTTCAGGATTCTTTCCTTGTCTGTGTATTTTGTGAATTTGACTATGATATGTCTTGGCAATGGCTGGCTTTTGTTGAATTTAATGGATATTTTCTGTGCTTCTTGGATTTTGATCTGTCTTCCCCAGAATAGGGAAGTTTTCAGCTCTAATTTGCTCACATAAACCTTCTGCCCCTTTTTCTCTCCATCTTTTGGGACTCCTATGATATGAATGTTATTCCATTTTAATAAGTCACTAAGTTCCCTAAGACTACCTTCATGATCTGTTACCTTTGTTTCTGTCTTCTTTTCAGCTTCATTATTTTCCATAATTTTATCCTCTGTATCAATAATTTATTCCTCTGCTTCATCCATCCTCACTGTCATGGCACCATTCAAGTTTGTATCTTAGTTATAGGATTTTTAATTTTGGCCTGACTAGATTTTAACTCTTTTATCTCTGCAGTAAGGGATTCTCTAGTGTCTTCTATGCTTTTTTCAAGCGCAACTAGAATACTTATAATTATTATTTTAAATTCTAGTTCAGATATCTTACTTGTATCTGTCATGATTAAATCCCTGGCTTTCATTTCTTCCTGCTCTTTCTTTTGAGTTGAGTTCCTCTCTCTTGTCATTTTAGAGGAAGTAAAAGTAATAATAAAATAAAGTAAAAATTTAAAAATTAAAAAAATCAAATAAAGGAAGCTAGATCCTAAATGTGTTTGGTCTGCTAGTTAAGAGAAGCTTAATTGAGAAAAGAGAAAAACAATTAAAAATAAATAAATAAGATAAAAAATGTTGCTCTTTCTGTATCCAAGGGGGAAAAAAACCCCACAAAAATAAAAACAGAAGTAAAAAAAAAAATGAGCGAACAAAAAACCCAAATGAAACTAGATCCAGTTTCACTTAGAGCTGAGACATTGCAGCACTCTATGATCAGTAGACTAAGCATGTGGAAGGGATTTATGCTGGTCTTCTGAGAGAAGGGCCTGCTGCTGTGATTCTCAGGATGACTTGCCCTAGTGGAGATGTGCCTGCAGGGCACAGGGTGGCGGGGTTTTGTGTAACAGCTCCATTCTCGACTTGTTGGCGCTATTTAGTTCACTGGGGTTTATCAGTGTTGGTGGGCTAATGGTGAAAATGACTTCACCCCACTCTCTAGTCTTCAGAACAGGAAGTTCATGCCCTGACAAGCATGCAATAAATCACCCCTCTTGTGTCTGTGGCTTCTGTCAGTTTCCTGCCTTCCCCCTGTCTGTATCTGAGCTGTCCACTTGCCAGGCAGCACCTCCCTCCAGAGTTTTATCTCAGATTGTGTTTCAAAACCCCCACACTTCAGAGACTCCAGAGGCTCAGACAGCATTAATCCTCCAGGGGAGGGTCTTGCTGCATGGTGGCTTGTACCGGCTTGTCCCAGAAAACATCCGGAAACCACACAGCAGCAGTGGCTCAGAGTTTATGGTAAATCAAAACACACAGCTGGTGCCAGGGTTTGCTGCCCTCAGCTGACACCTTTGTTCCTATATCAGTGAACAGGGCATCTCTATGGTGTCTGCCAGGCCTTTTGCTCACAGAAAAGCTGTATCACCTTTATCAAATGCACTCCAAGCAAGGGAACAACTTTTCCTCATGCAACCCAGGGAATCATCAGATCTTGCTGCCCATTCCAGGGGCCCTACCCTGCTTCTTCACTGCAGCACTGCCAGGCTGATAACACAGAGCCTGCCTCAGATCCTCTGTGCCCCCCTCTCGCTGCCCCTCCCCCACTTGTGCTCTCTCTTTCTCTCTCAAAAATAAATAAACATTAAAAAAATGGCCACATTGAAACTCTCTTTTTCCCCATCAATGGTTTTTGGAAAATAGTTTTATTGTGCAGTTCCCTGTGCATGTTTTCACTCTTTCTCTCTACCTACTTTCAGGGAGAGTGCTTTCCTTGTGAGAACCTGACACACTGCTCACTCTCCCCTCTCTTTCTCCTCTCTGTGAAAAGGGCTCCCACCCCTCTGTGGACCGTGGCTCTTCTCTCCCCCAATTCACCTCTCTGCACCATGTACTTGCCATGTTCTCTCCCTCAAATTATGCAGACTGTTCTGTTAATCCTCAGATCAATTTCCTAGATGTTCAAAACAGTTTGATGTTGATCTAGCTGTGTTAGAGGTATGAGGCAAGCCCAGGGCAACTTACTACTCTGCCATCTTAACCAGCACATGGATTTCTAATAAAAATAAAATCCTTATGAGCAGCTTTGTATGTCATGCATGCATGCACTGACAAAATATAATTTCTTTAAAGTATTTAATCTATGTACAATTTAGTCACGGACTACAATAAAATTGATATGATAAAAGAGCACTTCAAACAAACCAGGTTTCAAGTTTTGAACAGAAATTTTTGTTTCATAACATTAACAAGACTGGGCCCATTTCAACATATTTCATGAATTTTGTCATGATGTGAAACTCAAGTGTTTCTTCTGACAAGCAAAGTTTTGGCAATATCAATGTGATGAAAAACATCATCAAATGAGAAACCGTAAAAGCTTTTTCAAACACAAAATGCCTTAGGCTACAACAGCTAAATACGTAGATGATGCAATATCAATATTGTTAAGATAAATATCAAAGGAACCATGCACAAATGGTATTACAACTGATCAGTAGCATCTATTAATTTTTGAAACTTTGTTTTAACGAAATTCTTATCTGTTTAGAATTGAATTATATATTTTTCTTTGCTTTCTAATTATTGAAATAAATCCAGAGCAACATTTTAACATAACTGAAAAATTTTTAACAATCTGAAAATTATTTTATTTGTGTTCCTATTAAGCCCTCCTCTGGGAGAACTTCTGTTAATATTGAGGACTGAGCTGAGGAGAAAAGTCCCCTCTCACTACAGACAAAGAAATGTTGGATAAAACCTAACAACAAAAACAAACAATAAAACAGACCTAGACTTGAAAGGAAACTCTGTGATAACTAGAAACCAAGAAGGAACTCAAATACAGAGTTGTAAACGGTAGATACTGCAAAATACCTCTTCAGGCCTTTCTGAAGTAAACTGTTGAAGATTAGCTTATAAGAAAAATGTACAAATCATGTGAGGAAATGATACACATAGAATGAAAACACTCAATAATTAAGAGAATTAGCCCTCCAAACCCGAGGGAAAAAAAAAATGAGATAACAAAATGCATGATAATAAAACTACAGAGATGATAAATTATGTTTTACATGAGTGAAGAGATAAAAAGAAAGGCTAGAGATCTGTAATGCATGCAGCACTGTGCCACCTGGAATCACACTCCCCCCCCCCCCCCCCTTCCTCAGGCCACCTCTGGAAGTGAAGTGCTTAATCCCCTGCTGCTGGAAGTGTTGGCAGTTGACAGCTCTCAGCTGAGCTCTTCTCTGAGCATTAGCAGTGGCTGGGAAGAGCTGCCTCACCCAAGATCATTTCCCTTTCCTGGGGGCAGCCCACATCCAACAACTGGATCAGTGTGAGATTTTAAAGGCCCAGCTTCATTAGTCCAATTCAGGACAGTTCTGAAGGGGCATCCCAGGCTGATGATGATCAGCTTGGTCTTTACTGTCACTTCACTGTAGTTCAACTTCTTGGTCTGCCCAATCCTGCTTCCTTCCCTCCCCTGGCAGATGCTGAACCCATGGGAACTTTTCTAAGTTTCCTGAGTGAACATCTTCATCTCCTGGATTGATACTTTGATTTTCTTATCTTTTCTTCATGTTGTCCATTACTTTATACTAGTCTTTTCTTATTAATCCCAATACATTTACCAATTCCTCTAACAATGTTAATTATCATTTCTTTGACCTTTTCTTCTGCTCTCCGAGTTGTCTCAATTTATTCCAAATTCTCTCACTTAAAAAATGTTTTTTGGTCTTAGTCTTTCCATTTGGAGACCTCACTGAGACTGTGAGGTGATTTTTGGCTATTAATTCCTATTTAGGAGGGAGGCATCAAAAGGATATTAGATAGCACTTATTATGTATCAGACATTATCCTAAGCCCTCACCATAATTAACATATTTAATCTTGTTATAGGCTGAATTGTGTCCCCTCAAAATTTATATGTTGAAGTTCTAACTCCCGGTATCTCGGAATGTGCCTATATTTGGAGCTAGGATTTTTGAAAGGGTAATTAAGTTAAAATGAGGGCATATGAGTGGGCCTTAATCCAATATGACCGATGTCTCTGTAAGGAGAGATTAGGACACAGGCACATATGGAAGGAAGACCACGTGAAGATACAAAGTGAAGGTAGCCACCTATAAGCCAAGGAGAGAGTCCTCAGAGGGAATCAATTCTGCCACCTCCTTAGTTTTGGACTTCTAGCCTCCAGAACAGTGAGACAATGAATTTCTTCTGTTTAAACCATCAATTGTGTGGTACTTTGCTATGGTAGCCCTAGCAAACTATTACAGATCCCAACAATAGCCTCAGAGAAGAAACAGTTTTTATCCCCATTTCACACATGAATAAACATGAAGTACTAGCCCAAGGCCAAATAGAGGGGTGGGTGAAGCCTGTTTTTTGTTTTTTTTTTGTTTTTTTTTTTAATTTTTTCAACGTTTATTTATTTTTGGGACAGAGAGAGACAGAGCATGAACAGGGAGGGGCAGAGAGAGAGGGAGACACAGAATCTTAAACAGGCTGCAGGCTCTGAGCGGTCAGCACAGAGCCCGACGCGGGGCTCGAACTCACGGGCTGTGAGATCATGACCTGAGCCGAAGTCGGACGCCCAACCGACCAAGCCACCCAGGTGCCCCTGAAGCCTGGTTTTGAATCTAGATAGTTGTCTCCACAGTCTGAGCTCTTAACCAGCACCTCCCTTGCCTCTCTGGTTGAACGTTCTCAGTCTTTGGGTGGGGCTTTTATCTAATGGATGTTATCGCCATAGATTGGCCCAAGGTTGAGCTGCCTGTTTTTCTTTGGGACACTCCTCAGGGTCTACGTCTCCAGCTCTTCTCTTTTATGGCCAGTTAATGTCTCTAGAGAGGAGTTCTTCAGTCTCCTACATGGTGAATTTATTTCTGGATCCCAGCGTTTGAAATCAGCCAGGTAAAGGGAGAAGGCAGTGAAGTCTTACGGTTCACTATACAGATTTCACTTAATCTCATTTTCAGCCTCAAGTTTCTCCAATACTAGTTCCAGCTAATGTTTCCAAATCTGGAGACTTTCTGATTGAGTGCTTCTAGGGGCTACACCTGTGGTCGACATAGTGGCTGCACAGGTAGTGAGGAGAATGAAGGTTAGTTGCCCTGATCAACCAAGTGGAAGAAATTACCTGGTTTCTTCAATATAGGCTTTTAACTTGTCTGTTGGATTCAGCCTTACACCTTGATCTCACCATCAAAAATACCTAGTACTTCAAATCCTGAGCCTTTCTAATGTCCTGCAGGATTATCACAGTTCCTCCTCTGTGCCCTGGAGTTGCTACTTCCTATATCAACCATCTCAGTTACTATCACTCCTTCCACACCCCATCTCCAAACGTGTTGACATCTTTGCTCCACTGTTGTTTCCTTTTCTATTTTCGCTCTGAATTTTCTCTCTTGGTATTGTTCTGTGGCCATATTATGGAGTTTGGGAAGAGAAAGAAGATAAGCTCTTAATCCAAACTATTTTCCCAGATCTTCTCATACCACCTGTTCCATAAAGTACTCAAGTACTGGTTTTTTATTTCACTTGTACTTCCTTCTGCAATTGGCTTGATTAGAAAGGTTATATTAGATGAGAAGAACACAGTAAGTGGACATGTTTTTATTTAATTTAGACTTGCTTTGCCAATATTAAAAGTAGGATGGATCTTATGTTCCTGTTCTTAGAACCACACAGACATGATTCTGAGAAAGTAACAGCTCTTTCTCAAAGGAATGCTGTTCTAGTTGAAGTAGATTGCCTACACAGACCAGGCTTCCCCAATTCATAATATTTGACTTTGGAAAATATATTATTTTCCTTTTACTAAGTCCTTTATAGTAAACCAACAATCCAACCAATCAACCAACAAACTGACACTTTTCAGGTTGACTACAGACTGGTAGGAAGAAGCACACCCTCCACTCTGCCTTTCCTTTCCCCACTAGCAGACCTACTGTTGAGTATGATTACATTTCCTACTTATTTAACAACAGGAGTCGGAAACTTAATGAGAGTGATATGGCTAAAGATGAACAGAGAAAGTTAGCATTCCTTAGTGCAGTAACAACTGGCTTGTATAATCCCTTTTGGGGGGTGGGGGATCAGGGATTGCAGGCAGTTGTCAGTGACACTACAGCAGAGTATGGTTGTACTGTCATTGAGAAACTGAAATTTTGTCTGCTTTTTAAAAAATTTTTATTTCAGAGGATTACATCACCAATTCAGAAATAATAAAATTTGTATGATTTCATTTAAATCACAAAATATTTGCTAACTTGGGATTATTTTTGGGTCTTACATCAACGTGAATCAACATTACTATTCATGGGGAGAAAACAGAAAACTCCCCTAAAACACTAGTCAACTACCATCATCGTCACAAAAGTCTTTTTCCTTTACAAAGAAAAGAGTACTACGGAGAAGATAAATATTTAAGAGAAGGAAGTAGCCTGTATCCATCTGCCAAAGGTACATTTTATATTGTTAGCACCAAAGTAAACTTTGGAGTACTACGGAGAAGATAAATATTTAAGAGAAGGAAGTAGCCTGTATCCATCTGCCAAAGGTACATTTTATATTGTTAGCACCAAAGTAAACTTTGAGGATCTCACTTCTTGGTTAATAAGCTGGGGGTGATGATGCATCAGGTGCTGATTCTAATGCAGTTCACTAATTTAAGTTCATTTGGGACAACCTTTAATTAAAAAAAATCATGGAGGAGCCCTAAAAGGTCATATTTTACTTGTTCACACAATTCTTTTATTGGTAGTAGATTCAAAAGTTCCTCTACCATTGATTTCCATTGTGCTGTTTTTAGGATACTTTTTCTTTTATAACATTTAAGGGCTATAAAGTCCTTTAAATTTTGGCTGAAAAAAAGAAAAAAGATTTTAAACACTGACTTTTTACCCTGGGAGAAATAATGTATAGATTTGCTTATGTGCAGCTCTAATGTACTGGTGTCCCAGACCACAGGCCTGGACTATGTATTGACTCCTTGAAAAAGCTGTAAATGTATTAAAAGACAAATTCCTCTTAGAGGTATCCAGAAGTGATCTACAGAAGTCACCAGAGTATAATATTCTAAGAGTTTAATTTATTTCTTAATTTTTGAAAATCACAGGCATTGGAAAAATCTTCACCTGTCATCCTGATGAATGATGTATCCAGATTCTGTTACATCATTATTAGGCCACAAGTGGAAAAGTGAAAACAAATGGGAGTAAATTAAAGAAACTGTGTTTACAGAGGCTATTTTGACATTTCCAGTCTCTCCTTTTTCCTTTAAACCTCTGAACCTCCCAGCCTGTACCATGTAATGACATTGATGCCAGGTTTTCAGTTGTTTGTGGAAGGCATGGCTCTTGAATAGTTTGTGGTCATGACTTAAATGTTCTTGGATTCCCATGAATATTAGGCAGTATGATTAAAAAATGCTTTTTATAGAAATATTTTTTGGGCAGTGCTGCATTTTTTTAATATGCTTGTGCTAAGTATTCATTGGTCTAGAACAAGAAGAATTCTCTAGAGATTTGTATCACTTCAACTCCTGAGATGAGAGTGTAGACAGACAAATAGATTTCCAGTGTTAACATTTATTGAGTTAAATAAGGTGCCATTTCAAGGTTATCATTCAGATTTTAAGGAGAGATAAAGAGTTTCTCAGACAAACAAAAGATAAAGGAGTCTATTATTACTAAATCAGCCTTACAAGAAATGTTAAAGGGAAATATTTAAGTGGAAAGATATGGTCATAATTAGACATAAGAAAAATACGAATAAAAAGTTTTAAAATATGACAACATACACATAAAATGTATATTATAAGAGAATACAATGAAAACTCACTTGCCAACAAACTGGACAGCCTAGAAGAAATGGACAAATTCCTAGAAACATACAGTCTTCCAACACTAGACCAGGAAGAAATAGAAAATCTGAATAGACCAATTATAAGTAACCAAATTGAATTCATAATTTAAAAATTACCAAAAAATAAAAGTATAGGACAAGATGAAATCACAAGTGAATTCTACCAGTCATTTAAAAAAGAATTAATACCTATTTTCATCAAACTATTCCAAAAATTAAAGAGGAAGGAAGCCCCTAAGTACATTCTATAAGGCCAGCATTACCCTGATACCCAAACCAGGCAAAGGCACACAGACACACACAGACACACACACACACACACACAGACACAGACACACACACACACACACACACACATAAAAGAAAGAAAGAAAACTACAAGCCAATATCCCTGATGAATATATATGCAAAAATTCTTAATAAAATAGTAGCAAATTTTATACAACAGTACATTAAAAAGATCATTCACCACAATCAGGTAGAATTTATTCCTGGGATGCAAGGATGGTTCAATATTCACAAATCAATCAAGGTCATACACCACATCAATAAAACAAATAATAAAAATTATATGATGATCTCAATAGATGCAGAAAAAGAATTTGACAAGATTCAACATTAATGAAAACTCTCAACAAAATGGGGTTACAGGGAACATACCTCAATATAATAAAGGCCATATATGAAAAACCCACAGCTAATATCATCCTCAATGGTGAAAAACTGAGAGCTTTCCCTCTAAAGTCAGGAATAAGACAAGGATGTCCACTGTCACCACTTTTATTCATCATAATACTAGAAGTCCTAGCCATAGCAATCAGACACGAAGAAGAAATAAGAGACATCCAAATTGGTAAAGAAGTTAAATTGCCACCAATGACAGATGACATGATACTATACATAGGCAATCCTAAAGATTCCACCAAAGAACTATTAGAAGTAATAAACAAATTAGGTAAAGCAGCAGAATACAAAATTAATACCCAGAAATCATAGTGTTTCTATACATTGACAATGAAATTGCAAAAAGAGAAATTTAAAAACTATGCCATTTATAATTGCACCAAAAAGAATAAAATACCTAGATATAAACTTAACCAAAAAGGTGAAAGAACTGTACTTTGAAAACTATAGAGCGCTGATGAAAGAAATTGAAGATGACACAAACAAATGGAAAGATATTCCATGCTCATGGATTGGAAAAATTAATAGTGTCAAAATGTCCATATTACTCAAAGTAATCTATAGATTCAATGCAATCCCTATCAAAATACCAACAGCAGTGGGGCGCCTCAGTGGCTCAGTCAGTTAAGCATCCAACTTTGGCTCAGGTCATGATTTTGTGGACTGTGAGTTGGAGCCCTGTGTTGAGCTCTGTGTTGACAGCTCAGAGCCTGAAGACTGCTTCAGATTCTGTGTCTCCCTCTCTCTCTCTGCCTCTCCCCCACTCGTGCTCTGTCTCTGTCCTCTGTTTCTCTCTAAAAAATAAACATTAAAAAAATTAACCTAGAGCAAATAATACTAAAATTTGTATGGAACCACAAAAGATCCTCAAATAGCCAAAGCAATCCTGAGAAAGAACAAAGCTGGAGGTATCACAATTACAGATTTCAAGATATGCTCCAAAGTGCTAGTAATCAAAACTGCATGGTACTGGCACAAAAATAGGCACATAGGTTAATGGAACAGGATAGAGACCTCACATTTATATAGCCAACCAATCTATGACAAAGGAGGCAAGAATGTACAATGGGGAAAAGATAGTCTTTTCAATAAATGGTGCTAGGAAAACTGGATAGCTACATGTAAAAGAATGAAACAGGACTACTTTCTAATACCATATGCAAAAATGAACTCAAATGGATGAAATACCTACATGTGAGACCTAAATTCTAGAAGAAAACACAGGCAGTGATTTCTCTGACATCAGCCATAGCAATATTTTTCTAGGTATATCTCCTAAAGCAAGGAAAACAAAAGCAAAAAAAAAAGCTATTGGAACTATATTAAAATGAAAAATTTTGGATAGCAAAGGAAACCATCAACAACACTAAAAGACAATCTACTGAATGGGAGACTCTATTTGCAAATGATATATCCAATATTTGATTAATATTCAAAATATATATAAAGAACTCATACAACTCAACACCAAAACAAACAGACAAACAAAAACCAACAACAAACAATCTGTTTAAAATATGAGCAGGGGATCTGAACAGACATTTTTACAAAAAAGATATACAGATCAGCCAGCAGACACATGAAAAGATGCTCAACATCACTCATCATCAGGAAAACACAAATCAAAACCACAATGAGTTATCATATCACACCCATTAGAATGGCTAAAATCAAGAAGACAAGGAGCACCTGGATGGCTCGGTTGAGCATCTTGACGCTTGATTTTGGTTCAGGTCATGATCCCAAGGTTGTGGGATTGAACCCCATATTCTCTCTCTGTCTCCCTCTGCCCCTCTACTTAACTCACTCTCTTGGATTCTCTATCAAAATAAAATAAATCTTTAAAAAAAAGAAGAAGAATAGAAGAAACAGTAAGTGTCAGGATATGGAAGGAAAGTATTCCTTGTATACTGTTTGTGGGAATATAAATTGGTACGGCCGCTGTGGAAAGTAGTATGGAGGTTATTCAAAAAGATAAAAATAGAAATACCATATGATCCAATATTCCACTACTGAGTATTTACCAGGAAAAAATGAAAACACTGACCTGAAAAGTTAAATGCACCCCTAGGTTTATTGCAGCATTCCTTACAATGGCTGAGACATGGAAGCAACCTAAGTGTCCATCAATGGACGAATGGTTAAGAAAAATGTGGCATATATACATAACAGAATATTACACAGCCATAAACAAAGGATGATATCATGCCATTTGGCACAATGACACACATGCAAGCACCAAAAGGGTATTATGCTTAGTAAAATAAGTCAGACTGAGAAAGACAAATACCATATGATTCCACTCATGTGGAATCTAAAAAAAATGAATACACAAAGAGCAGAATCGGATCTATAAGTCTAGAGAACAAACAGATGGTTGCAGAGGAGAGGGTCATCTGTGGTTGAGCAAAATGGATGAAAGGGAGAGATACAGACTCCCAGTTATGGAATGAATAGATCATGGGAATGAAAAGCAGAGTATAAGTACAGTCACTGATATTACAATAGTGATGTAATGGGACAGATGGTAGCTATACTTGTGGTGAATATAGCATAAGCTTGTCAAATAACTAAGTTGTACACCTGAAACTAATGCAACAGTGTGTCAACTATACACAAATTTAAAAATAAATAAATAAATAAATAAATAAATAAATAAATAAAGTGCCATTTGTTTTCCTAATTAGAGAGAAACCATTGACTTTGTCAAAAAAAATGTAATACTTCAGTGTTTTTAAGTTTGTTTTAAAAATCCAATGAAGCATAGCTTCCAACTTTATTCTGAAGAAAATTCTCTTGATACTTTTTTGGCCATTATGCAACTGGGAAAAGCAAGCAGAGAATGCTTTCTTTGTGCCAGGCTAGAATAATGTAGAAAACCACAGACCTTGGACAAGTTACTCCTGTAAGTGTGTTGAGAAATCTGCATTTAATTAAGAATTGATTGAGCAGCACTATGCTCATAGCAAGGGTGATTTTAAAAATTTTGAAAGAAAAATTTTAGTATTAGTTTTTGTTAAACTAAAATTTTGTTGACTTTCTATCAGAAGGTTGTAAAGAGTCTGCTCCCTCAACTTCTCCTCTGAATAGTCTTCCAACAGCGGTGCCTTTTTCACACTATTTACATGTTGATATGTTGACAAGACTGTTAAGAACGTTATAAAAACACTTGTGAGGAAGCAGCATGAGAGCAAGAGTGACAGACTTCCAGAGAGGGAAATGAAGTAGTCTCTTATTAGAAGCTCACCCTGCATTAGCCTCCACAGGCTTGCATCGTGAAAATATGGTTAGGCTTCAGCTTTCCATGTACTTTTACATTAAGGCTTCAATGTGCTTTATAAACATAAATATACAAACAAAAATACCTTTAAGGATCTTACTAATAAGTGTAATTTGTCTTAGCAGCAGGCTGCCTGAATAATGGGACATCCAGATCCAGTAATTATTCATGGATTTTTCTTTCTTCTCCCTTAAAGATTACACAAAAACTGACTTCTAGTTTGGTTCCACCATAGTCACTACTAAAATGCTAACTGTGCAAGCTCTTATGAACATTTTCAGCTGGGTAACTTCACTGGCTCCCCTGTGCCAATCTTGGGCATCAGTACATTCACTGTGTGAGATGAGGGTACTTAGTGGCTTAGTGGCTTTATCCCAGATCCATGCTGCCACTCCATTCAGAGGTTTGGCAATTTCTAAGCTTGCTGCCCTGGATAGGCCACTGAACTCTGTTTCTTATGGAAACTGCTACATATTCATCCTTTTAACTCAAGGAATCCAACTCTCTTCTGGTGTAAGGCCAGACCTCCTTTTGACCTCAAATCCTAACATCCCCCACCAACCACAAATATGATAATTTACTTTATCTCTAATGTAGTACTGAAATCCACAAACTATGAACACTTCCCTGGGTAAGAGAACCCAGCATTCAGAAAAGAGAGGCCAGGTATTATTTCTATTTGAGGAAATGAGCTTTTCATTCTTTAAAACTTTTTCTTAATGTTTATTTATTTTTTGAGAGAAAGAAAGAAACAGAGCACGAGCAGGGGAAGGGCGGAGAGAGAGGGAGACAGAATCTGAAGCAGGTTCCAGGCTCTGAGCTGTCAGCACAGAACGCCATGTGGGGCTCAAACCCATGGACTGTGAGATCACGACCTGAACCAAAGTTGGAAGCTTAACGGACTGAGCTACCCAGATGCCCCTAGCTCTTCATTCTTTTGCTAATGAATCCACTTAGCAGTGAGAGAAACTCATTAAGATTTATTTATTTGTTACTATTTATCCATGTCTATAGATTTCCACAGACACAATGCCAGTTATAGTTACAGTTCTGGATGTGGCATCCTCACCAAAGCAGCAAATAAATATAGCCTCCATCCTGGCATAGAGCTATTCATCTAGTAAATGTTTTCTTGACATCACTGTCAGCTAAATAAGAAGATGCAGTTTGCTTTCAAATGTTAGAGATAGCAGAATACTGACCTGCCTGCTATCTATGTCAACTCATTTCAGCTCTGTTGTAATGTGGTATAGAGGGAACTCGATCATCTTGATACTCTGCATCACATTATGCTACTGCATTACTTTAATGAAATTATACTAATGTATCTAGTGAACAGAAACTATCAAGTACCTACATGGCTTCCTAAGACACACATGTGCCAGAGGGCAAGGGATTTCAAGGATCTGTCACTAGATGAAGTTTCTGGGTATTGGTCGTCTTAGGTATATTGGGAATATCCCTTGTAAGTTGAGATACAAGTTTCTGCATCTTACATGGCCCACTACAAAGGATGAGGCACAACATTTTGTGAGTCTCTGGATCTGGGAGGCTGCATATACAACATATGGGGATACTGGTGTCACCATTTGTTGGAAAACCTATAAGGCTACCAGTTTGGAGCTTGGAGCAAGAAAAGCAACAAAGGCTAAAGGCTCTTTGGCAAGTCTGTGCTGTTCATGCTAACAGCCATTAGATCCAATGTTGTTAAGCATTTGTTTCAGACATACTGTACCGAGCTCCTGGCAAGCTCACTGTGCAAGGCTGTAGGTGTTTGGAAACCTTCTGATAGTTAGTCTCTACTTTAAAAACACCTTTTAGCTTGCAGTTTGGCAAAGACTGAACATCTGACCTTTGAATATAAGTGAATATGTGACCCAAGCTGCACATTATGAATTTGGTGTCATATAATTGTTTGCACCATAAATTTTGACATATGCATACCATTCTAGTATAAAATGAAAAATGGTGTATATGACACAGTGCCTAGATGAGTCAGAAGGAAAAATGAATGGCATGAACAAGTGGCCTAAACTGCCAAGGCAGCTGCTGTCATTGCTTTCCTGCATTTCTTTGAGACCACACCTACAGTCTCATGGGAGACTTCTTTATGACCAGCTGAAGGAGGGGGAAAAGGAATAGTCCTGGTTCATGAATGGATATCATGTGGGCATTAAACAGAAATGGATGGCCGTAATGTGTTACAGCCTCACATACAGGTGATGCTGAAAGACAATGATGAGAGAAAATTTTCTCAGTGGGCAGAACTTTGGGCAGTCATCTGATTATTCACTTAACATGGAAAGAGAGATAGTCTGAAGAATTAATTTACATGAATTGAATAGGCCAACACTTAAGGCTTTGGAAAGGAAAAATAGGAAGATTGATGGCAAGGTCTGGCAGAGAGGTATGTGGATGGGCTTCCCAGTTGGGCACAAGGTGGAAGGATGTGTGTGTTCCATGTACATGCCCATTAGAGGGTATCCCAGTGGTGAAGAAAAGCTTTCAATAACTAAATGGATAAGATTATTCCTCTTAAGAATGTCTATCAGCTTCTTCTCCTAGCCATTCATATGATTGGTCAATGGAGTAATATAAAGTGGTGGTGGTGGCAGGAATGGAAGCTATGCATGGACTCATCAACATGGCACAGTCTCATCAAGGCTAATTTATCTACATCATCACTATGGGTCCAATCTGCCTATAGCAGAAGTCATTGCTGAGCTCTCAATATGGCACCATTCATGATACTCAGGTCAGTCTCCTGAAACTGTGGAATGGCATCTGAAGGCTCAGATCTGAAGGCACTTTTGGCTCCATCAGAAGAGAAGTCCTATGAGGACAGAGTGTTGCGTATAGGATGCAGTGCCAATATAAGGAACTGCCTTCCCTGGGGCTGAAAACCACTTACACAGGAGCCAATGGCTGGAAGTGAGAATGGGCTTTCCAACTATTATACCAAATATGTATCTTGGGGACTTTTTTTTCCCATTCATGAAACCTTGGTCTCAGTGGATTTGTAGCACTGGAGTATGGAATCCATCCATTAGGGAATTCAACAATAGTTCCACTGCATTAGAAGCAGAGACTGTCCACTGGTCATTTTAGGCTAATGAAGCAATAGAGAAGAGGTTACTGTACTGGTTGGAAGGATGATCTTGATTACAAGGGGAAATTGAGCTACTACAATACAGTGGTCATGAAAAGTATTTCTGGAACACAGGTGGGGCTCTTAGCTACTTAGAACTGTATTAATCCATGATTCTTACCAATAGAAAACCCTGGCAACACAATAAAGATAGGCCCACCAAATGAATCAGCTCCTACAAGACTAAAGATTTGACTCAGGCAACCAGGTTGAGAAACCATCCAACTAATGTGCTTTGGGAGAACAAGGAAAATATGGAATGAGAATTGGAAGACAGTCACTATGGTAACAACTTAGGCCTAGTAATCACCTACAGAGATTGTAGCAGGTTTGTCTTATGATGATTGCTTCTTTTCCCCATGTCTGCTCCCACTCCTTTTGTGAAGAACAGTACTGGTGGTTAACATTTTAGGATGCAAGTGGTGATATGACCAAACCGACCATGATGATGCAGTAGCTGATTGGGAACACAAATTTTTCACCTAGGCCAAGAATGACAGTGGATGCGGAGAGGCAAAAGAGTGGCGTGTGATCCTTTCTGCAGCTCCTCTAGCTTCATCCTCCACTCTTACCTATTGTATTCTGTGCAGATCTTCATCAATGGACTTCTTTGCCTCTGGCCCCTGGTTGGGTTCAGCCAATGGTGGGCAGAGGAGGGTGACAATTTGCCTCCTTCCCTTCATAGGACTGCAGGTTGACTGGACCAATTTCATCAATGCTGCAGCTCTTTTCATTTGACATTCTACAGAATGTCACATTCAAATTCCACAGAAATTTCTTCTCTGAGTTTGGATAGCTATTCCCTTCAGATTCCCTCTGTTAGTCGCCCATGGGTACTACACTATTTCTGGTGTGTTTCCTATAACCTACTTATGGCAAATGGTTTCTTTAAAAATTCTCCTCAAATTTCCTAGTCTGAGTACAGTCTGATTCATATACAGTGCTTCATTTAATCCTTACAACTATTCTGTGATATAAATTGTGTAGATCCTGTTGCATCCATGTTTGGAATGTTTCAGTGGCTTTTCATTATACTTAAAATAAAACCCAAATAGCATGGTTTGCAAAGCTGTACTTGATCTAGCTTCTGCCTCCTGCTCCAAGCTGATCCCTTCTCTCTCTCCCCACTCTCCACCCATTGTACACAGCCACTTTAAGATCCCTTACTGCTCTTTCTTCTGAGATCTCATCCCAAAGATCTGCCTGAGTATAATTCAAATTTCAGTTTAAATGTCACCTCTTTAGAGAGTCTTTCCTATTTAGTCAAAAGTAGTCATCTAAATGCTATCACATCATCCTATTTTAAGTCTTCTCATAGAACTTATCACTTACTAATATTTTCTTTTTTACTTTGATATTGATAAAATCTTTCTCCCTCTTCCTCCCTCTGTTCTTCCCTCCCTACTTCCTAGAATGTAAATTTCCTGAGAACTGGCTTTTAATATTTGCTAATATCGAATAAAAAGCAGGATTAACTCCATTGTATCAACAAAGTAACAGAAGCTCAGAAGTTTTAAATTCCTCAAGGTCTCATAATTATTTATGGCAGAATCAGCATCAGGGTCCATTCTCCATCGGTTTACTGAGTATTAATGGGGTGCCTGGGTGGCTGAGTCAGTAAAGCGTATGACTCTTGATCTCAAGGCTGTGAATTTGAGCCCCTCGTTGGGGGCAGAGATTACTTAAAGATATCAGGGCACATGGGTGGCTCAGTTGGTTAAGCATCTGACTTGGGCTCAGGTCATGATCTCGCAGTTTGTGGGTTTGAGCCCCATGTCGGGCTCTCTGCTGTCACCAGAGTCCGTTTTGCATCCTCTGTCCCCCTCTCTCTCTGCCCCTCCCCAGCTCACACTCTGACTCTGTCTCTCTCAAAAAATAAACGTCAAAAAATATTTTTAAAAACAAAACTAAAAAAATAAAATAAAATATTTAAAAAAACAAAATGTCATGGGAGATAGAATGGCACAAGAGAGGGGGTAGTGAGTACACCTTCAATTTATGTCAGACCCAAAACTCCTGGAAAAATAATGCTGGGTCTCCAATCTTCTTCTTTTTCCAATTTTTTTTTTGTTTGAATTCTAGTTAGTTAACATATAGTGTAATAATTGGTTTCAGGAGTAAAATTTAGTGATTCATCACTTACATACAATACTTAGTGCTCATCCCAATAAGTGTCCTCCTTAATGCCCATCACCCATCTAGCCCATCTCATACCCACCTCCTTCTATCAACCTTCAATTTGTTCTCTATCATTAAGAGTTTCTTGGGGCGCCTGGGTGGCGCAGTCGGTTAAACGTCCGACTTCAGCCAGGTCACGATCTCGCGGTCCGTGAGTTCGAGCCCCGCGTCGAGCTCTGGGCTGATGGCTCAGAGCCTGGAGCCTGTTTCCGATTCTGTGTCTCCCTCTCTCTCTGCCCCTCCCCCGTTCATGCTCTGTCTCTCTCTGTCCCAAAAATAAATAAACGTTGAAAAAAAAAATTAAAAAAAAAAGTTTCTTATGGTTTGCTTCCCTCTCTCTTTTTTTTCCCTTCTCATATTTCATCTGTTTTGTTTCTGAAATTCCGCATGAGTAAAATCATATGGTATTTGTCTTTCTCTGACTGACTTATTTTGCTTAGCATAATACACTCTAGTTCTATCCATGTTGTTGCAAATGGCAATATTTCATTCTTTTTCATCACTGAGTGGTATTCCATTGTGTATATATATATATGTGTGTGTGTGTGTGTGTGTGTGTGTGTGTGTGTACACCACATCTTTATCCATTCATCAGTTAATGGACATTTGGGCTCTTCCCATAGTTTGGCTATTGTTGAAAGCACTGCTATGAACCTTGGGGTTCATGTGCCCCTATGAATCAGCACTCCTGTATCCTTTGGATAAATTCCTAGTAGTGCTATTGCTGGGCCATAGGGTAATAATATTTTTAATTTTTTGAGGAACCTGAACACTGTTTTCCAGAATGGCTGTACCATTTTGCATTCCCACCAACAGTGCAAGAGGGTTCCGTTTCTCCACATCCTTGCCAACATCTGTTGTTTCCTGAGTTGTTCATTTTAGCCACTCTGACCAGCATGAGGTGATATCTCAATGTGTTTTGATTTGTATTTCCCTGATGATGAGCAATGTTGAACATCTTTTCACGTGTCTGTTAGCCATCTGTATGTCTTCTTTGGAAATTTGTCTATTCATGTCTTCTGCCCATTTCTTCACTAGATTCTTTGTTTTTTGGGTGTTGAATTTCGTAAGTTCTTTATAGATTTTGGACACTAACCCTTTAGTATCCTAACCCTTTAGGATACTCTTTCCTGCGTTGTCAAAGATTAGTTGGCCATCCATTTGTGGGTCCATTTCTGGGTTCTCTCTTCTATTCCATTGGTCTATGTGTCTGTTTTTGTTCCAATATCATACTGTCTTAATGATTACAGCTTTGTAGTACAGACTAAAGTCTGGGATTGTGATGTCTCCAGCTTTGGTTTTCTTTTTCAACATTGCTTTGGCTATTCGAGGTCTCTTGTGGTTCCATACAAATTTTACAATTGTTTGTTCTAGCTCTGAGAAGAATGGTGGTGCTATTTTGACTGGGATTGCATTGAATGTGTAGATTGTTTTGGGTAGTATTGACATTTTAACAATATCTTCTTCCATTCCAGGAGCATGGAATGTTTTTCCATTTCTTTGTGTCTTCTTCAATTTCTTTCATAAGCTTTCTCTAGTTTTCAGTGTTCAGATCTTTTAACTCTTTGGTTAGGTTTATTCCTAGATATTTTATGGGTTTTGGTACAGCTGTAAATGTGATTGATTCCTTGATATCTCTTCCTGTTGCTTCATTATTGGTGTATAGAAATGCAACCAATTTCTGTACAATTGATTTTATATCCTGGGACTTTGTTGAATTCATGTGTCAGTTCTTAACAGTTTTTTGGTGGAGTTTTTTGGTTTTTCCATGTAGAGTATTCATGTCATCTGTCAAAAGTGAAAGTTTGACTTCTTTGCCAATTTGAATGCCTTTTATTTCATTTTGTTTTCTGATTGTTGAGGCTAGGACTTCCAACACTATGTTAAACAACAGTGGTGCGAGTGTACATCCCTGTCATGTTCCTGATCTCACGGGGGAAGCTCTTGTTTTTTTTTTCCATTGGGGATGATATTAGCTGTGGGTCTTTCATATATGGATTTTATGATGTTAAAGTATGTTTCTTCTATCTAGACTTTCTTGATGGTTTTTATTTAGATGGATGCTGTATTTTATCAAATGAGTTTTCTGCATCTATTGACAGAATCCTATGGTTCGTATCCTTTCTTCCATTAATGTGATTATCACATTGATTGATTTGCGAACACTGTACCAGCCCTGCAGCCCAGGAATCAATCCCATTTGATCATGGTGAATAATTTTTTTTAATATACTATTGAATTCAATTTGCTAGTATCTTTTTGAGATTTTTTTTGCATCTATGTTCATCAGGGATATTGGCCTATAATTCTCCTTTTTAGTGGGATCTTTGTCTGGTTTGGGAATCAAGGCAATTCTGGCTTCAGAGAATGAGTCTGGAAGCTTTCTTTCCATTTTTATTTTATTTTATTTTATTTTTTTATTTTATTTTATTTTTTTTTTTATTATATGAAATTTATTGTCAAGTTGGTTTCCATACAACACCCAGTGCTCATCCCAAAAGGTGCCCTCCTCAATACCCATCACCCACCCTCTCCTCCCTCCCACTCCCCATCAACCCTCAGTTTGTTCTCAGTTTTTAACAGTCTCCCATGCTTTGGCTCTCTCCCACTCTAACCTCTTTTTTTTTTTTTTTTTTTTTTTCCACCCCCTCCCCCATGGGTTCCTGCCAAGTTTCTCAGGATCCACATAAGAGTGAAACCATATGGTATCTGTCTTTCTCTGTACGGCTTATTTCACTTAGCATCACACTCTCCAGTTCCATCCACGTTGCTACAAAAGGCCATATTTCATTTTTTCTCATTGCCACGTAGTATTCCATTGTGTATATAAACCACAATTTCTTTATCCATTCATCAGTTGATGGACATTTAGGCTCTTTCCATAATTTGGCTATTGTTGAGAGTGCTGCTATGAACATTGGGGTACAAGTGCCCCTATGCATCAGTACTCCTGTATCTCTTGGATAAATTCCTAGCAGTGCTATTCCTGGGTCATAGGGTAGGTCTATTTTTAATTTTCTGAGGAACCTCCACACTGCTTTCCAGAGCGGCTGCACCAATTTGCATTCCCACCAACAGTGCAAGAGGGTTCCCGTTTCTCCACATCCTCTCCAGCATCTAGAGTCTCCTGATTTGTTCATTTTGGCCACTCTGACTGGCGTGAGGTGATACCTGAGTGTGGTTTTGATTTGTATTTCCCTGATAAGGAGCGACGCTGAACATCTTTTCATGTGCCTGTTGGCCATCTGGATGTCTTCTTTAGAGAAGTGTCTATTCATGTTTTCTGCCCATTTCTTCACTGGGTTATTTGTTTTTCGGGTGTGGAGTTTGGTGAGCTCTTTATAGATTTTGGATACTAGCCCTTTGTCCGATATGTCATTTGCAAATATCTTTTCCCATTCCGTTGGTTGCCTTTTAGTTTTGTTGGTTGTTTCCTTTGCTGTGCAGAAGCTTTTTATCTTCATAAGGTCCCAGTAATTCACTTTTGCTTTTAATTCCCTTGCCTTTGGGGATGTGTCGAGTAAGAGATTGCTACGGCTGAGGTCAGAGAGGTCTTTTCCTGCTTTCTCCTCTAAGGTTTTGATGGTTTCCTGTCTCACATTCAGGTCCTTTATCCATTTTGAGTTTATTTTTGTGAATGGTGTCAGAAAGTGGTCTAGTTTCAACCTTCTGCATTGTTGCTGTCCAGTTCTCCCAGCACCATTTGTTAAAGAGGCTGTCTTTTTTCCATTGGATGTTCTTTCCTGCTTTGTCAAAGATGAGTTGGCCATACGTTTGTGGGTCTCGTTCTGGGGTTTCTATTCTATTCCATTGGTCTATGTGTCTGTTTTTGTGCCAATACCATGCTGTCTTGATGATGACAGCTTTGTAGTAGAGGCTAAAGTCTGGGATTGTGATGCCTCCTGCTTTGGTCTTCTTCTTCAAAATTCCTTTGGCTATTCGGGGCCTTTTGTGGTTCCATATGAATTTTAGGATTGCTTGTTCTAGTTTCGAGAAGAATGCTGGTGCAATTTTGATTGGGATTGCATTGAATGTGTAGATCGCTTTGGGTAGTATTGACATTTTGACAATATTTATTTTTCCAATCCATGAGCAGGGAATGTCTTTCCATTTCTTTAAATCTTCTTCAATTACCTTCATAAGCTTTCTATAGTTTTCAGCATACAGATCCTTTACATCTTTGGTTAGATTTATTCCTAGGTATTTTATGCTTCTTGGTGCAATTGTGAATGGGATCAGTTTCTTTAGTTGTCTTTCTGTTGCTTCATTGTTAGTGTATAAGAATGCAACTGATTTCTGTACATTGATTTTGTATCCTGCGACTTTGCTGAATTCATGTATCAATTCTAGCAGACTTTTGGTGGAGTCTATCGGATTTTCCATGTATAATATCATGTCTTTTGCCAAAAGCGAAAGCTTGACTTCATCTTTGCCAATTTTGATGCCTTTGATTTCCTTTTGTTGTCTGATTGCTGATGCTAGAACTTCCAGCACTATGTTAAACAACAGCGGTGAGAGTGGGCATCCCTGTCGTGTTCCTGATCTCAGGGAAAAAGCTCTCAGTTTTTCCCCATTGAGGATGATGCTAGCTGTGGGCTTCTCATAAATGGCTTTTATGATCTTTAAGTATGTTCCTTCTATCCCGACTTTCTCAAGGGTTTTTATTAAGAAAGGGTGCTGGATTTTGTCGAAGGCCTTTTCTGCATCGATTGACAGGATCATATGGTTCTTCTCTTTTTTTTTGTTAATGTGGTGTATCACGTTGATTGATTTGCGAATGTTGAACCAGCCCTGCATCCCAGGGATGAATCCCACTTGATCATGGTGAATAATTCTTTTTATATGCTGTTGAATTCGATTTGCTAGTATCTTATTGAGAATTTTTGCATCCATATTCATCAGGGATATTGGCCGGTAGTTCTCTTTTTTTACTGGGTCTCTGTCTGGTTTAGGGATCAAAGTAATACTGGCTTCATAGAATAAGTCTGGAAGTTTTCCTTCCCTTTCTATTTCTTGGAATAGCTTGAGAAGGATAGGTATTATCACTGCTTTAAACGTCTGGTAGAACTCCCCTGGGAAGCCATCTGGTCCTGGACTCTTATTTGTTGGGAGATTTTTGATAACCGATTCAATTTCTTCGCTGGTTATGGGTCTGTTCAAGCTTTCTATTTCCTCCTGATTGACTTTTGGAAGAGTGTGGGTGTTCAGGAATTTGTCCATTTCTTCCAAGTTGTCCAATTTGTTGGCATATAATTTTTCATAGTATTCCCTGATAATTGTTTGTATCTCTGAGGGATTGGTTGTAATAATTCCATTTTCATTCATGATTTTATCTATTTGGGTCATCTCCCTTTTCTTTTTGAGAAGCCTGGCTAGAGGTTTGTCAATTTTGTTTATTTTTTCAAAAAACCAACTCTTGGTTTCGTTGATCTGCTCTACAGTTTTTTTAGACTCTATATTGTTTATTTCTGCTCTGATCTTTATTATTTCTCTTCTTCTGCTGGGTTTGGGGTGTCTTTGCTGTTCTGCTTCTATTTCCTTTAGGTGTGCTGTTAGAGTTTGTGTTTGGGATTTTTCTTGTTTCTTGAGATAGGCCTGGATTGCAATGTATTTTCCTCTCAGGACTGCCTTCGCTGCGTCCCAAAGCGTTTGGATTGTTGTATTTTCATTTTCGTTTGTTTCCATATATTTTTTAATTTCTTCTCTAATTGCCTGGTTGACCCACTCATTCTTTAGTAGGGTGTTCTTTAACCTCCATGCTTTTGGAGGTTTTCCAGACTTTTTTCTGTGGTTGATTTCAAGCTTCATAGCATTGTGGTCTGAAAGTATGCATGGTATAATTTCAATTCTGGTAAACTTATGAAGGGCTGTTTGTGACCCAGTATATGATCTATCTTGGAGAATGTTCCATGTGCACTCGAGAAGAAAGTATATTCTGTTGCTTTGGGATGCAGAGTTCTAAATATATCTGTCAAGTCCATCTGATCCAATGTCTCATTCAGGGCCCTTGTTTCTTTATTGAGCGTGTGTCTAGATGATCTATCCATTTCTGTAAGTGGGGTGTTAAAGTCCCCTGCAATTACCACATTCTTATCAATAAGGTTGCTTATGTTTATGAGTAGTTGTTTTATATATTTGGGGGCTCCGGTATTCGGCATATAGACATTTAAAATTGTTAGCTCTTCCTGATGAATAGACCCTGTAACTATTATATAATGTCCTTCTTCATCTCTTGTTACAGCCTTTAATTTAAAGTCTAGTTTGTCTGATATAAGTATGGCTACTCCAGCTTTCTTTTGGCTTCCAGTAGCATGATAAATAGTTCTCCATCCCCTCACTCTCAATCTAAAGGTGTCCTCAGGTCTAAAATGAGTCTCTTGTAAACAGCAAATAGATGGGTCTTGTTTTTTTATCCATTCTGATACCCTATGTCTTTTGGTTGGCGCATTGAATCCATTTACATTCAGTGTTATTATAGAAAGATACGGGTTTAGAGTCATTGTGATGTCTGTATGTTTTATGCTTGTAGTGTTGGCTCTGGTACTTTGTCTCACAGGGTCCCCCTTAGGATCTCTTGTAGGGCTGGTTTAGTGGTGACAAATTCCTTCAGTTTTTGTTTGTTTGGGAAGACCTTTATCTCTCCTTCTATTCTAAATGACAGACTTGCTGGGTAAAGGATTCTCGGCTGCATATTTTTTCTGTCTAGCACACTGAAAATCTCATGCCAATTCTTTCTGGCCTGCCAAGTTTCAAAAGAGAGATCGGTCACGAGTCTTATAGGTCTCCCTTTATATGTGAGGGCACGTTTACCCCTTGCTGCTTTCAGAATTTTCTCTTTATCCTTGTATTTTGCCAGTTTCACTATGATATGTCGTGCAGAAGTTCGATTCAAGTTACGTCTGAAGGGAGTTCTCTGTGCCTCTTGGATTTCAATGCCTTTTTCCTTCCCCAGTTCAGGGAAGTTCTCAGCTATTATTTCTTCAAGTACCCCTTCAGCACCTTTCCCTCTCTCTTCCTCCTCTGGGATACCAATTATGCGTATATTATTTCTTTTTAGTGTATCACTTAGTTCTCTAATTTTCCCCTCATACTCCTGGATTTTTTTATCTCTCTTTTTCTCAGCTTCCTCTTTTTCCATAACTTTATCTTCTAGTTCACCTATTCTCTCCTCTGCCTCTTCAATCCGAGCCGTGGTGGTTTCCATTTTGTTTTGCATTTCATTTAAAGCGTTTTTCAGCTCCTCGTGACTGTTCCTTAGTCCCTTGATCTCTGTAGCAAGAGATTCTCTGCTGTCCTCTATACTGTTTTCAAGCCCAGCGATTAATTTTATGACTATTATTCTAAATTCATTTTCTGTTATATTATTTAAATCCTTTTTGATCAGCTCATTAGCTGTTGTTATTTCCTGGAGATTCTTCTGAGGGGAATTCTTCCACTTGGTCATTTTGGATAGTCCCTGGCGTGGTGAGGACCTGCAGGGCACTTCCCCTGTGCTGTGGTGTATAACTGGAGTTGGTGGGCGGAGTCGCTGTCAGACCTGATGTCTGCCCCCGGCCCACCGCTGGGGCCACAGTCAGACTGGTATGTGCCTTCTCTTCCCCTCTCCTAGGGGCGGGATTCACTGTGGGGTGGCGTGGCCTGTCTGGGCTACTTGCACACTGCCAGGCTTGTGATGCTGGGGATCTGGCGTATTAGCTGGGGTGGGTAGGCAAGGTGCACAGGGGCAGGAGGGGCAGGCTTAGCTCGCTTCTCTTTAGGTGATCCACTTCGGGCGGGGCCCTGTGGCAGCAGGAGGGAGTCAGATCCGCTGCAGGAGGTTTGGCTCCTCTGCAGAAGCACAGAGTTGGGTGTTTACGCGGAGTGAGGAAGTTCCCTGGCAGGAACTGGTTCTCTTTGGGATTTTGGCTGGTGGATGGGCGGGGGAGATGGCGCTGGCGAGCGCCCTTGTTCCCCACCAAACTGAGCTCTGTCGTCCAGGGGCTCAGCAGCTCTCCCTCCCTTTGTCCTCCAGCCTTCCCGCTTTCGGAGTAGAGCTGTTAACTTATGCCCTCCCAGACGCTAAGTCGCGCTTGCTGTCGGAACACAGTCCGTCAGGCCCCTCCGCTTTTGCCAGCCAGACTCGGGAGCTCTGCTTGGCCGGCAAGCCGCCCCTCCGCCCCGGCTCCCTCCCGCCAGTCCGTGGAGCGCGCACCGCCTCGCCGCCCTTCCTACCCTCTTCCGTGGGCCTCTCGTCTGCGCTTGGCTCCGGCGACTCCGTTCTGCTAATCCTCTGGCGGTTTTCTGGGTTATTTAGGCAGGTGTAGGTGGAATCTAATTGATCAGCAGGACGCACGGTGAGCCCAGCGTCCTCCTACGCCGCCATCTTCCCTCTTTTCCTCCTTTCCATTTTTATTTTTTGGAACAGTTTGAGAAGAATAGATACTAACTCTGCATTAAATGTTTGGTAGAATTCCCCTGGGAATCCATCTGGCCCAGGACTCTTATTTGTTGGGGGATTTTTGATAACCAATTCAATTTCATAAAAAAAAAATATTATTCATAAAAAACATAAGGAAGCAAATGAAAATGAAAACATGACAGCCCAAGCCCTTTGGGATGCAGCAAAGCCAGTCCTAAGAGGAAAATACATTGCAATTCAGGGCCATCTCAAGAAATGAGAAGGATCCCAAATTCAGAACCTTGACTCACACATAAAGGGACTAGAAACAGAACAGCAAAGAAAGCCCAAAGCCAGCAGAAGAAGAGAAAAAATAATGATTAGAGAAAATATAGAATCCAAAATAAAAAACTCCAGTAGAACAGATCAATGAATCTAAGAGCTGGTTTTTTGAAAGAATAAACAAAACTGATAAATCCTTAGCCAGACTTCATAAAAAGGAGAGAGGACTCAAATAGATAAAACCACGACTGAAAGAGGAGAAATCACATCCAACACCACAGAAATATAAACAATTATTGAAAAATACCATGAAAAATTATATGCCAATACACTGGACAACCTGGAAGAAATGGACAACTTCCTAGACACTCACACACTACTAAAACTCAAACAGGAAGTTATAGAAAATTAGAACAGATCTTCTTAACCTGTTTTGGGTTTGAAAATAAATTATTTCCTGGGGCGCCTGGGTGGCTCAGTCGGTTAAGCGTCCGACTTCGGCTCAGGTCACGATCTCACTGTCCATGAGTTCGAGCCCCGCGTCGGGCTCTGTGCTTACTGCTCAGAACCTGGAGCCTGTTTCAGATTCTGTCTCCCTCTCTCTCTGACCCTCTCCCGTTCATGCTCTGTCTCTCCCTGTCTCAAAAATAAATAAAATGTTAAAAAGTTAAAAAAAAAAAAAGAAAAGAAATTATTTCCTGATAGTATATTACCATTTCCCAAAAAACATCCCACTGAACAATTCAGTGATGTGTTAGAAGTGTTTCATGCTTTAGTGGTCAAAATAACTTTGTTAAATGCTGAGTTAAGCATGTCTCTTTACTGTAGGAATTCCCTGAACATTTAATATGTACATCATGAATTTCCAGGCGGCAGATGTACTATGCACAGCTACCTAAACTGGTTAGGATAGAAAATATTTTTTTGAGAATTCTATTAACATCTCATAGAACATGTATTTCCTGGAACACAGTGGGTAAATATTTAATTAAGTCTTTAGTGATAGGCACCATGTTAAGAGAACGATTTTATTACAATGATTTATTTATTAATGGATTATTATTTTGTGTGTGGGAAAGGAAGAGTGAGTGTGTTTGTATTGGCATCTTCTGAATTTTGGTCTTATGTATGGCTTATTCAGTTTTGTAAAAGCCTTATTCTTTTTTTCAAGTATGAGTCTGCCAAGTTTTTATTACTCTGGTTAAAACATAAATTATTTCCAATAGTCTGACTATCTGGGTAGAAGTGCTGAAACATCTTAAGCCTATTACAGTGTCTTCTGTCCAGGTCCACACAATTTTTTTTTTTTTCACATTCACATAACTTTTATTACAGTACATTATATGATCTATTAGTTATTGTTGTTAATCTCTTACTGTACCTAATTTGTAAATTATTTATTTATTTATTTATTTATTTATTTATTTATTTTTAATTTATTTTTTTTTTATTTTTATTTTTTATAATATATGAAATTTATTGTCAAATTGGTTTCCATAAAACACCCAGTGCTCATCCCAAAAGGTGCCCTCCTCAATACCCATCACCCACCCTCTCCTCCCTCCCACCCCCCATCAACCCTCAGTTTGTTCTCAGTTTTTAACAGTCTCTTATGCTTTGGCTCTCTCCCACTCTAACCTCTTTTTTTTTTTTTTTTTTCTTTTTTCCTCCCCCTCCCCCATGGGTTCCTGTTACGTTTCTCAGGATCCACATAAGAGTGAAACCATATGGTATCTGTCTTTCTCTGTATGGCTTATTTCACTTAGCATCACACTCTCCAGTTCCATCCACGTTGCTACAAAAGGCCATATTTCATTTTTTCTCATTGCCACGTAGTATTCCATTGTGTATATAAACCACAATTTCTTTATCCATTTATCAGTTGATGGACATTTAGGCTCTTTCCATAATTTGGCTATTGTTGAGAGTGCTGCTATAAACGTTGGGGTACAAGTGCCCCTATGCATCAGTACTCCTGTATCCCTTGGATAAATTCCTAGCAGTGCTATTGCTGGGTCATAGGGTAGGTCTATTTTTAATTTTCTGAGGAACCTCCACACTGCTTTCCAGAGCGGCTGCACCAATTTGCATTCCCACCAACAGTGCAAGAGGGTTCCCGTTTCTCCACATCCTCGCCAGCATCTATAGTCTCCTGATTTGTTCATTTTGGCCACTCTGACTGGCGTGAGGTGATACCTGAGTGTGGTTTTGATTTGTATTTCCCTGATAAGGAGCGACGCTGAACATCTTTTCATGTGCCTGTTGGCCATCCGGATGTCTTCTTTAGAGAAGTGTCTATTCATGTTTTCTGCCCATTTCTTCACTGGGTTATTTGTTTTTCGGGTGTGGAGTTTGGTGAGCTCTTTATAGATTCTGGATGCTAGCCCTTTGTCCAATATGTCATTTGCAAATATCTTTTCCCATTCCGTTGGTTGCCTTTTAGTTTTGTTGGTTGTTTCCTTTGCTGTGCAGAAGCTTTTTATCTTCATAAGGTCCCAGTAATTCACTTTTGCTTTTAATTCCCTTGCCTTTGGGGATGTGTCGAGTAAGAGATTGCTACGGCTGAGGTCAGAGAGGTCTTTTCCTGCTTTCTCCTCTAAGGTTTTGGTGGTTTCCTGTCTCACATTCAGGTCCTTTATCCATTTTGAGTTTATTTTTGTGAATGGTGTCAGAAAGTGGTCTAGTTTCAACCTTCTGCATGTTGCTGTCCAGTTCTCCCAGCACCATTTGTTAAAGAGGCTGTCTTTTTTCCATTGGATGTTCTTTCCTGCTTTGTCAAAGATGAGTTGGCCATACGTTTGTGGGTCTAGTTCTGGGGTTTCTATTCTATTCCATTGGTCTATGTGTCTGTTTTTGTGCCATAGGTCCACACAATTTTTAAAGGAGTCTGATAGTCATAACTTCCCCTACAGTGCCATGCTGTAGTATGTGGCCCATTCTGCTATTATAAAAGTAATATAAAAAACTGAATAATACAGATGCTTCAATGAAAAACAGGGACTTAGCACTAGAATGCATAGAGTAGCGATAGGGGTGCCTGGGTGGCTCAGTCAGTTAAGCATCTGACTCTTGATTTTGGCTCAGGTCATGATCTCTAGGTTCATGAGTTTGAGCCCTACATTGGGCTCTGCACTGACATTGTGGAGCCTGCTTGGGATTCTTTTCCTCTCCCTCTCTCTGTCCCTCCACTGCTCTCTGTCTCTCTCTCAAAAAATAAACTTAAAACAAAAGAGCAGCAACAATGAAGTAATTTTTTCCCACAGAAATTTTAGTTTTTTTTTTTTAACATTTATTTATTTTTGAGAGACAGAGTGAGACAAAGTGAGAATGGGAGAGGGGCAGAGAGAGAGGGAGACACAGGATCGGAAGCAGGCTCCAGGCTCTGAGCTGTCAGCACAGAGCCCGATGTGGGGCTTGAACCCACAGACTGTGAGATCATGACCTGAGCCGAAGTCAGACGCTCAACCCACTGAGACACCCAGGCGCCCCTCCCACAGAAATTTTAGTAATAAAGTGTTTTCTAAACTATCAGAAGATGTTATTACATGCTAAAATAAGCTGGCTTATCAAAACTGACAGCAACAGACTTAGCAACATCCTCCTTACCTTTTCATTAACATAGTTATAGCAGCCTCTCTGTTTCCCATTACCTCTAGCTTTGCCTTGCTCTTGTGGTTGTGCTTGCAGCACAGTTTACAGTCACCACAAGCTCTAAACAAAAGAATAAAAAAAAATACATGGATAAATAACAGGTGAGGAACTGAGTAGCATGACACTTGCACAGTTCTTTGTACTCGAATCCCACAGTTCTTTGTATTTGATATATCTATATCCCATCCAGATGTCCCTGTCGCCTCCAACACTTAAGAAAGACTGCCCTCAGAACACTTTCTGTGATGAGCACTGAGCAATGTATAGAATTGCTGAATCACTATATTGCACACCTGAATCTAATATAACACTATATGTTCATTAGACTTAAATTCGAGAAAAAACTTTTTAAAGCCTATCCTGAGAATATCCAAAACTCTCCCCAAGATTTCTGTGAATTCTCAGGGCCTCTGATATTTTCTCATGCTCTGCACCATAACAACCCAGATGTGAAATTTCATCCTTTTGTCAATTTAACTACCTTCCTCCATATATAGCCACATCATTCCTGAATATATATCAGATTTTACTACCAAAATGCAGAAGAGAGGAATCACGTAATCTGCCAAGTACTGTATAGTTTAAACTGCATAATAGGTATAACACACAACTTAAACTTGCACATTAGATATTTCTATCTATATGTCTGTATCTATATCTATGTCTATATCATCTATATCTATATATTTCATCTAAGGAAATTTTGCTTCTGGAAATAGTACAATAGTTTATTTGTATCAATCCAACCACTGAGAACAACTAGGTTATGTGAACAAAATATAAAATAAAAATAAAAATGGAAGCTTGAAGGCATCAGAGAACTAAAATAGCAGTGAAGAACTAAAATAGTGCTTAGAAATTCTTCTTCTAGGGAGATTTGCTACTTCATTGAGAGACAATGGAGAAGCAAAGATTCTGAGCCAAACTTTGGCACCATCACAAAGCTAAGGGGTTCAAAATTAAATCTGGTTCCTGCTAAATGAGAAGAGGTACTAGAACTCACACTTTTTGGATGACATTCCGTTAGAATATACCCAACGGTTTTGGTAATTAAAAAATTAATTTTGAAATTACTCATGAGGCAGAGAAAGGATCACAGTTGAAATTAGAAACTATTTTGAATGAATGACAATGAAAAACTATGTAAGAAAACCTGTGAGATGCCTAAACTTAAGACCTAAAACTATAAAACTAGAAGAAAGCAGAGAAGCAAAACTTCGTAACGTTGGTGTTGACAATGATGTCTTGGCTCTGATACCAAAAGCACAGGTGACAAAAACAAAAGCACACAATGAGACCACATCATACTGAAAAGCTCCTGCACAGCAAAGGAAATGATTAGCAGATTGAAAAGCTACCTATGGAATGGGAGGAAATATTTGCAAACCATGTAATTAATGAGGAGTTAATATTGAGAATATGTAAAGAACTCTTAAACTCATCAACAAAAAACCCCAAATAACCCAACTGAAAAATGCATACAAGTCTTGAAAGGATATTTCCCCAAAGAAGATATACAAATAGACATATGTACATTTAGACATACAAAAAGGAAGGAAGTCCTGTCACATGCTACAATGTAGATGCACATCGAAGACATTATGGTAAGTAAGATAAGCCAGTCACAAGAAGTCAAATACTGTATGATTCTACTTTAGAGGTATCTGAGGTAGTCAAACTCTTAGAAAATAAAGCATATATACATACATCAAATCATTATGTGTACACCTTACACTTACAGGTATTATATGTTAATTATATCTCAATAAAACAGGGGAAAAAAGAAAACTTACTCTTAAAAAAAAAAGAATATGGTTACCAGAGGCAAGACGGGGGAAAGGAGAGTTGTTGTTCCATAGGTATAGATTTTCAGTTTTGCAACATGAAAAGTTACAGAGATCTGTTGCACAACAATATATGTATAGCTAACACTACTGTGTTGTACTCTTAGACGTGGTTAACATGGTAAATTCAATGTTATGTGCTTTTTATCATAATCAGAAAAATCTTGTGGGATGCAGCTAAAGCTATGACTTAAATAGAAACTGATAGCATTGAATGGATACATTAAAAAAGAATAAAGGGGCGCCTGGGTGGCGCGGTCGGTTAAGCGTCCGACTTCAGCCAGGTCACTATCTCGCGGTCCGTGAGTTCGAGCCCCGCGTCAGGCTCTGGGCTGATGGCTCAGAGCCTGGAGCCTGTTTCCGATTCTGTGTCTCCCTCTCTCTCTGCCCCTCCCCCGTTCATGCTCTGTCTCTGTCCCAAAAAAAATAAATAAACGTTGGAAAAAAAAAAAAAAGAATAAAGACTGAAATTTAATAACCTAAGTATCCATCTCAAGAAATTATAAAAAGGATGGGGCGCCTGGGTGGCTTAGTCGGTTAAGCGTCTGACTCATGGTTTCAGCTCAGGTCATGATCTCGTGGTTCATGAGTTTGAGCCCCACATTGGGCTTCATGCTGACAGTGTGGAGGCTGCTTGGGATTCTCTCTCTCTCGTTCTCTCTCTGCCCTTCCCCCACTCGCAAGAGCCTGCTCTCTTCCTCTCTCTCAAAATAAACAAACGTAAAAAAAATTAAAAAAAAAGAAATTACAAAAAGGACAGTGAAAATAAAATAAAAACAATAACAAAAAATCCAAGTAAAATAAAAGAAAGTAATGACAAAACCATGAATTAATGAAATTATTTTTAAAAACCATAAAGGTGTCACAAAGGCAAACATTTTGGAAAAGACTAATAAAATTGATAAACTCCTAGAAATACTGTTTAAAAGAAAGAGATAATATCAATAACCAATATATGAATAAAAATAAAATAATAGGAATAAAAAGAATAAAAATGTGGATAAAATGTACAAACTTTCAAAAACACACATATAAAAAAATACAAGAGATAGAAAGTATGAATAGTTACATAACTATTAATGTTATTATTGTAACTATTAAAATAATGTACTGAATCCATAAATAGAAATTGTTGGGAGGCAATTCTCCAGGGAATTTGTATACCATGGTTATGTTTCATGGATGATTTACAGCAAACAGCTTTGGAATCTAGGGATAGTATCTCTCTCTTAATTAGAGGGCAAGTTTATATCCTGACCATAAGAATAAAGATAATACCCTCTTGCAGAGCAAAGGTTATTCAGGTTTTCTACCAACCCCTTTAAAAGACTGGGTGTTCCCTAGGCTCAATTGTGACATGCATCATTGTGTGCATGGTGGCAACTTGATAAAAGTTGTTTCAAAGAGCCTATAACAAATATCAAACTATCTTTAAAGGACATAACCTCTAAACATAACCACAATAGCATTTTCTCATCTAAAATTTGAACAATTTTTCCTTACATTATCAAATATCCTACCAATGTTCAAATTTCTCAAATGTTTCAGGAATTATTTTCTTTTTGTTGTTTGTTAGTTAACACAGTCTTATATTAGTTTCAGGTATACAATATAGTGACTCAGCAATTCCATACATCAACTGGTGTTGATCACAACAAATACACTCCTTAATCCCCATCACCTATATAACCCCCCCCCCTTGCCCTCCCCTCTGGTAACCATCAGTTTGCTCTCTACAGTTAAGTGTCTGTTTCTTGATTTCTCTCTCTCTTGTTTATTCCTTTGCTTGTTAGTTTGTTTCTTAAATTCCACATTAGTGAAATCAAATGGTATTTATCTTTTTCTGACTGCCTTATTTCACTTAGCTTTATATTCTCTAGCTCTGTCCATGTCATTGAAAATAGCAAGATTTCATTCTTTCTTATGGGTGAATAATATTGTATTGTATATATATACCACATCTTTATCCATTCATCAATCAATGGACACTTGGGCTGCTTCCATATCTTGGCTACTGTAAATAATACTGCTATAAACATAGGGGTGCGTATATCCCTTTAAATTAGTGTTTTTGTATTCTTTGGGTAAATACCCGAAATGCTGGATTGTAGGGTAGTTCCATTTTTAACTTTTTAAGGAAACTCCATACTGTTTTCCAGAATGGCTGCACCAGTTTGCATTCCCACCAACAGTGCAAGAGGATTCCTTTTTTCTCCACATCCTCACCAACATCTTTTGTTTCTTATGTTGTAGCCATTCTGACAGGTGTGAGGTGATATCACACTGTAGTTTTGATTTGCATTTCCCTGATGATGAGTGATGATGAACATCTTTTCATGTGTCTGTTGGCCATCCTTTTGTCTTCTTTGAAGAAATGCCTGTTTATGTCTTCAGCACATTTTAAAGTTGGATTATTTGTTTTTTGGGTGTTGAGTTGTATAAATTTATTATATATTTTAAATAATAACCCTTTATCAGACATGTCATTTGCAAATATCCTTTCTCATTCAGAAGGTTGCCTTTTAGTTTTTTTATTGGTTCCTTCACTATGAAGGAGATTTTTATTTTGATGAAGTCCAAATAGTTTATTTTTGCTTTTGTTTCCCTTGCCTCATTAGACATGTATAGAAAAAAGTTGCTTCTGCAAATGTCAAAGAGGTTATTGCCTGTGTTCTATTCTAGGATTATTATGATCTTATGTCTCACATTTAATTCATTTTGAGTTTATTCTTGTGTTTGGTGTAAGAAAGTGGTCCAGTTTCATTCTTCTGCATGCTGCTGTCCAGTTTTCCCAAGACCATTTGTTGGAGAGGCTCTTTTTGCCATTGGATAATCTTTCTTGCTTTGCTAAAGATTAATAGAGCGTATAGTTGTGGGTCCAATTCTGGGTTTTCTATTCTGTTCTATTGATCTGTGTGTCTGTTTTTGTGCCAGTACCATAGCGTTTTGATTACTACAGCTTTGTAATATAACTTGAAATTGAGAATTGTGATATCTCCAGCTTTGCTTTTCTTTGTCAAGATTGCTTGGGCTATTCTAAATTTTAGAATTGCTTTTTTCTAGCTCTGTGGAAATGCTGTTGGTGTTTTGATGAAGATTGCATTACATGTGTAGATTGCATTGGGTAGTATGGACATTTTAACAATATTTGTTCTCCCAATCCATGAGCATGGAATGTCTTTCCATTTCTTCGTGTCATCTTCATTTCCTTTCATCAGTGTTTTATGGTTTTCAGAGTACAGGTTTTTCAACTCTTTGGTTAGGTTTATTCCTAAGTATTTTACTATTTTTGGTGTAATTGTAAGTGGGACTATTTTCTTAATTTCACTTTCTGCTGCTTCATTATTGATATATAGAAATGCCAAAGATATATGTACATTGATTTTGTATACTGTGACTTTACTAAATTCATGTATCTAGCAGTTTTTTGGTGGCATCTTTTGGGTTTTCTTTTGGGTCATCTGCAAATAGCGGAAGTTTACTTCTGCCTTACCGATTTAGATGCCTTTTATTTCTTTGTGTTGTCTGCTGTGGCTGGGACTTCCAGTACTGTGTTGAATAAAAGTGGTGAGAGTGGACATCTTTGTCTTCTTCCTAACCTTAGGGGAAAAGTTCTCAGTTTTTCCTCATTAAGGGTGATTTAGCTGTGGGTTTTTCATATATGGTTTTTATTATGTTGAAGTATACTTCTAAACCTCCTTTATTGAGGGTTTTTACAGTGAACAGATGTCAAAATTTGTTAAATGCTTTTCTGCATCTATTGAAATAATCATATAATTTTAACTTTCATTTTGTTAATATGGTGTATTATGTTGATTGATTTGTGAATATTGAATCACCTTTTCAGCCCGGGAATAAATCCAGCTTGATCATGGTGAACAATTTTTTTTTTTTTTTTTTTTTTTTATGTATTGTTGAATGCGGTTTGCTAGTATTTTGGTGAGGATTTTTGCACCTATGTTCATCAGAGATATTGGCTTGTGGTTCTCTTTTTTAGTGGTGTTTTTTTTTTTTTTTTTATCAGGTTTCAGTTATCAAGCTGATGCTGGCTTCATAGAATTAATTTCGACACTTTTCTTCTTCTATTTTTTGGAATGGTTGGAGAAGGATAGGTGTTAACTCTTCCTTAAATATTTGGTAGAATTTGCTTATGAAGTCATCTGGTCCTGGACTTTTGTTTGTTGGGAGTTTTTTGATTACTGATTTAATTTTGTTGCTATTAATTGGTCTGTTAAAATTTTCTATTTCTTTCTGATTCAGTTTTAGAAGATTGAGAAGATCCAGTTTAAATTTAGGAATTTATCCGTTTTTTCTAGGTTGTCCAATTTGTTGGCACATAATTTTTCTTAGTAGTCTGTTATAATCCTTTGTATTTCTATGGTGTTAGTTGTTACTTCTCTTTAATTTCTGATTTTATGTATTTGAGTCATCTTTCTTTTTTTTTATGAGTATGGTTAAGAGTTTATCAATTGTTTGTCTTCTGAAAGAACCAGCTCTCGCTTTCATTGATCATTTCTAATTTTTTTTAGTCTCCATTTCATTTATTTTAAGTATCTTTTGATATATTGGTTCTTGTAGCTCTTTTGTCCCTCTCCTTGTCCCCTGCACCCCCAGCCCTACAACTTATATTTGTTGAAAAAACTGCTCCAGTAGGTTGTTAACAACCTGGACTTTGCTAATTGGCTCTCTGCAGTGTGTTTTCACAGTCCTCCAACTCTATATTTCCTATAAATTGAGAATTAAAGTCTTGATCAGTTTGTGTTGTTTAAGGCGCCTAGTCTGTGGTATTTTGTTATACCAACCCTAGGAAACTAATGCAGTGGGTATATGAGTGCTCTATAGGAAATGCTGCAGAGGATTAGTACTTTCCACCTCAAGTGAAGAGTATGAGATCAAAAATAAGTTAAAAATTAGAGCTGGATATAAGTAGTTCCAGGGTTGTTTCAGGATCTTGATGATATCATCAAGGACCCAGCCTCCTTTCCTGCTTTCTTTTACTGTCTGCAATGTGACCCCAATGAGTCTCTTCATGGTTTTAAAATGGCAGCAGTTGCTCCAAGTGTTATATGTGACTAAGTGCAAAAGTGGAAAAGGCTGGTATGGGGTTCTACTTAGGGCTATCTCAGCAAAGTCTCCCTTTTGTTTCATTGGTCAGAACCAGGTCATGTGGCCATTCTCACCTACAAGGAAAGCTGGGAGAGTGAGTACAGTTTGTTCAGCTACAACACACCTTTCCATGAAATGAAATAGTGCATACACATTAGTTAAGTAGGAGAATAATGTCAGTACAATATGGAAGTTGTGTTGGTATAGTAAAAAAGTAGTATGTGGCAACATATAGAGGAAAAGTAATAACCTTCAATAAGAAAGGCAAAAAGTCTTTAGTTGTCCAGACAGGAGCCCTTATAACTTTTTTTAAAGAAAATTAAAGATGAGGGCCTGCACAGAGGGATCCCTCCCCCAGAGAGGCTCCCCCTAGCCCCCAGCTTTATATAGCTCTAAGCTTGTGGCAGTTTCCACTTCTACCTCGATTTATCAGCAGTTTCACTGGCTCAGAACTCCACAATGATTTTCATATTGTTTATCTCTTTTTTAAAGTAACTATTGAAGTATAATGTATCTAGAGAAAAAAGGCATGAACCATAAGTGAGCAGTCCATAATGTTTTAATGCATTTTTTTTTTTATTATATGAAATTTATTGTCAAATTGGTTTCCATAGAACACCCAGTGCTCATCCCAAAAGGTGCCCTCCTCAATACCCATCACCCACCCTCTCCTCCCTCCCACCCCCCATCAACCCTCAGTTTGTTCTCAGTTTTTAACAGTCTCTTAAGCTTTGGCTCTCTCCCACTCTAACCTCTTTTTTTTCTTTTTTCCTCCCCCTCCCCCATGGGTTCCTGCCAAGTTTCTCAGGATCCACATAAGAGTGAAACCATATGGTATCTGTCTTTCTCTGTACGGCTTATTTCACTTAGCATCACACTCTCCAGTTCCATCCACGTTGCTACAAAAGGCCATATTTCATTTTTTCTCATTGCCACGTAGTATTCCATTGTGTATATAAACCACAATTTCTTTATCCATTCATCAGTTGATGGACATTTAGGCTCTTTCCATAATTTGGCTATTGTTGAGAGTGCTGCTATGAACATTGGGGTACAAGTGCCCCTATGCATCAGTACTCCTGTATCCCTTGGATAAATTCCTAGCAGTGCTATTGCTGGGTCATAGGGTAGGTCTATTTTTAATTTTCTGAGGAACCTCCACACTGCTTTCCAGAGCGGCTGCACCAATTTGCATTCCCACCAACAGTGCAAGAGGGTTCCCATTTCTCCACATCCTCGCCAGCATCTATAGTCTCCTGATTTGTTCATTTTGGCCACTCTGACTGGCGTGAGGTGATACCTGAGTGTGGTTTTGATTTGTATTTCCCTGATAAGGAGCGACGCTGAACATCTTTTCATGTGCCTGTTGGCCATCCGGATGTCTTCTTTAGAGAAGTGTCTATTCATGTTTTCTGCCCATTTCTTCACTGGGTTATTTGTTTTTCGGGTGTGGAGTTTGGTGAGCTCTTTATAGATTCTGGATACTAGCCCTTTGTCCGATATGTCATTTGCAAATATCTTTTCCCATTCCGTTGGTTGCCTTTTAGTTTTGTTGGTTGTTTCCTTTGCTGTGCAGAAGCTTTTTATCTTCATAAGGTCCCAGTAATTCACTTTTGCTTTTAATTCCCTTGCCTTTGGGGATGTGTCGAGTAAGAGATTGCTACGGCTGAGGTCAGAGAGGTCTTTTCCTGCTTTCTCCTCTAAGGTTTTGATGGTTTCCTGTCTCACATTCAGGTCCTTTATCCATTTTGAGTTTATTTTTGTGAATGGTGTGAGGAAGTGGTCTAGTTTCAACCTTCTGCATGTTGCTGTCCAGTTCTCCCAGCACCATTTGTTAAAGAGGCTGTCTTTTTTCCATTGGATGTTCTTTCCTGCTTTGTCAAAGATGAGTTGGCCATACGTTTGTGGGTCTAGTTCTGGGGTTTCTATTCTATTCCATTGGTCTATGTGTCTGTTTTTGTGCCAATACCATGCTGTCTTGATGATGACAGCTTTGTAGTAGAGGCTAAAGTCTGGGATTGTGATGCCTCCTGCTTTGGTCTTCTTTTTCAAAATTCCTTTGGCTATTCGGGGCCTTTTGTGGTTCCATATGAATTTTAGGATTGCTTGTTCTAGTTTCGAGAAGAATGCTGGTGCAATTTTGATTGGGATTGCATTGAATGTGTAGATCGCTTTGGGTAGTATTGACATTTTGACAATATTTATTTTTCCAATCCATGAGCAAGGAATGTCTTTCCATTTCTTTAAATCTTCTTCCATTTCCTTCATAAGCTTTCTATAGTTTTCAGCATACAGATCCTTTACATCTTTGGTTAGATTTATTCCTAGGTATTTTATGCTTCTTGGTGCAATTGTGAATGGGATCAGTTTCTTTAGTTGTCTTTCTGTTGCTTCATTGTTAGTGTATAAGAATGCAACTGATTTCTGTACATTGATTTTGTATCCTGCGACTTTGCTGAATTCATGTATCAATTCTAGCAGACTTTTGGTGGAGTCTATCGGATTTTCCATGTATAATATCATGTCTTTTGCCAAAAGCGAAAGCTTGACTTCATCTTTGCCAATTTTGATGCCTTTGATTTCCTTTTGTTGTCTGATTGCTGATGCTAGAACTTCCAGCACTATGTTAAACAACAGCGGTGAGAGTGGGCATCCCTGTCGTGTTCCTGATCTCAGGGAAAAAGCTCTCAGTTTTTCCCCATTGAGGATGATGCTAGCTGTGGGCTTCTCATAAATGGCTTTTATGATCTTTAAGTATGTTCCTTCTATCCCGACTTTCTCAAGGGTTTTTATTAAGAAAGGGTGCTGGATTTTGTCGAAGGCCTTTTCTGCATCGATTGACAGGATCATATGGTTCTTCTCTTTTTTTTTGTTAATGTGGTGTATCACGTTGATTGATTTGCGAATGTTGAACCAGCCCTGCATCCCAGGGATGAATCCCACTTGATCATGGTGAATAATTCTTTTTATATGCCGTTGAATTCGATTTGCTAGTATCTTATTGAGAATTTTTGCATCCATATTCATCAGGGATATTGGCCGGTAGTTCTCTTTTTTTACTGGGTCTCTGTCTGGTTTAGGAATCAAAGTAATACTGGCTTCATAGAATGAGTCTGGAAGTTTTCCTTCCCTTTCTATTTCTTGGAATAGCTTGAGAAGGATAGGTATTATCTCTGCTTTAAACGTCTGGTAGAACTCCCCTGGGAAGCCATCTGGTCCTGGACTCTTATTTGTTGGGAGATTTTTGATAACTGATTCAATTTCTTCACTGGTTATGGGTCTGTTCAAGCTTTCTATTTCCTCCTGATTGAGTTTTGGAAGAGTGTGGGTGTTCAGGAATTTGTCCATTTCTTCCAGGTTGTCCAATTTGTTGGCATATAATTTTTCATAGTATTCCCTGATAATTGTTTGTATCTCTGAGGGATTGGTTGTAATAATTCCATTTTCATTCATGATTTTATCTATTTGGGTCATCTCCCTTTTCTTTTTGAGAAGCCTTGCTAGAGGTTTGTCAATTTTGTTTATTTTTTCAAAAAACCAACTCTTGGTTTCGTTGATCTGCTCTACAGTTTTTTTAGACTCTATATTGTTTATTTCTGCTCTGATCTTTATTATTTCTCTTCTTCTGCTGGATTTAGGCTGCCTTTGCTGTTCTGCTTCTATTTCCTTTAGGTGTGCTGTTAGATTTTGTATTTGGGATTTTTCTTGTTTCTTGAGATAGGCCTGGATTGCAATGTATTTTCCTCTCAGGACTGCCTTCGCCGCGTCCCAAAGCGTTTGGATTGTTGTATTTTCATTTTCGTTTGTTTCCATATATTTTTTAATTTCTTCTCTAATTGCCTGGTTGACCCACTCATTCGTTAGTAGGGTGTTCTTTAACCTCCATGCTCTTGGAGGTTTTCCAGACTTTTTTCTGTGGTTCATTTCAAGCTTCATAGCATTGTGGTCTGAAAGTATGCATGGTATAATTTCAATTCTGGTAAACTTATGAAGGGCTGTTTTGTGACCCAGTATATGATCTATCTTCGAGAATGTTCCATGTGCACTCGAGAAGAAAGTATATTCTGTTGCTTTGGGATGCAGAGTTCTAAATATATCTGTCAAGTCCATCTGATCCAATGTCTCATTCAGGGCCCTTGTTTCTTTATTGAGCGTGTGTCTAGATGATCTATCCATTTCTGTAAGTGGGGTGTTAAAGTCCCCTGCAATTACCACATTCTTATCAATAAGGTTGCTTATGTTTATGAGTAGTTGTTTTATATATTTGGGGGCTCCGGTATTCGGCGCATAGACATTTATAATTGTTAGCTCTTCCTGATGGATAGACCCTGTAACTATTATATAATGTCCTTCTTCATCTCTTGTTACAGCCTTTAATTTAAAGTCTAGTTTGTCTGATATAAGTATGGCTACTCCAGCTTTCTTTTGGCTTCCAGTAGCATGATAAATAGTTCTCCATCCCCTCACTCTCAATCTAAAGGTGTCCTCAGGTCTAAAATGAGTCTCTTGTAGACAGCAAATAGATGGGTCTTGTTTTTTTATCCATTCTGATACCCTATGTCTTTTGGTTGGCGCATTTAATCCATTTACATTCAGTGTTATTATAGAAAGATACGGGTTTAGAGTCATTGTGATGTCTGTATGTTTTATGCTTGTAGTGATATCTCTGGTATTTTGTCTCACAGGGTCCCCCTTAGGATCTCTTGTAGGGCTGGTTTAGTGGTGACAAATTCCTTCAGTTTTTGTTTGTTTGGGAAGACCTTTATCTCTCCTTCTATTCTAAATGACAGACTTGCTGGATAAAGGATTCTCAGCTGCATATTTTTTCTGTCTAGCACACTAAAAATCTCGTGCCAATTCTTTCTGGCCTGCCAAGTTTCAAAAGAGAGATCAGTCACGAGTCTTATAGGTCTCCCTTTATATGTGAGGGCACGTTTACCCCTTGCTGCTTTCAGAATTTTCTCTTTATCCTTGTATTTTGCCAGTTTCACTATGATATGTCGTGCAGAAGATCGATTCAAGTTCCGTCTGGAGGGAGTTCTCTGTGCCTCTTGGATTTCAATGCCTTTTTCCTTCCCCAGTTCAGGGAAGTTCTCAGCTATTATTTCTTCAAGTACCCCTTCAGCACCTTTCCCTCTCTCTTCCTCCTCTGGGATACCAATTATGCGTATATTATTTCTTTTTATTGTATCACTTAGTTCTCTAATTTTCCCCTCATACTCCTGGATTTTTTTATCTCTCTTTCTCTCAGCTTCCTCTTTTTCCATAACTTTATCTTCTAGTTCACCTATTCTCTCCTCTGCCTCTTCAATCCGAGCTGTGGTGGTTTCGATTTTGTTTTGCATTTCATTTAAAGCGTTTTTCAGCTCCTCGTGACTGTTCCTTAGTCCCTTGATCTCTGTAGCAAGGGATTCTCTGCTGTCCTGTATACTGTTTTCAAGCCCGGCGATTAATTTTATGACTATTATTTTAAATTCACTTTCTGTTATATTATTTAAATCCTTTTTGATCAGCTCATTAGCTGTTGTTATTTCCTGGAGATTCTTCTGAGGGGAATTCTTCCGCTTGGTCATTTTGGATAGTCCCTGGCGTGGTAAGGACCTACAGGGCACTTCCCCTGTGCTGTGGTGTATAACTGGAGTTGGTGGGCGGGGCCGCAGTCCGACCTGATGTCTGCCCCCGGCCCACTGCTGGGGCCACAGTCAAACTGGTGTGTGCCTTCTCTTCCCCTCTCCTAGGGGCGGGATTCACTGTGGGGTGGCGTGGCCCGTCTGGGCTACTTGCACACTGCCAGACTTGTGATGCTGGGGATCTGGCGTATTAGCTGGGGTGGGTAGGCAAGGTGCACAGGGGCAGGAGGGGAAGGCTTAGCTCGCTTCTCCTTAGGTAATCCACTTCAGGAGGGGCCCTGTGGCAGCGGGAGGGAGTCAGATCCGCTGCAGGAGGTTTGGCTCCTCCGCAGAAGCACAGAGTTGGGTGTTTGCGCGGAGCGAGGAAGTTCCCTGGCAGGAACTGGTTCTCTTTGGGATTTTGGCTGGGGGATGGGCGGGGGAGATGGCGCTGGCGAGCGCCTTTGTTCCCCACCAAACTGAGCTCTGTTGTCCGGGGGCTCAGCAGCTCTCCCTCCCTTTGTCCTCCAGCCTTCCTGCTTTCCGAGCAGAGCTGTTAACTTATGACCTCCCAGACGATAAGTCGCGCTTGCTGTTGGAACACAGTCCGTCAGGCCCCTCCGCTTTTTCAAACCAGACTCTGGAGCTCTGCTTGGCCGGCAAGCCGCCCCTCCGCCCCGGCTCCCTCCCGCCAGTCCGTGGAGCATGCACCGCCTCGCCGCCCTTCCTACCCTCTTCCGTGGGCCTCTCGTCTGCGCTTGGCTCCGGCGACTCCGTTCTGCTAATCCTCTGGCGGTTTTCTGGGTTATTTAGGCAGGTGTAGGTGGAATCTAATTGATCAGCAGGACGCGCGGTGAGCCCAGCGTCCTCCTACGCCGCCATCTTCCCTCCCCTCCTTAATGCATTTTTATTATATCCTGAGTAACTCCAACAATGCTGGGCACCCTGTTACTTTCAGGGTCTAGTCTTGCAAAGAACAAGGATTTCTAATAATGACGTTATACAGAAATAATTGAATCTGACATTTTCAGCCTCTGTCACAGAAATAGGGCTCTACTAGCTGAAAGAAGGGACAGGCAATGATTTTGGGTAGGACACAGCATATCTGTCCCATAGCACATACAATCATAATTAACTTTGCTGCCACAGGTTCAATGTTTGACATAAGAAAAATTAGAGAAAAGTAAAAATTACTATACCAAAATGTGGAGACAGTAAAAATTAATTGATAGTAGATTGTCTTTCAAGGGCAATTTGCATTGTGACTAATAGGTTTGTGTAAGAGACTTGTGGAGGCTTTGTGATTCCTCCTTGACATTTATATGGGTGTGAGAGAGAAGAATGAGTGGCTGGTCAATCAGGTTAGCAAAGCATTTTTGTCTATAGATGCAGATCTTTGAGCAGCCCCAGACTATAGAAGCTACTTGGAAATGTGGTCATGGGTTATGCATTCTAGGGCATTTTTTAGTGTGGAAGATAACTGCTATACCCGGGCAGGTTACAAACTTCCACAAGTAACTTTCCCTGCAGGAACCTACAACATGTGGATGAACTGGGCCAGCCTGGGAAATATCATTCACACAATCCCTTCCATCTGACCTGCTCCTATGCACCAGAATCCACACTGCTGGGACCACAAAAGAATAATTATAAGTTCTTCACGGGGCACTTCTCTGTATATAGCCTACTGAGAAGAGGAGAGAAAATGACCAGTCATCTTTCAAATAGCAAAATACCTTTCACATCTTCCTCATTAGGAGTCACCTAGATTCTTCTTAAATATCACCAATGACAGGTAACTCACTCTTTTAGAATCTATGGTATGTAGTTAAGAGAATGGATTCTGGAGATAGATTGTCTGGGTTCAAATCTCAGTTATTCTACTCAACCAAATATCTGACGTTGACCAAATTATTTAACATCTTGTGCCCCAGTTCCTTCATTCATAATATGGATATAAAAGTAATATACACCATAAGGGTGTGTGTGTGTGTGTATGTGTATATATATGTATATGTATATATATATACATATGTGTGTGTGTGTGTGTGTATATATATATATATATATATATATATATATATATATATATATATATATATTGGCTGTGCTGTCTCCAGTAGGCTGAGCCTTAATGTGATTTAGGGTTGTGTTTCTGATTACAAGTCTCCAAATCTGGTTCTTAAGTCTTTCTGATAATATTCTGAGCTAGCTAAAATCCTCTAATCAATTTGTTTGCTTAAACTAGCCATAGTTGGTTTCTGTTGTTTGCAATTGAGGACTTTGAGTAACAGAATTAAAAATGAAGAAGAGCAAATTTAGGAGATGGAGAGAGACCAGGTCTTTGTGACATCATATGGTTTCCTGGATCCAGCTACAACTGGAAGCCGAAACTCCCTTTGATTTTTCAGTTGTATGAACCAATGAATTATCCTTTTCCTTAAGCTAATTTGGGTTGAGTTTTTGAGACTTGCAACACAAGTAATCCCAACTGTTACAATATTGTACTCTTCTTCTCTATTCTTATGTTCTTTATCTATCTTCTTATGCTTTTGTGATAAAATTAAAAATATATTATACATTTATTTATTTATTAAAATAAATAATACTTTTATAAAACCTGACACATATAATCCTCATGGAGGCTGTTCATCACTGTGATCCAAATTTCTATTAACAGGGTCAGTCATGTTTGCTCTTTAATATCAGTTGAAGTCAGAACAGAATTTGACATTGTTACTTCCATTTTTCTTCCCTTTAAGTTCTTCAGCTGTTTTAGCTTTTCATTTTCTTTTTAAAATTAACTCGAGAAGTGAGGTAAAATGCATGACTTTTCTATATGATTTCTAAGTTCTATCAACTTAAAAACAAACTTGATACTTATTAGTCATATTTAAACATTAAAAACTCACACAACTACACACACATTTAAAATAATCTGCCTACATAGTATTGTAAAAACAGAAAGTACACATCTACTCAAATTGATGGTCTCCTCCCAGTGAAAGTGTTTCTAGAGTGCAGAGTGTAATTTGCTGAAATGTTTAACATCAGGGTTCTTTTTTTGTCATTATAATTTCTGGCACTTGCATTTTACACAAATATTGGTCAAGGAATGTTGCTCCCCTCTTCCCAAAGTTATTGCTTCTCAAACATTTGTGAAACACAATCATACAGTTTCAAAAAGTTTTTATGGAACATGCTCATGTGGGTCAATGAGTTTACTCACTGGCATGTGATTTGGATTTTCATCAAACCAGTCAACCAAGATGAAACCAAAATGAAAATGTCAACTTATTTGAGTGGATACAACTGTGTTATTTAGAAAAATTTTAGAGCATGTGAGCATAACATACTGACAGAAACATAATATTAGACTTTTTTCATTCTTTAGGATTAAAAATGTAGTTGATTCTTATGATTATGAAAAGTAAGTATATGAACATTGTTAAACTTTAGATTAAAAACTTCAGGAAAATTCAAAAGGAAAAAGGTATTCATAACATTACCATCAGATATAACTTTGTTGTTTTGGAATACTGCCTTTAAATATTTAACTGGGCATAGATTTCTTAAAATGTATTATTTCTTTTTTAAGATAATCATCTCCATATAATTCTGTATAATGCTTTTTTATTAACTTAATTAAAAAATAACTTAAAAACATTGACTTTACATCGTCTGCAATTTTGATAAAATTACTTCATTGTCTGACACTGTTACTTTGCTTTCAAATATGAGAATGTACACAACTATGGAACTATAATCCTAATTTATAAGCATTACAGATATAAAATAAAGTCTAAGTTTTTATAGCCTTAGTATGTACTTGGTATTTTCAGGTTTAAAAAATATAATCTTATTCAGTCCTCTAAATGACCTTGAATGACATATAAAAGAAGCAGCATTAGCTTAATGGAGGAGGTGCTGGGGCCAAGCTGTGTACTATAGGAAGTCAGGAAACCTGACCACCCAAATGAATCAACTCTGTGACTGTGATAATTACTTTTTTGTGTCAGCTTTGCTAGACCTGGTGCCTAGTTGTTTGCTTGAACACCAGTCTAGTTGTTGCCGTAAAGGTATTTTTTAGATATAATTAACATTTACAGTCAGTTGGTGTAAATAAATCAAAGTATCTTCTGCTTAATATGGGTGGACTCCATCCAATTAGTTGGACTTCATCCAATCTGCTGAAGGGCTTAAGAGCAAAGGCTGAGGATTCCTGAAGAAGGAGAACTGCTGCCCCAAGACTGCAACATGGACATTTTATTTTATTTTATTTTTTATTTTTTAAAATTTACATACAAATTAGTTAGCCTATAGTGAAATAATGATTTCAGGAGTAGATTCCTTAATGCAGCTTACCCATTTAGCCCATCCCCCCTCCCACAACACCTCCAGTAACCCTCAGTTTGTTCTCCATATTTATTTATTTTTTTTTTAATTTTTTTTTCAACGTTTATTTATTTTTGGGACAGAGAGAGACAGAGCATGAACGGGGGAGGGGCAGAGAGAGAGGGAGACACAGAATCGGAAACAGGCTCCAGGCTCTGAGCCATCAGCCCAGAGCCTGATGCGGGGCTCGACCTCACGGACTGCGAGATCGTGACCTGGCTGAAGTCGGACGCTTAACCGACTGCGCCACCCAGGCGCCCCTGTTCTCCATATTTATGAGTCTCTTCTGTTTTGTCCCCCTCCCCATTTTTATATTATTTTTGCTTCCCTTCCCTTGTGTTCATCTGTTTTGTCTCTTAAAGTCCTCATATGAGTGAAGTCATATGATTTTTGTTTTTCTCTGACTGATTAATTTCACTTAGCATAATACCCTCCAGTTCCATCCACGTAGTTCCAAATGGCCAGATTCCATTCTTTTTGATTGCCGAGTAATACTCCATTGTGTGTGTGTATATATATATATATATATATATATATATATATATATATACCACTTCTTCTTTGTCCATTCATCCATCAATGGACATTTGGGCTCTTTCCATACTTTGGCTATTGTTGATAGTGCTGCTGTAAACATGGGGCTGCATGTGTCCCTTCGAAACAGCACACCTATATCCCGTGGATAAATGCCTAGTAGTGCAATTGCTGGGTAGTAGGGTAGTTCTATTTTTAGTTTTTTGAGGAACCTCCAGACTGTTTTCCAGAGTGGAAGCACCATCTTGCATTGTCACCAACAATGCAAAAGGATCCTCTTTCTCCGCATCCTCGCCAACATCTGTTGTTGCCTGAGTTGTTAATGTTAGCTATTCTGGAAGGTGTAAGGTGGTATCTCATTGTGGTTTTGATTTGTATTTCCCTGATGATGAGTGATGTTGAGCATTTTTTCAGCAACATGGACATTTTGCCTGAGTTTTGAACGTTTTGACTCAAACCAGCTGGCCTATCCTACAATGAATTGCTATTCCCTGCAATCATGTGAGCCAATTTCTTAAATCTTTCTCCCTCTCTCTCTATGTGTGTACACACACACACACACACACACACACACACACACACACTAGTTGTTTGTTCTATCTTGTTTTTTAATGTATCAGACAAAATACAAACTTTAAACCAGTTATCCAATTTGGGAAATTTTTACTAGCTAACATAATTTAAAAATCTGGGGGCCACCGCCTTGGACAATCTCTTCCAATTCTAAAATTCTAAAGCTTAAAGATAAGATATTAGGGATTCACCAAGTTAGAGAATCAGAAATCAAACAATAAAAAGAAAACACAAAACATTATAAAGACAAGAAAAGAAATTATTTGTTGATTTTTAGCCTTTTGGGATTCTGTGTGTGTGTGTGTGTGTGTGTGTGTTTATATATGGATCTGAAGCAGGCTCTGCCTGCACTGACAGAAGGGAGCTCAATAGAGGCTCAAACTCACAAACTGTGAGATCATGACCTGAGCTGAAGTTGGACACATCCAGGCACCCCACCATTTTGGATTCTTAATGTCACCCCATATTCTGTACGTAGTAAAGGCCAATGAGTGAGAATTCATGAAATGCAGCTTCCCTGTTCTCCTGGTGAATCTTGCAGCCTCAATTCTTGGTAGAAGTTAACATTTAATATGACCTTAGTTGAGCTTTCCAATTTCTTTCATGATTAAAGATGATCTGAACTAGCTTCACTAATATCAATTTTTTTACTTTAATATGATGGAGCAAGATCACCAGAAAGCCAGGCCCTATGAAGGAAAGAAGAGATGTGTCCTTTTCCTTTGTAGCAGTTTAGTATCCTCATGTACGGACAGTATAAACAGCTAAGAAAAGCTGATTTCCACTGTATAGCTAGTTTTAAAATTCAGCCTTTGCAGGTCACTAGGTAGTAAAAACCAATTAGCAGTCCTTTGACAGATGACTCTTTTTTTTTTTTTTTAACAGATGACTCTTTAGTGGGTGTAAGTGTGAAATTATAACTATAGTGACTTACCTGTAAGCAAAAAATAGGTATGCTTAATGGGCTGTGCAACCAGGATTCAAATCAGGACTGCAGTGGCTGCTTTGGGGGAGATCAATCACTTGTCCACCATATCTATGGATTACCCCTATTCAGGGAGAATTCAAATTAATTCACTTAAATATAATATTCTTGAGGAAAATCTTTAAAAGCTCCTCCCATAATACATTAAAGACTTATAAACCTTAAATGCAGTTTAAGATAGTTTTCTGAACTAAAATACATCTACTTTTAACCACAGTGTTAATTTGGGGGGGGGGTCTTCCAAATATTTCCCTCTAATTGCATTTGTGCTGAATTCTTCGGTTTTGTTGATTTGACTCAATTCTATATAAAAGGCATTGATTATTGCTATAGATCTAGATATATATTGAAAAAACATAGTTGATTTTCATTTAAAAGTTCTAAGTTTCACTTTCTCATTCATCAGGAATATCTCATCTTCCTACACAGCTTCTGTTTTTGCATATGTGCAACATAAATAGGTTTTGATTTTCTACTTTCTCTCTCTCTTTTTTAAAGATGAGGGCAATTGAAGATGCGTTTTTAATTCTTCCTTGTACCCATTTCCTTACTCTGTCCAGGCTTTACATTTATATTGTTGCTCACGAGCATTTAGGCATCTTTGGTATCAGGGTATAAATGTTTTCACTACTCAGCAACAGAAATGACTTCTTTCAACAGGGACTATATAGAACCAATGGCTCTGTAGATGATGTCTTTGTCTGAATCTTCCTTTTTAATGTCAGTTACATATCTATTAATTCTGGCTAAGTTGCAAGGCATCTTTGACCAAAGACACTTAAGTAAAGGTAAACAAAGTTGGCTGCAGGTAAGATAAGTGATATCACAGTGAGTCACATGTCTGATGCTGCAACTGCTGTAACATTCATGATGCAAATTCCCGGAATGGCTCAATTTTATCAACATTTGAGAGAATAAAGAAGTGCTTTAAGGCACACAAAAAAATTATCTTCAATCTGCTTTGTTTACGGCAAGGGGCACTCAAGAAACAGGCAAGAAAGCAAGTGGTGAAGCAATCAGCTATAAATAGTAGAGCCTGTGTTTGTTCAAAGACAGTACATTCTGTAAAGAACTGTGGATATTTGGATTCTTGCAGAGAACTGGGTCTAGTTTAACCTAAATTTGCAAGGGCGGATGAGAAAAGAAAAAAGGAAAAAATACCCAGGATAACATAGAACATCATACTGGTGTTTAGGGCTCTGTTTTGTTTTTGTTCTAGTCACAAGATGGGAAATTTCCATTTTGCCTACATTGTCTGCTTTTGCAGGGCAGCTCCACAAACTCCATTAACATCCATTCATTTATGGGGTAGTGAAAAGTGTAAAGAAGCCCTCCACCTCCAGGCTTACTGAGTACAACAAACTCCCTTTATGTCTCCTATGAGTAACAAAGGTGGTTTGAGATAAGCATGATGAGAGGATTAGAAAAAAGGCCTATGACCACATGCGTTTTTCCCCCTTTGAGGTTGAGTGAGTGAGCTCACCAAAGAAGAGAAGGAGGTGATTAGGTGCCATTGATGTTGTGGTCTCTAGTCCTAGGTCCTGCCTTGGGGCTTCCATAGATGTCACAGCCTCTAAGGCATCTGCCTACTCAGCATTCTGGTCAACAGTCTGCTTTCATAGACTGAACAGGATGTCCATTTCCAGGCCAGGCTGGCAGAAACAGCACTTATATTCCTGCCCTGTGGGAGAGCACAGGTGAGTACCTCAGAGCCTACAGGCCTAGTGCAATGTGGTCATATCTGTTTCTGTAACCTTATTGAAGTTATTGAAGCCTTCGCATGTGGTCCAGTCTCAGAGTGGTGTTCTGTTCAAGGAGTACAGTTTTCACCTGAACATATTTAAACGGTATTCAATCAATTAATTACATATTTTGAAAAGCATTGAAGTGTGTATAATTTATGACCTGTTAGGGATATTTCTTGGATCCCCATTCTTTCACAACTCATACTCTTTGACACTCCACGTTCTCCCTTGCCAACTCCAATTTCCTTTCTCTTGCTAGGTCTTTCCCTTCCTCTTGCCTTTTGGGTTCTGCAGTAGTCTCTGTTTTCCAATTCTGCATTCCTCAAAACCAGAACAGAGTTTGGCAGACATAGACTGACTTCAGAGGAAGTAGATAGAAATTGGCCTGATACATAAGGGTTCAATTGAGAATCTGAATATTCCCTTGTAAATATTTGTTATTGTATTTAGTTTATAACACTAACATTTCGCACTGCAAGTTCTAGTGTTTCTGCTGCTTTTCTTGTGTTGTTTGACATATTCTATCAATTTTCCACACTATCCTAGCCACCCAGCCATTGCCAAAGCATTTTTTGGTGGTGGTAGTTGTTAAGATTACAACTTTTTAGGGGCACCTGGGTGGCTCAGTCGGTTAAGCATCCGACTTCAGCTCAGGTCAAGATCTCACGGTCCCTGAGTCCGTTAGTTCGAGCCCCGCGTCGGGCTCTGGGCTGATGGCTCAGAGCCTGGAGCCTGCTTCCAATTCTGTGTCTCTCTCTCTCTCTGCCCCTCCCCCGTTCATGCTCTGTCTCTCTCTGTCTCAAAAATAAATAAATGTTAAAAAAAATTAAAAAAAAAGATTACAACTTTTTAGCTCTCCCATGTCTCTGACTTCTATGTCACTTCATTGTCTTCTTGCATGCTAATTTAGAATATCTCCTCAGATTCAAGCTATGTATCCTCTGCCTCTATCCTGCATTTCCTGAACCCTGGGGAAGGGACTAATAGATAAGACAAGGACAGAACAGAGGTTAGGGACAAAATAAGGGAAGATACACCAGTTTGGGCAGGGAAGGGTTAGCATTGAAAGTGAGGCAGATGTAGATGCAGAGAGCAAGAGGCAAGGGTAGAGGGTTTGTCTCTGGGAAAGAAGATCATTTGAAAACTGTATCCCAGGGTCTTAGAACAGTTCAAAGAGAAGGGCTCTAAAAATGAATTGAAGAATGGAAGCATCATTGGAGTACTCACACAGCCTTTCAAGGGGATTACTTTGAAGGTTACAAAACCATCTGAAGGTTCACATTATGTTATGTTTAGGAAAGAATCATGACTTCATGGCCATGTCTCCTATATTCTGTGCTGTTGTCCTTAGAACCTCTGAATTATCTCTGAAATAAAGGTTGACCATCATCACTAATTATGCAGATGTGGCCACCTTTCTTTTCCTTCTTTTTTTTTCTTTTTTAAACATAGTGTACCTGAAAGACTAGACAAGAGACTAAGACACTAATATACTTCCAAAATGTACGTTGTTTAGTAACTATCTTGGAAGCCTAAATGCTCTTTCATTTTTCTTTCTCATGTAGGCCATTGAGAGCTGTTTGTTGCCCTAATAAAAACCAATATGGAGGTCCTCCAGCAAGAGTAAAGAAGTTAAAATAGGCAACAAAAGAGCTTTCAGAGAAGATTCTCAAGAACCTAAACAAACAAGCCCTCATTTCTTCAGCCCTGTCTCTCGCTATTTTTCTGACACAGTAAGTCCATTTCTTGCTCTTTGCTTTCATATCTGGAGCAAATGTCTTTCAGTCTTTAGCCACCCTACTCCACCATTCTATAAAGACCAGGTCAAGTTCAAACTCTCCCAAGGCTCTCTCTGCCCCCAGATTACATTAATATTTGTATTCTCCAATTTCTTATTGAAAAATTTTGGTTCTTGCATCATTTAGAACTTACTAGTCCTGTAATGTTGCCATAGATGTTAGTTTTGTCTATATACCATACAGCAAAGGTTTCTGAAGGCTAGAATCATTATGTGTCTCTATATTTTCTACCCATTTAAACGTATGCAACGTATAATGAATCTTTGGTAAATATAAGTGTAGTTAATATACAAGTAAATACCCAAAAGTTCAGGATAAGAGACTGTTCTCTGGTAATAAAGAGTTAATAAAGGCCAAAGTCTTGGGAGAACTGTTTAAAATATAGACTAGAGAAAATTAAATATTTTGTGGTGTCCATGCAATGAATGTATGCATAGGCCAGGATATATCAATTACAGTTATTTTTTAGAAAGTTGTTTTTCACACAAGCTACATGCTGAGAAATTGTTATACCAAATTGTTGGTTAGCCTGCTTTTCAATAAGAAAACAAATTTTATACCTGCAGAGAATTTGTGTGGGTGACCTCCCATAATATGACCAAATTTTTTTTCATATTAAATGGCAACTTCTTCCTAAATTTTAGATTCAACCATAGCTATGCCTATTTCTTAAGCTGTTAAAAAATTGTATTTACTCATAAAAACAATCAAATTGATCATTAATCAGCTCAGTACATTAAATACAAAGATCTAGAATGCAACAATAACCACAGCAAGGCATGGACACCACAAAATGAAGGTTGAGGCAACTCCAAACTTAAATAAATGTATAAAAACTACAGAGTTTACATATATAAAGTATTGAAAATGTCTTTTAGATCATTGGTTAAAAACATATGCGTGTGGGAGAGCAGGCAAAAAGGTTTGCTCCCCCTTTTCTTTCTGTAAATGTTAAAGCTGACAGGGGAGCCTCTGAAGCAATGTGTTCATTTTTGTTTGGGTAGGTGGAGTTCACTAACCAAAATGACAACAAACACTCGGAAATGGAGACTTACTCTATGGCATCTGTTCAAACCTCTGAAAACCAGAGATGTTTTCCTGTCTGATGTATAAAGCCACCCAAGCACAAATTAAAAGCAGATGCTCCATGGTTCTCTGAGAATATTTATAGCTTGGAGTCTATACTTCCTGGTCACCTCTCCACAGCAGAACATCCTGAAGAGGTCGTGAACATTTTGCAATAATGAAGGCCCCATTCCAGCAGATTTCAACTTCTCTGTTTTGAAATTAGGTTACACATTTTCTTTCCTCAGTGGAAAATATCTTTGCAAAAGGAACTTGAAGCATTTTCCATACTACATGTGTCCTAATTATGTACTCACAAGACTTGATGTACTCACCAAAGTTAAGAAGAACAATTTTACTTTTACATAATGAACTCCCTCCCTTGGTAAATTTAATTTCGGTGTAGTCTGTTTTTCAAAACAATAGGTTGAAATATGGAACACAGAACAGCACCATTCATAAAAACAGAATGCAAGACATCAGGGTTTCCACTGAAAGTCAAAATATTCTTTTGGATTTGTAAATGTATGCTACCAATATTTATCATGTGCAATGTGCATAGCGTAGAGATTATGGGGACTCAACAAAGAAGCACAATTTGACATCTTTGGGAAGAGAGTGCTTCAGTGAATAAAAATGGAAGTTAACAACAGAAAATTATAAAACAGGTGTTATCTATATGTACACAGAAAATGGTAATTCAAGAGAGAGGTTTTAATTTAGCCTGAAATTGTCATTCTTTAATATGAAATAAAATAAGGGCAGTCTCACTCAGTAATGAAGTATGGAATAATGGAAAATGGAAATGGATTAATTTACTCAGAAAATGCCAATATCCTCAAAGGAATAAAGCCCTGGAGTTGGAGCAGTGAATACAAGAGGAATTAGAGCCCTCAGAGAGGTGCTGTGCCCACATAAAACGTGTTCAACCCCCTTGCTTCCTGAAGCAATCATAGAGTTCCCACTCCATAAAATAATTATTGTCCTCTGTCTTTTTTTTTCATTTAATTTACTTTTTTTAATTTACATCCAAGTTGGTTAGCATATAGTGCAACAATTATTTCAGGAGTAGGTTCCTTAATGCCCCTTACCCATTTAGCTCATCCCCCCTTTCACAACCCCTCCAGGAACCCTTGTTTGTTCTCTGTATTTAAGATCTCTTATATTTTGTCCCCCTCCCTGTTTTTATATTATTTTTGCTTCCCTTCTCTTATGTTCATCTGTTTTGTATCTTTTAAAAAAAATTTTTTTTAATGTTTATTTATTTTTGACTGAGAGAGAGGCAGAGAATGAGCAGAGGAGGGGCAGAGAGAGAGGGAGACACAGAATCCGAAGCAGGCTCCAGGCTCTGAGTTGTCAGTACAGAGCCTGACACGGGGCTTGAACTCACAGACTACGAGATCATGACCTGAAGTTGGAAGCTCAACCGACTGAGCCACGCAGGCACCCCTGTTTTGTATCTTAAAGTCCTCATATAAGTGAAATTATATATTTATCTTTCTCTGACTAATTTCACTTAGCATAATACCCTCCAGTTCCATCCACGTAGTTGCAAATGGCAAGATTTCATTCTTTTTGATTGCCAAGTAATACTCCATTGTATATATATACCACTTCTTCTTTATCCATTCATCCATCGATGGACATTTGGGCTCTTTCCATACTTTGGCTATTGTTGATAGTGCTGCTGTAGACATTGGGGTACATGTGCCCCTTTGAAACAGCATACCTGTATCCCTTGGATAAATGCCTAGTAGTGCAATTGCTGGGTCATAGGGTAGTTCTATTTTTAATTTTTTGAGGAACCTCCAGACTGTTTTCCAGAGTGGCTGCACCAGTTTGCATTCCCACCAGCAATGCAAGAGAGATCCTCTTTCTCTGCATCCTCGCCAACATCTGTTGTTGCCTGAGTTGTTGATGTTAGCCATTCTGACAGGTGTATGTCCTCTGTCTTTTTTTTTTTAAAGTTTATTTCTTGATTATGAGAGAGAGAGAGAGAGTGAGCATGTGACAGGGAGAGGGAGAGAGTGAATCCCAATCAGGCTCTCACCAGTCAGCCCAGAGCCAGTGTAGGGGCTTGATCTCAAGAACTGAACCATGAGATCATGACCTGAGCTGAAATCAAGAATCAGACACTTAACTGACTGAGCCACCCAGGCACCTCTGTCTTCTTGAAACTTTATTCTAAGTGACACTTTATTTCTTGGTTGGATTTCTTCCTGATTCTTCTTTTCCATCCTTAAGTTCCACCTTCCTCCATGAAGTACTTCCTACTAAATAAAGGAGAGGAGGTAATGAGGCCTTCTCTACCCACAAGCAACTGATTGAAATAAGCATGTCTTCAACTTGCTTCACTCACCACTACACAAAATGCTCTTAACATTTTTCTTAAATATAGCATAATTTGTAGCATATTTAGTTTGTGTGGTGTTTCTGTTTAGTTGTCTTTCTCTTTTTTCTGTTGTATTAGTGTTTCTATCCAAGACGATCATGAGCTTTAAACAATATTTGACACAGAATCTATTAAGCAGATTAATGCTTCAGGTGATGATTCAGGTCAAGAATAAATATAGTCCCATAGACATTCATAAAGGAAGTTTTATTTTAACATTTGTAAGTCATAGCAGGGCTTACTGACAAAATTTCCAATCCTAAAGTAGAATACAGGTGTCATCATTTTAAAAAATGAGACATTTCAAGCCTTTTCTCTTTACCAACTCAAACAACTCATAATTTTTGTGGTGTTAAAAATAATTCAGCAGAAGTGAAAAATTTGGTAAAGAAGGGACACAGAGGGAGCAATGGAACCCAAAAGGATTCTAAGGGCACAAATGTGACAGGAGGACCATGAAACTACTTACAAATTACCTGGAGACTTCAGTGACCCCCCCCCCCCAATGCCTCCATTCCTCAACACTGAGATGGTCATTCTGTTTCTTCACACCAGATAATTAGGTTTCCATGAAAGACACAGCAGAAGTTGCTTCTGCACCCCCTCATTCACACTCCATTTCTTGTTGGCCAGCAAGCTATACCCCACAGAGGTGTGCAGAAAAAATAGACCCTGAGGTCTCTGCCCCTTTTTTTGTTTCACTGAATCAAAAACTGAGGAATTTTTATCTGAACTTATTTATCCATTGGGTTTAATCTGTTGAAAGTTACTAGTAACAAACACTGCCAAACAAAATATTAAAAATTTTGCTCCTTGTGTTGGAACTGCACAGGCTCTGATTAAAGTCCATGCATCTATATCCAGTCTTTACTTCTTCTGAGCTATTTGGTTATAGGCAACTAACTTCACTTGTTCATGCCTCAGTTTACTTATCTGTGAGATGGCAATAAATTAATACAATAAGGAAATATTATACTTACAATCAACACTGAACTCTAGCCTCTCTCTTATTAAATTGTCACTTGTCTTCAGAAAGTATGGATTACTCTGGGATACCTTAGAAGCTGCTGTTAGGAAGCCCTATTTTCCTGAGATGATCAGCCTCCAAAGATAAAGTTGATAATGAGTCTCAAGACACACAGATGTCATCCGTGTGAATTACTAGGCACCACTTTCTGCCCTTTGCACAATGGGCAGCTCCATTAGACAGGGAGAAACAATTACTCTCAGAGATCCCTGTTCTAAATCATGAATTCACCTTGGACACTGGTAACTCTGTTGTGTGGGTCCCCTGAAACTGATGGCATGATTCACTGACTCTACTCTGTTCAAACCATTGGTATGTCTGGGTACATTACTTTGCTTCTACAGAATTTTCTCCCTCATTTGGGAGAATCCTTATCAAAAAAAATATCTCTAGGTTAGTTTTCCTTAATCTTTTCCTTGTCTATCAAGACTTAAAATCCTGAAGAATAATGGTGTTCTGTTAATGAGGTTAGTAATAGTAGCTGTTGAGATATAATAATAGCAATATTTTAAGTAGCTTAGACTTACATACCACTTACTATGTGCCAGATACAGTGCTTTACATTATTAATTCTTTGAATACTTCTAACAGCCCGCTGAGGAAGGTACTATTCTAATCACCATTTTATAGATGAAGAAGCTGTGGCACAGTTTGGTTAGTAATGTGCCCAAGTAGTACAGCTAGTAAGTGGTAGCACTGGGATTTGAACCCAGGCAATCTGGTTCCCAAGTTCTTACTCTTTTAGCCTCTCTGATGTACAGCTTTTTTATTAATTAATTATAAATTAGAAAGTGACAGAATAAGTATTCCTCAAAGCCTCTAACCTTAATCTGTATACCAAATTGTCCCAGGTGTATGTCCCTAGCTTCTTCCAAACTGGATGGAAAATTCCATTTAAGTTTTTGTTACTTTTTATAACCTCTCCATAATATCATATCAGGAAGATGTCTTTAAAACAATCTGGGGCAAACAATTTTTAAAAATTCAAATATTTATTCTTAATTTATAATTGGTGAGAAAATACTTTCTGGATAGGGAGGGATTGGTATGTTCATAAACAAAAGTTTGGGGTGGAAAACAGTGAGCTATGTGTTTTGACTGGAGACTATGGGAGGGTAATAAAACTTGAAATTCAACAGGAAATAAGCCTGGAGAGGTAGGATGTGGCCAAAACATGGAGAGAAGGCCTTAAAAGCCTGGTTTGGAGTTGTAACAAACTCTATAGCCGGACGGGTGGATCCACTGAGAGCTCTGTGGAGAGTCAGGGTCCTAGTTGACTTAGGGCAATACCTGGAATGGTGGCAACTGAGGTAGAGAAGCAGAAGTAGGAAGCTTAGGTAAAAGGTCTTTGCATATTTCAATTATATCTACCAAAAGACATGTAGGAATGTTTATAGCACTGCATTCATAAGAGCAGATGTATTCATAAAATCCATAAAGTGGAATAATAAATAGTAACTAAAAGTGCCTGCTACGATACACAACAATATGAATGAGTCTCAAAGATATAATGCCAAGTGAAAGAAGCCAGACAAAAAAGAGTATATGCTAGATGGCATGACATGACATGATGCTCAAGAACAAGGAAAACAAATATATGGTGAGAGAAGTCAGACTAGTTACCTCTGTGGAAGCAGTTGGTGTTTATTGGCTGGGAAGGGGCATGGGTCTAACTGGGGTGTTGGAAATTTTCATCTTTTTATCTGAATGGGATTACATGGTTTACACACACACACACACACACACACACACACACTCCTGCATATATATGTAAAAATTCATTGTGTTGCACATTATGATTTGTGTGCTTTACAGTTATACCTAAGTAAGAAGATTTTTTTAAAGGTTATCACAATAAACTCTACTAATAATTATAGAAACTTCCCAGTGGAGAGTTCCCTTTATTTTTCTCTAATTAAAAAAAAAAAACAAACCAGCATATTTCTTCTTCTACTTTAGATTTTCTTCCTGGTTGGTTGGGTGATCTCTCTGTGATTCACTGAATCAGTAGCAAGGGTGGAAGGGTTCAGGAAGAGGTGGAGAAAGGAGAAAAGGCTTTTGAGGTGATGAAGGAGTTGGGAGGAAATGAATCAACCGCTTTGGGCGTGATGCAGTGCGGGCTGAACCACTCAGAAGAGACAGCTTCTCTTCCTCTTACAATGATTTCAGCATAGCTTCCCTGTTTTTATTTCCCTCCACCAATGCTGCCATCTCATGTGAATGAAACAAGGCAGGTCACTGTGATTAACCCATTTTCACATAAAATAACCAGGGATTTTTTTTTAAACTGGGAGCTAATTGGTAATCTGTATGTAGAGCATACAAAGGATTTGTAGTAATTGGACCATTTAATACCTGCAAATGTGTAAATGGAAAGAAAGCTGATTTTCTTGCAGGTTTACCCACATGGAAATTTGCAGTTCTGAGATGAACTCATGGTTTTGGAAATAAGCTGATACAAATCAGACTCAGACCTATTTACATTTTTTACAACTAGTGAATTTGAAAATTCTTTCTAATACAACAAATATTTGCTGAGCAGATTCTATATGTAAGACAAGGCACTGTTGTGGGGGAAACCAAAATAAATGAGGTGTAGTTCCTGTACCCAAGGAGGTTACAGTCTAGCAGGGAAGATCAGATTGGTGCCAAATAGCTGATTGGCAAGAAGGTACATGATAACTAGCAAGAGAAAAGTACAGAATTTTGGGGAGTTCAGGGACAGATGGGTGGGATTTCAACAGAAAAAGGTGAACAAAACTTTGGAGACAGAAAGAAATGATGGTACCAGTAGCTACTATTTTTATGCTACACTGTCCAAGACACTATCACGTACTTTCTCATTGAATCCTTAGAAAAACTCTGTAAAGTAGTTATTGTTGGCCTCATGTTCCTGATGAGTAAATTGAAGAATGAGGAGGTAGTGACTTTCCCAAATGAGAAGACCCAGGACCTACATCCATGTGTCTCTGACTCTGTGGCTCCTTTTTATAAAAGCAGACAATATAGAATAAAGTTAAGAACATGGACACTTGAGCTAGACCGACTTTGAATCCCAATCCCCTTACTTCCTGATTTTGGGACCCCTTGTATTTAATTTGTGTGTGTGTGTGTGTGTGCCTCTTCATTTGTAAACCAGGGTTAAAAATAAAAATTTGCTTCAGTAAGATTAAATGATTTTACCTACACGAAGCATTTAGAACAGTTTCTGAATGTATTAATGGTATGCTAATATTTGCTACTATTATTTTTTGAAAAAATGTTTTAAAAACAATAAATATTCTGTAGGAAATTGCTAAAAGATCTAATAAGAGTCTGGTACACTTGTTAGAGGCAAGACTAGCACATAAAAACCAATAATGCTCCTTCATCCAGGAGTGATCTATTTGAAAATGTATCAGAAAAAAAAAGAAACAGTTCAAGGTGGTAACAAAAGTTATCAAATATTAAGGAATAAACCTAATAAAAATGTGCAAAAAATTTATGGAGCAGATTTGGAAAATACAGAGAAAGGTCAATAGAAATACCTTTCCACTGAGTTGGGGAGAGAAGACATTATAGATAAAAGGAATACCATGAGTAAATACAGTGAATGGGTGTTTGAGGGAATAGTTTGGTACAGGATGGGATACACATAACAGGGAGTGAGATTAAGGCAGAAATATTCATTTTGAATAAGGCCATAGATGGCTTCGAATGTTGGAATAAAGATTTTGCAATTAATTTAATAGGTGGCAGGGACCTGTTGCAGATTTATGAATAGAGAATAGAACAGACCTCAGAAAAGGAAGATTCTCCACGAGAAAAGAATTTAAACAATCGGCTAGAATTTGCCTTGGACCTGGGGGAAGATAAAAATTTATGGATTTTAGGATGGTTAAAAAGGAAAATGAGCCTTTTTAAAAAAGCTTATTTATTTATTTAGAAAGAGGGAGGGGCAGAGAGAGAAGGAGAGAGAGAACCCTAAGTAGACTCTTCACTGTCAGCACAGAGACTGATGTGGGGCTTGAACTCACAAACCATGAGATCATGATATGAGCCTAAATCAAGAGTCACTTAACTGACTGAGCCACCCAAGCACCCTAGAAAATGAGTCTTTTGAAAATAATGCTAAATAATAAATCAATCTTCTTGACAATATTTTTTAAATCTGTGAATTACTTAATGATTTTTAGAAATGTATTGAGTCTGAGTAAATTGCTACTTGGTTTACCAGCTGAATATCTATTCTGGCAATAAGGAAATGGTAAACTTCAGGATTTGCTTTTATCTTGGTGTGTTTGGGGAATATTACAATGCCATAGATATGTATTGTCATGCTCAATATGAGAATGTGAATAGTCCTACTCAAAAAAAATTTCTTGGCAAAAGTTGTTAAGTTTTTCAGAAGCAGCAATAGTAAGGAATAACATTAATAATTTGTTATTTAATGAATGCAATGTGAAGCACAGGGGTTACATAAAGGCAAAAAGAGAAGGAAAATGAATTGAACAATTACTATATGCTCCATGTTATGGGATTAGATTAGCCAATTTGTAAGGTAGACATTATTATCCCTATTTCACTTGGCATCAAATTTCCTCTTCATTATTTACTAATTATCAATCCCAGGTAAGTTACTTAAACTTTTTTAAACCTCAGTTTCATCATTAATTAAAATGGGGGAATACTAATGCCCAAGTCCCAGGGTTACTGTCTGGATTAAATACAATAATACACATTAAATCCTTCTTAACCTAGTGCCTGGCTCATAGAAGCTAACATATACTGACTTACATGCACCGGGCCCTGGGCTAAGAAATTTAAATTCATCATCTCTCATTAAATCTTCACACCCTTTATTGTAACTCAGTTGTTATTGTTGTTCTTCTAAGTAGTAAGTTTTATTATTATTTTTTTGTAGCTCAGAGAGATTGTTACGTGTCCAAGGTCAAGAAATTAACAAGTGGCAAAACTGATATTCAAATTTAGGCTTGTCAGAGGGAAAAACCCAGAAACTTTTAACAATACCCCATATCATAAAATGATAAGATTACTAATAAATTTCCTAAATTCCTTTTTTTACCATAGAGCTTCTGATTTGGACTCTGATGTGAGAATAAGACATTTCTGAGGTACAGAATCACATTTTTGCGTTTTAAAATGGACCTAAATGAAAACGTGATGCAGGTTGGAAGAATGTATGTGTGAAAATAATCAGTGGCGTAGTTAGAGGAGAAACCATAATAGCAACGGCTCTTGAGTATCTACAATTGTGCTCACCCATTCAGTGTGGTATTAATACAGACTAATGAGTGTATATGGCCCAGCAGAAAGAATCTGGGTGACCTTAGGCAGGAGAAAAAGTCAGTCAGGTGAGAAGATATAATCACTTTGCTAATTTTAAATTCTACTTCCAAGTTATAAACCCAACAGTGTGCACGTGACACCACTATAACTCCATAGAGAGCATTTAATTTACTTTATTAGGTGTTCCTATGGATAAATCCACTACTTTTGGGTGAAGATTTTGACAATCTGTTTGGGGTGAAGGGATGGGGAAGAAACCTCTGAGACTATGAAGAAAGAGCAACAGATTCTTGCCCAATTATACCACTGGCCTTATTTTAGGATTTAGCATTTCATTTTTCCAATTAGGTTTGCAAGTTTAGGGACAGAGCTGAACTTCTAGAGGAGATTTTAAAGATTGCCTAGTGGGAGGATTGAGATGGAGGAAACACAGAGCTTGGCATCTGACAAGGAATTTACAGAAAAATAGAAATGTTTAGTGGGGCTTTTTTGCCGTGTGGTATATGATATCAACTTCTGAATATCATTCATTAAATCTTGGGTGAAATTTGCATTTTGGGGGCTGTTGCTTAAAGAATGTTTTTTGTTTGCTTGCTTTTGTTTTTGTGTGATGGGAGGATAAGAAACTGGTCCTCCTACTTTAAGGACGCTTAAACATATGCCAACACTATGATTTTTTCTAGCCTACAGAAATGATGGCCTTGAACTTTAATTTGCCTATAGTACTCTGAGTTCATTATTCTTTTCCTTAAATAATTATTCTGTTTATACAACATTTTCCTGTCTTTGAGAAGGTGATACAAGTTCCCTGGGCTAGTTGGGGCAGGTTGGGCAAAATGCCAGGTCAGAATATCAAGTGACTGACACAACGAAATGTGACACTAATGAACTAAATAGAACCTGACTTGGTCTGGTATACGTGGCTTCTTGAGTGAATTCTGTCTTTGGTAATAGACCAAGAGGTTGGGGATGCCCTTGAACCTCCCATATGTCATTAACTGAGAATCTCTGACCTGGGAACCAGGAGCAGGCTTCTTTTAGGAGATCTATTTACATGTCAGAGAGTCAGACATCCCAAAGCCTACACTGACACACTATCACACATGTGATACTGACATATGTAAATTCCCTGGATCAGCAAGAATAGGTCCTTTTGGGGGATTGTTCTCACATAACATCAATTATACTTGGCTACAGGACTAACTTGCTTAATTAAAGCAAAAGAAGAATCTCTACCCTCTCTGTTCCTTGCACTGTCCATTTGGGCCTCAGGGTGGACACTGAATGTCCTGCTACCTTTTGTTGATAAAATCTGCAGCTGGTGAATTTATAATCTATTCTCTCAGCTGGATCCAGACCCAGTGGTTCTCCTTGACAGTCTTGGTCTTACCTTGGCTCTTGCTGACATTACAAGACCCTTGATTCTCTGCCATGTCATCTATGCAGTCCTCCTCTTGGATATATCCTAAAGTCCTATATTTCTTGATGATAAATATATAAATATAAATATATAAAAATATATATAATATATTTATTCTCATTCACCATGGCTGTCCTTTGGCACTATTTGCAGGCCTCTGATTAACTATCTCTTCTGTCTCTACTCTGGGGCACACTGGAGTTTCTGAATTCCTCTGATACACTTGAGAGTCAGGGGAAGAGCACAAGTGCTAATTGGTCTATCTGTCTGCCGAGTAAACAGCACATTACCCCATTTCTGTCATTTCCGAGGGAGCACCTTTTTGGACGTCGTGTTTCCCTATGAATCTTTATGTCTTCTTGGCTTGTTCCCTGGAAAGCCAGGCAATCGTTTCTTCTGCTCTAGGAGCTCTTCCTCTTTTCATGAAACTTCTCTGGGTTTTCTAGCTCTTTGCTTCCTGGGCTGAAGTTCAGGAAAGTCTGGGCCATACATCTCTGATCTCCTGTGTCCTTGTTCCTCTCACTAGAGTCTTCCTCCTTGCTACCTTCCTCCATCTGTCACTTGCAACTGCACATTTCTCTTCTCGTTTAATCTTTCCTATTCCAACCTTTTCTTGGGTTTAAAAGTATGCAGTATATAGGGGAGAGGGGAGGAAACTTAGCTTACTAATAAAAGTACACACATTAGATATAACTATTTTACTAAATGAGCAGTATGTGTAAAGCTCCTGGGGGTATTTGCATTTGGAAGGAAGAGGCATTGACTATGGAAGGATTGTTGGTGTGGTGTGTGTGTATGTGTGTGTGTGCATGCATGCAGCATGGTGATTGGGGACAGAAATCTGTTTTTGACTTTTCTGGGTGTTTCTCCAGGAGAAAAAGCACCACCTCTCCCCTAAACAAACCCTCAACTCTGGGTAGACTGATGTATTCCCATTCCTGCTCCTTGTTCTCTTTGGGTGCTCCCCCCACCTGCTGTCCTATTCCCCGTCTACCTATCTAAATCCTATATATCTTTGAGGGACTCATCTCAACTCCAGTCTACTAAAAGAGTTAAAAAAATAGAAATAGTGAAAAACAGATAAAAACTGCCTTTTGTGTAATTCTTTAAGAGTGTCCTGGATTGTGGAGCAATAACTCCTCTATTTACAATGGGGTGCCTGCTTTTGTTTTTGTACAAATAAAGGTTTGTGTGGGATTTATTAACCTGTCTGGAGGCCCATTTGGCACTACTCTTATATTATGAATTAGCCTTGTCTGTGTATATGTGCTTTAAACAAGATTGAAGGCATTGCAAAAGGAGGAGTTCTCACTCTCAAAACACAAGAACATACATCAGAAAGAATTTAAACTATATTATACTGTTCATGTTCAAACCATATGAGGGAACGAAAGGATGAGAAAAGACAGGTTCATCATTCTCAGACTTTACTACAGTCTAGTAGGGAACATGCCCCAGGTAACACTCAGGAGGAAGAATGAAGTTAGTAAGTGATACAACAGAAATATAAACTATTTGGGGAGAATTGGAGAGAGATGTCCACTGTGGTTGAAGGAGGGTGGGAATGGAGAGCTTCTCAGGGAAGGAAGGAGAAGACAGGGAGACCACATGGATGAGGGAGGAGACCAAGGTGGAAGGAAAAACATGGTGACAGCAAGGTAGGACAGAATGACAGAGTGGTGTGCAATAATGTGGGGTAGGAAGCAAGTCTGGGAGCCCGATCTGATCCAAGGCTCTGGGCTCTGTTTTGCGTTCTCACTGGAAGAGGAACAGTTAGCAAATCATTAGCAACCCAAGCGTACTTTCTCTGCTGATCTTTCATCTTTTTCAAGGAAGCTCTGTACTTGTCTCATTAATAATTCCTACCCTAAACTTGCATAGTTGGATAGTTAGAATCTTTCTTTTCTGACTCAGGAGGGAGTGAAAATCGTAATTTAGTTGACTTTTATAGAGCTATTTGTGTGGCTGTCTGGTTTGACTGGAATAATGGCTCTTTTCTTTCTTTGTTTCTCACCAGCCAGTGTGGTTTGTGATTTAATAACCAGGCAGAGCACTGAAATTAATACTGGTAATACTCTAAGCTTGAAAGAGAAAAAGAATTTTAAATTGTTAGCTTTTTTATGTGGGCAGCTTTCTGTTTTCTTTGGGAAGAGTTTAAGCCAGGCAAGATCTCACCATCAGTTTTTAAAAAGAAGCATTAAAAAGGAAATGCCCCTGCTCTTACTTTCTTACTAGATTTTTTCCTTTAATACTACTCGGTTCCTAGATGAGAAGATACTTTTTGCCATTCTGTATCCAAAATGAAGTGATGATTTGTGGAGGTTGTTTTACTAAAAAAAAAAAAAAAAAAAAAAAAAGCCCAACTATGATTCTGGTGTTTTTTTGGTAACTGATCTAAGTTTGTTTGTTTGTTTGTTTCTAAAATTATATCAGTGGAAGATAGATACATTCCTTTTTGTGTGTAGGTGGTGTTGGGGAGCTCAGATAGAGACAAATGTGAAAAATATGACTTAGATAAACTGTCTAAGCGGTGTGTTTGATCAAAATAAGATTCTTGGCCACCTTATTTTCTCATCGTCCCTAATTCTTTTGAAGAAAAGCTATTTTTTTTCTGAGGGAGAACAGTTCTTTCTCTTGCATTGGTAGAACCAAGAAGAAAGGAACACTTGACTGTTCTTTATTTTGGGAAGGACTGTTGTTTATTTCCTAGTGTTTACCAGGAAATAGTGAGAGGATACAAAATACACATTTTGGAAAAATGAGGGACTGTGCTGAAGAGTCAACATTAAAGAAAATGGAGGTTTTTCCACTATGTTTTTGGTGATATATGGTATATATCATGTTAATGGACTTGTCATAAAACTGAATGAATGATTGTAAGGACCCCCTCAATTAACCTCTTCTTTTTAAAATCCTTAATTTTTGTTAGTTGCTTAGATTTTTTTGTTCATTTCCCACTTCAAACAAAATCTTCTGTCACTTAATGTACATTATTTGATTTCATCCCAATAATCACATAAAGTTCAATGTGATTTTCTTTATTTTACTGATAATGAAATTGATTGTTCAGAAAGGCTATATAAAGAACAGACCTGGGATTTGAACCATATGCTGTTACTAGTATCTTCTACCCTATTTTTTCCTAAGGCAACTAGGTATACATAGTAGAGCCATTAGCAACTATTTGCTTATGATAAAAATAATTTGGAATCTTTTACTACAGAAAAAAATAAGTTAATTGTTAATCTATCCAAGGTTACTTCAGGAATCTCTGTTTAATACTCAAATGGCCCAAGCTCCCAGAGAACATGACCATAGAAATCCAATCATTTCATCAGATTCTTTTTTCTTAGTATCTCTATTCTGACCATTATTCTTCTCCTTCGTCATTTCTCAACCAAGGAAGGTCACTTCTAACCATCTGAGAACTGACTTTCCCATCTTCTCCTCTTCTCTCCTTGCAGATTTTCCCCCAAATGTGGATGTGAGCCACTTCCTTACTTCCCAAAATCATAACTACTGCCAGGTAGTAGCATTTAGGAAACTTTTCAAAAGTCTCATGAATTACAGAGGGAAATTAAAATGCAGAAAAGGAAGAAAGCTATGAAACTCTATGTTAGATTAAATAGCAATAGATACAAGTCCAAGATATTTGTAACATTTACCAGCCTCATACCTTTGCTGAGGGTCATCTATTTATTTTTTGTTTATTTATTTATTTTGAGAGAGAGAGAGAGCCAGGGGAGGGGCAGAGAGAATCCCAGGAGGCTCCACACTGCCAGCACAGAGCCCAATGAACTGTGGGATCATGACCTGAGCTGAAATCAAAAGCTGGATGCTTAACCGACTGAGCCACCCAGGCACCCCACGGGTCATCTATTTCTATGCCCCACAAGCTGCTGGTGGCAGGCTGGGTACCATTCCAGAGGTGTGCTTCTATTCTTGTGTTCCAGACTTGCCACTCCCAAGGGAAATCAACTCTCCATGGGCACTCTCAAGTTAGTGTTGCTGAGTTGCAGAGCCCACAATTAAGACTACCTTCCACATGAACACTTAGAGCTGTTTGACTCCCCATCCCCTCCCTTCTTCTTCCCGAAGAATGCTTGCATTCACTTTTGCAAAACCAAAAGACCCATTAACTTTTGTGCCAAACTCAGACTTTCCCCAAAGAGAATGTCTGGTTACCCAGACCCCTAGGTGGTCTGGTCACCCACCTAAACCAGCAGAAAACTATGGGTACATTTAAGCACTTATCCTGTTTTCTTAAAAAGTATAGAAATACGGAGGTCCAGGCTCTGAGAACGTCAACACCCAAACACAGTTAAAAGTCTGTTTTTCTTTGTCACTCCTTTAGGCAAGGTTAACACCTTCGCTGTAAAGACATTATGAAATATCCAGGTTATTTTTTATTTGCCTATGAGTAGATGAGATGGCTTTCTAGTGTTTTTAAGTAAAGAGCAAATTATGGTGTGGAATATGATGTGTGGAGAGGAAAATGTGCAAAATTGACCATCAGTGGGTTACTTTGTAGAGGTCTTGGAACTCAACCACGTGTGGAACACTGAGATTTTTCTGTTGAAATGTTTTGTAAGTGATTACCATTAGATTTGTCTTCAGGGTTTGTCTAGAGCTAGTTCACTTAGCTGGTTTAGAACATAATATTTTCAATACAAACATTTGTATTCAATGATTCTTGAATGGGTAAGCTTGATTCTGTTAACTGGCTGCAGAATCTCTTTTTAAAATTTATTATTTAAAAAAATTTGGCAGTACTCTACTTCCTGGATTAAACTAATTGTTTTGCTGTGTGACCTTGAGCAAGTTACTTAATTTCTCTGCTTCTCAGTTTTATTTGCTAATTGACTGTACCAATAATAACTGCCTCATGGAATTGTTGCAAGGATTAAGTGGAATAATAGGTGTGAGACCTTACTGAGTGCCTGACACACACGTGTTCATCAATGTTAATTATGATTATTAGTATTAGTAATACTAGGAGTAGTTGCACCTGATAGGGACCCCTAGTTGTTCACTCTCTCAAGAAGAATGTACCTGCTGGGTGGCCAAATGATACCAAACTCAACAGCATTACTATTTTGAGTATCTGGAGTCAGAACACCTGGCTTCAAATCTCTGTTCAGCCACTTGCAAGCTTTGTGACTCTAGGCAAATTACCCAGTCTATCTAAGCATCATTTCCTCATCTGCAAAATAATGATCATGGCACCTACCTCATGGATGTTGTGAGGATTAAATGAGATGAACCATGTAAGGAACTTAGCATGATGCTTGGCACAGAGTAAGCCCTCAAATTTTAGTGGCTTTTCCTTTTTTTTTCTTTTTTTTCTTTTTTTATGTTTATTGTTGAGAGAGAGAGACATAGTGTGAGCGGGGGAGGGGCAGAGAGAGAGGGAGACACAGAATCTGAAGCTGGCTCCAGGTTCTGAGCTGTCAGCCCAGAGCCTGATGCAGGACTCGAACCCATGAACCATGAGATGATGGCCTGAGCCGAAGTGGTACACTTAACCGAATGAGCCACCGAGGTGCCCCATGTTAGTGCCTTTTCTGTTCATTTTCTTCATTTTATCTTTCTTATGCTACTATTCTCATTACCTGACATTTATCCTGTGAATAGTGTCAACATCCTGAAAGGATTGCCTCTGCCAGGCTGCACAGAGGCATCTCAAAATGTGAGGGCTGAGAAACACTTGCAGGTCAAGAGGCCAAGAAAAGGGTATCTAGTTAAAATTATCAGAAGACTATTTTGCTTCAACCAAAAATGACAAGATTAGGCCAAAGAAAAATTCCTGAGGAAGGTACTAGGGAAACTTCTAAATGCTCACACAAATAGTCAAGGATGTGGCTTATTGCCTCACCTGGAGGTGGGTTTCCCTGCCCTCCAGGCTCCAGTCAGTCCTGAGTCACAGTTGTGTCACCCGCTCTTCTCTGCCCAATGCCACTTCCTGAGGCTGGTGAGGATTTTCCTCTAGTTCCTAAAGGCTGTGATGACCTTGTTATTTTATAGGGGCACAGAAGAAGTGTAATACTGTGAAACACAGCTCTAGCCCAGAAAATCAGGGATTTGGCTTCTGGCGCTGATTTCAGCCTTGATTTGTCAGCTGACTTCAAGCAAATCATTAACTTTTTGCCATCTTAGTTTCATTAAGTGTAAAGTAGAAGGACTTATGTCTACCCTTCCAAACTCCTTGGGTCATTTCAAAGATTCCATAACACAACATATGCAACAGCCATTTAAAAATTTTAAATACCTTTACATACTTAAAATATGCCTGTATGATGTATGCAGGGACTTAGACAGGAGAAGATCTAATTTCAGCTTTGATACCTGCTAATTCTGTAGAATTAATGTAGATCCCTTACTTTCTTCGAGTCTCAATTTCCTCATGAACCCACTCTTTAATGGTGTGTTTTACTGTTTAATTATATTTTCTAATATTTTGTTAAAGATTTTTGCATTTCTATTCATGAAGGATTTTGATCTATCGCTTTCTTTTTTTGTGTCTGATTTTGGTATCAGGGTAATACCAGTTTTGTACAATGAATTAAGAATGTTTTCTCCTCTTCTGTTTTCTGGAAGAGATTGTGTAGAATTGGTGTTAAATTTTTTTTAAATGTTGGATAGAAATCTTCAGTGAAACCATAATTTCTGCTTTAATCATCAAATATAACTTACAAATTATGAGGAGAGCCTATGTCAATTATATTTACCCATATTTTTCGATACTGTACTCATTCTTCTTTCTTGGTATCTCAAGATTTCTTCTTTTACTGTTCCCTTTCTGTTTAGAGAAATTTCTTTAGTCATTATTTTAGGGTACATCTTCTGACAATAAATCCTCTTAGTTTTCCTTCATGTGAGAGTATCTTGATTTTTTTCTTTACCCTGAAGGATCTTTTCACTGCACATAGGAATCTGAGTTTACAGTTATTTTTTTTCAAACCTTGACAAATATGCCACTTTCTTTTGGCCCCATGAATTCTCATAAGAAATTATCAACCATTAGAGTTGTTTTTCCCACACAAATAAACCATGTTTTTTCTCTTGGGATGCTTGTAATATTTTCTCTTTGTCTCTTCTTTAGTTTCCAGAAGGTTTTTTTTTAAGCTTTATTTTAATTCCAGTTGGTTAACATACAGCGTAATATTAGATTTTGGTGGACAATATACTGAGTCAACACTTTCATAAAACACCTGGTGCTTATCATAACAGGTGCACTCCTTAACCCCCATCACCTACTTAGCCCATCTCCCCCACCCACCTCCCTTCTGTCAGTGTGTTCTTTAGAGTTCTCTATAGTTTTTTTTTCTTTTTTCAAGCAAGTGATGAATCACTAAATGCTATACTTGAAACTAATATTACAATGTATGATAACTAACTGGAATTTAAATAAAATTTGAAAACAGTTTCTGGAAGTTTAATTATGATATGGGTTGGTATGGATTTCTTTGAGTTTATCTTGTGAAACCTCATTCAGCTTCTTGAATATGTAGGTTTATGTCTTTGGTGAAATTTGGGGATTTTTCAGCCATCATTTCTTCAATTACTTTTTAAGTTTGGTTTCTTTCTCCTCTCATGAGACTCAACATAAATGTCACATCTTTTGGTATGGCTCCACTGTTCCCTGAGGCTGTATGTATGTACTTATTTTTCGATTTTCTTTTTGTTGTTAAAAATGAATAATTTATATTGTTCTATCTTCCAGTTCACTGATTCTTTTCTCTGTCTTCTCTGCTCAATTTTTGAGCCCATTCACTGAGACTTTTAATCTGGGTTATTGTATTTTTCTATTCTAAAATTTCATTTGGTTCTTTTGTATTTCTTTGCCAAGGCTTTCTATTTTTATTTCATTTGTTTCAATTGTGCTGTAATTACTCATTGAATAATATGTATGATGGCTGCATTAAAATCTTTGTCAGATAATTGTAATGTCTCTGTCATCTTGGTGTTAGCATCTATTGATTCTTTTTTACATTCAGTTTGAGATCTTCCTGTGTCTTAGTATAATGCCGTGATTTTTTAATTGAAAACTGGACATTTTCATATTGCATTGAGACTGAGTCTTTTTCAAGTCTTCTGTTTTAATTGGTGCCTTTTTTTTTTTTTTTTTTTTTTTTTTTGACAGTTACCTGGCTTTTCTTCAGCAAAGGAAACCTTTGCCCATTACTGCTAGGTAGAAGTAGAAGCTCAGGTTCCCCGTATGGCTTCCATTGAAACTTATAACATATAATATATTTAATAAAAAGAAGGCTCTGAAAGGTGTTGGGAGCTCCTTTTTACTGCTGGGAAGTTCTGGCTTCCCATGTGATTTTCAGAGAACATAACTGGTGACATCATTATCAATGGGCAGAAGTGACAGTCTTGATTCTCTACAAGGCTTCCTCTGGTGCCACCCTAGCAGGGCAAAGGAAGAGTGCCTCATTACTGCTGGGTGGGGGTGTTAAGTCCAGATTCCCCAAAGAGTCTCAGTGACACCACAGGAAGAGGTATGTAGGAGCTCTTTATAGGCCAATGGGGATGAAGTCCCTGGCTCCTGATTGGCCCTTTCTGACATCACCCTGGTGGAGACATCAGTATGCCTTGTAACAGGATCTCAAGGGTGAAAGTCTAGGCTTCCCACTCAGCCTTGGCTGGTGGGGATAGGAGTGAGATGTCAGTTTGTCTGTAGGGTTTGTTTGCAGTAGAATGGTTATTGTCTAAAAGTTTTCTGTTCTGATAGACTGCTCTTTTCTTTAGCCTTTGGTTAGAGAGAGAGCACTTTTGTTGGGGCTTAATTAGTCTGTCCACTGGCATTTCTGGGTTGCTGGCTTCTTCAGCTCTAAGTCTGGTATATATAAGAAAAAAGAAAACCCAGGAAATTTACTACCATGTTGTTCCTCAGATCCCAAGGTCCCTAGCAGATATGGCTAATTCTCTCCACTTTCTGTATTCTTATATTTGCTTAATATACAATGCCCCCAATTTTTATTTGTCTATATTGGGAAGAGTAGGGGAAAGTATGACTATTCCAGCTTCCCAGGAGAGAACATTCCATTTGTTCTTCTCTAAAATAAAAGTCCCATGAAAATGTTCAAAGATATAACTTACTCATCTATGCTACCCCTTTCACTGAGTTTTTCCTTAACCCAGAGTATTCCTAAAGTGACAGAGATAGAGATCCACAAGTTCAAAATGTGTTCTTAGGATGTTAATAAATTTCACAAGTAAAGGGGCAGACAAGTTTAGGAAAGGCTTTGCTAAACAGTTGCCTTTACTGCTGATTTTCTTAGGGCTTTTAATGTGTTGGTATGTATTTCGACTTCCCCAGGTAATAGATTCTTGAACAGGGAAATAAATTGATAGATTTTTAATTTAAGGGGACCAGGCAGGTAGTTGTATACAGAGTAATATAGATATCGAAGTAAATTATAATTTTTAAAAATCTTGCATTAAGTCTGAAATAATCTTTTCACCCCATTCACCAATAGGCAGAAGTATATATTAAAATGTGTGAAAGAAAGTAGACTTAAAAAAATTTTTTTTAAATGCTTATTTATTTTCGAAAGAGAGAGAAAGAGACAGATCATAAGCAGGAGAGGGGCAGAGAGGGAGGGAGACACAGAATTTGAAACAGGCTCCAGGCTCTGAGCTGTCAGCACAGAGCTGGACGGTGTGGGGGGAGGGGCTCGAATTCATGAACCGGGAGATCAGGACCTGAGCCGAAGTTGGACACTCAATCGACTGAGCCACCCAGGTGCCCTGAAAGAAAGTAGACTTTAAATTACCTTGTGGGAGGGACACCTGGGTGGCTCAGTTGGTTAAGCATCCAGCTTCAGCCCAGGTCATGATCTCACAGTTTGTGAATTCAAGCCCTGCATCGGGCTCTCTGCTGTCAGCACAGAGACCACTTTGGATCCCATCTCTCTCTGCCGCTTCCCCACTCGTGCGCTTTCTCTCTCTCTCTCTCTCTCTCTCTCTCTCTCTCTCTCTCAAAAATAATAAATAAATTTTAAAAATTTAAATTACTTTGTGACAAGATTCTTTCATTAGACCAGCGTGTACCACTCCTGGTTCCATTCTCTGCCCCATCCCTGTCTTTGGAATATGTTGGTAATTTCCACAGATTTATAACACACTTTATGGACTGTAACTCTAAGACATCTCAGTGAACTCTACATATACTTAATGAAATGGAGAAGTTGACGGAGTAATGTGGTGACTGAATGGAAATTAAGGGCACATTTTAAGGCCACTTAATGCTGAGTTCCAATTGAAAAATAAGCCAAGAGACAATGGAATGCTCTAGTAACCTTGTAGAGAGGCACTATGTCCAGCTTTCTGATAAACTTGTCAGTTTGGGCTCTGACTGCTATAAAGACTTCATTAATAAGACTGCTCAGAAGCAATCCAATGTATTATGTATTTAAAAAATGATTTCTTGCAATGATATGTTTGAATAGACAGACAAAAAAAATAATATGATTTCTTTCTTTTGGTACAGGTTGGAGGGGGGAGGAGAATGCATAAAGTAGAAGAGGAAAAAGAGGACCCCCTAAGGAAGGATGTGGTGAGTTGGTGTAACTGAAGAAATTCCATGTGAAGGAGATGACAAGTTCCACATTGTCATTGTCCACAAGAGCATCCATTTGTCTGGGCCAAAGATTACACGTTTGTGTTGGAGTGCTATACATGCTCCTTTCTGAGTTCAAAAACATTTTTAAAGCCAAAGAGGACTGTTGGTTCTTTCCCTTAAATTATAGTTTTTGTTTGGCTTATGAACCCACTTGTAAGTATGTTTTCCATACCATCTGGCTCCTGATCTTGCTCTTGTCTAAAATCACAGGCAGAAACCTTGGAAGCAAGCCTTGGGTGTTTAGAGAGCTCATGGTCATTATGTAGGAGACTTCAAATTTCCTAAAATTCTCTTTAAAGGGATATTAGTACATGGAATGTACAAATATTACAAAGGAACATTCCAAAACATTTTAATACAAACCTTTTCATTTTCATTTTTGAATGTTTGATTGTACATTACAATGAACTTCGATATATGTCCTCACCAGCTTCAACAATAACAGCTTTTAGCCAATCTTATTTCTTCTATGCCTCAGTCGACTTCTCTTCCCACCTAGGGCATTTTGAAGCATATCCCAGGCACCGTATAATTTCATTTTTAAACATTTCACTATGTATTTCTAAAAAACAAAGGCTTTAAAAAATAACTACAAAACCATTATAATACCTGAAAATAACAATAATTTATTAACTTCATGGATTATCCACCCAATACTAAATTTTCCCTTTTGTCTTATATTTTAATTTTACAGTTTGTTTGAATCAGGATTCAAATACTACCCATACACCTATGTAAGTCTCTTTTAATTTGTATGTTCTTTCTTTCTCTCTTCTCTCCTTCTATGTAAAAAATGGGTTATTTTTCTGATTTTTGCCAGTTGCATTTTTGTGGTGTTGTCTAATATGTTTCTGTATTTTTTGTGAATTGGTAATTAGATCTAGACTTTAAATCTTGGTCAGATTCAGATTTTATTTTTTGATCAAGAGTATTTAATAGGTAGTTTTGTGTATTTTTATCAAGAGATACATGCTATCTGAGTGTCTTTTTTGAGGTTAACAGGGATGGATGAACATTATCTAGATCTATTAAGTCATTAGGGTTGCAGAATGGTAATATTATATTTATTTCATTGACTTAATCTTCTGTGACAATAGACTTACATCCTATTCTTCCTTCTAACAAGAACCAAACCCTATTCATATTTCCTTAGTTACTAAGAACTTCTCAGTTTTTTCACAAATCTTCAAATACAATTTCAAATTAATGTTCATAGACTTTTACCACCTTTCCTTGACACTTCCACATGGGGTTAGAATTAATGTCATGTATTCTTAGACCATAAGAACCAAAGTAATATCTTTCTTCTTAATAACGTGGTATATTAACAAAATGTGATACATTAGTATTTTTAAGTCATAAGAAAACTTTATGAATTATTCATTTCAGCTGGTAAGTATCAAAACAGCTTATAGGTTATTTGCTGCAAAGTTAGTTGGTATTGTTTTTAAAGTATGATTTAGCAAGGTCTCTCTAAATTAAAAATGCAGAAAATCCTATGAACCACTAATTCCACTTATAGGAAATTTATCCCGTAGATAATTCCCATAAATTTCCAAGGATATATGAAAAAATTCCTCATTACAGTACTACTTATAATTAAAATTTGGGGCGGGGGAACCCTGTATTTCCTTTAGTAGAAGACTGATCACATAGTTTTATAGTCATATGATGAACTACTATGTGATTTTTACAAAATATTAAGTAAATCTCTATTGTACTAATAGAGTTCATAATCTGAGAACTCAGCTTTTGTGGCCAGGCAGGGAATGGATTCTATTATTATGAACTATATATAATTCTACAATTAAAAAAATGATAATGTATTATTTTTTAAATAGGAATAAAATCTAATAAAGTAATCTACAGTTTTAGATAAGATGGAGAAAAAGAGGGGATCTTGGATGGCTCAGTCAGTTAATCATCTGACTTTGGCTCAGGTCATGATCTCATGGTTTGTGAGCTCGAGCCCCAATTTGGGCAAGATTAAGCCCTACATGGGTGAGCTCAAGCCCCTCTTCAGGTGAGCATGTGCCCCACTTTGGGTGAGCCCTGCTTCTCTCTCTCTCTCTTCCTCCCTCTTTCTCTCTGCCCTTCATTCACTTGCACCCTCTCTCTTTGTCTCTCTCTAAAAAAAAAAGATAGAGAAAAAGAATTTGATGCAACTTCAATATTTCTGTGAGGACATTTAATTTACATGCAGGATCTTATGGTTGGCAAGTCATGGGAAATAGTTTTACTTTTAACCCTGAACATACTTAAACAATGACAGTGGAAAGAAATTAGGAAATTCAGCTCCTTAAATCAATGATCCATGTCAGTTGGAAGGAGCTCAGAGCATGATATATAAGTGATAGACAAGTGAATTCTAGCTGGAGTTGGGGAGATTTGAGCCAGATTTTCGTCCCATTGGGACCAACATTGGGATAGATGGGACAGATGAGATTAGCATTCCAGGCAAAGATGACAAAAATATAAAGTTGTGTTGGGACAAAGGTGTGCAGAATACTTTGACTGGTGTAAAGGGTTAATGAAGGGGAGAAATACAGGCATGGTTAGAAAGATATATCTGGACCTTGAAATATGTTGTGAGGGTGTGGACTTTATTTTGTAGGCAAGAAGAAGTCCCTGAAAATTTACAGAGTTGATCTGTGGAGGGGAGACTCAGTGAACTTCATTCATAGAGTCAGGGAAGAGTGATTGTTAATCATATTTTATAAGGCTACCGGCATGAAATCAGCCTTGAGACAAGGTTTGAGCAAGAAGAAAAGACCATCCCCTTTCCTATTCTCAACTAGGGCTTTTAACACCTGCCTGGCAAGGAAAAACAGTGAGAGGAAGGCTGTCACCTCTTGCCTTTTGCTTATTGCACTAATTGGCTATTTTAATGAAACTCCATTCTGTCTCTCAGCACCTCTAGTCATTGTAAATTTTTCCACTGGAGCAAGGAGAGATATCAGCTGACCACTTTATTCATCAGAGTGACAGTGTTAGCTTTCCACCTTCCTAATGAAATTTGCCAGTAGGCTGTGAAAATAGCAGGAAGCCAGCTATATTTAGCAAAGGAAAGCAACAAGTCTAAGCAGTGTGCAGAGAAGGGGGAAAATAGAAGCACTGAGTCTTATGATTAGCCCAACCAACAGTGCTGCTTACAATTTTCCATATTTTGAAACTGGCAAAAGCAGAGTGTTTTGTTTTTTAAACCAAAGTGAAGCAAGCCTACAGGTTCCTTCATTGTTATGTCTAAATAAAATACTTTATTAATTTAAGGAGCAGGGTATTTTTAGATTTGAAAAGAATGACAGAATAATGTACTTTTTGAAATAATCTAGCCACTAAATACAATCATGCTCATATTTAGCACTTTCTTTTTGATTAAAAACATTTCAAATCCAGGAACTGGCAGAAAAAGTATTTTCAATTTCCTCTAAGACTTCTACTCTCCCATAAGCCTGTATTAAATTTTGTTCATTTCTTTGAGTTCCAGCAACTTCACCTGAGTTAAAAGTTTTAGATTGTGTGCCCAAGATTTAATAAGACTTGGAATATAAAACTCTTTTCATGCTTAGAATTTCAGATCCTTAGCACTTCTGACGTAATTTTCCATCACCACTCTGGTATTTCCTGAGACGCATGCATTCTTTGCTTAAACCCATATAGAATCGTGGATGAATTCACCCTTCTGAGATCAGTTCTACTCTGATTAAATTTCCCTCTATTGAGCTGAAATCTTTCTTCTAATTTCCACTTATAAGGGCTGCCCTCTGCATAAAATAGACAATGTCTACTCCTAATACATAGTAGCACTTCAAATTTTTGAAGTCACTGCCATTGTTCCCACCATCTTCTCTTTTACAAAGAGAGCAACCTCATCACCTTCATTCTTCTTTATGCAATTGGCTTTCCAGCCCCTCAAGATACAAGTGTTATCTGACTAGAGTATATATTTAATGGACTAAGATAATTCCTAGTCTTTTAACACATGTCCAACCTTTTGTTCATATTGACTTTATGGTCAACTCATCTTCCTAGGTTTTAAATTAAAGAGTACAATTGTGATATATCTATTAGAGGAAAATATTTCTGATATCTTTCTAGGGCATCTGCTATGTGAATACAAGACTTGTTGCTCAGAGCACCTGGTTGATTCTTTCCATGTGGACTCACATTTGGCACACACAGAAAGTGTTTGCTTAAACCTTCAAAGGGTTGATGTTTCTTCTTCATCTGTGGTTGTACTCTGAGTCTCCAAAGTAAATAACTAAATTAAAAAAGAAATTTGAAAGGCTCTTTGTTTACTCCAAGGCCAACACATTGTTAGTTGATTAATTGATTAGTTTGTCTAGCTATTAATATTTTAAAGGATATTTCCGAGTAATTTTAGGTACATACATGCTATATTTAACTGCAAATTATCCTCCCTAGCATTGGGTTTGTTATTTTTCTAATCATTTCCTCTTTGGTGGGCTGCTGTGGTTGACAACTTCAGGAAGTCCTATGAAAACTTGACCAGAGGAGGATAAATTGAAAAAATCAATATAATAATGGTTAGTCACTAGTTCCATTGTCCTCATTACTGTCACCAAGCCTCCAGATGTCACCAGGGACAATTATTAATAGAAATTATCTTCCTAGAGAATACAAAACACAAATCTTTCTTTAAGACATTCCTACTCTTTAAAAAATTCTAGCAAAAAGTAAGAGCAAAATTTGGCAGACACTATTGGAATAAATCTTGAACTTTTACTTAGAATAGATTTAAATTATATTTGCGTACCATTGGTAATGCTAGTGTTCATTTTAATATGTAAACCTCTCACTTCCTCTGTAACATTTTTCAGTGTTTACATAGTTATAACTGGGTGTTCTGAGCTATCCATCAGGAAAGACTTGTGTCATATTTTAACATGTGTCTAACCTCAAATCCTAAATACACAACTACTATATTTAAAAAGGGAGGGAATTGTGTGGATACTAAATGGATGCCAGAGTGGCATCCACCGACTATAAAATATATAATTCTAATCCAATTTGTAAACAACGGAAGTCATCAGAATTTTCAAACATTTCATTGCCCTATTATGTCCTATGTCCAGCCAAGAGTTGAGCTCATAGTGAACCCAACATACTCAGTAACCCTTCAGCTAACTCTTCCCAGCAGGGATTTATCCTAACTTACACAGATTGTGCTAGTCCTTTTCCACAAGGACAACTCTAGAAAGCAGTTGGTGTCAAGTCTTATACTTCACTCTAGAAAGCTCTCCCCTTGCATATTCACTCACAGCAATCTTTCTCTCTCTTGTTTAAGCAACCATACATTCCTCTGTGATATCTCTCATGTTGTCTCAACATATTATTTAACTCAATTTGCTAGTGAAGTTTATATGCATTCGTCTTAGTTGCCCAAGCACATGTTAATTTCTTGAGCACTTAACTCTTTTAATCCTCCACTTTTTAGTTTTTAGTTGAGATATTCAACAAATAATTATTGATTTTGCTCTTTGGGGCATTATTTAGATCAGTTTTATTTAACTGTTTTATTATTATTATTTGTATAAAATGCCTTCATAAAAATGCATTTTTGGTATAATACAATATCATATTCTTCCCTTAGGGAATAATCTTGTTATACTTTTGAGTATAGCAATATAGGGTTTTGTAATTTTAAGAAACTGGTTTTCAGTGTTTTCCTACATCACTTTGGAATACCGCTTCCTGATTTATGAGGGCAAAGCAAGTGGAGAGTACTTGTTTTCATAAGACATTTTCACTCCAAGTGGCAATTCTCAAAAATACCATAATTCTATGATTTGGGGTTCTTGTATTTATTTTAAGTTACTGTTTGGGAAAAGTTCCATATTACAGTAATGACAACTAGGTCTTCTTTTAAGATAAATTTTAGCCATTGTTGGAGGTATTAATGCAAAGTTGCAAATAACTTACCCTTTCCCTACTGCCTAATCTATTTTACATTATCCTTTTCCTTTACATATTATAAAATCATTTGCAAAAAAGTAGCTAGATGAGAACTTTAATAGTACTTGAATCTCAGCCCTGGGTAGGTGCTACATGTAGTAGAAGAAAAACTTTATGAGGGGCTCCAGCATGGTTATAACATAGCTGAGAAGACAAGATTTATAGGCACATAAAATTATTGAATAAAATTAAAGGCTTAAAATTACAGAACACAGATAAACACATAGTGAATTACATATAAGTATTATATTTTACATTCACATAACTTCTTTCTCCAAGTTTCTCAAGACAATTCAAAGAGTGAATACTAAGAACTAAAATTAACATTTACTATATGTCTTATGTTGAACAAAGGGCCTTGGATGCATTATTTATTTAATCCCCCAAAACAATCTTTCTAGCAGAGTAATATTGTTACTTCTATTTTAAAGGACAGAGCACTGAAGCCTATACAGTGCTTTGTTTAAAATCAAAATCAAAGTGCCCAAGTTTGGGCCCAATCATTTGTTCAAAATCAAAGTGCCCAAGTTTGGACCCAATTTAGGTACTGATTCAAAATCCTTAGGTGCTCTCAATCTCTACCCTCTGTTCTTCAAACTTCAGCTCACAACCAACTCTAGTCTTGAGAATGATTCAGTGGGTCACAAGTATGATGTTAAAAAATAAAATAAGGGGCGCCTGGGTGGCGCAGTCGGTTAAGCGTCCGACTTCAGCCAGGTCATGATCTCACGGTCCGTGAGTTTGAGCCCCGCGTCAGGCTCTGGGCTGATGGCTCAGAGCCTGGAGCCTGTTTCCGATTCTGTGTCTCCCTCTCTCTCTCTCTGCCCCTCCCCCGTTCATGCTCTGTCTCTCTCTGTCCCAAAAATAAATAAACGTTGAAAAAAAAAAAAATAAAATAAAATAAAATAAAATAAAATAGAAATTAGCAAGGTACTTCCCACATAACATTGTTTCGTGAAACGTGTGTGTGTGCATGCGCAGGAGCTCGTGTGTGTGTGTGTTTGTGTAAGTGGACTGGGTCATGATGTGAAATGTAATGCTTACTATGTGTTCGAGGCAAAGAAAAGTTTGAAAAGTACAGCCACACAGCTGTCTCATGGAAATCTTAAATAGGCATATGGAGAAGACAGAAATAGTGATTATTTTTTTAGTTGAGGGTTGAAGAAGTTGAGGACCATAGGTCAGGCAGGACTACTTTTTTTTTATGTTTATTTATTTTTGATGGAGAGAGAGAGAGACAGCGTCTCTTTTGATGGAGAGAGAGAGAGTGAGCGTACGGGGGAGGGGCAGAAAGAGAGGCAGACAGAGGATCCAATGTGGTCTCTGTGCTGACAGCAGAGAGCCAGATGTGGGACTTGAATTCATGAACCTGTGAGATCACGACCTGAGCCTAAGTCGGATGCTCAACTGACTGAGCCGCCCAGGTGCCCCCAGGCAGGACTACTTCTTAACATGAAAAATACACAAAACTGGGGAATTCAGTTTGGTTTCGTTGGGTGACAGCAATATGCAATGTATGGTACTCGATGGTATGGTGAATACAAAGATATTTACAAATGCCCTACCTTTCCCCACAAGCTTCCAGTCTAGAAGAATAGGTAATATTATTAAGGAGAGCAATGATGAGTAAGAGAGGCATGCTGAATATTGTGAAGAGGCAGAGTGGGTGTCACTTGAGTGATTTATTCTTTTATGATGTTAGGGATACTTAGAGAATGCATTTATTATAGATCATCTCCTTGCCTGCTTTCTATGGTGTCTGAACTAGTAGCAAAACTTAATGCCTGGGGGAGAGAGAGTTTCCTTTTTGAGGGAAATACAAATGATTTCCAGAGGAGTAATATATCAACTTTGCAGGGTTAGTCTTTAACATGCAAGAATTATCTCAGTTTAGCAGGTTTTATTTGACAGCTAGGAGGTGAGATTCCAAATGCCTAGGCATTTATTGGGTGCAGGAGTAAGAATGATTTTTGAATGAAGTGTCACAGGGTACTAGTTATTCAGGGAAATAAGAGAAGACAGAAGCTAAGAAGAGAGGCCAGATTTTACAGTTTTGCTTAAGACTGGCATGGGCTAGGGTGGTACATACACCCAAGTGATTAAAAAATAGGCAGAAAGGGAGCAGAATTTGGATGCTCACAAAAGAACTTGCAGTTGGCTGGCACTACTTACCCATCAGTTTCTGTTCCCCTTTGCTCTCCCACCTTTGTTGCAGGCCATGCATTCTCAGCTGAGATGATATTGTGCCCAAGGGGGAGGATTGGTTCTTGGATGGGTAAAAAAAATCATGCTTTATACATGAAGCCTCCCCTACAGGCATTATATATATCAGATATTATGTTATATTATATTATACTTATAACAGGTAAGCTAATATATGGTATATCTGTAACTTTAAATTTTCATGGGAGGGAATTAGGAAAAAATATGTTTAAAAAGTCCCCTTGGGGAAAGCAATAATAAAAAGAAAGTTGAGAAACACTGATGTAGACTGGGGTAATTGGGAAGGCAAAAAACTGAGGAGAAGGTATGGATGAGGAAAGGTTGTAAATTAAAAGTTCAGCTTTACTCTGTATAGAAGAAAAGGAGAAGAGACAGAAAGAAAGGAACTAGTAAGTAAGTGGGTTTCCAGGAAAATATTCAGGGGAATATGGCAAAAAAGGGGGGCTGGGGGGGAAGGTACTAGAAAAGAAAAGAATAAAAAAGAAATAGGAAAAGGGAATTTAAGAAGTATTCATGTAGATTGTGAATTGAATTCCCTTTGATGCTGGCCTAAAGAAGCAAATAAGGGTTTGAATTACACCTACTTAGTTTTGACTTTTGTTCTTCAGTGGTGACATCAAGAAAGTCAATTCTTTGAGATGAATAATCTGCTCTTTTCAATTTTGTTTAAATTGTTATGGAAACATGGCTGTCATAGGCTCTCTAGCATCCTTCCAATAATATAATTCCCTAAGTCTATATTATTTAGAAGCCACAACAATTGACTGTGTTTCTTTGAAAGCAGCACCTGAAGAGACTGGGCCTCATGAACCCTGTACTTTATTTGAGTTATGGAGTTCCTTTAATTATCCCAGAAGCCATTTAGACTGCATGGTCTGTTGGGAGTGTGTTTCAGTTCCTTACAGCTGCCTCAAGGGCATTAAACTGTGTTTTGTGCAACTTTAAACACCTATCTACATAAATGCCACCAGTCCAGGGAAGTCCAAAGATCTAGTATCTACAAAGAAACCAGGCATCCTAAGTGTTTTCTTGGCCTTAAGAAGGAGCTATGTCTTCTGATGATAGACAAATGATTCTTCAGAGGTCTTGCTGCAAATCAATGTCATTCTTGGGAAACGAGTAGAAGTCTACCTTGTTCTGTTTATTATCTTAAAACAATAGGATCCTCCCTCAATGAACAATACATAGGCCATTTCCCACTGTCAGTGATGGACTCAAAATCATTCATTGTATTGTGAATAAAGTCTTTTGGTTGTCTGGGAAGGTTTACTGCTTTGAACCATAGTGTGAGGACGTGTGTTAATTGCATTACAGTACAAACACCCAGTTGGCTTTCTCAAAAATAATGGCATGCCCCAAAGATCAGAAAGGCATGGAGTTTTTGCATTAAATTAGGAACACAGATGTTCCAGTTCATTTAATAAGGAATGCCTTACCAATGACAAACATCTGAATGACCTGAATCAATTATACCAGTTAAAGGAGTAAAATATGTCTAGAATTAAATGTAAGTGCTTCCTTACTACCTTTTAAAAAATATAGTAAGAATATTTAATATGAGATCTCCCCTTTTAACCTGAATGTGAGACAGGAAACCATCAAAACCCTAGAGGAGAAAGCAGGAAAAGACCTCTCTGACCTCAGCCGCAGCAATTTCTTACTTGACACATCCCCAAAGGCAAGGGAATTAAAAGCAAACGTGAACTACTGGGACCTTATGAAGATAAAAAGCTTCTGCACAGCAAAGGAAACAACCAACAAAACTAAAAGGCAACCAACGGAATGGGAAAAGATATTTGCAAATGACATATCGGACAAAGGGCTAGTATCCAAAATCTATAAAGAGCTCACCAAACTCCACACCCGAAAAACAAATAACCCAGTGAAGAAATGGGCAGAAAACATGAATAGACACTTCTCTAAAGAAGACATCCGGATGGCCAACAGGCACATGAAAAGATGCTCAACGTCGCTCCTCATCAGGGAAATACAAATCGAAACCACACTCAGATATCACCTCACGCCAGTCAAAGTGGCCAAAATGAACAAATCAGGAGACTATAGATGCTGGAGAGGATGTAGAGAAATGGGAACCCTCTTGCACTGTTGGTGGGAATGCAAATTGGTGCAGCCACTCTGGAAAACAGTGTGGAGGTTCCTCAGAAAATTAAAAATAGACCTACCCTATGACCCAGCAATAGCACTGCTAGGAATTTATCCAAGGGATACAGGAGTATTGATGCATAGGGGCACTTGTACCCCAATGTTTATAGCAGCACTCTCAACAATAGCCAAATTATGGAAAGAGCCTAAATGTCCATCAACTGATGAATGAATAAAGAAATTGTGGTTTATATACACAATGGAGTACTACGTGGCAATGAGAAAGAATGAAATATGGCCCTTTGTAGCAACATGGATGGAACTGGAGAGTGTGATGCTAAGTGAAATAAGCCATACAGAGAAAGACAGATATCATACGTTTTCACTCTTATGTGGATCCTGAGAAACTTAACAGAAACCCATGGGGGAGGGGAAGGAAAAAAAAGAGGTTAGAGTAGAAGAGATTCAAAGCATAAGAGACTCTTAAAAACTGAGAACAAACTGAGGGTTGATGGGGGGTGGGAGGGAGGAGAGGGTGGGTGATGGCTATTGAGGAGGGCACCTTTTGGGATGAGCACTGGGTATTGTATGGAAACCAATTTGACAATAAACTTCATATATTGGGGAAAAAAAAGAGATCTCCCCTTTTAAACACATTTTTAAGTGTACAATATAGTGTTGATAACAACAGGCACAATGTTGTAGAGCAGATCTCTAGAACTTACCTTGCATAACTGAAACTTTATACCCATCAAAGAGCAAGTCTCCATGTCCCCCTTCCCCTGGCCTCTGGCAAGCCACCATTCTTTTCTGCTTCTATGAGGTTTTTAGGCTCTGTTAGATACCTCATGTAAGTGAACTCCTTACTACCCTTAAGGTGGCATGTGTGTGGTAAATGAATGAGAGCTATAAGAGGAAAAATTGAGCAATATAATGGTCAAGGGCAGGCAGGCATTTCCCAGATGTAGCTTGGAAACATTCCAAATTGTATAGTAAAAGATAAATAATGTTTTTTTGTAAATTCCTTGTTCCCAGTTGTGAGCTGTCTGATGTGATCATGACCTTGTCAGCAAATTCTATTTTCATTGTGACTGGAAAATCTTTTACCTCATGCTCACTTTGGGGAAATCTTAGTCCTTACTGTTCTAATTTCTTCCTTCACTAATTTGCCTTCTTCTCTTTTGTCTGAGAAGCTTCATGGAAAGTTGAACTCATTGGTCTAAGAGTTTCTTCCTCAAGGTCATTCTAAATGCTATTGTATTATATAAATTTTATTTTAGCAATTGCTATTTCCCCTACAAAAAAAAATATTGTTATGCATTGCTTAGACCTAAGTTGTGAGGTAATATCACTGGCATAACCTCAATTCAATATTAATATTAACATGAATAAAGTAGTGACAGAAGAATTCTGTAGAAGTAGAAAGAATATCTGATATTTCAAAAATGGATTTTATGATAGCCTCACTTTCTCTTAATACTATTAAATGGTTAATATCAGTTAAAGTTTGTTTTGTTTTGAAACTCTTTCTGGGTGCCTGGGTGACGCTGGTTAAGCTTCTGACTTTGGCTCAGATCTCGCAGTTTGTGAGTTCAAGCCCTGCATCAGGCTCTGTGCTGACAGTTCAGAGCCTAGAGCCTGATTTGGATCTGTGTCTCCCTCTCTCTTTCCCCCACCCCCACTCACACTCTTTCTCTCTCTGTCTCTCAAAAAAGAATAAACGTTAAAAAAAAAAAAAGAGCTTGAAACTCTTTCAAGAATTTCAGAAAATAGGGGCACCTGGGTGGCTCAGTCAGCTGAGCATCCAACTTTGGCTTAAGTTATGATCTCACAGTTTGTTGGAGGCCTGCATTGGGCCTGCTGATGTCAGCCCAGAGCTCACTTCAGATCCTCTATACCCCTCTCTCTCTCTGCCCCTCCCCCACTCGTGCTCGCACACTCTCTCTCTCTCTCTCTCTCTCAAAAAAAAAAAAAAAACATTAAAAAGAGAACTTGAGAAAATATCTCCAAATGACTTAACTAAATCTGTGATATACCATAAATGGTCCTAGAAATTAATGAATTAGAAACATAGTAACTGCACTATAATACTCCCACCACTGGCATATACTAGATTTGAGTTTAACAGTGTAAATTATCCTACACTATAATAGTTAGGAAAGTTCATCATGATTAAGATTTACATTTAAAATTGGCTGCATTTGTGGAGGAGGGGAGAAGGGAATATTTATATATAGTTTCTACACATTTTTCTCCAGCTATGATATGTAACTAAGCTCTATTCAATATGTAATTAGTCCCATGATTAGTGCTATAATAAAGAATATAGCAGATACACAAGAACTAAGAACTAAGTGTGCCTCCTCCTCCCTCCCCCCCCCCCCAGGAGAAAAGTATCATTGAAAAGATAAGATAACACTCATAGGAAACTGCATTGCCATCAGGGAATTAAAGAAACTTAGTTTCACAGCTAGTATACTCCTTGAATCACTCGTGTGTATTTTAGCAAAAACCTAGAACATGATGAGAATATAAATTACCCTTAGGTTGTTTAATAGCCAGTATTTTTGCAGTTGTCTATTGAATTAGACATGACAGCCACAGGAAGCATAGGAAATGGGGTAGGACGGAGAGTGGGTAGGGGTGATGCTAGTTTTGTCCCACTGTGTTTCCATGAAATTTTGTATAAAGTGGCCTTTAGAATGTTTGCTAAAACCCACCCAAAGTGGAAATGTTGCTGTTTTATCAGAACTTGAGGTAAAATAAACTTCCCCGTGCTGGACTTACTGGCCTGCCTCAGTAAGGCAGCTGGGAAGGTGCTTTCCCCAGGTAGTTCCTTGCCTCTCACCCCATGGGAGAGGTCTTGCTTTTTGGTGCTTTAGCCAGTACACCCCCTCTTTGCATCCTGAATCTTTTTATTCTTTTACTACAAGGAACCAAAGATTAAAAATACATGAAGTTTTATATCTAAAAGAGGAGGTAAAGACAAAGTCTGTAACTTTTATTTGCATCAGTGGAAGCTGATAGTATCTGAAGAGCAGTGATCTATGCAGGGCTGGCTGCATGGACTGGTGGGCTCCCTGGGTGAGTGACCTGTGCTGCCACATAGACCCTATACTCAGAAGGGACCGCACTTGGTTTCATAGTCTGTTGATGCCATCTTTAAATTAATGATTGTCTTTGAACTGGTGTTTTCCGGGAGAGCATGTGCTTGAGCAGCTTTATAATTTAATACCTTTAACAGCACCTTCCCCCTGCTTTCTGGGCAAGAGGCCCTGCATTTTCATTTGTACAAATTATGTAACTGCTTTTGTCTCTTTGGGGTAATCTATGGTCTTTTTATTCTACTAATAACAGCACGCCTTTAGAGAATTTTCTCCTATAAGTAGTTAGGTTCATCTATTAAACTTATAACATTTTGTTGCAAACCTTCTTGAGACCACACTATAGAGTCAGTTTATGAGAATCATTGATCTAGTCTGTTTGGGCCGCTATAACAAAAGTACCATAGACCGGTGGCTAAACAGCAAATGTTTATTTACCACAGTTCTGGAGGACAGGAAGTCCAACGTCAAGGCACCAACAGATTCAGTGTCTGCAGACAGCCTGCTTCTTGGTTCATAGAGAGCTGTCTTCCTATAACTTCACATGGGAGGAGGGGCAAGGTAGTTCTCTAGGCTTTCATTTATAAAGGCACTAAATCGTGATCATGAGGGCTCTGTCTTTATGATCAAATCACCTCTTAAAGGCCCCACCTCCAAAAACCATCTTATTGAGGGTTAGGTTTTAACATATGAATCTGGGGGGTACACATTCAGTTTATGGAAATCATGAAAAGGTGTTAACTGTTATTAGTATCAGTATTAGTAATTCTAAAATCAAGACTACTTAAAAAAATGAAGATGTGCTAGTCAAATGTAGTTGTCATGGATACTGAAGGTATTTCTAAAGATTTTCACAAATGTGGCATGACTTCCTTAGAGAACTACAAGGAAATTTTACTTGGACATGTAAATACTGATAATTTTTTAAAAATCGGTCTTGTTAGTATAATTATTAGTTATAATTGTAAAACAATTATCTGTAGAAGTAGAATAAGCTGAAATCTTGCTATCTGATGTTACATCTTAATAAAAAGAAAATTTTCTATAGACTTGTTTTGGGTAAATGATCTAGTTTAAGAATGTGAAACCCCTGGCAACTAACATTATCAACTCAGGATAACCTCAACTACAGAGAAAAAGATCCATATTTAACTAATTCAAAATTGCACATATATATTACCTCTGATTACAAGGGCACAATATGCTTAAGTAGCAGGATGAGCTTTCGAGAAGTCAATTATAAATGCTCACCTATAATGTTGTGAACTTACCGAGAGAGAGTAAAAGCTTACCTGTGCCATGCTACCTACACCACAAACCTTCTTCCCACCCCCACTCCCCAAAAAAGAGAAAGTAGGAGTTTCTAAGACTCGAATTTCTTGAGCCTTATTATGCATAAGGAATATCTGATAAGCCTTCAAAAATGCAAACTTCCTGTGTGGACCAACAGAGATCCCGCGGTTCTTTTGATCTGCAGTGAGACCCAGGAATTAGTAATATTAATTCCTAGACATACTTTATTTGCCTAAGTTTCTTCTGACTTCCCTGGCTGCTTCTTGTTGGCATTTTTTGCTAGTTCCTCCTCAGTTCTCCTACATCTAAAGTTTAGTGTGACCAAAAGTTCCAACCTGTTCTTACACTGCTTTTCTTTCTATTTTACTCACTCTCTTCATGATCTTATCCAGTCTTATGACTTCCAAACTGTCCATATGCTGATGACTCCCAAATTTATATCCCTAGACTGATATTTCATAAATCTCAGAGATTGAGTGTCCATCTACTGCCATGACATTGCCTTTTGGGTGTCTAATAGGTATTGTCCTTATTTCAGCTGTACCAGAAGGGATTTGAATACTAACAGATTTTTTGGTGTTGCATTTTTGTTGTTATGTTTTATTTTAGAGAGGCGAGATAAAGGTAAAGAAATGGGGAAGTGAGACAAAGAAATGAAGAAATCTAATAAAGGATTCATTATCAAACCAGCTACCCTCTGGGCAAATGGAGTGCTGGGAGAATTCTGGGGACCAGTATAAAACACAAACATCATTTATTCCAGCCAAGGGGTGAGGGAGCTCAGGTATTTATATCCCGAATCCTGTCAGTTACTGGTTGACATCTGCTCTGGAGAATATTAATTTCCTAGCATGTCCAGCCACTTTTTGTGGTAATGTGGTAGGGTCCCCTCCCTAAGGAAAGAAAAAAAAAAAACAAAAAAACCTCAAGGCAACCTGGCTATATGTGTACGTGACAATATCCCTCACAACCTTGTAACATGAGACCACTTAATCAGACTACATGTTTGTGTGTGACCATATATGGAAGATAAAAAAAAATAAAAATTGCAGAAAAAACTAGCCATGTGGCATTCAGGGCTCAGTTCTTCAGGTACGAACCCAACTGAGCAGTACCAGCTCAAATAAAGTTGCTTCCTGGAAAGAAAAGCCTCAGTGTCATGACTCTCTGTGCAAGACTTCTGTTACAGTAAAGCAGATTCCTGTGGCAAAGGAATGTTGTGTTCAGGAAAAGATGTAAAGTTCTGGAATTGAAAGTTGGGCAGGCATGCAGTGGAGTGGACAAGAGGACATAAACTACTTCTGCCACAGATACTTCAAACTCAATTCATCAACTGATATTCACTATTCCAAACCTGCTCTTCCAACAGAATTCCCCATCTCAGAAGTGCAGCTCCATTTTTCCGTTGCTTGGGCTAAAGACCTTAGAGTCATTGTTGAGTCTTTTCTGTCTTTCATCTTCCAGATCCCATCAACTAGCAAATTCTGTCCTCTCTACTTTCAGAATACACCCTGAATCCAAATACTTCACTCACTACTGCTCCAAGCCATGATCACCTCTTGTCTAGATTGTCCCAATAGCCTCCTAACCTGTCTCACTGCTTCTGCCTTTTCACCAGTCTCTACCCAACAGCCAAGCAATCCTTTTAAAACGTAGGTCCCAGTGATGGTGCTTTGCTGCTCACTCTGATGGCTTTCCATTCCACTCAGAGTGGAAGCCAAAGTACTTTCTATGAGCTATACAATGTTATATTTTGGCACTTTCCTGCCCCAAGTTCATTATCTCTCTGACCTCACCTCTTACTCTGACTACTGTCTTTTCACCAGCCGTATAAGTCATATTTGATGTTACTCAAACATGCTAGGCAAGCACAATCCTGCTTTGTAGGATTTGTAGCACAAATCCTTTGTATTTGCTGTTCCCTCTGCCAGCAGTGTTCATCTCGGCTTACTTCCTGACTTCCTTCATTTTTTTAGTCAAAAGTTACTTTTTCATCGAGAATTTTCCTTACTACTCTATGTAAAATGTTACTTTCCCCACATATTCCTAACCTTCCTTCCTGATTTAGTTTTTTTCTTAGTATTTATCACTATAGAGCATACTATACATTTTTATCTATTTAACTTATTTATGTCCTGTATCTACCCTAGATCTTAAGCTCCTAAAGGCAGGATTTTTTGCTTACCTTCAATGTCTGGTATCTTTTTGGCTCTCGATAAATATTTGTTGAATAAATGAATGAAATTCATACTGCTATACTTTTTTATATTAAACAATTGTTAATTGAAATATAACTAACATACAGTTCTTTGTTAGTTTCAAGTGTACAAGCAAGGATTCTTTCAACATTTCTATACATGATTCAGTGTTCAACACAGTAAGTGTAGTCTTAATCCTCTTTGTGTATTTTACCTATCCCCTCACCAACTTCCCCTCTGATAACCACTAGTTTGTTCTCTGTATATAAAAGTCTTTTTTTAATTTGTTTACCTTCTTTTTATTTGTTCATTTGTTTTGTTTCTAAAATTCCACATAAGAGTGATATTATATGGTATTTGTCTTTCTTTGTCTGAGTTATTTAACTAAGCATAATACCCTTTATGCCCATTATGTTGTCACATGATGAGTAATATTCCATTGTATGTACATATCACATCCTCTTTATCCATTCATCTATCAGTGAATGCTTGGGTTCCTTCCATATCTTGGCTATT